>NC_091458.1:106149101-106768883 GCF_027789765.1 Dendropsophus ebraccatus
AGGCAATTTATTTGTAAAAATATTTATCTGAAGACTTAATTCATAGTAGGATTATTTCCTTTATAAATGGATCCCCCAATTTATCCAGTGTTAATGTGCATGAGGGGGAAAAAAAATCTTAATTCTTGGCCCCATGCCTACAGCTTTTCAATTCATTTATTCTCACAGTAGTAGCCGGCATAGGGCAGTATGACAAAACACAGAGAACAGCAGTATCTTACTGTATAAATGAAGGTGCACATTACCAATGACTACTAGAGAAGGTGATAGATAAAACACCTAGTTAACTACTTGAGGCCAGTTACAGACAAGCATAATACTACATCCCTATTGTCGCTGCAGGTCCAAACCTGACTGTGGGTCTCATGACTGCAACTGAAAGCACATAGACCTCTATCACAGGGAACTATGATGCTTTCAGTCATGGTTGTTAGACCAGTGGACTGGCCAAGACTTGCAGCTGTAAAATGGATGCCATATTATGCTAGTCAGAAATTGGCCTAAAGATGTTTGGCCATAATTAACTTTCTTTACCTGTCACTCAAACATTTCATAGAAATCAACACAATGTGAGTCTAGTGGACTGAAACTCTATATAATCCTAAAAGAGAGCCCCCCAATCCTTACATCAGTGCAGAGATTACCTAGAAGCCTCATTTCCAGGTCAGGTATAGTTAGTGATAACACTGGTTCTTGGAAGGCCAATGGAAACCAATAAAATTATGGCAGAATTACAGTATTTCTTACTCAATACAAAGAAAGAATGAATACATTTTTTTCTGTACATGCCATAATACAGATATGTTGATGGGAAAACATCAAAATTATGACTCTTGGCAAGTAGGAATGAAAAAATGAAATAAATTGGGAAGTTGTGAACATCTTCTTGTTCATTGCTCTGTGAAGTTAAATCGTCAGAGTTATTAAATTTGTACAGAGAATTCTGAACTGGTATCATCTGGTTTCACAACTATAGGTGACCATGCTCAGGCAGATTCGGCCTTCAATTCTTTGGGCGGGTTCACACTACGGAATTCTCACGGACAATGTCCGCGGAATTCCGTCAGGTGTCCGCCCGCACGGGCATGCGCTTTTCCGCCGGCTCCATAGACACCATTCTATGGGCCGGCGTATTCCGCGATCCGCTAAAAGAAGTGACATGACACTTCTTTCAGCGTATAGCGGAATACGCCGGCCCATAGAATGGTGTCTATGGAGCCGGCGGAAAGGCACCCAGATGTGCGGGCGGACAGCTGACGGAATTCCGCGGACATTGTCCGCGAGAATTCCGTAGTGTGAACCCGCCCTTTGGGTGGACAGTGTAATCTGCCTGAGCATAGAATGGAGCCTATGGGACGGGCGGAACTTCAAGTGGGGGCGTGTGGCCATATCCGCCTGCAGTTCTCCGCTCGGAATCCTTAGTGTGCACTTTCCCTTATGGACTTACAATTTAAAAAAAAAACTATTAGCTTGTCTTGCAAAGCGCTCTAAAATAATAAATTAAATGTCTTCAGTCATGAAAACTAAGAAAAAGAGTTTTATTTCCATCATACATACAAAAAGTTTTCGTCAGTAAAATTTTGTTTTCCGGACAAACCGACTCATTCACAAAAAAGGATGTGGCTTGTAAATGAAAACTTTATCTGGGCGACCAATGGACAGATCCTACTGATTCATATGGAATGCAAACTGATGCAGCATTTCCGTTGTCATTGTCATGTAGCCCTTGCTGCACTATAACATACAATGTGAACATGGCCTACTCAAAATGTTGCACAATGTAACATTCATGATTTCATTCCTATAAACATTCTACCGGAAAGAATTACCCACCTAACCCCTCCCCCAGGAGAGACAACCGCAGATTTATCCTACAAAGTAGGATACAGTATAGAATTCTTGCCTAAGGCTGCTGTTGTTCACACTTTGTAGTTTCATAGCAGTATCGTCCCGATACTATGTAATTTCAGTGAAAACCCTGCAGAATCAAGACAATACTGCATTAAAACTGCAACATGTGTGAATACAGCTTAAAGTTACTTATAAACTTTCCTCCACACCCATATCTTCTCTCCTCCATTGGTTGAACTTGGTGGGTATGTCTTTTTTTCACTGTACAATAATGTAACAATATAAGGCTACGTTCCCACTACGTAAGAGACCAGCCATTCCGTGACCCGGCCGGGTCACGGAACGGACGGTATCTGCAAAGATCATCCCGGCCGGTACTTGGGTACCGGACGGATGATCTTTCCGGCTGCAGTGTTCTGATGCGGGCGCATCAGCGCGCGCCCGCATCAGAACTTCCCATACAGCAGCTCACAATGAAGCAAGCGGCCGGAGCCACTCGCTTCATTGTGTGAACTGACAGGTCAGTTCTTTGCGGCGCCACATGGCCACATGTGTATACGCTCTGGCCGGGATCCCATACAAGAATAGGCAGTGTTCCACTCCGATGGCAACAACGGACGTACTTTTACGTAGTGTGAACATAGCCTAAACATCACTATGTCTAGTGATTTTATTCACCCACTTTTTATTCACAAACTTCTAGGATAAAACTATATATTATCCAAGAAATGGTATGAATTCAATCAGTAGAGGTGCTAACTTGGCATGTGAGGTACTGTTTTATGGTTTATTGGTAATTGTACATAAGAAACATATCTGTATTAGTTGGCTCTCAACTCACTAAGAAAAAAAATAGCTGTAGAAAAGCTCCACATGCATTGTGGATTAATACTTTTCACATGACTTCTGGTGTCTATGATTCAGGAGTCTGAAGTGCGTAATACTGGTGTAGATGTAGATGCTTTACATCAGACAGACATCAGACTGGTGTAGATGTAGATGCTTTACATCAGACAGACATCAGACTGGGGTAGATGTAGATGCTTTACATCAGACAGACATCAGACTGGGGTAGATGTAGATGCTTTACATCAGACAGACATCAGACTGGTGTAGATGTAGATGCTTTACATCAGACAGACATCAGACTGGTGTAGATGTAGATGCTTTACATCAGACAGACATCAGACTGGTGTAGATGTAGATGCTTTACAGCAGACAGAATCTTGGAAACTGAAAACTATAAAATATAATGGTGAGTTTCTAGAATCGACTCTTTTATTATGTTTTATTATTAAGAATGGATCAGAAAGGTGTCCAATGCCTATAATGATGTTAATATGGTTATTTTACCAGCGACATGAAATGTACATTTGTAGTATAGCTAATAGTAACCTGGCTTCATTTTGTGTGCCAAATATGACACTTTCAAACCAATTAGTGGCTTTGTATTACCGTGTGGGACTAGTGTGGTGCTGCCCCACTGTGAGGCTCGACTGGTCACTTGCTAGATGGTGCTGTGTGACTCCACTACAGTAGTGATTGGCCGTGATATAGCTCAGCCAAATGTTAGGTTGTCGTGATGCCAATGCCGGTTGGGCACACAGGTATGGTGGCACACCTGCTTTTATTTTAGGGAGGCTGGCTATACCTTTTCCCTTGTGGTCAGTGACCCTTGGGTACTTATCACGGTGGTCTGGAGTGGAGTTGTAAACTAACAGGACTATTGATACCACCGCCCACAGTAAGGTGAGATGACCCAAGGAAGGTGTGATTACTGTGTAGGTGCTTAGGTAATGATCACTAAGTCCTGTTATCATAAATAAACTCTTCCTTACTTGAAGAATACATGGTACAGTTATATACAATAGACTTCTGACTTGACAAACTTTAGGCTGTAGTGACAGGATTTGTGTTGAGAGCTTGCAAGGTAGAATAGCTGTGCTGGCTTGGTTGCGTGCTAAGAAGTAGAGAGCAAGTGCAGAGAAGTAGAGAGGAGGATGTCAAGAGGGTCCTAACCCAATGTAGTACTGTGCTCTGCCAGAACTTTAGAAGTAGAACAAGTAGAATGCTTGAGAATTGAGAGAATACTTGTGCCCTTGTTTTGACGTTTGCCTTTGCACCACCTATTGCCCACCAGTGTCGGGCGACCTATCCTAGAGGGTCACAAAAGCCCCAGACCTTGTTACCTGGGTTGAGCAGAGTGGTCAGAGTTGTCTGATTACACCAGCATTGCCAGATAGAGTACATAGGCTTCTAGCAACTTTACTCTATCTCGATCAGTTCCTCTTGCTTCAGGATACTGTCCTGCACCTTTAGACTTGTTCTCAGCGTGGGCTGGGATGATCGCTGACTTGACCTCTCTGTGAGCGTTTAGCACTGCATAGTGTGTAAAAGTGCTGCTTTCAAGAAAAGAGTGTCCGTACTTCCAATGTGTGTCTTAAGACTAGACTACACTGTCTGGTTCTTCTAACAGGGGACCTGGCGTAAGCCAGGGCCCAACGTGACTGCTGTAGGGACCGTTCTGGCTTAAGCCCTCTCTGTACAGGAACCAGACTAAGACTACTACTAAGTGTGACTACACTTCCTCTCCCCATATGAGAACCTCCTACAGGGTATGTTATACCTGCTGTAAGTGGGTGAGAAGAGAGTGCAAAGAAGAAAGAAGAATAGAGATAGGTGGAAAAGAGAAAGAGCTCTCATTGGTGCACAAATCACAAAAACAATAACCCATTGAGTACTACAGCTGTACAATACATAGGTACAAGATATACATACTAGCGACATCTAGTGGCAAAACTTAGGTACTGCTTCATTACCACTTCTACTTAGAGTATAGGCTTCTGCGAGGGGTGTATACATCAGCAACACCCGTGGTGGGACACACTAGCAGCAGAAGAGTTGTCTATCACAGTACCAGCCAGGATGATCTTTTCAGAGACCGGCCACTCCGTGACCCGGCCGGGTCATGGAACGGTCTGTCTCTTAGGCCATGTGAACATGGCTATAGGCTGTATCCATGTTTTTATGACAGCCCTAGGGATGCATCCAACTTCGGCAGCTGCTGGGAACAAAATGCATAGCATTCGGGTTCGGAGAACGTTTCAAAAACTGCATCACACCTGTCCTGCCTGTCATGGACAGAGGTGGCAGAAGAGAGCACTTTGTTGGATGGGAAAAAAACCGTCATCATTTTTTGGGGGGCTTACAGCTGCTAATAAGTACATAAATGCTGGGTCTATGCAAAGCTGGGACACACAGAAACTTGTATAAAATGTATCCACTCTCCTTACTCATACACAGGGCCCACTGTTTGTGGTAAACAATCACACATCTCTGTTACTTTTATTACAGAAAACTAATGAAGATTTGTATGCTCCATTTATCACTAAGCTGTGTGGGTAATTTACCCCCCTTTGCCAGCAAATGTTTTTTTCCTTTTAAACAAAATAGCAGAAAATGCAACGTGAACTACAGACACATTTATGGATATTATTACCTGCCTGTGCTCTAACACTGCCACCTAGTGGAGGAAATGTGAAAAAGGTGTCTTGTAACAAAGTAACAACCTTTCCATAATTTGTAGATTAACTAATGCAGAGCATTAAGAAATCTGCAGACTTGATAACAGCTATTTGCTGAATTGTTGCTATAATACTAGTGTAACTGTTCATTTCTTCTTTTTTTATTATTTACTAAGTGTTTCTTTAGTCATTCATCTCTTAAGCAGCTGTTCCACTCCTTCACCCCTTCCTTTGTTAAGTTAGTACTGTGCTATTAACATAAATCTCTTAGTTGCAATTCAGCTTCCAAACTACTGACCCTGTTAGATATTAGAGCAAGGAGACATGTGGTACCTTTCATCTATCCGTCTGTGCTGTCCACATAGAACATAGACAAATGCTTTTTGTTCTCTGGTTAAAGTGTCAAAAAAAGACCCTGAAGTGCTGCAGGCTGCAACACATCTTTGCTCCCTTTCCCATCTGTATCCATGTTTGATTGACAGACAGCTGGAAGCTGAGCTCTGATTGTTAGGGATTTTACTAAAGATTTGATTTCAGACATTACATAAGGTGAGTTTCCTATTACACCAAACGTTTATCGGCCGTACTTGGCCAATTACCGCCGTTCCAGCTGATAATCGTTTGGTGTAATTGCGCCTGTTAAAAGACCACTATCAGCTGACATCCACAATGTCAGCTGATCATGGCTTTTCAACAGGATAAAAAATCCCGATTACTATAGCAACGGTCTGCTGCCCGTCATTTTGTGTAATAGGAGCAGCCCCAACTTCAGTTGATTGGACAAGATACTAAAAGACACAGCCCTGTCTATATACAGTAAGATCTCACAGCCGACAATGCATATCGGAGTCAGGAGGAGGAAAGAACTGCCTGTAGAGCCCAGAGACAGGAATGTGTGGAGGCACAGATCTAGAGAAGGGTACAAAAATAAATCTTCAGCACTGAAAGTTCCCAAGAGCACTGTAATATCCTGTATTGTAATATCATTGTAGAAAATCTGCTACTTGTCTGGAATATGCAATAAAGTTCTCTTTAAAACTACTACTCCTATTGGATGCTGTTGGATCCTTTGCATTTTGATGTTACTTTGCTGGTAAATTGGGAGTACCAGCTTTTCAGTGTGCATCCTCCTGATTCCTGCGTGCTGTTGGACTTTTCACTTTTTTTGTTATGTCTCTGACACGTCAAAATTTTTTACAAATGACAGGTACACTTTAAATATAGCAATAGTCAAACAAATTAAAGAGTCACTGTCGTTTTTTTTTTTTTTTTGCAGAAATCAATAGTCCAGGCGATTTTAAGAAACTTTGTAATTGGGTTTATTAGCCAAATCTGCCATTATCTGCATGTAAAAAGCCTTTTCCCAGGTCCCCCCCTCCTTCCTCTTTTTCATCCACTCCAAAAAATTTAAAAATTGTGACTTGTTGCAGGAGTCGTCCCCTGTCTGCTCTAGGGAGAGGGGAGGGGGGAGGAGGAAGGAGGGAGTTAGCCGGCAGCAGAAAGCAGATAACAGAGGATTACAGGCACGGAGCTGGGTGACAGCTGTAATCCGAGCTCAGACAGGTCACTGGTGACTGTCACAGGAGATATCCCGTGAGGGATTTGTAGATTAACTCTTTGTTGTCCTGTTTTGGTCTTTTCTTTAGCTCTCTCCATAGGAGAACAATGAAGACAGGGGGGAGAGCTTCAAACTGCTTTTTCATGATAAAAATGCATTTTTCGGATAATAAACCCAATTACAAAGTTTCTTAAAATCGCCTGGACTATTGATTTCTGCAAAAAAAAAATTCACGACAGTGACACTTTAACCTCTTAAGGACATAGGACGTACCGGCACGTCCTATGTCCTCACTTGCACTTCAAAGCGGGGCCGCGCGGCGGCCCCGCTTTGAAGTGCCGCGATCCCGGGTGCCGCGAGTAGCCCGGGACCGCTGCTATTAGCGGGCACGGTCTGATCGCCGTGCCCGCTAATTAGCTAATCGGAGGCAGCTGTCAAAGTTGACAGCTGCCTCCGATTACCGGAGGCAACGTTTCCCTGGTGTCTAGTGGGGGAGATCGCCGTTACTGATGCCGGCCGGGGACGCGTCCAAGATGGCGCCGTCCTCGGCTCGGCACTCGTTCGTTTTCGGCTGCAGCAGCCGAAAGCAAACGAGTGCCGATCTCATGGATCTCTGCAGCATATCTATGCTGCAGAGATCTCTATGAGAGATCCAAGTGTATATACTAGAAGTCCCCCAGGGGGGCTTCTAGTATATGTGTAAAAAAAAAAAAAAAAGTGTTGTTAATAGTAAAAAGCCCCCTCCCCTAATAAAAGTCTGAATCACCCCCCTTTTCCCAGGTTTTAAATAAAAGTAAACAAATAAATAAATAAATAAACATCTTTGCTATCGCCGCGTGCGTAATCGCCCGAACTATTAATTAATCACATTCCTGATCTCGTACGGTAAACGGCGTCAGCGCAAAAAAATCCCAAAGTGCAAAATTGCGCATTTTTGGTCGCATCAAATCCAGAAAAAATGTAATAAAAAGCGATCAAAAAGACGTATATGGGCAATCAAGGTACCGATAGAAAGATCACATCATGGCGCAAAAAATGACACCTCGCACAGCCCCATAGACCAAAGGATAAAAGCGCTATAAGCCTGGGAATGGAGCGATTTTAAGGAACGTATATTGGTTAACAACGGTTTGAATTTTTTACAGGCCATCAGATACAATATAAGTTATACATGTTATATATCGTTTTAATCGTAACGACTTGAGGAACATGCATAACAAGTCAGTTTTACCCCAGGGCGAATGGCGTAAAAACACAGTTCCCCCAAATAAAAGAAATGCGTTTTTTTTTTCAATTTCACCACACTTTGAATTTTTTTCTGGTTTCGCAGTGTACTTTATGCAAAAATTCAGCCTGTAATTGCAAAGTACAATTAGTGACGCAAAAAATAAGGGCTCATGTGGGTTTCTAGGTGGAAAAATGCAAGTGCTATGACCTTTTAAACACAAGGAGGAAAAACCGAAAACGTAAAAACGAAAATGGGCCATGTCCTTAAAGGGTTAAACAAAAGAAATTGGTAGACTCCAGGGGTAATAATTACCTATAAGGCTATGTTCACACTACGTAAAACTACGGCCGTAGTTTTGAGGGGTGGAACATAGCCTAATTTTCAATGGGATCCCGGCCGGAGCTTACACACATCGTATGCGCTCCGGCCGGGATCCCATGCGGTGCCGGAAAAAAACTGACATGTCAGTTTTCTGCGGACGGAATTCATAGTGTGAACATAGCCTAAGTCCCTATAGAAAAATATGCTTAGGAATAATGCACACATTGATGTCACTGCACATATATAATGTATGCAGTTATATCAGAGTTTAGAAATAAGGCACAAAATGATAAAACAGTCCAAGGGTAATGCTCACAGTGATGTCACAGTATAGCAGTACAGGGATAACGCTCACAATTACTTCACTACATAGATAATGTATACAGTGATGTCACAGTTTAGGAATAAGGCACACAATGATATTATAGTACAGGAATAATGCTCACAGTGATGTTACAGTATAGAACAGTGGGCGGTTTTCACTGTGGGCAGTAGTGTGCAGCATTCCTGGCTCTGTCAGGGAAGCATCCCCGTCACTGCTGCATGTACTGCCCCTGATGCACGTACCAGTGTCCTATGGGGATTGGTTGCAGCCTAGTATGCTGGCTCCTTTCTCACAGGAAGCGTCTTGGGCTGTATGTATGACAGTGACGTGGACTCCAGTGGTGGATTAACTGTACCATGGCCCTGGTCTGTCCATAGAACTTTCCCCATATGTCATACAGATATGCAATGCAAGGGTTACCGTGGTTTAGTCGTTCTTATTGGTGCGCTTTTTACCTATGGTGAACTGTTCACACACCTTGCGCTCAACGCGTTTCCTGCATTAGCATTCATTAGGAGCGGTGGATGGAGTAGTGTGGGTACACGTCTAAATGGCTCTGATAACGGCCGTTTCTGTGAACATTGATGTCATAATACATGTGCACACAATGTTGTTAAAGTTTGAAATGAAAGCACACAGTGAAGGGATAGTAAAGGATTACCTAGTGATTTCATAGAACAGATATAGTGCAGACCATGGTATCCTCTTACAGAGATGGCACACACAACGTAACCATGTAAAAAACACATAGGGTGGCTTCGCGCACATCCCTTTTGTGAATTTTTTTGGCCTCCAAAAAAAGCCAGAGAAAATGCCAAAGATTATTTTGGCATTTCTCGGTCGTTTTTTTTACTTTAGGTGTGATTGGCTTATATTTACCTTCAGCGTTTTTAAGATTAACAGAAGAAATTCCATTGAACTCTATGGAAGAGAAACGCCTCAGTTCGCAGAAAAAAATGCAGAACCCCAGCCAAAAAAAAAAAAAAAGCCAGAGAGGAGAGAAATACGCTATGTAAGGTATTTCATAAAATTTCATTGACTCACAGCTGCCATCTGGCCGTTGGTGTTTTTGATAAAATTTAAGGCAGTGTGAAAACAGCCTCATGCTGCTGCATTCATTCTTCCATGGCCTTTTTCATGATATTCACATCTAATGCTTAGATAGAAATGGACTGCTACTACTGTTAAGCGAACTTGCCGAACTATTTGGGTTCGGCAACATTCTCTAAACCCAAACGCTCGACATTTGATTACCAGTGTCTGAAAAAGTTGGATGACGCCCTAGGGAGTCCTGGAAAACGTGGATACAGCCTATGGCTATGTTCACACTATGTAAGAGACTGGCTGTTTCGTGACCCGGTCAGATCACAGAATGGCCGGTCTCTGCAAAGATTATCTTTGTGCTCGTAGTGTTCTAATGCGCGAACGCATCAGAACTCACATCAGCGCGAACGCATCAGAACTCCCCATAGAACACAATGAAGCAAGCGGCCTGAGCTGCTCGCTTCATTGTGTGAACTGACAGGGTTTCCTACGGCCACAATTCACTGAATTGCGGCCGCAGTAAACTGACATGTCAGTTCTTTGCGGCACCGCACGGGATCCCAGCCGGAGCGTATACGATGTGTATGCGCTCCAGCCGGGATCTCATAGAACAATAGGCTATGTTCCCCTCCGCACAAAGTACGGCCGTTGTTGCCGTACTTTTACGTAGTGTGAACATAGCCTATGACTGAACAAATATCTATATAATAAAAAGGAATGTCTGTCTGTCCGACGGCCGGCTGTTCTCTATAGCAGTGCTTCTGAAACTGCAAGGCAGCCCCTACTTGTGTGCTGCCCGGCCGCAGCACACTGATTGGCTGAGCGGGACATCCAACCCCTGAAGCAAGCCGGATTCTGGAGCAGGTACAGTACTGGATCCTGGAGCAAGGGTTAACGGGCGGTCTCCTTACATACTCGCAGTGGGATGTCTATGCCACTTCGAGTATGTCTTCCATATACACTTCAGGCTGTAGTGTTTGTAGCCTAAAATGGATTTCCATTAGAGATGGTGAGGCCCAGGCTTCCCTTTGGTGAGTCTGGTGATTGCTTTGGTTTGTTTGGTGAGGCTCCCGTAGAAAAAGTTCGAGAAGCACTGCTCTATAGGCTTCCGAACACCTTTGGCATGTAGACACATTGGGTGCCCGGTAAGTTTAGAGTACAGGTCCTGTCCTTGCCAAATGTACAGGAGAGGATGGGGAAGATCATCCCATAGAAACGAATAGGAGAATCTCCACACTGCACACCCAGGTGACATGATTATAGCTGCAGTGTGTCTCCCCAGCAATGCACAGGTGAGGGAATTGTCATTTAGCCAGAGCTATAGAGACATGAATGTGCAGATCCAAAGAATCACAGTCACAGATATGTCCTGTTGGTAGCTCACGAGAAGAGGGTTGAGGAAAAACAGACCCATAGAAATAAATGGTGGAATGGTAGATCAGATTTTACCTCGCAAAGATGATCTGTCTGAAATGTCTGACTATACCTCCTTCCTCACACACACACTCACTAATGGTAGTTGGGAAGGTATACTGGCCTCCTGGGCATCCTTGGAACAAATTAAATTATCACACTGACACTTTATACCTGGCCAGTGATGGGTACATTTTCTAATCAGCCATAATAAGATTCTAGTTCTAGGAATAGCCAGATTTGGCTCAAGCCTGAAGGAATTTCTAAATTGCACCAAATCCTAGGAATCTGAATAAATTACAATGATAAAAGTCAAATAAAAATGCATGATTTCATTTCAGAAACATTTCAGTTGCATAACATCTCAGTTTTGTCAGTTTTGTCTGCTCTTCATGTGGCATGTCTACATCAATATGAATGATCCTTGAGACTTGGGACTTAAAGGTAAACCATCAGCAGATTAAAAGAATCTAACCTGCTGATATCTCCCTACAGCACATGGGGCGCTGAGGATGGAGGTAAGTTTACCTTCATCCTCTGCGCCGTTTCCATGATATTAATAGTTAATCTTATATTCATTAAGAGGGGCTGATTCCTCTAACCTGCTGATAGTTTCCCTTTAAATTATAATGGAGGTTAATAATAGTTTTAACGTGGACCATTTTCTGCTCATGTCTCTGACCCATATTTGTGTTGTGACAGATTGGAATTCATAGTTTGACGGATTAGTGTGTGAACTATTTTAGGTGCAGTTACATGTTCTTCCACTAGAAGTCACTGACACACGTCTTTAGGTATCGCATGGCAGAACAATGCTGATGGAAGAAAACATGTTCCTACTTGAGCAGTGCTTTTTACTAAAAGAAAAGATAAATTATGAAGTTTTAGCTTTGAAGTCTGTAAAATCAGGCGCTTGTTGAAAAAAACACGTTATCTGTTTCCCTTCAATAAAGGGTGAATGGAGCGTGAATATACACACATTCTTAGCACCTCCTGTTAATTCTTAACACATGCTGGTTGTTATTAGATTGCATAGAGCTGTTACTAGCTGTTACATGAGCTGTTACTAGATTAAATAGAGCACAATATTAAACTAGGTGTATGTTCAGATGGAGTTAATGATCAGTCATGACACAATATTCTGACATTGCAGCACCCCATGCCATTGGAGCAGCCTGCTTTTCTGATAAAATATTCTAGAAACTTTAATTGTTGTTAACTCTGCAAATAGTTTTTCGGACATTTGTAATGTTTGGGCACCTTGATTTCTTTGCATATCCAATATGTTACCTGAAAAAAACACTCTAATAAAAAGAAGGCCCTTTATTCAGGGCCATATATACCACTAGGCACCTGTGGTCCGGTGCCTAGGGAAGCACCTTGCAGGGGGGTCAGCACCAGGGAGCAGGGGGAAGGAAAGAACTTTTTTTGTTTTTATTTTTCTAGTCTCTCACCTCCCGTTCAGACTTGCCAGTAAATCTGGTGTCTTTTTGAAGAGGGTGGGGGTTATTGTGGTATTGGTCAGTTATGGTATGGCGGTGTTATCCAGTCACAGTATGGTGGTATTGGTCAGGTATGGCATGGTGGTGTTATCCAGTCACAGTATGGTGGTATTGGTCAGGTATGGCATGGTGGTGTTATCCAGTCACAGTATGGTGGTATTGGTCAGGTATGGCATGGCGGTGTTATCCAGTCACAGTATGGCGGTATTGGTCAGGTATGGCATGGCGGTGTTATCCAGTCACAGTATGATAGTATTGGTCAGGTCTGGTATGGCGGTGTTAAACGTGACGCTTGGAGCTATTACCTACCAATCTACCAATCCTGATGCTAATTGGTAAGAGAAGGTCTTCATGTTTATTGCCTAGGGCAGCAGCAACTGTTAATATGGCCCTGCCTTTATTTCTGCAGGCTGTGTGCGAGGCAAGCACTAGGGGCATACAGTACATACTTCCAAAAACTTCACTTCAGTTCTAAGCCATCTAATGTCCTAAAAGTAATAAGTAACATAATGTCAACATAAGGTGGACTTAATGTTAATGTAAATAATTAACTTATCTTTCTTAAAGTCTCCAAGTAGAAAAAACACCAGTCAGCCAGCACTGCTGAAAGAACTATAAAACAATCACTAGGAGCCTAGTGAAGGGTGGTGCTCAACCACGAGAATAGAGGATCCATGTAGACCATAAGAGGAGAATAAGGTGACATACCAATGTTTTATAATAATAATACATTTATTTGTATAGCGCCAACAGATTCCGCAGCACTTTTTTTTTTCTATGCATACAGTACAGAGGTACATAATACACAGTTAAATTGGAATAAATAAGAACATAATAAATAAAAATAACAATAAATACAAAGTATAAACAAGACCTGCTCGTTGGAGCTTACAGACTATAATTTTCGTTGACACCAGGCATAAGTGCTTTATTTGTCCATGGTCCAGCCATTGTACATAGTTAGAAATACAGGATAAGACAACATTTACCACTAATATAAGGTTTAATGTGCCGCAAAGAGAAAACAATCTTAGAATCATTTTAATATGGTTACTCATAAAGTTACTACCACATAAAGTAAGACAGGTCAGCTTTGTAAAAAGGGAGCTGTGTCCTGAAGGCCAAAATTGGCTGCATTCTTAAAGCCAATGCATTCCTAATGTCATTTGTAGCAACTTTTTCCATGTCATCAGACATGTTAAAAGTTATTGATTGCACCAGGTCTCACTTTCGAGACCTGCTGTGATGCTTGGATACATCTGGGGAGAAGCACAATCCACTCCTTGGTTGTCAATCAAATGCAGTTCATTTGTACTGTACTAACAATAATGCTTTAAGGGGTTAAATAAAAACTTTATAGACTTTATAAGCTCCTCTTATTGTGATCCATCTGTTGTAGCTGGACCTTGCCTTGATATAATAACATTATAATAACAGCCAACGCACTGGCTGAGGATTGTTTTTCTAGGCCATTGTTGACTTTCTACTATAAATCTGGTTGATATTTCTCCTTTGCAGCTTTATCTTCCAAATGTCCAATTTATAGCATGCTTTCATTTACACCCACGGCTGGTTCTTAGATATGACTGCCCTTCTTCAGAACTGTAGAAGCTGGATCTAGTCTGAGGATTGTGTTTCTGTTGGCAAGATGAAAGCACTGTCCAATATCAAAGCCAGCCAGCGGATGTTTTATGTATGGGGGCACTAGATGGAATGTTTCGATGAATTATTGTGCAATGTACCTACATATTAGTTCAAACTAGCCTTGCAGGTGCATCAACACAACCTTTGCTTTCAACAACTGAAGATTTCTGAACCAGAATAAAAGAATGAGGATGTTATTCTTTTATATCAGATTATTCCACCGAGCACTGAGATGTGTGTATCACTTAAAGAATGGTGTGTTGTATCTCTATCATCAGGCCCAGATAACAGTGTATGGAAAAGGAACAGTTGTGTTCCTCTCCATTTATATACCATGAATTGTAAGAGTAGGCATGTTGTGCACAGTGTGGCACAGTTATTTGGGCACTATCATATAGTGTTACTTTTTTCTGCAAAAATGTTAGGCTAGGTTAAAACAACATCTTTTCTTGTATGATGGCTGTCTTTTAGGACGTCCGTCATTTAGAGGTCGAATAACATCCGTTATTTTGACATAATGTCTGTGATTTAACCTTCAAATGACAAATGACGGACGTCCAAAAAGACGTGTGAACCTAGCCTTATTTGTGGCTGTATGTCATGTGAACACAAATGTAATCACTTATTGGCTATATTCACACATCATATTTTGGTCAATATTTCTGTCCGTCTTTTGGTCAGTATTTGTAGCCAAAATCAGGAGTGGAGCTGACAGGGCAAAATTAAAATGGAAAGATTTTCAGAGTTTTTATGTTTTCAACCCATTCCTGGTTTTGGGTGAAACTAATACTAATAGAAATACTATGTGTAAACCTAGCCCAAGACTTATGTTGCCAAATACATAAATATCTATTGGACAGGCAGATTTAGAACAGTGAATGCCTAATTCCTACATAAAACTCCTGTTTAATAATCTAATAAAACCCTCTGCTATATGCGTACTACCAGGAGAACATTATTCCAAGTTCCTTTTTTAAATCACTGAACTAGGCTTTAAAGGGGTATTCCAATCATAATAAATTCTCTCTTATCCATAGGATAGGGAATAACAAGATGATTGATCATGAGAATGGAGGTAAAATATACCCTTTATTGAACGGAGGGCATGACAAATGTGTGCAACCTGCACTCCATCCATTCTTCATAAAGCTTCTGAACTCTGCTAAATGCTAAGCTAGGCGATGCTCAGAAGCCCTTTAAAGAATGAACGGAGCCCTGTCTGTGTACATGCGGTACCCTCAATTCATTTTCATAATCAGAGGGGGTCCACTGTTTGGATTCCTGCTGATTGGACCAGCTTGTTATCCCCTATGCTATGGATAGGATGCAACCTGTTGAGAAGGAAGTACCCCTTTAAGCAGGCAGATAGCTAAAAGAAATGCTACTAAGCTAATGTTTTCTACAAAGAATATAAAGGTCATATGTTAATAAAATATCTAGTTTGATAAAGAAGGAATCATAAAGGTATACAGTTACCATATACCCTTTTCCTATGATGCACCATGTAGTTAAAAATCCATTCAATGTTGTAAGCTTATAGATATATAGCATAGGAAAAGCATCTTGCATAAAGGCACATTATAGATCGCACCGAATAGAAAAAGACAAGAGGCATACATGTGTGCTGAAAACATATAAAGATGACAACACTGTACAATCTTTGTTGTAAATGTTGTGTGGCTATTCCATGAATGGCATCCAGGGTGGCAGATAAGGCGGGTAGCTACCACAGTGAGAGTGGGCTGACAAGCTTCCTCTTTTAAGTTACACGCTTACAGTTAAAGCATTTCCAGACATGCCCACCTGGGTCACAGAAGTAATGATCACATCTGCAATGACTGCTACAAGGGTGAACAAAGGCTCATTTTACTGTCTGCAGAGTCGACACAAGATCATTTATAGCGCGATATGGAAATTGCACGTCCATACATCTGTTAACATAATGAGTTTCATTCATTTTATTAAATGAAAAACCTAATCCACACACTCCATTAATTCCTGCAGTTACTTACTGCTCTTTGTTGGGTTAACAGTTCTCAACTGTACGAGCTGTGACTTTTACTCTGTGAGCTGTTACCCATGATGGACTGAACAGTCACAGAGCAACTAAAATGCATTGTCTATTGCAGCCAATGGCACTTCCCACATACTCACTACTACACAGTCTATATTACAGGCTTTTATCATAAAAACCTATGTCCATTGATAAAACAACATGTGACCTATATAACAAATGCATAATCCCATGTAACAGGATTGCTGTCATTTTTCAATATGATGCCAGTTGCCCTCAATATATGTCATAGCAAAGGTTGGGCCCACAGGATGGGGAACAAGTATGAGATTACGGGATCTCATACTGGTCCCCTTTCCTGTGGGTAGGGAACAAGCATTTTAAATGGGAAACCCCTTTTAGCATCCCTTGTGTGAGTAGCAGGAGGGAAAGGAAAAGAATCTATTCAGTTGTGTGAACCTTGACAGATATATCCTACAACTAAAAGGTGAATTTTCCCCAGTAGTGTTGTGATGTGCCTTATTTGGTGCATAATATTATGATGACACAGAACACACGTTTGGGGAGGTCAGATTGTGGGTACAGAGTCGCTTTTAAGTCTACAGCTCTGCAGTACTATATTGGTATTTTTAGAGGAAGTTGAAATTGATCAATCCTGGTTATACTAGTGGCTTTTTGTTTGATGAAAACAGATTAACTTGAGACCGGCCAGCTACACTTGTAGGTAAACAGCTTAAAGGGGTTATCCAGCGTAACAAAAACATGGCCACTTTTACCCCTACTGTTGTCTCCAGTTCAGGTGTGGTTTGCAATTAAGCTCCATTTACTTCAATGGAACTGAGTTTCAAAACCCCACCCAAACTGGAGACAACAGTAGGGGGAAAGTGGCCATGTTTTTGTAGCGCTGGATAACCCCTTCAAGCTTTCTCAGTGTCTCTCTTTTTTCTGCACATAGCACGTGTTAAGCCCCTGCCCCCCATACTATTCTGTCTGAATATTGATGTATAATCTTTATTCTGTATCATTCAGGCCCATTGAACTTACTATATTACTTACTATTACACTCATGCAGGTATAATTCTATTTGGTCTTTAGATCTAAGGTTGCATTATCAACACAAGACAGACACAAATTATGCTTTTACACAGATCTTATGATTTTTAAATTTTACCTCCGCTGGTACCCTCACGTAACTTTAAAGGGGCAATTTGGTATATATACAGTCCACGCAGAAGACGAACAGTATTATTCCTTTTAGGCAACTTAACTGAACTGATAGATCTGAAGCACATATACACTTATAAATTTAAATTCTCAATAAAGACAACAAACACAATTCTACATGAAGATCTGTATCTTGTTCAGATCTGAAATTTATATGCAAGTCACATGTACGCCTATTTAATTGAATTGAGATTGAATGGATCTTTTAATTTTCATAAATTTTTTCCCCTTAGCTTAACTCTGTTTACTCCATCTGAGATCATTCATAACCTCTCCATTGGCTTATGTGGAAGGACTTTGAATAGGTAGAGTTATTTTCATGTAAATTCTATCTCTGCAAACATACAATACTCATTTCTTCAGCTCTGGTAATGCCATTTCACTGAGCCTGTCCCTTGTTGCTTGCTCCAAGGAAAAATTCAATTAATAGAATGCATTAAATGAGCAATGACAACGGCTTAAAATTCTGAGGTCCCTAGTGCATCCTAACATCTGGCATGCATGCGTTTTATAGGATGTAAGTAGAGCCATTCAATTTACTAGCCAGCTTTATCTGGTCATAAAATCTTATATTCCTCCAGATATAATATGGCTCCTAGAGACATCATTCACACAATATCTCCAGTCCAGGATTTGTCAGATTTTTGTTAACACGCTATTGACCTTTACTAGATGCAGCCAAAACCCATTTCTGTATTTTATATCATCTGTGACGATGACTTCACACTAAATCTGCCAGCGATGTTCCACAAAGGATGAAAAAAGAGATAAATGTAAAGTTGTTACAATGTAGTAAGTTATGACACATCCACTCTCTGTGATTGGTTCCATTTTTTAAGGGACTTTCCATTCATGGAAATAGTTTTAGTAACATTTTGAGCGAAACCATCATTTAATTATATATTCACTTTTAACCTAGCCTAACCTAAAAATTCAGGTTTAACCCCACTTATTTTGCAACAGCACCAAGGCATCCAGTGTCTAGAAGATGTCCAAATGTAGATGGTGGATGCATGCTGGAAAAGCCTACTGTCCCAGTATTAGGCATGGATATAGTTACATAGTTAATACGGTTGAAAAAAGACACGTCCATCAAGTTCAACCAAGGAGGGGATGGATACAGGGAAGGGGGAGGGATGATAACTTCTATACATATGCATTTATATTATTTTGGTCTAAGAACTTGTCTAGCCCTGTTTTTGAAGCCCTCTATAGAAGGAAGAGGGTCCAACAGCATTTGTAGGATAATTTTAAGGCTTTATTAGCATAGTTAGTTACAGAACATGCTACACTTTGACCCCAAGTGGGTCTTTATGCTTGACAGAGACCCACTTGGGGTTGAAAGATTGCATGTTCTGTACCTGACTATGCTAATAAAGCCTTGAAATCATACCATGGATGCTGTTTGACCCTCTTCCCTAAGTCATGTTCATCTGGGTCTGGTAAACTGAAATCTGGTCTATTAAATGTACACTTGGGGCACTAGAAAGATGTTTTCGCTGTTCACGTTAATCAAGGGTATGCAAAACAACTCTCACACCAAGGTATCTTTCTTATGAAGTTTCAAGTGACTCTATGACTCCCATTTGGAGTCTTAAAGAGGATGTACCATCAGGTACATCCTCTTTAATATGAACCATGGATAGAATGGCGCCATCACGGGGAAGCCAGTGCTGCGGTCCATTTTTTGAACCACGGCTGGATTCCCGTGTACGGCGCCGTTCTATCCACGGGCATTGGGCCAGGGTTGAAGCACTGGAGGCGAGCCGGCTCGCCCCCAGTGGGAGGAAACCCCCGCCCCTCTATGACACGGCTCCATTGATTCTTAAGGAGCTGCGTCATAGAGGGGAGGAAATTCCCTCCAACTGGGGGCACGTCGGCCCGCTTCCTATGCTTCAGCCCTGTGACTGTGAATGTATGCCTGGCCGGCTGAAGAAGAGATTTCCCATCTGTAGACTGGTTTCAACCTTCAACTGCTTGTCCAGTCTTTTACTTTGTGGGCTCTATTTTCTCTCTACCATCTCTCTAACTTCATTCAACTTCAGCTAAGCAGGATAAGCCCTTGTTAAAGTCAGCTGACCAGATCCCTGACACTGGGTGGCTGAGCATCAGCCAATCACTGCCAGATTTTGTATGCTCCATCCCCACCTGCTCAACACATGTTGCAGGGAAGGGGGATGGGGCGTAGGAGTGGATGCACAGTAAGGTACTTGAAATATGGATGGACAAAGGGTACGTGGGCCAACTACAGAGGGGGGATGTATACAGTATGGGGGGAGAACTGCAGAGGTGGGGAGGGAGGTATAAAGTATGGGAGCCTTACTGCAGAGGGGGGAGGGGGTGTATAGTAAAGGGGCTACCTGACCTGCAGTGGGTGGAGGGAGGTATAGAGAATGGGGAAGAACTACAGAGGGATAATGAAGGTATACAGTATGGGGGGGCCTTACTGCATAAGGGGGGCGGAGTATTCAGTATGGGGGAAGAACTACATCGTGGAAGGGAGATAAACAGTATGGGGGCCTTACTATGGAGGAGCTTACAACATAGAAACCTAACAACAGTAGGACATACTGTACAATATGGCGGCTAACTATAGAGGGGGGCATACAGTGTTTCTCCAAAAAAACAACTACAGAGGAAAAAAAAGACCTTGACTTATTTTACTTTACATGAGATTGCATCTTGCTTCATGATGCACATTGACTTATACTCCAATAAAGGTGACGGGTTCAAGACCAATGTGCAACCTTTATATATATCTGTGTATTACAGTGTAGGGACTGTAGGGAATATTTGGTCTGGAAACACTACACTAAAGCTCTAGCCCTGGTCTTGTAATTATGTTTTTGATGGTCTTGGAAGGAGTGGGGTTATTGGCTCTGGAAGGAATTATTAGACTACAGTGTTACCAGAAAGTTAATAACACATTTGTGACAGCTTGTTGTTTTATGAAACTTGTTTTATTAAAAGTAGAATGGCGTCATAATAAATAATGAAGAAATCTATAGAAAGTGTGAACATATTGTATTTCATTGAAACCATTTGCTCATATAAAACAAAAGAAGCTGTATGGCGATGGTGTATTCTAGGTGGAGTTACACTATAATGTACAGCATGAAGTCAAGTCATTGAAGCTCCATCTCCCACGTCTTTATTTTGTTCTCATGCTGTCTCTTGTTTCTGTCATGTATTAAACTCCTACTGTATGACCATATGGTCTTTGTGTAAAGATATAAACCGATTGACTTGTCATGCCAGTCTATTTGCGCAATACTACTGAGTGACTGACTATAAATGGAGTGGTCTGAGTTCACTTTTCTAAACTCACTCTAATACTTAAGTGGGGAAAAGGAGTGCCAGAATGTTACTCACCTCAGCATCTATCTTACCACAACATCTACTGCTTGGACATTGTGCTTTGTTTTACTGCAGAGTAAGTACTCACCCTATTGGCGCATATTCTGCTCTATATTGTGTGTATTAGCAACATTGTGGAATATTTGTGGCAGCTTTATTCTTGCTTGCTGCTGGTAGTCTATCGTGACTTATATCACTATGGGGCTTTAGGAAAAATAGTACAATCATATTCCGAATATTGTTTTAAAGCTATACAACTTGGTTCTTATGCCTCTGTAGGCTTTAATAATTTTGCCACCATGCCAGCCTCCCAGCCTAAAGCAATACTTACCGACAGTGTCGTTAAAGGACATATGGTTTCCTAAACACTAGGTTAATTGCAGGTTCTATTAGTTAAGTAACAGTTTCTCAAAGACCTTTGTGTATTTCATTGCTAAGTTTTTATGTGGGTGGAAAAGAGGCAGGGCTGCCAGATCCCTCACCTCACCAGTGAGAGAGAATAAAAGGGAAAAAAATGCTGATGTTCAAACCCCAAAATACGACTGTCTTGTCTGGATAAATGCCTGCACTGCCTTCTATCCAGGACTTGTGTCTTCTCTCTGTCAGTTGCTCGTGTAAGTATTCCTAAGCATCAGGTCATAGGGATGTATCCTTTACACTTTCTTAACGTCAGGTAATATATGTATATCTAGATATATCTATATGAAAGTAGTGACGTTAAGTGTGATTAAGTGTATATGTGTTGACTAAATGAAATAGCATGACCTGGTATATAGAGGTAAGCATTTATGACTGACAGGTTGGCACTGGGAGGGAGACACTTTGATCTGACAAGAAGCTCAATTCTTGCTATAGCAATGTACAGTATAGCAATCTCTGTTCATCTTGTATATAGATGTGTAAGAATTTATGACTGACAGGTTGGCACTGGGAGGGGGACGCCTTGATCTGACAAGAAGCTTAACTCTTGGTATAGAAATCTTTCTTCATTGCCAGAAGCCTTTATACTGAAAATAAGACAATGTATATAGTGAATGCAAACAATACAATGTACAATGTAAGTTTAATTATGAAGTGTGGGCCATAAGAATACTGTGCAACTGAAACATGAACATCCTTTATGCCTACATTTTACTGCTGAATGATGTAACTTTTAATCTAGTATGTCATTACTATAGCCAAAACCACTCTTAAAAGGATATTACCATCTAAAATAGCCTAACATGCAGTTTTCTTGTGCAAGAATATATTTTTCTATTTAATTTGTTAAGTATTATTGTTTTATTTTGAGAGAGAGAGAGAGAGAGAGAGAGAGAGAGAGAGAGAGAGAGAGAGAGAGAGAGGAATATTACAGGTAGTATTTATGATCTGATTATATATCATATATGTAAAAAATGGTAAATATGATAGTTATTGTACTACAGATAAGGGCTGTCCTAACCAGCTGACAGCTTTAATGGTAGCCAATCACTTCAGCAGGGATCCTCACAATAACACTTTAGGACAGGATTGTCATAATTACCAAACAAGAACTTCCTTTAATATACATGGATGTGTTGTAATTCATATACATATATTACCTTTACTACTATTGATAAGGAGTATCAATACTGTGCTCCGCAAGTGTTTTCATGTCACATTAGTTGAAGCATTACCTCAGGTAAAAGCCAGTATTCTTCAAAGGAATCCAGATAAATATTCCCACTGACACTCCTCTGCCAAGTCAATTTACCTGCAGTGTATACTCTCTGATCTCTTATTATTCTTGACATTTGTGTTGAATGTTATGAGAAAGTTAACCTAAGGCACAAGGGAGGAGGCACTGAGGCACAGAGCAGTGTTTCTTTTGCACACACCCTGCTGGGCACTGGCTTACTACACAAAGCAGGTGACCCTATACATGGCATCTCTGAGTATCAAATGTACAATATTTAGTGATGTCTAATATTTTTTTAATTTTTATTCAGCTTAGTTTCACAGATATCAATGAGTGACCCGGTTCAGAGCTCCTATACAGTAGGTTGGGGCACACAGCATACCAGCATACGGTTTGTAGAAACTCTGAAAGGCACACTTTTCAGAGACTTGTCATATGAAAAAACACATAATATATATATATAAATATGTATGTGTATATATATATATATATATATATATATATATATATATATATGTGTGTGTGTGTGTGTATGTAGGTCACAGGCCACAGGCCATAGCTCACACATGACTTTTCCACCTTCACCTCAATGCAAGTCGCATGCGGATTTGACCTGATTGCAACCGCTATATAGTAGTGCAACAGCAGGTTGCAGACAAGTTGCACAGATATTTTTGTCATTTGCACAGCATGTCAAGATGTAACCCTAGCCTTAAAGGGGTTATCCAGGATTAGAAAAAGTGCAGGTACTTCTTTTGTAAAAAACAACATCACCCCTGTCCCCAGATTGTATGTGATATTACAACTAAGCTTCAAATGCAAAACCACACCCAAACTGAGAACAGGAGAGGTGCTGTTTCTGGAAGAAAGCAGCCATGTGTTTCAAAGCCTAGACAACCCCTTGAAGGATTTGGCTGTTTCAATGCTGACGACATTTAATAGTGTGTAGGGTGGTTACCAAGCCTCAGTTTGGACTACTGCAGGAGCACATACTGCATCTTTTTCCTAGGCAGACAGTCACTTTTTTATGAAAATAGGAAGGAAGCACTTGCTCTATTTGTGTAGTACTGTAGTAGCTGCAAAATAAAGCACTTAGAAGTCTGCTCAGTCCAAGGAAGCTGCTTATATGAATATCTGCAAGCTGATGTAATTATCTGCTTGGCAGTGAAAGAGAAATATCCCTTTAAGTGTGAGTGAAGACTGGTGGCTGATCAGAGTCCTGACCCATCTGTCAGTATATGCTCATGCCTCTCTTACTCTGCCCCTTCATCACCAAAGATTATACACAAGTAGTATCATTTAATCCATGGCACAAACCAAGATCTGCAGTACTGATTGGTAAGGAGTTAATTGGCAGATTCAGAAAAATAGTTTATTTTGCAAGATACAAAAGGGATAGTGTGTACAAGTAGTACATCTCTGTCAGTGTAAATGTCCTGGGAAGGAACAGTTACATGTTAACAATTAGTGTGACCATGTTTGTAGCCAGGATACATGCAGACGGTTCATGCAGGTACTCTAGCAATGACGACATAATGACAAGCAGATCCATTACAATGCACTTTTATTTAAAGCGGTATTCTTATCAGAACATAGAAGGCCTGCAGGCAATATGAGCAGGCGTTTCCCGTGGCTAGACGTGTGGGTAGCACTTACCCCCCTAAGTATTACTGATACACACCTGGAATTAACCTTATGCCCTGAGGATGTTCATTTTTCACCTCAACTTCCGGCTTTGGTCCTTTATTCTTAATCCAAAAAGCTTACTATCAGTATAGAATTTCATGGCACATTGTCCTCAAGAGTTATATAGAAGTAGCAGCCATGTTACCTTCTTAGTCTCCATAAATTAGAATAATTCCTGTGTATCACTATATAAGAGCTGACGTGAGTGCTATGTATTCTGTAATAATAATAATAATAATAATAATATCCATGCAGAAGTATAATATGCTTTATGTATATCAGCACAGAACGCTGTTAGGACTTGCTGAGGGTTGATCAGAAGAATACAGTTAGTAGTTAGTAGTCTTACACAACACTGCAGCACTAATTCATTCTCTTTGTCTTATTGTCATTCATGGGTTAAAAAAATATTGTTAATTACACACCTTTGGCACAGTCTCAATGTAATACTCACTTTAGGTGGGTAAAGACATTCACCTGATGAAACACACCGCAGCTTCTGTCAATGTATGGACGATTTATGGTATAATGAAGGGAAGACTATATTTCTGTTAAGACAAAAAATAGGAAATTTGATTTTGGCTTCTTTCACCCTTTGTCAGTCCAAGAGTCATTTCTATTCAACAAGTTGGCTTACGGAACAGCTTTAAGTTACGTGACCGACTTGTCGTAACTAGTTTTATAGCTCAAAGCAAGATAGAAGGAAAAGTATATGTATTAGGAGATAATCCCTAATCATTCTAGCAAAGTGTCAGTTGAAGTCAAACTATAGTCATTGTGCAGGTTAAGACCACATGAAAGGCGACTCATAGGAATAATGTAATATGTAAATGCTTGGATTTACCTTCAATATTATCTCCATTACAACCGTCATCACTATCACTATGCAATAAATCATTTTGAACAAAGAATTTCCCGGAAACATAGCTATGTCTATAAGGTGGACGCTGAATAGTATAGTGGTGGTAAATTACATCACAGGCTTGCTGCCTAATACTCTCAAAAGTCACATTCTGAATAACAATTTTAAATGGTTTCTGCATAAAAAATCTTTACTGTTTGGGTAGTAATATATATATTTTTTTTTCAGGTGCCACCCATTGCAGCTATAATATGAGCAAACAAGGTGACCGAAAGTTGACCCATATATTCCCATTTATAATGGTACGTATAAAACGATTCTCTATCATAAGTTATCAGTTGATATTTCACCACCTTCATAGCCCAACATGTCATCCAGAAAGCTAAAATCCCTAATGTATCACCAGTTTTAGTTCTCTTCCTCTTTGCATAGTACGCATACTGCCCCAAACTTTTGTTCAATCTGCATAAGTAGGTTATATAGTTTTATATAATTATGTGATCAAGAGTCTTTTTAAAATGAAATAAAGATGTCTGAGACTGCAGAGATACCAGTTTTCTAACAAGCGCAATGTTTCCTCTTACTACTGCAGGTGTCCTTAGTGTATTCAGCTCTAGCTGAGTACTCAAATTGTGGAGAAAATGAATATTATAACCAGACAACAGGTTTGTGCCATAGCTGTCCAGAGTGTGAACCAGGGGAAGAGCCCTATAATGTAAGTAACCAGACCAGTCAGAAAAGCACCGATGTATGTTATAATGCCATCAAACACCTACATATTATAGAAGTGGTTGAGGTATACTTATTTTATATATGTATATGGTTATGTCTCCCCTGTGGGATCTATCTCTAATGTTGAGTAGATATACATTACATCACATGAGGGCATGGTTTCATCCACACATGATTATCATTGCATAGACCTGCCTCTCCACTTCTCAGAAGGGGGAATGAAAAACTTTCAGCACCGGGGAGAAAAGAAAAAGACTTTAGCTATTTTCTGCTTCTCGGAAAACCCTTTAATTGAAATTTGTGCTGGAGATCATGAAATTGCAACAAATTTACTAAGATGTGAATGCTTCTTAATAAATCTGTCACATCAGTGGCTGTCCATGTGCCGCATGTTGAAATCTATGCCGGCTGAAATAGATTTTAGCTATAATTTACACCAATTTGTGGCATACATTATATGAAATGAGCTGGGCCAAAGGAGGTCCTATTACCTTCACTCATCCCAGCCTTTAAAAAGAGAGAACGGAGTGGCAATGCCACAATTTTTTGTGTGAAAAAAGCGACCACAAAAATGTGCAACTTTTCGAATGCCAGTACTACTTCTGTCCACTCAGATTGACAGCTTTTCCTGTACGAGGTGATATGCAGAGACATATCAGTTACTCTGGTGGGTGATGGGAGCAGGACAGGCTTTCTTCATAGGTCATTGTAACACTGACATCATTGTACATTTTTAGGTGTCCTCTAAATCCTATACAACGCCTAGTAAGATAGCAAATGTATTTCCATGGGAGACCGCTATATTGGTTTCTTGCTGTTTTTCTGGTATATAATTATTTTATCTCATTTTAGTCTTGTGGATATGGAACTAAAGATGAAGACTATGGTTGTATTTCCTGTCCACCTGGCAAGTACTCTAAAGGAGGTTACCAAATATGCAGACGACACAAAGATTGTGAGGGTTTTTTCCGAGCCA
This sequence comes from Dendropsophus ebraccatus, assembly GCF_027789765.1. NCBI lineage: Eukaryota > Metazoa > Chordata > Amphibia > Anura > Hylidae > Dendropsophus > Dendropsophus ebraccatus. The sequence goes on from NC_091458.1 coordinate 106,176,020, forward strand.
CAATTTTAACTCCAGGAGACTCTAAAAATGATGCTGAATGTGGACCTTGTCTACCAGGGTAAGGTTATTTGGAATAGACACATAACTACATTATAGCAACGTTCTATGGTTTCTGAATACCATAATAGACCTATAAATATAAATATATATATATATATATATATATATATATATATATATTGATTTCAGTCATCACATCAGATTTGAGAACAGGGGGGACATTTGCTTACATGCGCCCCTGGTATACTCCATAGAAAAGGAACAGATTTGCCTCTTCTCTTTGCCGTATGTCAGCCTTATCCCCTGATGGGTGGCCAGGGGTCGCGGCTAAGTGGGGAGGAGGCGTGAGGCTCTGAGCAGATGTAGAGTGCCAGGCACAGGGCAGGCCGGCTGTACTAAGAGGCGTTTGGGGCCTTATTTAGGACTGGCATACGAGGGCACCTGTCCTTATAAATGTTCCTTAGGGTCTGGTTTTTATATTCAGACATACCACTCTCATGTAGCCAAGTATTACACATATTTTTTTGATTCTGTATAATTTTTGATCATTATATATCACAAATCTGTAGCAGATTTTAAGTCTTTAAAGTGTCACTGTCATTATAACTTTCAAAATCTAAATCAACAGTAGATGTGATATAAAGCAAGTTTGCAATTTACATTAATTATTTTATTTTTTAGTTATCATGGAAAACACGGCACTTCCTGTTTTCTGTTTTCTTCTCAAAAAACAGGAAACAGTCAGAAAACAGGGAGTCCTGTGTATCCCAGGCCATCTGAGCGCTCACAGAGAGAAGGCAGTGATGTAATTGATGGACACATGGAGCAGTAACTCTCTGTACTGGCCGGAATTCCTGTGTTTAGTCTGTTTCTTGGTTTTTTTTTCAAGAAAAATCTGCCTTCCGGAGACCTGGATTTCTGGTAAGCTCAGCTTTGTGTAACAGCATGATAACAAAAAAAAAAAAAAGAATGTATAGTGCAAACTTGCTTTATATCACAAGTTATAACAACAGTGACACTTTTAGGGTGTCACTGTAGGCACTCTCTGGGTGCGCACGCGCGGGTGCCTGACGGCCACCCCGCAGGCGCGAATATCCTATTTAGACCATCTCCGCCATTTTTGAGTAGCCTATCCCCTAGTGCCGAACCCATAGGAAATCACATGACTGGATCATGTGATTTCCCAGAGTCCGATAAATTCTATTATTGTTTCCATTTATATAGTACCAATATTATTACACCCTTCTTGTAGGCTCAATACCAAAGGTTTTAGAAGCTATTTATTGTTCATTTTATGTTTTTATGAGATATGGTGTTTTTGTATTAAAACGGACCTTTGATTGACAGATAGCTCCGCCCCCTAATTACAGGTTTGGCAGGAATTTTTTTTATCTTTTTTGTCTTTTAAATACCCCCATGGTGCTATTGTATTCATGCATTTAATTTTGGCTTGAGAAAGAGGCTTTGTAGCCTAGAAACGCGTTGCCTTATGCTGTAATAAATAAGTTTATTCAACCACTGGTCCTGAGAACCTCCGTGCGCCACGATACCTCCTTCCTGGAAGTGTCCCTTCACTCGGGACACTAATCCTTCTGCACGAGTTCCTGCACTTTTAGGGTGATATCTGTAATAGTAATTATACATTCTAAGGCCTTATTCACACGTTCCATAATTGTGTCCACAACTGAGTTATTCCCAATTGATTTCATTTGGGCTATTTACACGATCAGCTGATTTTGCAATCTAATACTCAAAAAAAGGAACATGCCCCAGTGTGGACCCTTTTTTTTTTTAAGGATTTACCAACAGAAGTCATGGGGATCCTATATTTTTTACAAATAACATTTTGGCATCCGATGTGTCTGCAGAAAAATTTGGATCTGCAATGGGAAAACTAGTTACATTTTTTTTAACCTGATCAACTTTATTAAACTGGTACAGAACAGATTGAACAGATCTGCAAAAATATAGGGATGCACTATGGATACACTACAGATGCACAATTTGTATTTTTTAGCGGATTGCGAATGTTGATAGCAAAAAGAATATACAAGCCAGAAAAAGACACTGAACGTGTGCATAAGCCCTAAACCTAATAACTAAATGATCTTGGAGACATTTTGATACATAAGCAGGAGGAAAAGTACCTCCCTCTGGATCCCCTACTGATCACCACAGAGTAGGGCCATGACACTACTCATTTAGTTTAGCAGCTTCTGTATAGTAGACTGTGCCTAATACAGCAGCTCAATCCCATTTAGTCTTATTCAATTTGATCTTCATTAATGCACTGAACCATAATGTATGTATTGAAAGTCTGCGAAAAAAAAACAAATTTTTTTATATATATTCTTTAATATCAAACATTTTGACTGCTAACATTTTGATCCTCAACCTAGATTCTACATGTTAGAGAGCCGCCCTAAAAGCATTTATGGAATGGTTTGTCACTCTTGCTCCCTAGCACCTCCAAGTGTCAAGGAATGTAAGTAGACCCATATTTTATCATATATTTTCCTATCGTTCACAGGTAGCCATGAAGTAACATGTTATTGAAAAAAATATATGTAAGGTTTTAGATTTTTAGATAAGGTTTTTGTCTGGGTAAATCCTTTCTGTAATAATATCAATATCATGTATATCATTTATCCACTTGAAAGGGAAGCATTTTATTATCATTGAGAATACAGCAGCGTATTAATTGTAGGGAACTGAATGCAAGATTTAGCATATAGGTCTCGTATTGGAAATGTAAAAATGGGCAGTTCACATGATAGACACAACTGAAGAATCTATGTATTTTATATGTGTTGTACACTTATTGGTATGACCAATAATGTCCAAATAGAAAACACAGGGTTGCCCTAGTATCTAAAACAGGTAAGACTATGTAGTTTAAAGTGTACCTGTTATGACATTTAAAAAAAAAGAAAAAAAAATATTGTCCCATTGTGCTGCTCATGCTTCTGCATCTCACTGAGCTTATATGTAGGCGCTTAGATCAGTTTCTTTACTCAGCTGCAGCGATGCACAGGGGTGTGCACAGGGGTGTGTACGGCCAATCAGCAGTCATCTTCACTAGGCCAGCCTATGCAGAGCAGAGGGACACCTGACATCACTTCCTGCATTTAGTCTCCCCTTTCTTTTTTTTGCTGTTACTAAAGACCAGATTGCCTTAGCAATGGAGCCTCCACTGCTGTTTTCCAGAAAGTTAGACATCTATTGGCTGCTTTTATAGCATTGTGTTTCAAATAGAAAATAGGCGAAAAAAAATTATGTAAATTGCAAAGATGTAGTATATCACCTTCTCTGCTGACTTAACATTATTTATTAGTAATAGCAGTGTCCATTTTAGAAAGGACACTGACCGCAAGCCTTTTAAGACTACTTGCTACATGTTTTATCATTGTTATTATTATTTTGTAATTGTAGGATTTGTATGTATTGTATGTGTTCATGTCCCCACTCTCCTGATAATGATATCAATATATTGTATTATAATGATTACTATATATATATATATATATATTTCCCTCCTATACTGTCTTTACAACACAGAAGTATTTTAAATAGAAAACAATATAATAAGATATATTTATACAAGGGATTTTCTGGTCTCCTGCTTGATACTCAGATGGCACAGATGTTCTGTATGCTAGAAGAAGAAGATTTGGCAGATTCGCCATACCAAGCCATCCATTAGGTTGTATAACGTAACTGTGAAATTGATTACCTCAAGTTTCCTACTTTGCTGAAAGGATGGGGCCATATGGTCAGACCTCACACGATCTAATATCTGTGGATCTGTGGATAAGGCATAAGTACTTAAGATGGGAATACCCTTTTAAATATAGATCATTGTTTTAAAAAAAAATCAGTACTAACATAATCTATATTTTAATTGAATGCACCTGCATGCAAGACTTCCATAGTATATCTGTATGGGAAATGACCTGATATTAGTGTTTGCTAATCCATAAAATGCTGAATATTTCAGGACTCATCGTATCCCATTTCGACAACTGCACAAAATGTTAACTACTAGTTTTAATAAAAAACATAGGGGGAGATTTATCAAACATGGTGCAAAGTGCAACTGTCTGAGTTGCCCCTAGCAACCAATCAGATTCCACTTTTCATTCCTCACAGACTCTTTGGAAAATCAAAGGTGGAATCTGATTGGTTACTATGGGCAACTCAGCCAGTTGCACTTTGCACCATGTTTGATAAATCTCCCCCATACTGTACAACGGACTTTACACGGTATCAAGACAATTTTGAGTATCATTATATTGAGTAAACAGTGATGTATGCCTGTTTATATCTTATGCATTCGTTCTTTCAAATGGGACTTAGTGTAGGGGGAGGGGGGGGGGGTGCTTCATTGATGAGAACGCCAAACTGGCTTCAGTGTGATCAGCACTCATTTACAAGGCTAGATTAACTGTGTTGCCAAGCCACACAAACAATTGACGGATCATTCATACAGCCATTTATATGCTTTTTATATCAGCCGCACATCTCCGGTTTAGACAGGGAAAGGAAATGTGCGTTCGATAACGATACTTTACATGGTCACAGAAAAGTTTCAACCAGCCAACAAACAAGCGTTTGCTGATCAATGGCCCTTTTACACAAGCCGATTTTTGGGAAAATGACCATTCTGGGTAAAGGACCCTAATATTTCATAGGAGTAAGTACATGTTAAATCCAGGGGGGATACATTGATATGTTGTGCCTCTGTATGACTTTCATAGGAAGCATTTGCTGTGGGGCTGTAGAAATGACAAAGGTTTAATTTAGCTAGATTACAGTTGAAAGAGAACATGTATGGAGTGGAAAGGACACGTATGGAGTGGAGAGGACAGGTATAGAGTGGAGAGGACAGGTATGGAGTGGAGAGGACAGGTATGGAGTGGAGAGGACAGGTATGGAGTGGAGAGGACACGTATGGAGTGGAGAGGACACGTATGGAGTGGAGAGGACACGTATGGAGTGGAGAGGACATATATGCCCATTACCAGTTCTTTAGTTGCACACTTTTGTATTATATAAATGTCATCTATTCTTCTGGTAAGCATGCAGCCAGCTGGTTTATGAATATTAATAAGCCCTGCATTTTCAAAGCTGCATCCAAAAAACATAATGAGATATAAGAGGTATAGCATAGCACTATGGTTGCGCAACATAACTGAGAGGTTCACACTGCTGATGAGATACAGGCACATTAAGAGTTCAGCATATGCAAGGGAATTATGTTTATTCATGTTTTACTTCAGGCACCACACCATAGATAGCATGCAATATAGGCCATCTTCAGATGGAAGGACAAGGTTCATTTCAATCTGGATGTCATTAGATTGTGTAACAAAAAGGATTGATGCTCCAGCATATAACCGTAAAGTGTTTCATTTGCTCGCCTGGCACGAAGCAACTAGGTTAATCCTTGGTCAAATTAAATATTTTCTCTTTATAGCTTGTAGGCTAAATTTAATGGTCTGAGGTCATACAGTTATTTCAGCACAATATCCTGTGTTTATAGTCTTGACACAGCATGGGTGTGGTCGGTCATCCTCTAGCACGCTGTCTGGACGTTCTTCACTCTTCGGTTTATTGCATTCACAAAGTCATTAAAAAAACCACTGGAGCAGAGCCTAAGGTCACCTTATGTACAGTATGTTAACGTAAATACTTTTTCTTATTGGTTAACTCTGAGATACCTCTGAGATATGACTATGCGTTCAACCGTTTCTTCCAAGATTTTACGTTTAATCTTGGACAGATGTACTTCTACTTTTTCCCATCCATGTGACTCAAAACAGATTGTATGTCAAAAGCCAAGGCACTGCTTAAAGGACAAAGGACCAGTTTAAAAAGGCAAAAAAGGAAGCAAACATCTAAGCAGAATAAAGCACTTAGACCTACCATAAGCAGGGCAGCCAGGCGGCCATATTGTGTGGTGCTCCAAGGACACTGGACATGACGCTTACAAGTTTCTTTTTTCTATTATCTACTATGTTTCTTATAGTTTTTCAGCAAAACTGAATTAAACATATTAATACTTCCATTCCCTTACAGTCCATTAGTAACAGTGTGAAGCAACATATGGTTGTGACCTTGCCCTTTGCTCCTGCATGCATGGAATGTCCTTAGTGTTGTACACTGATCACTACTTACCAGTCATAACTTTCACCAGTTCTTACGTATACAGCTAAGAAGCTAAAGGTCTCCCAGGTGCACAGATTCACCCCCTGAGATAACCCACTTCTTAACAGACCCCACACTTCCTCACTGCATGTATTTTGTTTTCTTCTCAGGTTCCAAGAAGAAAAAAAGAGCACACAAACGTCTAAAGTGTCTTGAGAGCGACTGAAAATCAGATCATCAGTGTTGTTTGTCCTTCTGTCACATTCCATAACTCATAGACTGCCCGTCAAATCTTGTACCGTGCCAGAATATTAACAATACTAACCCATAACAGCTAATCATCTCAGCATCTTTTATCCTCTCAATATATCAATGTAAGCAATAAATAAATGTGCATCATTTCGTAACAAATCACAGCCTAGTCTGATGGGTAATTCGTATATCATTACAACAGAGCATTAGTCAATATTCCCCATAAAAATCACAATCATAAGTATCGATCCTGTATAAATGAATGAAGAACGCTTATTCAATATTATAATTCCAAAGTTAAAAATCATAGCAAGAAAAAAAAAAAAGGAATAAGCCTGCAGGTGAAATATTGTCAAATACGCAGTGATATAATTTTCCGTCAGCATTTAAAGTGTTGTATGAGATTAAAAACACATAGCTGCTTTCTTCCAGAAACAGCACCACTGTTTCCTCATAGTCTGTAAATTTATTATTCATTTTGGTACATCTTCATAATTAGAAATCAATTACTTTACCAGTCAAATCAGGTTTGGACAGTTTACATAATATGAGCCCCATTTCAGTCATTTAGACATTTTACCATTACCATTAAGGCCCCCATATATTTTATATATTAGCTGTCAGCAAGTTCAACATTTAGTATAATGTAAATGGGGACCTTCCCAACCCATAGGGAACACATGATCATTCAGTCCTGGCAGAGATGACTGTCAAGCGAACAATCGTTCAGACAACAGTTATTGAAGGTGTATAGGTATCTTTACTCTAAACTTAGCAGACACAAAGGGGGAGATTTATCAAAGGGTGTAAAATTTAGACTGGTGCAAACTACCCACAGCAACCAATCACAGCTCAGCTTTAGGCAGTGCTGAAAGGAAAGAGCAGCTGTGATTGGTTGCTGTGGGCAGTTTGCACCAGTCTAAATTTTACACCCTTTGATAAATCTCCCTTAAAGTATCCCACTAGCTCTAATGGTGTCCTCACATAAGGGTGAAGTCTGACAACTTAGACTAAAGTCAGGCAACTACCAAAGTATCAAAGTGTATGGCAACCTCCTGACTCTCCTCTGATGATGTTGGGGGTCTTGAGCGTGTTGGATTGTTGGGATGTTCTGGTAGACATAAACAAGCACCTGCCTGGCTGTGGCTTACCCTTCCTGCCTGGTGTTTGTTTAAGGAGCTCACTACTTGGCTGACCCATTGTGTAGTCAGCCAATAAACAAGTATTTTTACTGTGCCAAAAAATCAGCTGATGAGCAAGCACATTTATCAGCTGATCCCTGGGGCTATTACACAGAGCATATCTGCCTGTTTAGCTGATACTCACCCAATGTAATTGGATCCTAAGCTAATTAGCTAACAGTGGCGCCTAATGGTGCGTTTACACAGGCAGATTTATCTGACAGATTTTGGAAGCCAAAACCAGGAATGAATTCGAAGAGAGGAGAAATCTCAGTCTTTCCTTTATGACCCGTTCCCTGTTTATGGTCTGTGCCTGGCTTTGGCTTCAAAAATCTGTCAGATAAATCTGCCTGTGTAAACGCGCCATAAGAAAATCAAACAATTCAGATTTATCAAGCTGCCTGAAAATTACAACGTCTGGTTTTCCCCAAAGCAACCAAACTCAGGTTCCATTTTACCAGAGCTGATTAAGATATAAAACCTGGGCTGTGATTGTTTGATGTTAAACCTAATAGACCACGTAGGTTTCAGGCACCCCCAGTCTTCCCCAATTTTTATCTGTCAGCTATCAGCGTAACATTTGGAGAGCCACAGGTTGAATAACACTGGTCCATTCGCCCTTCTCAGCAGATATCCATACCCTAACATTGACCCTCCACATAGGTTGCGATCAATTATGCTTTCCCATAGACACTCTGATCAGCATTCATGTCTGCTTCAGTAGAGAGAGTAGAATAATTCAGTTAGGCAATGCTGACAACACTTATTGCTTGGCAGATCAGGCATGTAGAAATCCAACAAGTGTACCCATTTCAACAACTCATTTCAGAGTAATGGTGGAAAAAATAGTGAGAAAACATGAGGGGGGGGATTTATCAAGACCGGCTTACTTGTACGCTGGTCCTAAATTAGGCCTCGTCCCCTTTTCCCCAGCTGAATTCACTAAGAGGCGCATGCCTCTTAGTTAATCTGGTCGTGTGCCTGACCCTGCACCCTGTAAGCAGGCGTAAATCATGATAAATGAGGCACGGGATACGGAAAGTGTACGCCAGGGAGAAGGAGGGAATCTGCGCCTTCTCTCTGGCGTATGAGCCTGCCGTAACGTTGATAAATGTCCCCCAAAAAGTACAAATAGGAACCCAGAGATTTTTATGTGCATGTGTAGCGTAAAGACTCACACCACACCAATCCCGATTGATTCTGCATGGACTCTGCATAAAGTAGCCAGGATTCATGTCAGCCCTATTGATGAGGCTAAACCGCAGCCACAATTGCAGACAAATCTACAGCATAGAAAGGGTATGCCCTGTAACTTGCCTTGGATTCCTTAGTGAATTTTCCTATCATAAAAACACCATGCTGTAGGCTTACAACTACACAATATATTGAGTAAATGTTGTACTGTGTCAAAATGTGATGACCTGTTTCAGCATTCTCTATTATGCAACACCCATCATGCCCCTACATCACATGGCTGTCCTAGCATGCTGGGAGTTCTAGTTTATCGGAGTTGAAGAGTTGGAGAGCACTTCTTTACGCAATCATTTTACCTCATTGCACTTATAATCCTGAGAACCCAAATGATCCTATAGGTCCTTTAGGGGTAGAGACTCAGCAAGGACTTTTTAGTTAAATATACAGTAGATATGTTAAATACTTTATCCCATTGATTACTTGCATGCTAGAATCATGTATGTAAATGAACAGTAGCTAATAAAAAGGGTGTGTGTGGGAGCGCATATCATTTCTTGCAACCAGCGGTATATTTGCTTTGGTTTGTGGGCAGCAAGGAACATTTCCCATTTAGAATATCTTTACGTTCTGTTTGGAATCTGCCTAAATCTACCACACAACAAATTCTGCTCCCACATAATATTCCTGGAACCTGTAATTAGCATGCACATACGGTGTGGAATTTATTGAGGCGTGACCCCTCCTCCTAACTTCAAGGCACACATTGTTCTGTGAAGAATGCAGCCACACATCTTAACTTATTTTCTGCATCCCTTAAAACCTTGGGTTTTGTTGTTATTCACATCTGAGGAACACAGGGCCATTGACAAAAGAATTTTAGGAGGTAGCAGCTGTGTGTTTACCTCCTCATGCAGGTGCTTTGCTTGGCACCTAGCGCCAAACCGCACACACAGTCAGAACCTGCATAGAGATGCCTAAAACAAAAGCTCTGCGTGTCCCAGTAATTAATTCCAACAGGGACCTTGACTTAGAAAAATCATCGGAAAATATTCTGACATGAAGAAGCTCAGACGCCATCTTTAAGTTGTCATAGGAAAAAATATATATTTGTTCGAGAAATTACATTAATTAAATGTTCAGGTCTTAAGACCCTATTACACATACAGATTTCTGACAGTCATTGAAGCCAAAGCCAGGAACAGACTATAAACAGAGAACAGGTCATAAAGGAAAGACTGAGATTTCTCCTCTTTTCAAATCCAGTCCTGGCTTTGGCTTCAAAAATCGGTTAGAAGATGTATAATGTACAGCCACTTACTTTTCCAAAACTGCATAGCGAGGAGGATTTCAACATCATCCATCTATAACAAGTGAAAGTTTTATTATTAGTCGGTGAGAACTTAGTTCAATAGTGATCTTAAGTGCTGCCTATGTTTATGCTTTGGGCGGAAATCTTATGCATTTCTCTAATATAATGTAAGTAGCAAAATTGCTACAGCAGAAAATCTACATACAAAGAAAGATAGTCACAGGGAGTTTTAGAAGTGCCCGACAGCAAGATATAGACTGATGGGGACCCAGGAATGTGTTGATCCAGAAGAAGGCAAGAACTCACATTAGGCAAAAATAGCCTTACCAACACTAACTATACCAATCCGAATAATTTATGGGATCAGAGATTTTTAACATACCTGAGGAACCCAAACTTTATCTTATAATAAAAATACCCTTATTTATATAGCACCAACTTATTCTTTAGCACTGAACTCACTTAGATCAGTCCCTGTCCCCACAATTTCTATTACAATTACCTATCTGTATGTTTTTAGAGTGTGGGAGGAACCTGGAGGAATCCCATGCAGACAGAGGGAGAACATACAAACTGTTTTCAAATGGATTTAAACCCAGGAAAGCTTCCAATATGGTAGACAGTATTCCAAGCATGTTCTGTTTAGATGCCAAGTGCCTGATGGGTGTCATAAACACTCCCCAACCACTCCCCTGTGCTTGGGTGACTGCTCAGGGCTCTTAAAGGCTGGTTGGTCATCTTGCATACATTAACAACATTAGTATGTTTAATGTACTTACTCTGTCACCTATATACCGTTTGAGGGGCCAAAGTGATGACAGATTCCCTTAAGTATAAATATAGTACTTATATATTAACCTTACATTTATCTCAATTACTGAACCTTACTAGAACCCTGGCACTTCCCTTCCCAATCTTTCATTATCCCTTTATGTTTTGGTTAGTTAGTAGAGATGAGCGAACCGGGTTCGGGTTCTGGAAAACATGGATACAGCCAATGACTATATCCATGTTTTCCACATAGCCTTAGGGCTTTATCCAAGTTCAGCAGCCACCGCTAATCAAATGCTGAAAGTTCGGGTTCGGATAGACTCGAGCATGCTCGAGGTTTGCTCATCTCTCTTAGTTAGTTAGTGAGTTAGTGAGTTTAGTATCATCTGCAAATATTAAAATTCTACTAGGTCATTAATAAATATATTGAAAAGAAGAGCGTCCAATACTGACACTAGTAAGGCTATGTTCGAACACACCACGCCAAAAAAAGAGAAAAGGCACCTGTTTTTTATTTAAAATAAAATACGTTATTGCCATGATTTAATTGACTTCAAGCAATGCATTGAAGTCAATGGAATGACATCCAATGCACACAGGGGGAAATTTTCAAGGGCTTTGCGCCTATTTTTTGGTGAATAATTGGATTTTTGCCCATTTTTGATCTAAGTTCTATTTATGAACCAGTATTTGACTGGTGAATATTTTTTAGATGCAACTTTTTTTTTAATCTGGCTGTTTTGAGTATTCACCCAAAAGTTCACATAATCTGGGATTAGCGCCCAATTTATCAGTTGAGACTTTTTAAAAAGTCGCACAAACAGGTGTAGGCGCCTAGGTCTGGTCAGTACCAAATAAATGTTTGCACAATTTTTGCAATTTTGTGACTTTTTATGCAACTTTTTACTTAGATACATTCACTATGGCAGTGCTACATTTTAATGAATCAGTCACAAGATATTGGAACAAAATACACACCAATCCCCATTAGACTAGTTGCACACATTAGGCTTCTTAGTAAATGTCCCCCATAGTGGATTAAATAACAGACGTTGACATCAAAATAATGATCATGTCAGTTATTTTTAGACGTCTATTGCAAACAGTAGACATTATTTTTCAGTTGTTTACACACAAATTTTCTTTTGTCACCGTCCTTTCACCATCTTTACTATTAAATTCAATAGACTTTTCAATTTAAAACGAGAATAATGTACTAGCAGCCATCATTGCACTGACTGGCGACCAAACAGCGAAATGACAGATGCTATTTTATCCTTAAATTGACGGACGTCATTTTAAATAGAGAGGGAAAAAATGTTGTGTGAACATAGCTTCACTGTGACCCAGTTGGCTTAAATCCCATTAATAACCACCTTCTGTTTTCTTTCCTTATGCTAGTTGGTAATCCAATTACAGACATTCTCCTCCAGTAATATAAAGGATTAGCCAGCTTATCGCAGGTGTTTACTGCCCGCCCAGGCTCTCACTCCAATATGTTCATAAATCCAGGAAACCAGACTTGAGTCCAGTGTGTGGTGAAATAAAATTCTAAGTTTATTGTAGCTCACCATCAAAGTGAATACTGTACAGCCTGGTCCACAGAGAACACCAACGCGTTTCAAGTGCAACAAACACCCTTAATCATTCTCCTCCAGTGCCCAAACTCTCATTTTATGTACTATACCAACCTTACATGTGGCAGAGTATCAAATGCTCTTTAGAAGTCAGGCTAGGTTTACACACAATATGGCTGTGTTCCCAAATAGTATTTTTACCCAGCATTTTGGTCAGTATTTTGCAATCAAAACCAGGATTGGAAACACAGAAAGGCTATGGTCAAACACTGATGAAATTTAGTGGATGGCCACCATTTAATAGTAAATAAATGCCATTATTTTAAAACAATGGAGGTTGTTTTAAAATAACAGCAATTATTTACCATTAAAGGGGCAGTCCGGCGGGAGGGGGGACATTTTTTTCCTGACACCGGGGATTAGGTGGCTAAGGGAAATGATGTTCACTCACCTCCCCGGTTCCAGTGGTGGGTCCCGCATCGCGGCGCTCTGGTCCCCGGTTCCTGGCCGCATCCTGGTGTCTGACACCCGAGACGTGACGTCTCAGGCCCGCTCAGCCAGTCAGTGACGGAGGCGGGATCCGTTTCAAGTCCACTCAGATCCTGCCTCTGTCACTGACTGGCTGTGCGGACCTGAGACATATTGTCTCAGGCCCACGTCAGACACCAGGAAGCGGCCGGGAACCGGGGACCGGAGCGCCGCGATGGGGGACCCGCAGCTGGAACTAGGGAGGTGAGTGGACGTCGTTTCCCTCAGCCACCTCCTCCCCGGTGTCAGGAAAAAAATGCCCCCCCCCCCCACACCAGATTACCCCTTTAAATGACGGCCATCCACTAAATTTCAACAGTGTGTGACCATAGCCTTTCTGTGTTTTGGTTGCAAAATACTGACCAAAATACTGACCAAAAGTATTGCGTGTGAACCTAGCCTAAAATAAAAGTTAAATTTTGGCTATGTTCACATTACATTGTATTTAAGTAAATAACGGATGCTGATTGCAGTGGGATCAGCGTCTATACTGTGTTCAGACGGCGTTATGATAATGCCCATTCTTTAGAAAGGGCATTTTAATAATTTACCTGCCTATTATTTCTGGACGCTGTCCACCGAACAGTGTCCGAAAATAATAGCTGGTTACACAATGTATTGTGCGACGGTGGCTGTACATTACCTTGAAGTGAATGGTTAATTCACTTGTGGGCACACTTGACGATGCCCGCAAATCAATGTTAAAAAAATAATGTTACTGCAGCCAATACAGAGGACTAACTATAGCTCTCAAATGGCAGCACCATGGAATTATTGCCAGAATAGATTTTTTCATCAACCTATAGGCCTTTTGGCTATCACCAGTGTTCTACTAGGCCTCATGCAGATGTAGCCTCATACCTTATGTATATAGCAGGGTTGTGGCGTCATGCCTCATGCATATAGCAGGGTTGTGGCGTCATGCCTCATGCATATAGCAGGGTTGTGGTGTCATGCCTCATGAATATAGCAGGGTTGTGACCTCATGCATATAGCAGGGTTGTGGTGTCATGCCTCATGCATATAGCAGGGTTGTGGCCTCATGCCTCATGCATATAGCAGGGTTATGGTGTCATGCCTCATGCATATAGCAGGGTTGTGGCCTCATGCATATAGCAGGGTTGTGGCCTCATGCATATAGCAGGGTTGTGGCCTCATGCCTCATGCATATAGCAGAGTTGTGACCTCATGCATATAGCAGGGTTGTGGCCTCATGCATATAGCGGGGTTGTGGCCTCATGCCTCATGAATATAGCAGGGTTGTGGCCTCATGCATATAGCAGGGTTGTGGGCTAATGCCTCATGTATATAGCAGGGTTGTGGCCTCATGCATATAGCAGGGTTGTGGCCTCATGCCTCATGCATATAGCAGAGTTGTGACCTCATGCATATAGCAGGGTTGTGGCCTCATGCATATAGCGGGGTTGTGGCCTCATGCCTCATGAATATAGCAGGGTTGTGGCCTCATGCATATAGCAGGGTTGTGGGCTCATGCCTCATGTATATAGCAGGGTTGTGGCCTCATGCATATAGCGGGGTTGTGGCCTCATGCCTCATGAATATAGCAGGGTTGTGGCCTCATGCATATAGCAGGGTTGTGGGCTCATGCCTCATGTATATAGCAGGGTTGTGACCTCGTGCCTCATGCATATAGCAGGGTTGTGGCCTCATGCCTCATGCATATAGCAGGGTTGTGGCCTCATGCCTCATGCATATAGCAGGGTTGTGGCCTCATGCATATAGCGGGGTTGTGGCCTCATGCCTCATGAATATAGCAGGGTTGTGGCCTCATGCATATAGCAGGGTTGTGGCCTCATGCCTCATGTATATAGCAGGGTTGTGACCTTGTGCCTCATGCATATAGCAGGGTTGTGGCCTCATGCCTCATGCATATAGCAGGGTTGTGGCCTCATGCATATAGCAGGGTTGTGGCCTCATGCATATAGCAGGGTTGTGGCCCCATGCCTCGTGCATATAGCATATTTGCATATTTGAATTTGTGCCAGTTATAATTCTGAAAAGAAAGTGTCTCTAAGGCCGTGCCCCCACCTTGCCGTCACCACATTCAGCCAAAACCCTGCCCCCATGTCACTGATAGCCTGACAATCCTGGCAACATTGTGCAGTTATTGGTGACTGTGTGGGGGTGATATTGGCTGCATGCTGAGACTGCAATGTAGAAACATGGCCTAAATGACCCTGGACTATCCAGAGCGAGGTATTAAACAGCATAGATTTGTAATACCTTATGCATATGGGTGTGGCAAGAATTTCACCTTTATTTACTGACTGAATGCTTACGGTTTGTTCTCAACTTTTAACCAGTGTATACCCTTTATATTCAAGACCATTTATTGCCCATAAATCTGCAGCTGCCGTTGTTTGCACAATTGTCTACGGAGCATATTTTGTACTTTAGCTGAATGGAAGTATTATTATCAGCTAGATATTTTACAGAAGTAAGTGACTGGGAAATGTAGACAAAAGAGAACTGGATCCAACCATATGGAGAAAGCTTTTTCTTTCCTAATCCTGCATCCTAAATAGTGTGGGCCCCGTCCCGGTCTGTGGACTTTCTTGTAGGCATGTGTTTTCTCTTCTTTCTTGACTTTCATTTCCTCTTTTCTGGCCAATTGCTTTCATCTGGAGCAGGAGGGGGATTACGAGTAGAATCACTGTATAGGCTTGGAGCTCCAGTCAAAACAGAAACCTATTAATTCTTTAAACATTAGGCAATTTTCCACAGAGCTTTATTCACTTATGATGGGATCAGATTATCAGATCTATAAAATCTAGAAGTGTTGATACCGCTATAGTACCAGTAATTCACCAGAGTGGTGTTTCCTCTACTTGTTTCTTCTTCATGTTTGACATATGTTTCACGTGGACTTTATTATGCTTTCAAAAAATCTTTCTCCGCTTGCTTTGATCACTAATTTATTTTGTCTTTGCTTTGAAATCCGGTTTTCATTTGATGCCGCAAAGTGATTGCATTCACTCGATGTACCAAGAAGATCCAGTTTAGTGGGATTGGAAACCAAAAGGGAATAGATGGCATATTATCATACCAATGTTGTAAACATAGGAAAGCAAAATCTTTCTATATGTTTTTAAAATCTACATAGATACTGGTGCCCAGCCTTTCATCCTGGTACGCACAGGACCCTACTCTACATCTCTGATGATCCCTTTCCTTGCTTCTTTGCATCATTACATGATTGTATGTGATTAAATTACTCCTGTTTTGCCAAAGAATGAGTTTTGTGGTTTGGGCAAATGCTTGCTAATACCAGTGGGTGCCAACAATGAATACTGGAAGCCTTATGTTAGTTATTGACCAAGTCGTGGATAGATGCCAGAGTATATTGTGATGGTATTTAAATACTACTCGTGGCCAGGTGCCTCTTCTACTACATGGTGCAATCTGTTCCCTCTAATTTAATAACAGAAGTTTTTGTTTTTGGGCCCTGTTGCTTTTTTGTTCTCACTTTTTGACTACAAAATGGTTTATCTCAGTATAAGATTTTCAGTAATGGTCGGTGAATTTGGCCATCCACTAATAAAACTGTCTGAAGACCTTTAAGAAGACCATCTAGGTCAGAATTTCGGGGACAGTTATCTAGTTCTACTAGTCAACTGTGACTATGTTCAGTCCATTTCTGAGCATATATTGAAATGGACCAAATGTACTCACTCGTAGACTATAGTCAGTCTATTGAACTCAATGGGGAGATTTATCAAACTGGTGTAAAGTAGAATTGTCTCAGTTGCCCCTAGCAACCAATCAGATTCTACCTTTAATTTTTCAAAGAATCTGTGAGGAATAAAAAAGTGGAATCTGATTGGTTGCTAGGGGCAACTGAGGCAATTTTACTTTACACCAGCTTGATAAATCTTCCCCAATGTGTATAGCAAGGATAGGCCACAGTACACAGCTGCATACCATTCTTTCTGCATGATGATATAAACTAGGAACATGTAGCACCCAGAGGCTCCCTTCTTACCGTAAATAGCTGTGAATGGGGCTTCACGTCATAGGAGTGGTCCCCAGTAGCTTAATTGGCAGATGTCTTCATATTTACGTATAGAGAGAAATCTATTGATAAGGGCCAGGGGACCTTTCCAGTCCCAGCTCTGTTCCTAGTCAAAGTGATAACAATGATTTTTCATTAATTATTACACAAATATTGTAATAGTGTTACCTTAGGGCAGTAATACTACTCACCTGCAGAAATAATGACCACACTGCAAAAAGCTCACTTTTGTTCTACCTACAAAGTAAATATTCCCCCTTTGTGCCCTATAGAAAAAATAAATGTGCACTTTTATGTTGTGTGACATATAAAGGGGGGTTTAATTATTGCTAAGAAATAATGTGAACCCTCAAAACAGTAATATACCTGATCTGTGCCCCACACAATAACAATCCTCACCACTGTGCACCTAATCGACTATCATGTCCACTAATAAGCAGTAGTGGCACTTTAAAGGGGTACTCTTTCATTTTCAAAAGAGTCTGTGAAGAATGAAAAGTGGAATCTGATTGGTTGCTAGGGGCAACTGAGACAGTTTCACTTTACACCATGTTTGATAAATCTTCCCTATTGTTTTTAAATCAACTGCTGTCAGAGAAGTATACAGATTTGTATATTACTTCTATTTAAAAATCTCAAGTCTTGTCTGTTGTATGCACTACAGGAAGTGTAGTTTTTTTCAGTCTGATATTGTGCTCTGCTGCAAATCCCTACAAAAAAATCCCCTGCTTTGGTCAGTTCCTGTCAGGGACAGAGGTGGCAGCAGAGAGCACTCTGTCAGACTGGAAAGTCTCCACTTCCTGTAGGGCATACAGCAGATGATGAGTAATGGAACGCTTGAGATTTTTTTGCAACAGATAGGAGAAGTCTGGTGAAAATTTTTATTAAGGTGTTGTATTGCCCCCCCAAAAGTTATACAAATCCCCAATATGCACTTATTACGGGAAATGCTTCTAAAGTGCTTTATTCCCTGCACTTACAGTACTACTGCGTCAAGGATTCACTTCCTGAATAACATGGTGATGTCACAACCCAACTCCCAGAGCTGTGGGCGCTGTGGCTGCTGGAGAGGATGATGGCAGAGGGACACTGAGGGACACAGGGCATCATCCTCTCCAGCAGCCACAGCCCGCACAGCTCTGGGGGTCGGGTCGTGACATCACCATGTTATCCAGGAAGTGAAGCCTTGATGCAGTAGGAAGTGCAGGGTAAAAAGCACTTTATAATCATTTCCTGTAATAAGTGTATATTGGGGATTTGTATAGCTTTTGGGTTGCAAAGCAATACTTTAATAAAAATTTTCGCTGGACTTCTCCTTTAAGATCAGTATCTGAAAGCACGCTAGCGGACATAAAGGAGGACAGGTTTTAGGACAGGCGCTTCACTGTGGGTAAGGGGACAGTGCATAGGGTTAGAAATGATCCAGGTTCCTTTGCTCACTTGTGATGTTAAACTATCTTCTGGCAATTCAGGGGAAACTCTCCTGGATCTGATGGCAGAGTAAAATAAATACTTTTGCCTCCTTTATCTGACTATTGGAGTAGTGAGTTAATTGGTTTTCTATATCATCTGTTATTATACTGTATACTATTAATCATCTCAATATACTGTCTGTGGCATATAGGATTATTGTGCAATTGTTGAGTCGGTACTTAACCCTTTGCTAAGTCCTTTGGTATTTTGATTACCTTTTTGTACTTTTTATATGTAGGTCGTTTTAGTGTATGCCAATAGAAGTTATGTGTTAGGGTGGATATTGTTTGGAACTAGGTGAGATTTTTTTGAATCCCCCTGTTTTTAAATTACCGTCCGAGGATTGGCTTTTTTTTCCAATATTTCCAACTACACAGCAAAAAGTAAAGTCTGTTATATTCCTCTCGCATATCTCCTGATGTTTTCCATTGACAATACCTACAGCCTTGTGTAATAAAAAGTAAGATTCTACTTCCTCCAATAAACCTGCTTACTTTATTGCATATTGACCATGTTTATGGAGGAATCCAACAGGGAATTTCTCATTAAAAACATTTTATACAATCTTATAAAAACAGTAATTGTTGTGGAAAATCAGTTTCCTTTAGAAAAAACATAAAGTGCAGTGTAATCTCATCATAAACTATAAATACAGAGGGACTTGGCACCGTTACGTGTCATTAAATGGCCAAGAAATATTATTCTTTTTAATCTACTTTATATAATTTTTTTCTGCCTTTAAAGTTTATGTATTTTACTGTATATATCGTTAAGCGTCTTTTTTTTTTTTTTTTTTGCTCATGAGCTTGATGATGAAATATTAATACACTCTAACTATAGAAATAAAAAATATACAGTATATCTATGTTTCTATATATCACATAGTTTATCATGGTACAATGGCACCTGTCAAGGAAGGGGATGTTTAAAACAGCATGAGAACAGTCATCTCTTTAAATTGATTTGTTGAAAGGAGAAAAATAGGTAAGGTGTACCCAAAGATCTGAGCAGGTTTGACAAGGGCCAAATCGGGATGGGCTAAAGCACACAGTGAATCACAGCTTTCCGTTTTTGGGGTTGCATAGCCTCAGATGCTTTAGAGTTTCCGATACCATAGGATACCTTAAAGTGCCACTGTCATCATAGAAAACTTTTGACATGTCATAGAAGATAGCGCTAAACGTAGTCCTCTCCCGGCTCAGTGTCACAATATCAGTAAGGCTCATTATGTAAATCTATAAAACCTAACTGATTATGCTGACACAGAGCGGGAAGCAGACACGCTGCAGCACAGTCTTCTCCTGTCTCGCTCTGACAATCGCTACGGATCTGAACAATCAGACCTGGCCTGATCAAAACTTTTGATATGTCTCTATTACATGTCAAAAGTTTTCTATGATGACAGTGACACTATAAGGGCCCTTTCACACTATGGAATCAGCGCCAAAATTCCGTGCAGTGAGGCTTGGAGAGCAGAGGCACGTGAGCCCTCCCATTCAAACAGATAGCAGGCAGGATTCAGCCCGAGTCCGCACACTGGGGTTCCGCACTGAACTTCGGTGCAGATTCTGTAATGTAAACTAAAATTGTGTTTACTTAACCCAATGGGGGACATTTATTAATATGCACCCCTGGCGTACACCATGGAAAAGGGGCAGATTAGCCCCTTTTCCATGGTGCGCGCCAACAGTATTCCCGGCTCGCCTGATTGGCAGGCAATGGGGGCGCTGCAAAGTGGGGAGGAGGCAGGCGAGTGGGGAGGAGACAACTTTACCAGTCTTGATAAATGTCCCTCAATATCTTTAGGGTTTGGCTCTATAGCAAATTCTTACCTATAATTGGTTCCATGGTTATAATTATGTTGCAGGATTGTAATCACAAACTTTATAGGTCTATGATATCATTAATTAATAAAATTATAAGAAAAATGAAATTATGAATTAAAGGGAATCTATCAGCAGGTTTGACAGCATAAACCAAAAGTAACCGCAATACCAGCAATAGAACTTTAAAGCTCCTAGCTCCATAGGAAATAAACATAAATATTGGAAATCCTAACTACAGTGCATAGTAATGAGCTGATGCGCAGTATGAAAAGTCTATTCAACAGGTATTGCACATGTATTCTAGTCACAAAATTGGTACTCGGCTGGTCTGGCAGAGGTGCCGAAAGTGCCCCAAGTGATTGGCCCGGCCAGTTGCTGGGGGCGGGGCAGCACTTCCTTTCATGTAGCCGTGGACGGGGCTTCACTGCTCCTGAACAATTGGCATCAGGTGTGTTAGCTTATGCACTGACTGGTGACAGACACCACCAGTCAGAAGTCTGACTGTCTGACTGTGATACCGTAGTGGGAACATAGCATAAAAACTTCTGGCTTTTGGACTTTTGACATCTCTTTTTGTACTGTGTCGCTCTCTTGTTGCTGACTTGTGCAAACATAGCATAAAAACTTGATATAAACATTTGGAAGCCTAATAATATGAATAGTTAGCCACTATACAGAACTGTTATTTGGCACTATGTGTGGCATTGTTATTAGGGCACTAGATGGATGTATTTGTAAAATTGAACTGTCGCTTTCATCTTTCATCCTTATTTGCTGCCAGTGTTAACCCTGTGCTAATACAGTGCATGAATGTATAAACCACTCATTTCTGATGCTACTTGTTGGTTAGATGTGGTGTGCCCCCCCTTCCCCCCAATCTCTCACTGATCTGATTGTTTTGACATTTTACAAGCCAGCCAGGTAAACTAAAACGTTGGCTTTCAGCCATTATTGTACTTTCCACAAAAATGTTACTAGGAAATCCATGCCAAGTCTGAGAAATCTAAAATTGCCAACCAAGTTTTTTCAGGCCACAGCAGGCCATCACTATCTCCTTATATTTCCTTTAATTATCAGACTCAAATGAATTGATGTTTTGTCTATTCTCATATTACCAGCATGCTTTGACTCGCTAATACTTTTAACAGGCTGTCCCAGTGTTCCAGCTGAGATCAAACATACATTACACTATCACTGCTGATGACTCGTCTTCCCGCTGATCTCATCAACAGCATGATCACATATTGTATAGCACCTGCCTAACACAATATAGCTTTCATATGATCTATGAGCAATGGTAAACCCATGTCTGGTGAAAATTGATGTGTGGCTTAATTTCTTTGTACAGAGAATTCCTTTGCATTACAGTATAATTGCTGTAGAAACTTTCTTGGTGACTGTTTCACAGACTAATTTATTCTCTATATAACTTTTTTTTTTGCATCCTTCAAAGCTTATTCGGCCATCGGCTTTATCATCCACCCCCCCCCCCCCCCCATAAATTTAACAGGAGCTGTTGGAGCACAGCAGGCTTGTCTATGCATTAGCTTGTTTGATCTCTTATTAACCATCTAAATGTCTGAAATTGGAGTTTTAAGTCTATTGTCATCTCTATGTCTAGAATGCTAGAAAAAATTAGTTCCTAGGTGTCTCCTATCTTACATATTGCCCTATTGACTGGTTTGCGACCCTTATACCAATCTGAATATTAGGTTACGTGAACCAAGTTTGTCAGATTACAGTTATGGGACAGTGAACACTGGGGGTAGGGGCATGGTCACATGTTCCTCCCTGTCGCCCATTTTATGGACAGACTCACCACAGAGCAGGGCAGCACGGCCTGGAAGAGTCTGATTTTAGTTCTATGAAGCTCACAGGGAGCTGCTGTTAGTAAGTAATGTGAATAAACTTACTAAAACTATACACTGAGCAATTTTACTATAAAGTGTCCAGCCCCTTGCAATAAATTTTTCCTATAATTTCATGTTGATCTGCATGATCCTGCTTGAAAGTAAATCTCACCATGTATAGAGCCTTACCATCAGTGCTAAGCAGTCTCTGCAAAGTTGTTATGTGAGCACTGTGTAAAATTTAAAAGTGGAAAAAACAGTAGTTAAACTATATTTGTCTGGAAAAGTTACAAAGGCAAATGCATTTTCATTGGTATTGAGACATCATCAAACAATGGTATAACTCCAAACAGACGATTTCCAACGGTGATGAATCTTTCCAGGAGTAGCCTGCTTGCCAGTAGGCACAACTAATCCAGGAAGTCACAAGACTTCCTCTAGACCTGGGCAGTTCATCATTATTGGAGAAGTGTGAATTCTGCACTGTACCAGAAAGCAAAGCATAAAGAAGCATCCCAGTTTTTTTAATTTCTCCCCCTGCTGGAGACTGGCATGTATACTTACCAATCATGCTGTCACAATTCTTCTGACCCTCTTCTTTCTACAGCAAGATTAAGGGCCAGAAGTCAAGGTTTCCAATGCATCTCTCATAAAGATGCATTGGAGACCCTGACTTCTAGCCTACCTTAGATGCGAGCCAACCAGATAAAAGGTCAGGTGGGCTACAAAGGGATTTGAATAGCTCCGCAGGACCAGAATGAAACCACACCGCAGGATACTGATCATCAATGGTAAGTATATGTGCCAAACTACAGCAGGGGGAGAAATAAATAAAAAAATAGGTTAAATTAGAGAGAAAAATGCTGAACAGAACAATGTATCAGTCAATCCCCTGATATGATTGACAGCTGTCTGCCAATACACAGTATAGATAGACTACTGCCAATGAGCATCCGGTGGACAGAGGGAGCTGGTGCTCATGAATATAGACGGCTCTTGAGCACACACATAATAGAGATGACTAGTGTGATTACTAATCAGAAGATAAAGAAGAGCTCAGCTCGGCACTGTTACTCTACAGTTCTGCTCAGCTCAGCGAATGCTGTACAACATGCCTGGCTATTCAAGAAGCCAATCAGAACTAAAGGGTCACAGCACAAAGCTGAGCACTTGTGCCATTTCATTTTAGTAATTGTGAGGGTCTCAACACCCCTACCCTCACAAATTTTATTTATTTATATTTATATAGCGCACACAGATTCCACAGCGCTTCACCTATCTATGTTTTGGGTGTGGGAGGAAACCCATGCAAACACAGAGAGAACATACAAACTCTTTGCAGAAGTTGCCCTTGGTGGGATTTGAACCTAGGACTCCAGCGCTGCAAGGCTACAGTGCTAACCACTGAGCCACTGTGCTGCCCAAACCAAGACTTCTGACATGTCTGTATAATACAGCTATTTTTTAAATTACAATAAAATGATGTGCTATCTCTGGCTTGTCTTATCCAAGTTTTTAGCTATGGTGTAGGCCGTCTTGCCCATAAACAGAGAGTGCTAATTGTCCTTACACATTTTTGTTTTGGCAACTTAGAGGCTTTCATGTAATTTTATAGGTGTGCGAAATGCTGTGTCTGCACTTCATTGTTTTATTGATATCCTTAATGGCGATGACAAATCCTAATGACACATTTCTGGTGAGACACAATGATGCATTTTGTGCTTATCTTGGTTATTCTCCAAAATCTACTTTGATGCATGGAAAGAATTCATCAGTGTTTAGAAAAGAAAAGACGCAGCAATAGCATCATCTTCCCTACAGGTTTTGTTTTGGCTGCTGTTGGCTTTAAAAGTGCATATACATTACCGTTCAAAAGTTTGGGGTCACCCAAACAATTTTGTGTTTTCCATGAAAAGTCACAATTATTCACCACCATACAATGTGAAATGAATAGAAAATAGAGTCAAAGACATTGACAAGGTTAGAAATAATGATTTGCTTTTGAAATAACATTGTTTTTACATCAAACTTTGCTTTCGTCAAAGAATCCACCTTTTGCAGCAATTACAGCATTTCACACCTTTGGCATTCTAGCTATTAATCTGTTGAGGTAAGCTGGAGAAATTGCACCCCACGCTTCTAGAAGCAGCTCCCACAAGTTGCATTGGTTGGATGGGCACTTCTAGCGTACCATACGGTCAAGCTGCTCCCACAAGTTGGATTGGTTGCATGGGCACTTCAGGCGTACCATACAGTCAAGCTGCTCCCACAACAGCTCAATGAGGTTCAGATCTGGTGACTGCCCTGTCCACTCCATTACCGATAGAATACCAGCTGCTAGCTTCTGCTGTAAATAGTTCTTGCACAATTTGGAGGTGTGTTTAGGGTCATTGTCCTGTTGTAGGATGAAATTGGCTCCAATCAAGCGCTGTCCACTGGGTATGGCATGGCGTTGCAAAATTGAGTGATAGCCTTCCTTATTCAGAATCCCTTTTAACCTGTACAAATCTCCCACCTTACCAGCACCAAAGCAACCCCAGACCATCACATTACCTCCACCATGCTTAACAGATGGCGTCCGGCATTCTTCCAGCATCTTTTCATTTGTTCTGCGTCTCACAAACGTTCTTCTTTGTGATCCAAACACCTCAAACTTGGATTCATCCATCCACAACACTTTTTTCCAGTCTTCCTCTGTCCAATGTCTGTGTTCTTTTGCCCATCTTAATCTTTTCCTTTTATTGGCCAGTCTCAGATATGGCTTTTTCTTTGGCACTCTGCCCTGAAGCCCAAAATCCCACAGCCGACTCTTCACTGTAGATGTTGACACTGGTGTTTTGCGGGTACTATTTAATGAAGATGCCAGTTGGGGACCTGTGAGGCGTCTGTTTCTCAAACTAGAGACTCCAAATGTGCTTATCTTCTTGCTTAGTTGTGCAACGCAGCCTCCCATTTCTTTTTCTACTCTGGTTAGAGCCTGTTTGTGCTGTCCTCTGAAGGGAGTAGTACACACCGTTGTAGGAAATCTTCAATTTCTTAGCAATTTCTCGCATGGAATAGCCTTCATTTCTAAGAACAAGAATAGACTGTCGAGTTTCAGATGAAAGTTCTCTTTTTCTGGCCATTTTGAGCGTTCAATTGATTCACAAATGTGATGCTCCAGAAACACAATCTGCTCAAAGGAAGGTCAGTTTTGTAGCTTCTGTAACAAGCTAGACTGTTTTCAGATCTGTGAACATCATTGCACAAGGGTTTTCTAATCATCAATTAGCCTTCTAAGCCAATGAGCAAACACATTGTACCATTAGCGGTTCAGGGAAGAAAAAGAGCGCTGCACCTCACACCTATGGCTGATACTAGTGCCCCTAGGCTCAATAAAAAACACATCAGAATTTTGTGTATGAATTGATCAAGCCATACTGCCCCATGTACCATCGTGCAGGTATCTGATACACATGGGTCCCTACACTAAGTCCACACACCGTGCCAGTCAGTGGCTACCAACCCCGCAGGCGTGCACAGTCTGGGAACGGGGGCCATGGGACGGCCCTTCGACCCCCATGCCACAGGACCAGACCCAAAAACACCACACCAGAACCCGGCCAGCAGCGCCGGCGGAGAAGGTCGCCCCCAAACAGCACAAGTCTGGATGAGGTATTGCGCTCACCATAGCTGCTGCAGACAGAATGGGAAAAGACAGGAGGGATTAAAACCATGTGCACTCAGGTGTCTCCTGCTAATTGCGGTCATGTGGGTTGCCAGGAGGAGTGCAAAAACACTGAGAAAAGAGAGAAACAAAATACAGTTCAGGGAAGAAAAAGAGCGCTGCACCTCACCACCTATGGCTGATACTAGTGCCCCTAGGCTAAATAAAAAACAAATCAGAATTTTGTGTATGAATTGATCATGCCATACTGCCCCATGTACCATCGTGCAGGGTTTTCTAATCATTAGCCTTCTGAGCCAATGAGCAAACACATTGTACCATTAGAACACTAGAGTGATAGTTGCTGGAAATGGGCCTCTATACACCTATGTAGATATTGTATAGAGTGTATTTGTTTAAAGTTAGGATTAGTTTAAAGTTATCTTCATTGAAAAGTACAGTGCTTTTCCTTTAAAAATAAGGACATTTCAATGTGACCCCAAACTTTTGAACGGTAGTGTATATGTAATTAAAATAGGAGACATTTTACTCTACAGTCTGTTTTGTTGCTGTTGTCGTTACTTTGTTGCTTACTTGTGACAGTAAAGTGCTCTCAGAGTCCTGTGTTTATGAAGTCAGTGGGTGTATACATTGTGAATAGAGAAGAGAGAACTTACAGTTGGTTCGGCCAAACCCAAATTGATTGCAAAGACGTTTAATCCCGCTAGAAAAAAGGGATGCAGCCCTAGGTCTGCCGGGAAAACATAGCTAGAGCCACAGGTTTGGGTTTGGCCAAACTTACTGTAAGTTTGCTCATTTCTAAATATGATAAATTACCAGTTAGATAATCATTTATACATTGTATTTAAAGGGAACCTATGATCACTGTCAGGCTGCCTGAACCATGAGTTATCGGGGTGGTCCTAGGTGGCTTTTTTCTGTCCCACTGGCTTTGAATGATGGCTCTCTGTCTGTTTGCATGTAGAGTGAGATATATATTAATCAAGACTTAGGGGCAAGCAGAAGCCACTGAGGACCGCCACTATGGCTCTTGGTTCAGGCAGCATGATAGCGATGATGGGTTCCCTTTAAGTTGTAGAAGGGAAAACAGAATGTTTAAAACTTCATTTGCTCATTTTTCTAGGTATAGGTACTCCACATTATGTACCTGGGAGTTCAACGAAAGTTATGGGCCCCAGCACTACCTCTCCTTTCCAGCATGCCCAAAAAGGTGAGATACGGAAATAGAAACCGATCGCAGCCACAGAACGGCAAGTGTTAGCCATAAATATTAGATAAGGTCATCCAGACTGTCTGATTTCACCGGATTGGTCCTCAATCTAGTATGTTGGGGTCCGGCAAGTAATGGGTCTGGCAAGAAAGCATTCTTATTCCTATACAGTGTAATACCATACTGTAGCATGCTAGTGATCAAAGAATAAATCAGCGGAAAAAAAATTCAAAACTTCTAATCAAGAAAACTTGTTGAAGTCACAGTTTTGACTGGAGATGTGTACAAGTATTTTCAGCATAGATTATCTGTACTCTAAGTACGTTGATAGAGATTACTATGTTTATATAGACATTTTATTGTTTTCATGTGAGAAAGTATTACCGTTTGTACTCTGCATCCTAGTAGCTGATCTTTTCTAGGTTCCTTTTTAATGATTCAGTTTTATCATAGTACACGCTTTGCCAAAAACCAGTAGCTTTACAAAAAACTATATAAGCTGTACAGGGATATTTACAAGGCATTTAGCAGTTATTACATTTGAAGAGTTATGTGCATTTGGCGAATTTACTTTCTAATGGCATATAACTAAATGCTTGAATGTGACATGTTAATACCTTATTCTTAAAAAATATACTGTTTAGGCTATGTTTACACAACGTAAAAGTACGGCCGTTGTTGCAAACGGCAACAACGGACGTACTTTTTGCAGAGAGCTATGTTGCATAGTTTTGTATGGGATCCCGGAGTGTATACACATGGTATATGCTCCAGCCAGGATATCTTGCGGCGCCGCAAACAACTGACATGTCAGTTTTCTGTTTTCTCTGTTTCGGCATGTGAATATGGCCTTATAGTGTTAGAACAAACGAAAAAACTATAAGATGCACCTTGACAGTAATAAGATTGTGAAGTTTTTATTTAATTGCCTTGGCTTAACACATCAAGAGACATCCCCAGTACCATGTAAAATATATATTTTTTTCTTTAGTGGATGTTCCAGGACAGGGACATTTGGCCACTGCTCTAATTATTGCAATGTCTACAATATTCATCATGGCCATTGCAATTGTCCTCATCATCATGTTCTACATCATCAAGACCAAGCCTTCAGCTCGAGGTAATGTGAAAACAAAATACTGAACACAATGTATATGCTGTATTGGAGAAATAGTTGCATCATGTGTGAAGTTTTAGGTTAAAAATAAGTTTTTATGGAACCAGCTATGTGTAATAAGTGCAGTGTTTTGGTGTTTGTAGGTTATTGTCAATTTATTGTTAGTAACTGTTTATAGTTTGTATGTTTACCTACATGGGCATGATGACAAGAGGTTAGAATGACAAAGTTCTACAAATCTTCCACTATCCATTCCATGGACCAATATATAGAACAGTGATCCCTCAACTTACTTTGGCCTCAGGATACAATATTTTCAACATACAATGGTCCTTTCTGGACCATCGTAACTTGAGACCAGACTCAACATACAATGCTACAGTCAGGATCTGTGACACATATAAATAACTAAATGGTCAACCAATGAAACTGGCCATTTTACTTGTAAAACCCTGCTGCTCTTTACCTGTACCAGGATGAGCTGCTCCTTTGGGCACCAGGTGAGGGCGGCTTCATTTTATATTTCTGGGACCCTGCGTGATCTGTACTGGACCCTGAAGACGCTCCCATATTCTACTTAGAAAGTCATTTACAGTCTTCAGTTGCTCTTTCTGACTGTTGTATATAAGGACTTGATTTATCCATATTATTATGTACTTATTTTCCTTTAAATCTTTTTTTTTTTTTTTTTTCATTTTGGGGTGACATATTGGGGGTTAAGAACCAATTACCAGTTTTCCATAAAGTTTTGGTCTCAACATACAATATTTTCAACATACAATGGTCGTCCTGGAACCAATTACTATTGTATGTTGAGGGACCACTGTATATGTATACTATAGGCTGAAATCACACTACGTATATTTCAGTCAGTATTGTGGTCCTCATATTGCAACCAAAACCAGGAGTGGATTAAAAACACAGAAAGGCTCTGTTCACACAATGTTGAAATTGAGTGGATGGCCGCCATATAACAGTAAATAACTGCCATTATTTCAATATAACAGCCGTTGTTTTAAAATAACAGCAAATATTTGCCATTAAATGGCGGCCATTCACTCAATTTCAACATTGTGTGAACAGAGCCTTTCTGTGTTTTTAATCCACTCCTGGTTTTGGTTGCAATATGAGGACCACAATACTGACTGAAATATACGTAGTGTGAACCCAGCCTCAGAGTGATCCATCAACTTTCGATGGCCTCAAAATACAATATTTTCAACATACAATGGTTCTTTCTGGACCATCGTAACTTGAGACCAGACTTAACATACAATGCTATGGACAGTCAGGATCTGTGGCACATGTAAATAACTAGATGATCAACCAATGAAACTAGCCATTTTACTGGTAAAACACCACTATTAGTGAAATGCATGCAGTGATTGGCTGTCTAGTAGTGATTCTCTGAGTATAGTGTGATACTACATGTCCTGTGCTGCTCTTCAGCTGAGCCAATTTTCCATAGAATTTTGGTCTCAACATACAATATTTTCAGCATACAATGGTCGTCCTGGAACCAATTCATATCGTATTTTGAGGGACCACTGTATATTATGGTCTACTCATATTCTTTTTCTGTTGTCAGCATGCTGTACAATCCATTCTAAGACTGTAGAAGCTCAAGCCAATCCACAAGAAGAGAAGAAGGAAGTGCCAGGTTTGTACTTAAAAAAAAAAAAATTTATACCTCATCATCTTTAAAGAGGACCTGCTACTACTCAGTGTATCTTTTTAGTAAATACTTGTATTCTCCAGAAAATAAGAATTCCGGGACATCTTTTCTTAGAACTGTATGTTGTGTTGCCCCCCTGATATT
The DNA here is from genome assembly GCF_027789765.1 of Dendropsophus ebraccatus. Classification (NCBI taxonomy): domain Eukaryota; kingdom Metazoa; phylum Chordata; class Amphibia; order Anura; family Hylidae; genus Dendropsophus; species Dendropsophus ebraccatus. The sequence continues at coordinate 106,205,974 of NC_091458.1, forward strand.
CCTCCTTATGAATAAATTGACAAGTGGGAATCTCCATTTTTACTCTAAATAGGGGGTGTCCCCACACTGCCTGACACCAGAGGCATAGATTGAATATTGTCATTGTGTGTAAGGACACACTCCGACTGGTTATACTCAGTTGTCCGTTTATTCATAAATTAGTGGGAGGGATGTCAGAGGAAGGGCACAATGCAGAGTTATAAGAAAAATAAACTCTAGAATTTGATAGGGAATAAAAAATATTTACTAAACTGTCATGTTGGGAAAGTTTTACATGTTTTTTTTTGTTGGAAAATGTGTGAATCACCAAATTGTATTATTTAATGTAAACATAAACAGTATGCAGTAAGTTTTCACTGCCTGACAAACAGCCACACTGGTCTTACTGGTCAGCTTTATTTCCACAATGCCCTGTGACTGTCCAGATATCGCTGTAACTGCTAGGTGGACCCATAGCCATTCGATGTGAGTCAATACGAGTCTCACAGAAATACATAGAGAAAGTGACCTCCAGTACACTGAGAAGTAGTTGTGAGATTTGGCACTCATGTGGGCAGGTAGGCTACAGTGGCATCACACTGTGGAAATAAAGTTACCTGGTAAGAGAAGGATCGGCAAGGCTATTTAACAGGTCATGTCAATGGTAAAAAAATGCACTGAAAAAAACAAAAAAAACTAAATAAACTGTCCAGCATGCTGGTTTAAATCAGAAATATGTCACTTATCTATGCAGCCTGCTATATCAGAAAGAATGGTTATCTGACCATTATAGACAATAGTAGATAAAGAAATGAATTACATGAAATGAATGTCATTTTTAATATTATGAAATAGGGTATATACCCAGTGGAACAATAAAACATAGCTGTTTCATTATCTCATTTGTTATTTAGTTTTTTTTATGTCATATTGACTGGATGGATGTGCATATATACTGGATCTCTGCTAGGACTGTATTTTACATGACATCAAAGTGGATTATGGGAAACTGCTGTTTAGCTTATTGTTTGACCTTAGTACAAGCTACAGTGGAAAATTGCTTACCAAGCATATAAATACTTACATAAACAATGCCAGAACTTATAGCCAAATGTCTAATGTGGTTTGTGAGTTACCCAGTGATAGATTCATATAATAACTACATATGTAATAAAACAGCTGCAATCCTTTAACAATGAATAATGTTTTACAGCGGAAAATGTCGTCATCTATGCTGAAAAAGATGAATTTGAAAAACTTTCAGAGACACAGACAAAAACGGAAAAAAGGTAAGAAAATGTGATGATAATATGCCTGTCTATTCAACTATTTGTCTGTTTGTTTTACTGTCTATTAATCCATCTATCTATCTATCTATCTATCTATCTATCTATCTATCTATCTATCGATATTCATTTCGTACAATCTGTCCACAGACCCATCAATAGAAACATGCTTTAATTTACTTAGAATATCTGTTTTTTTCTCATTTTATATTCAACATATGAGTGATTTCAAGAGAGGTTAGTGGCATACAGGATGTAAAAATAAGTCTGTTTTTTTGGGCAGTGAGAATGACGCCTCCTCAGAAAATGAACATCTTCTGAGCCGGAGCATGGACAGCGATGAGGAAGCAGCGCTTGACAAGCAAGGGACGCCTGAACTCTGCCTCCTATCCTTAGTTCACTTGGCAAGGGATAAATCAACTACAAATAATAAGCTTACTGGGGTAAGAATGTCTTCACATATGAAAAAGATCAGCTTTTTTTATCTGGAGTTTATTTAGTCACTGCTCCAAAACTAGTACTGCCAAGATCTGTACTATGTAGACCGAAGGCCCTGTCAAGAGGGTTGGGTGGGCAGTTGCCCTGTAAATCACTTAAAGATACGTAACTTGAAGCTCCTAGCCCCCAAACTCTGTACCAGGGTCCCCACCACCTACCATGGGCAAGTTGTTATACTTCTGTACCCCGCAGCATGGCTAATTAAGAAATTATCTTGGACAACCACTTTTTTTTATATATATATATATATATATATACATATATATATATATATAATCTTTATTTATACATTTTTATATAATAAAAAAAACTGAAAAACAAAGTTCCAAGTATATAAAAAAACGAACAATACATGTAGACAAGGATCACCGTATTAAAGTTAACACCATCGATCAATCAAAAGATCACCAACTCCCCTTATATCTGAGCAAAGGGTGGGGTCCCTATATAACAACAGAGCTAAGTAACCCAGCAAATACCCAAGTATATTACAAATAACCATACTGTGGGCCGATGTGGGTAGACCTAATCCACATCCAGACCAATCATCCAGAAGCCTTACTATAAAATTAGTCTAAAGCTATGTATACGGGATCGAGCTGCGAGCCCTCACGGTCCCCGAGACGGCAACATCCGACCAGCCAGGCTCATAAAACAAACCCCGCGGAAGAGAGGACCCATCCTCTAATCAAAAATATTTGAGAGAGAAAAAACAAAGAAACAAGAAAAAAAAAAAAATAATAAAATAATAATAATAATAAGTAAAAATAAAAAATAAATATATGAATAGAAATAGAAAAAATAAAACAAAGAAACAAAATAAGCACCAAACCCCTATTTTTATGATCCATTTTTATTGTTTTGTTTCCCAGAGGACTCAAAACTCAACCACATTGAGCCTCTGTTGTCCATCTACTACTACCTCACAACTCCATAGAGGCCAGGGCACATCAATAGGGGCCAGGGTTTCTCATAGCACTCAGGATCTGTCTCAATACCCCTTATCCCAGAAAAGAGTAAAGTCTCTCTCAATTCCTCGGTAAGGCCCATTGATAGCAGGTCAGTCCAATAGAACCCACTCGACGCATCCACGATAAACAGCTCATCTCCCGTATACTAAATCACAAGTGGCGGTAATATCACCCAATATTACATCTAACTCCTCTAAGCCAGAGGTCCCCCAGACCAGCCCACAGATCACATAATTTTAAACAGAATTGAACCCCACACCCCAGCTCCTACAACTCCAAGAATCACGTAAGTATTCTCCACGTATATTGTTCCTTCAAAAGTCAAAAATGCGTCCCCTCCCCAACCATCCCTATACCCCCAAAAGAAAAAACAAAACAAAAAAGAAACAATCCCTCCTCACTTCCTCCTCTCCCCCATACAACTAGATCCTACTAACTAAAGACTGTCATACTCCCCAATCCAACTACTTCCCCCATAAAGCATTGAACATCTCAGATTCTCCTCTCTTCTTTGCATCAAAGTGCTCCATCATGATAATTAAATTCATTTCTTTTTTCCAATCCCCAAAAGTTGGCTCACGGGGCGTTATCCATTTCTTTAGTATACTATTCCTGGCGGCAAACAGGGCCCTATGTAAGACTTTTTTTTCACCAATGGGCATGCTAAGTCCAACAGATCACCCAAAAGACACTGTTTAGGATTCTCACCCAATTTGATTCCAGTTAGCTTAGATATACTGTATGATGTATAATGTCCCCCCAATACAATGGAGTTTGGGGCAGCACCATAGAAGATGAATTAAATATCCCCCTCACTCTTACATCTATTGCAATTGTTCGTCTGGGTTAATTTCATTCTAAATAATTTCACCAGTGTATAGTGCACCCTATAAATAATAAACAGTTGAGATATCCTGTGACTAGATCTCAAACTAAAGTAACGAACAGATTCAAACACATTATCCCAATCAACATCCGATCCAATATCAAATTCCCACTTATCCTTAAATGTGATATCGCTAGTAAATTTATTATATTGCATTAACTTTTTATAAATTCTACCTATAAGACCTTTCTTAACTCTAGTGACTTTCTCATCAAATATTTTGTGAACTGTAACAAAAAATTTACTGTGATCAACTGTGCTTTTAGTTGCATGTGCTATTTGCCAATACCTAAATTGTGAATTACTGGGGATACCAAATTCTGTAACCAACAAATCCAACGATTTGAGAACTCCACATTCATCGAATATGTGATTAACTTTTGTGACCCCATATTTACCCCAGAAACTGTATTTAGAAATTTTATAAAAATGTATAAGCGAAGGAATTGCCCCACAGTGGGGTAAATTTATTACTATTATGCTTATTCAGTTTTTTTTTTTACCACCTGCCATACTTGTCCCAACATATACCAAATAGGCTCCGTACGTCTAACAAATCTTTCATTAGCCTCAAGTATAGAAGGAAGATCGGGTCGGAAACTATCAATCATATTCTCCTACTTATTTGTAAAATCAAAACTCTTCCAACCAATTATATAGGACATTTGTGCTGCCAGGAAGTATCTCTCAAAGTCAGGCAATCTCAATTCTCCTTCCTTCCCACCACAGCAAGAGTATCATATTTTATTCTTACCATCTTATTCTTCCAAATTAAGGCATTACACATTCTAGTTATTATTTAAAAATAGCGCCTGCCTATCCACACAGGAGAGTTATAAAGCATGTAAAGGATTTTAGGCAATATTACCATCTTCTCCTCCTTATCACCATATTTAAATCCTTCCACACCAGCAAAGTTTCTCAGGCCAATAGCGAGAGGCTCCAAAGCAATATCAAACAGTAAGGGCGAAAGGGGACAACCTTGCCGAGTGCTTCTAGTTAACATAAATGAGAATGACAAACAGTAATTAACCAATCTTCTGTCAGACGGCTTATTGTACAACAGTTGTATCCAGTGAATAAAGATATCACCAAAACCCATTCTCTTGAGTACTATTCAGAGAAATTTCCACTCTATGCGATCGAATGCCTTAGTGGCATCGAGAGCAACAAGCGCCTTGCCACCTGAAGCATTACCAGACTCTTGTATATTAACAAATGCCCTCCGAATATTATAATAACCCCCCCTAGAAACCATAAAGCCGCACTGATCTTTATGAATTAATTTATCTACAACAGTCAGAAGCCGATTGGACAATAACTTCGCCAAAATTTTGGCATCGGCATTGATCAGGGAGATGGGACGGTAGGACTCAGGGCTCAGTGCATCCTTCCCCTCTTTAAGGATCAAGGCAATTGAGGCTTCCCTCATAGATTCGGGTAGAATACCCTCTAGATATGCATTATTAAAGACCTCCAGTAGCATCTCAATTAGCCTACCCCCAGTCCTTTTATAGATTTCTATAGGAATGCCATCGGAGCCCGGAGCCCTACCGTCACTCATCTCCCCCACCACTTTCAGACACTCGGCCTTAGTAAAAGGAACCTCTAAAGCCACTCTCTCCTCAGGGGATATACTCGGTATTGGTAGCTTCTCCAAATAAGCTTCAATTTCATCACTATTACATTCCGAGGCATAGAGATCTCTATAATATCTCTCAAAGACCTTTAAAATAACTTCTGTGGACGTACTAACCATCTCCCCGTCTTTACTTACCGCTATCCTACGCTTCCCTTCCTGTACACGAATAATCCTCGCTAAATATTTTCTGGGTACTTCCCCCTCCACTCTATATCTTGCCTGAAGAAACTGTTTTTTGAATTCTAGATCTCTCATCCTCTCCTGTTCCCACCTCTCCCTCTCCAACATCCATGCATCCCAATCCTCACCCAATTGTAAGTCTCTTTATCTCAGCTCTTTTACCTGGACTGCATCATAGAGTTTTTCCAATTTCAACTTTACCTGTCTCTTTCTATAGGCGATCTTATGATGGAGAGATCCTTTTTACGTGGCCTTATATGCATCCCAAACATAGTTAATTGCAGCAGAACCCTTATTTTACTTAAAATAATTATCAGCCTCTTTGTCTAAGTCAATATCAAGATACTGTAACCATATAGGATTAATCCTTATAGGTTGGACCTCCCTCTTTTCCTCAGCTTCTATGGTTATACTTAAAGGAGTGTGATCTGAGAAACCTCTTTTTCCAAAACCAATTTTACCTATAATACCAATTGCCCAATCGTTCCCAAGAACTAAACCAATCCTCGACATGGTTCTAAGAGTTTTATTTACGCAAGAGTATTCCTGCTTGTCCCCCATCTTTTATCTCCATATATCCCACCAGCCCAGCTCATCTGATATTCTTTTTAAGGGTGCGTTCACACCTACAGGATCTGCAGCAGATCTGCAGCAGATTTGATGCTGTGTTCAGTTATTTAAATGAAATCTGCTGCAGAAAATCAGCTGCAGATCCTGTAGGTGTGAACGCACCATAAAGGTGATTGAATTTCCGTGACCTTGACCCCTTCTACCCTCAATCTGTCCCTTGAGTCTTCAAACACTGCATTGAAGTTCCCGATCCAAATCACGGGGCCCTCTCTTATTGAGTTCACAATACGGTCAATTTCAAGGAAGAGAGTCTGGGTGAGGGGGGAGGGAGGTAAACTGCCGCTAAAACCATCTCCACTTGTTCACACACCAAATGAAGAATGACATACCGATCATAAAGGTCTATCTTGCAATTTAATATTTTGACCGACAAGGCTCTATAGATGAGTATAGAAACCCCCCTTGAGTAAGATGAAAAGAGTGAGTGGTGCATTTCATGAGCCCACCGTTTTTGAAGCAAATGTTTGGTGTCACAGGACAAATGTGTCTCTTGTAGGCAGACTATCGCAGGTAAGTACCTATTTATGGCATCGAATATAGCCACCCGCTTTCTTCTATCAGCCAATCCCCTTACATTCCAAGTTACCACATTGATCCTACCCATCTCTTACTCTATCCAAAAAATAAAATAAAAAGGTAGAACTTGAGGAACAAGAGAAGTTGACAAAAAGGAGAGAGAATAGGCGGAGGAGGGAGAAAGCAAACCAAAACAACAGGGGGAAAAAAACCACAACACCATCGCCTCAGAACCTCTAATTCAACCTGTCATCACCCACCCCCACTCCCCCATGCACCAACCTCAAGGGCATCAGCATTACAGACCTTTACTATCTGCCCACTGGCAAGCGTCATCAGGGTTATCAAAGAACTGAGATTTATCTTCATAGACTACCCTAAATCTTGCTGGATATGCAAGGGAGTACTGGATGCCTGCTTTCCTTAATCTTTTTTTCACTTCAATGAAACTGGATCTTTTTTTTGTTCGTCTCATATATAGTCCGGATATATAGTAATCATGTTATTGTTGTAAAATAATTCACACTTTCCTCTATTCAAATCCAAGATAACATCTCTGTCTCTATGAAACAGCAGCTTAGCCAAAATGGGTCTAGGTTTTCCACCAGGGGGGCTATGTCTAGCAGGTAGTCTGTGAGCACGTTCGACCCCAAAAAACTTAGATAACCCTCCATTCCCAAAATTCAGGATGAGCCAGTCATATATACAGTAAACTGAGGACAGTCTCTTCCTTCACTCCCTTCAGGAAATCCTATCAGCTTAATATTGGATCTGCGAGCTATATCCTCTAGCTCAATGATTTTTCTAGTGCTAGAGTCAGATTCCTTCCTCAATTTTTTAACCTCTTTCATCGTGTCCTCATGGGAGTCTTCTAGTTTAGAGACCCTCGTCTCCACTTCCGTCATTTTTTCTCCCATCTTACCCAAGTCAGCATGTATAAACGACACTTCCGCTTTAAGGGTATATTCACACGAACGGGCTCTTCTTGATACAGTCCAGAAACTTGACAACTCTGTCTCTGAAATATTATCCCAGATGGGTGGTTTAAGGGTATATTCACACGAACGGGCTCTCTCTGCGAGCCCGGCAGGTCCTGGCAGTTCCCATACACTACATACTTGCTGCGGTCTAAACGACCGCAGCGAGTATGTAATTCTGCCGCCCTTAACCCCTTCTGCTCCCGGTCGGCTCCCCTGCTGTAAGCATACATTACCTGTCCTTGCTGCACGGGTCCGGCGTCCTGCTCTCCCGTCCGGCCAATCAGTGGCTGCGGCTGGGCAACACACTAATTGGCCGGACGGGAGAGCAGGACGCCGGACCCGTGCAGCGAGGACAGGTAAAGTATGCTTACAGCGGGGGAGCTGACGGGAGCAGAAGGGGTTAAGGGCGGCAGAATTACATACTCGCTGCGGTCGTTTAGACCGCAGCAAGTATGTAGTGTATGGGAACTGCCAGGACCTGCCGGGCTCGCAGAGAGAGCCCGTTCGTGTGAATATACCCTTAAACTACCCATCTGGGATAATATTTCAGAGACAGAGTTGTCAAGTTTCTGGACTGTATCAAGAATTTTAGTTAATACATTAGACAGATCATCGCCATTTCCTGCACTCACAGCAGCCAGTTGATCTCCACCATCTGATCTACTATCATCACACAAAGATGCATCAACTCTGTCACTTTGTTCAGACAATGATGTCTGGAGAAACTTAGCGATCTTCTGATTAGCTCCTTTGTTACTATGAGAGGACAAAGTGGGGTAACCACCTGATTTCCTAATGTTTGGTTCCTCAACCTTCTTTTTTGCACCCATTTTCCCTCCTGCCTTCTCCCTTTATATCCACACAGGAGGTGCAAACGCTTCCTTTCAGTCCTCTTATTCTTCCTCCCCTTTCACTCACCTCTCAACCACCTTTTAGAGAATTTAAGATTTGCTCTAGATCACAAGTTCGCAACCAATTCTAATATAGTACACTCAGCTAGGGTTCACAAAAAATGTACAATAAATCCACCTTATGCAGTTACACTCTAAGAATAGTTGGTATTATAGCAGTCTCTAGGCAGGAGAGAAAAAGTTCATATATGTACACCTTATCAAGTAAGTTAGCGGAGGATACCAAAAATACAATCAGCAAGTCATAGCCCCCAGATCATATATGGAGAACAACTCAGGGCAAGTTCTAGAGGAAAAAATCCCTAAAGAAGGTGAGCATATACACACACGGAAACTGTCTAGAGTTCAGGCAGCTGGGTTGTTATCAGAAATTAGTCTATTGTTTCGTGGTACGCCTCAGGAAAGAAAAAAAACAAAATACGCAGGTCCCCGCACTTTGGGTGTAGTGGTGCCTCCAATATCACGATTCATAGAGTTCTTATTAGTCCTGAAAAAGGAAGCAAAGAAAGCTCGGAAAGGTCTCACCCCAGGATATACTGTCCTGAAACCAGGCTCCAAGAAACGTGGCCGCATACAGTTCAGTCCGGACCAACGGCACAGATGCGTCTCCCCTTTACCCCTCTTGCTGCCCCGACACACCGACTCCCGATCCGGGCTCCTCTAATGGCTTCTCATACTGCCAACAGAGTCCAGCAGCCCACGGGTCCCATCCAGGATCAGCTACGCCTAGTTAACAGGTCCATGAAGGAGGGTGGAAGCGCGAGCAGACGTGTGTCATGTCCGCTCACATGACCGGAACCTCAATATATCTATCTTGGACAACCACTTTTAATTATGCTAATCTGGTTTGGCTGTTGACTCTAAATACTATAGGGCAGTGTTTCCACCTCTTTTTTTTATCCATGAGCACTGATGTGCATAGTTAAAAAACTATTGTATAGCTGCCAGGGTTTTTTTTTTTTTTGCACACTACATCTTCATAAACAGTTTAGGTCCACTGTCTTCTTCATACATGCTTTGAGCTATTGCATTGTTGGCACTCGTTTTGGACAGAAGTATCTCAACCACAGTATAATAGACTACACCATTTATCATATTTTGAGTTTGACAGTTTTTACCAAGACAATCCAGAACAAATTTCTCTTTGTTGTTGCATTGCAATTGGAAGTTACCCAAACCCATAACACTCAGAAAACCCTGCATACATGCCTGTCTTGTTTTCCTAAGCAAAGTAAATTCTTATTATAACAATTAGTTATTTGTACTGCACTTTTTAGCTACCAAATATTACAAAAAAAAGAAGACAGTGTTTAAGGGTTAGACGCTGGCCCTTGAACTGTTTTTTTTTTTTAAACAATATTTATTGCTTAATTTAAACCTTAAAGTTTAGATTGTGTTTATAGAGAAAACAATATATTGCTGTAGTGAAGGTATCCTTCAAACCATAAAAGGCTGAATTTGGAAGGGGTTGTCTCAACTCGTTTGCTTCTCTGGAACTTGCAGCTAGCTACGTACTGTATTCCCCTGTATTGGGAGAAATATAGCATTACATGATAATGTGCAGTCCTCATGGCTAATAGAGACTGCACACACACTGTATATAAAAAGGGGTTCCAGGTGAAAGATGTTTAAAGGAATAGAAGTCCACACTCATTGCTTCAGCTGACAAATTGAAGTTTTATTCCACCAAGAGACCACATATAAGGGAAGGGAGACATCAAGGTGCTTTTTTGCAAGATTGCAGTTTTTAGGCAGAAACCTCAGGTGGTTCCTGGCCTGAGAAAGTGCAATCTTGCACAAAACAGTCATTGCTGGCCCTACAGCTGGATTTCTTTCTCCCCTATGTGATCTCTTGGCCAAATAAAACTTTGTTAGCTGATGCTATGAGTGCTGACTTCTGTTTCTTTTCTCGTTCATTTAAATCACTGTATGCTGCTCATGCACCCCGCAGCCTTAAAGGGGTAGTCCACCAAAAAAAATTTTCTTTAAAATCAACTGCTACCATGAAGTGCCAGAGATTTGTAATGTACTTCTATTAAAAAATCTCAAGCCTTCCAGTACTTATCAGCTGCTGTATGCCCAACAGGAAGTTGTATTATTTCCAGTCTGGAGAGCAGGAGAGGTTTTCTATGGGGATTTGCTCCTGCTTTGGACAGTTCCTGACATGGACAGAGGAGGCAACAGAGAGCACTGGGTCAGACAGGAAAGAAAACACCACTTCCTGCTGGACACACAGCAGCTGATAAGTACTGGAAGACTTCAGATTTTTTTATAGAAGTGAATTACAAATCTCTGGCACTTTATGGCACCAGTTGATTTGAAAGAGAAAATTTTTTGGTGGACTACCCCTTTAAGTTAGAGACACACTACATCCTAACAGCCTTAGTAACTTAGTACTGTATATCCATTACTGCCAAGCTGGTATTGAGGTGCATGTAACATGGATTGATTCGGTGCTGCTCGTCTGTCTACCTTGTGTATGTTTAAAAAATGTCACCTACCAAATACTGCATCCATGGCAAAACCATGGTAATATGCAGTAAAAACAAATGCAGCTTTTGTAAAACTTCTTGGTGCATTTAAAAACACAAGAAAAAAAATCACTGTACAATCCCAGCCTTAGACTGGAGGCCTCTTTTTTTCTCTTAAGAAAAGATAATATAAGCATTTATCCTCTTTGATAAGCCTGATATTTTATGGCCTCTTACTAACAGTTCACAGCCAGTCAAAAAGTCCTGTAACCTGTGGTTGAAATCTGGCAACCATTCTGGATTCTGATAAAAGCTGCATTACTTACGGGTCTATTACAGCAAACAATTATCGCCTGTACTTGGCTGAATACCTGCCGTTCCGGCCGATAATTGTTTGGTGTAATAGGTCATGTTAAAAGGCAACGATCAGCCTCAAGAAAGCACCGATCAGGGAGATCAGCACTAGTTTGCAATGCCTTTAGAAGGCAGGATTAATCACATGGCCGGGCCGCACGAATGATCACTGCATCGTTCATGCAGCCATTTAATTGTATTTCTAAATGTTAAATTGCTTTGTATTGATAAATTTTACAGCCCACACAAAATATGCAGATATAGTTTCTATCACAGGCCTGGTAACCCATAATCTGGAATATAATTCTTTATTAATTTTATAAAGTTATAAAAGAATTGTGTGCCCATCCTATTTATATACAGATATTAAAATAAAACATAACCAAGTACATGAGAAATAAACAAATGCAACAAATCTGAATACCTTTATATGTCCTTTCTAAAAGTTGGTGACCAGAATTGTACCATGTATTCCTGAAGAAGTCTTACCATGGACTTATACAGAGGCAAGGCTATACTTAACTCACGTGAGTCTTATCCTCTGTTCAGTTTATCGGCTTTGGCTGCCACTGACTGATGTTGCTTGTTGCTGGGCAGATTGTAACCCACAATTACACTTTTTTAAAAAAAATACAGCTTTTATCCACTTCAACTAACAATGTGATTTTTTATGATATATCTTGATCTAGTCTAGTGTATACTATAACTAACGACACACCACTCCATGATGTTCAATAAGGGCCACTGTCACTGTTTTAGCCTCTGTCACAGGTTTGGGAATACTACTCTATTGTTGTATATCTGAGGGTTGTATTAGATGGACCAGAGCCTCCTGTAAGCGAACCCAATCTGCTAGATCAGCACTCGCTTACCGAGCCTATTACATGGCTCAATAATCATTTAGCAAGGGCTGTGTGGACATTGTTAGAAATGTCCGTGCAGCCCTTGCCCTTCAACTGTATACGGCAGGCAGGGCTAAAACACACGATCAGCCGATGATCAGTGTTATTGGCTGATCGTTGTCTCTATTACACTGAGTAATAGGATCCATACTGATCAATTGTCATTTTTGATGATGACTTATATAATATTAACAAAAAAGATCGATAGTTTTTAATAACCACTGTATGCTTATATTGAAACCACTACATGCGCGCATTGTATCAGCATGTACCGCCTCATTAACAATTTCTGCATGTGATCAATAGGATTGTTAGTTCTCAAAGTAAATGTTCTAGTTATTGTTCAAATCCCTGTACAATGATATGGAGATCGCTGAGGGTATGAAGGTTGGACCTCCAGTGATCTCTTACATGTCCCCTATCCTGTAGATAGGAAACAAGTTATTTTATCTTGGAATACCCCTTTAAAATGTACCAACCACTCCGCTTGTGCCACAGGCTATCTTCTCCTAACTCCAGCAAGTATGGGGTCCACTAATTTATTTTTGAGTTTAAAACAACATTGCATTGGTACATAATTCTAGTTCAAGCCCTTTTAGGTGTGATTCTTTTTTTGAGGGTTCATTGAATTTTGAATTAAAGACCGTAAAAGGATGGTGAAAAAAAATGTTTGTAGACAACAAAAAAATAACATCCATTGTTTGCAAAAATCCCCTCCAATTATTGTCATGAATATTAATTTGATGTCTGTTCAAACAATGTCCATTATTTTATACACTGTTTGCATTGAGCGGCTGTCATTCCATTGACTTCAGTGCATTTCATTGAAGTCAATTAACATGCAGTAATAATGGATATTATTTTAAAAAGAAAAAGCGGACACTTTGTTCTCTTCCGGCAGTTCCGTATAATGCTCGTTTTAGCAGCAGACTGTGGACCTGCTGGAGTTTGGAGAAGGTATCCTGCCCCACGAGCTGAATTGTAGGTACTTTTTAAGGATCTACCAGCTCTCTACTTCTAACTCCCACAAAGAGGGATGGACTTTCCCACCAGGAATCTGCAGGTTGCTACCCCTGCATGGACAAACAGAAAACAGTAATACATGGTACCAGTGCAGAAGATGGAAGAATTGTCAGAGAGGAAGAGGCAGGGTAGGAGCAGTTTTTGCAAAATACTACTCAGTCAGAAGGCAGGAGACTAGCTGGGTTAATACTAACAGTGATTTCTATAAATCAGAGTACACAGGCAGAACAAGACTTTTGGTTAGTGGGAACCCAGGCATGGAGGAGACAAATGCCCAGAATATAGGGTAAAAAATATATCATGGTGTAAACTGCCCACAGCAACCAATCACAGCTTCTCTTTCATGTTACCAGAGCTTGAAGCTGAGCTGTGATTGGTTGCTGTGGGCAGTTTACACCTGTGAATATCTTCTTTGATAAATCCCCCCCCCCAGCTTTAGGCTATGTTCACACAACTTACTTAAAAAAAACAACAACAAAAAAAAACGGCTGCTGTTTTCAATTAAGGAATATGTTATAATAATTTCATTTTTCAAGTGCCTATTGTATCACTGTTAATATTACAGCAATATGTTGTGCAATACAGATTTCCTGAGCTGTAATATTCTTCATTCTAGCACTATGCACTTTTCACATTTATCATTATTTGAATGGCAATGTTACTTGCATGCTATATCTCTGTATTCAGTATAAACTATTGCATCTTTAATCATGGCAATAGATGGATATGACTTTTAGGAGGAGATTGTTGGAAACATTGTTTTCTAATATTTTTTTTTTTTTTTTTTTTTTTTTGCTGGGTATATGTTTTACCTACCTGACATATGATAAATATACCCATATATTTGGTGACTACATTTCTGTAACCAAAATTACACTAATCGGATGGTGTTACTCAGAAAAACGTGTCTGTAGGTTCTACATGTCCCAATCCAACACATATGCATTTTGCTAAATACATGATTTTGCTAATAGTCGAGTGTAATATACAATTACTGTATAATGGCAGCATACAAAAATTACATTTTCCCATGTTTTCTTTAATGCGATGGATAAGCAATAATGCGGGCACATTGTTACTACTGCATTATATCAGCTATCACTTTATTATGTTGTCCTGGTTGTCCCACCAAGGTAAAGTCCATAGGTGCAGGTGCCCTTACTATCTGGTTACATAATCCTCCAGAGCACAACATTCTGATTAAAAAACAAATAGTAGCGCATCATACAATAGCATCAACCATAATGATCACTTTGTGAATCATAAACATTGACAGCACTTTTCCTTCTGTTACAGATTCAAAGTCGTAGGAAAAAGATTCTAGACCTTTATGCAAATGTCTGCAATGTGGCAGAGGGTAAGTGCACAACATAAGATTATAAAGTTATTACAGCAAAGAGTAACCCCCAACAAAATAACATTTAGAAAATAGAAACAGAATAGAAAAAATTATGTTTCAGTATCATTTCTTTTGCTTTTTTAACAGCGTTCTTCATGCAGTCTAAATGACATGATAACTTTTTTTTGCAGGTCGATACTATTACGACGATTTCCAATTTTTGCTTTTTTTTCTCCCTACTTTTAACAAAAACATTGTCCATACAGCCCTTACTTATCGGGTCATCTAATAAGTCCAGTAAAGGTGCGGCGATGTAGATTACTAAATTGATCGGGCTGTAGTTGTCCCATGTAATAGGACTCTAACACTGAAAAGCATAGCAGATCTGTCTCAGGCCAGAGACTGATCGGCTTCCATACCTAGAAGAAAGTTTCCTACTAATGTAGAGGAAACATCAACAGTAGGAAATGTTACATAAATCCATAAAAGGAAAGATACCAAGGTCTATATTGCTAAATTATATCATCGTCTTTATAATGCTATTAAGGTATAATGGAAGTGTAATTTTTTTCAGGACTAAGCCCTACAGAACTGCCATTTGACTGTCTGGAGAAGACAAGCAGGATGCTTAGTTCTACTTATAATACAGAAAAGGCGATAGTGAAAACATGGCGCCATCTTGCTGAGAGTTTTGGCTTGAAGAGAGATGAAATTGGAGGTATGACAGACGGACTTCAGCTCTTTGATCGGATCAGTACAGCCGGGTACAGCATTCCAGACCTGCTCACTAAGTTGGTACAGATTGAAAGACTGGACGCAGTGGAATCTCTTTGCACAGATATTGTGGAGTGGGCACAAGCTACTCCAACCACCACACCATCAACAGTGCCTAATAATGAAAGTTTATGAAGAGATATTGGACTTATGTTGGACTCTCATGTTGGATTGTAGAAGGAGAGCTCTTTCCTCTGATGGTAACATTGAGCCGCCATGGTGATGCTGAGTCTTGGCTGGGCACCACAGGAGGTCAAGAACAGACAACCAAGCTATGATATGTAGCACCAGGAAGCATATAACACTTTGTAGGAGACAAAAGAACACAGGAAACGGTTTGTACTGGAGGGTAAGAACATGAGGACAGTGACCACTGAGTAACATTATTTAATACTTATTTTCTTTAAATTAAACCTTAATTCAAATGGACTTTTTTTTCTGTAGGATTTCTAGTTTCTAATGAACCAAGGACTTATCTTTGTAAAACAATCCACTTGTGTTTATACAGATTTATACAGCAGGAACTTAAGCTAAATGTTGTGTATTTCCACGTAAGATGATTATTGCTGTACTCACACATTTCTAAACCTCTCTTCTATAACTCAGTTTTGGAATTGATATGATTAAGCCTTTAATAGAGGACCTCACCACAGGGCCCAGGTTGGATAGTAAATAATGGTCGGGGCCTAGTTAACAGTATTTAATAAGAACATAATGGTAAGAAATAGAATTTACATACAGCAGCTCATTTGTATATTTATATGAAAGTGTTAATTTCATAAAACTTTTGACATATCAGAGCGACATATTGGAAGTTTAATCAGTTAGTGTCCAGGTGCTGAGACCCTCACCAATTACTGAAATAAAGGGCAGAAAACTCATCTGAGCACTGTGCTTTATTGGCCCTGCTGAGCTCTCCTTGGAGGGTGAACCATGTAAGGGTGGGTTCACACTACGGAATTCTCGCGGACAATGTCACTTCTATCAACGGATAGCGGAATACGCCGGCCCATAGAATGGTGTCTATGGAGCCGGCGGAAAGGCACGCGCCCGTGCGCGCGGACACACGACGGAGTTCCGCGGACATTGTCCGTGAGAATTCCATAGTGTGAACCCACCCAAAGACCTTATAGAGTTGATCAGAGCTAAACGTGCACTGAGCTCCCCTGAGTACTTATGCCACTATGTACTCAGGGTTTTTCTTAAAAAACAATACGTTCGTGCGTGTTAAGGTGGTTATCTGGGTCTAAACTTTTTTTATATATGGCTAAGGGTGATGTAAAAATAAAAAAGGAGGGATACTCACCTACTCTAATCCTCTGCAGCTGCCATTCTGACATTCCCACGCCTCACTCATTAGTGCTTTTTAAGGTTCTAGTGAAGTCACATGAAAGTTAAAAAAAAGGCAAGCAAGGGGGTGTGGGAATTTACCAGTCCTCGTGCCTCCATAGCGCTGCTCCTGGGTCTCTCTGACAGCTGCTGACTGTCATTTTCAGCTGGATTCTGGGTATGTCACGCTTCTGGCTCTTCTAGCTGCAACTTCACAGCCCAGCTGATCGATTGCCCACTCAGCAGGTGAATGACTATGGCGGGGTCCTGCTCCAGTTACTGATTGGCTGAACAGGCAATCGATCAGCTGGGTATGTGACGTTGCAGCTAGGAGAGCTGCAGGAGGATGGCAGCTGGACCTGGGAGTGGTGCTACGTGGCACAAGAATAGGTAAGTATAATTTTTTTTGCCCACACCCCCTGCCTTTCTTCTTCTTCTTTTTTTTTTATTTAATGGGATTTATCCTTTAAGGCTCTAGTCACACTAGTGGCTTCCGTTCATAACCTCAATGAATCCTTAAAATGGGGTTCCTCATATTTCCATTTGGGTTCCACTATATTTAACGGCATGAACAATGCTGCAAACTGTTCTTGCAACCTAAAATACTTGATCTCAGAAAAGAAAAAAAAAGGACAACATTTTTTAAGAGCCTAAACTAACTCTGAAGTATCCAAATTTAATCACACATAATGACAGCTAGGAAACATGTATGATTGAACATGGTTTAGTCTTACAAATGTATTGGGAACTGCCATTTATACTGTAATGTATTGTTCATGTCCTAATGGTCACCCTGCTCCTTAAGGCTGCGTTCACATTACGTATATTTCAGTCAGTATATTTCAGTCAGTATTGCAACCAAAACCAGGAGTGGATTAAAAACACAGAAAGGATCTGTTCACACAATGATGAAATTGAGTGGATGGCCGCCATTTAATGGCAAATATTTGCTGTTATTTTGGAACAACGGCTGTTATATTGAAATAATGGCAGTTATTTACTGTTATATGGCGGCCATCCACTCAATTTCAACATTGTGTGAACAGAGCCTTTCTGTGTTTTTAATCCACTCCTGGTTTTGGTTGCAATACTGACTGAAATATACATAGTGTGAACCCAGCCTCAAGGGGTACTCCAGCATGGGGGCTATTTTTAGCTCTGGCCGGGGAGGAGGTGGCTGGAAGAAAAGATGTCCACTCACCTCCCTGGTTCCAGCGGCGGCTCCTGCATTGCGGCGCTCCGGTGCCCGGTTCCCGGACGCTTCCGGGTGTCTGACGCGGGCCCGAGACGTGACGTCTCAGGTCCGCTCAGCCACTCAGTGAAGGAGGCGGGATCCGACCTCCTTCACTGAGTGGCTGAACGGACCTGAGACGTCACGTCTCGGGCCTGCGTCAGACACCCGGAAGCGGACGGGCACCGGAGCGCCGCGATGCGGGAGCCGCTGCTGGAACCGGGGAGGTGAGTGGACGTCTTTTCTTTCAGCCACCTCCTCCCCAGCCAGAGCTAAAAATAGCCCCCACGCTGGAGTACCCCTTTAATTATAACTATAGAGGTGCGTGCCAAACTAATTCAGGCATTGAAAATTTTTTTCTATAAATACTTTAATTGACATGCGACCAGCTTCAGAAACCCTGAAGTGAGGCATACATTTCTTTTGCAGAGTCCACTGTTAATGGAAATGTAGTATATAGTAATGTAATACAAGGCTTGACCAAGTCTACCAGAATTCTAGCAGAATTATGTACCCCTATGCATTAAAAGTTGTTTGACTGTGGAAATAATAACCTTTAACCTATGCAAAGCTTAATAGCTTTGGGTGTAGTTCAGCAATCTCAACCAAAATTTATGTATATAAGGCCAGATGTATTGACGATTTTTTTCAGCTAAGCTGTGAGTTGTTCCTTTGAATCAATATAGACCTTCAGTCAGTCCCTTGCTCTGTAAAACAATATTTTAAGAGCCACATACCTTCCAGTAAAAAAAATCACTAACAATACAGTACACAGACCTGATGAAGATCCTGATCTAGGATGGAAACATGTAGCTTTTTTTTGTTTGTTTGTTTTTTTATATTGCAGTGTCAATAAACTGTTCTAGACTGTACATTGTGCCAGTACTTTTTACACTCTATAAAGCAGCACCCGAAAATCCTTTTTTTTTTTTTGCATTGATTGGTTAGACGAGAGTCTCTATTCACATTGTAAAATCATTTTATATACATTTGTACTTTATTGTGAGTAAATTACATGTTACATCTGTAAGTAAGGCTAGATGTGCCTCCCTAGTTAACACTGTATTATGTACCCAATGAGCTGTTTGGTTTGGCCAGGTGATGTTTAGGTTACAGTTTTGATGACCAGACTTGAAGTAATCTGAATATTTTTGGAATATAAATTTACCAAATTCTTTCCCATTGCAATAAACAGTAGGAGTGATATGGTTTAAATGTTGCATTTTCATCTTAATGTTAAATATGCAATGTCCATGTCTTGTTTAGGTATCGTCATCATGGTCATCCCCACAATGACAGACAATGGTGTCCCCTAGAATATATTTGTAACAGGCAATGCCCTCAATTCATAGCACCTCTATTAGCCCTGTTCATAGACCCCTATACTCAACGACAGTAGGGGCTGTCAGTGAATAAAACAGCAGATGATGGTGGCTAATAAAGGAGCATCGTATTGGGCCGACTGCATGTATATCTTTTCCTTATCCTCTGCTCTGCCTCTTTGCTCTCCTATAGTGTAAATAGGTTTACTGGATGCCGCTATATCTAGGCAAGCTGTTTAAACCTATAGGCAGCGCACAGGGCAGCAAGAAGGTGTGTGCGCAG
The DNA here is from genome assembly GCF_027789765.1 of Dendropsophus ebraccatus. Taxonomy (NCBI): domain Eukaryota; kingdom Metazoa; phylum Chordata; class Amphibia; order Anura; family Hylidae; genus Dendropsophus; species Dendropsophus ebraccatus. The sequence goes on from NC_091458.1 coordinate 106,225,481, forward strand.
TGCCAAAATGGTTTTGCTATGCTCTGCAGATGATAGTGCTAAGCGGGTCCTTAAAGGACAACTCCCGCGCTAAGGAATAAAATCAAAAACCAATCAGAAACCTAGCTTTTATACTTATCATCCCTCCTGAGCTGTCACTGTGAGAATTTCCCACCGTCTGTGCACCTTCTGATTTCTAATCTTGTTCTTCATTTCTTTCTTGCTTCCTGGTTTCAGCTTCCCATGATGCACTTTGGCTGCTGTAACAAGCCAGCCCCCTGCTGTGACACTGCAAGTGCCTGCCCCTCCATTCACTACAACTCCCATCATACACTAAACATGACCCCATGGTTTTGAAATAAAAACATACACTTCTAGGAATATGACTTGGGTATAAACAGTAAAAACAAATGCTGTAGTTTTCTCCCCGAAGATCAATTAGGAAAATAAAATCTTCCCTAAATTGCAATGCATAGGGCATGCTGCAGACCTGTACTGTGCTATGTGCAGTAACCCAAGGGAAGCATGTGGTGTGAAGGCCCAGTGAGATAGCTGGATGATTTTCCCAACAGAAAACCTCTTTAGCTCATGACAGGTCCTGACACAGACAAATGTGGTAGCAGGGAGCGCTATGTTGTACTGGAAAGAATACATAACTTTCTGCAGGGCATACAGCAGCTGTTATATACTGCAAATCTTTTCAAAAGGGTTGTCCAAGCTCAGAACAAACTTGGCGCTTTCTTCCAAAAAAGGCACCAGTTTGGGTGTGGTTTTGTAGCTGTGTTCCATTCAAGTAAATGAAGCTGAATTGTAATACCACATACAACCTGCAGACGGGTTGTGCAGCTTTTGCAAAAAAGTAGCTGTGTTTTTTCTAATCTAAGATAACCCCTTTAAGACCAGGTTCACATACAAGTCAGACAGTTTTCAAAGTGACTTCAACTACAAGTTATTGAATTGTTAAAGGTCGCTTGGTCACTTGCATGTCAGTGTGGTTTCAGATGCACGGAAGTCACAATATGTGAACTCGGCCTTAGGATACCATTTAATTGGAAATTATTTATTTGGCAAGCAACAAAACAGATTTTGGAATTAATGTTCCCCTTTTCAGGTTTAATGGTGAATCCTTGTGATATAAAGAATGTTTTAAAATTGGACCAGATGTGTCCTCACATTATCAATAAAGCCAAGAACTTTTTTCTTATTTTTAATATAACCAGCCTTTAAGTACAGAAGATAATAAAAGTTGACTATCATCATGCATCTGCTACATTTAAGGTTACATATTAAATACGGATTTCTCTTTGTGTTGTTTAGCTGTGGCTTCCTTTTATCTTTTATGTTCAATCAACTTATTGCATGATACAAGCAAAGTGAGGAAAGGCACTAGTTACAGGACTAAACCCACATCAACCCAGCCATATTTTATCTTAAAGATTAAAGGGGTATTCTAGTCTAAAACACCTATGTTTATGGGGGCTGCCAAAGCTTGTCTGTCTACGCCAGGTCTGATAGACAATGAATATAATGGAGGTGCACATGCACAACCTAGCACACCACTGTGATGGGAAACTTGAGACAAGTATTATAGGATGGAATAAGCTTTAAACGGAACTCCGGATAAGAAAAACTTGTTTTCTATTAAAAGTTCATTAAAAGTTAAATATATGTGTCTATACAATGTATTACCGTATCTGTGCGGTTCTGCCACACTGGTAGCTGATAGAAATCCAAGAAATGAAAAAATGGCCTCTGTGCCAATTCACATTGTCTCCTGCTCCTTCTGCTATCCCCCCTTAGGAGACAAATCTTCCATGCCTCTGTCTCACATTGTGTGTGTTCGCTGATGATGCAGACAGGGGGCAGGGCGTGATGTCCCAGGGGGCTTGGCTGGATAACTTAATCCCCTGAGTAATTCACCATCTCTGACTGGCCAGAAGCAGGTGTTGCACTAATTTCTCTAATTGTGCAGAAGTGTGAAGTGTGGAGAATACAGTGTGCTGTGTGGTGTTACAGGTAGAGAATACAGCGCGCTGTGTGGGTGGGACCACAATGAAATTATAAATTACTGCAAATAATTCAGTAACACAATGAAACTGCAGTGTGTGAACAAAGTCTAGATTTTCTGCAACAGCTTTGGGCGGGGAATAGGCAGGGTGGAGGACTGTTATGAACAGCTGAGGGAAAGCATTGCATTCTGGAACCTGTAGTACTGTGTACAACCGATAAACCCGAAAGTGCAGAAACACAAAACAGAACAAAACCCCCCAAACCAAATGGATTTTGGTAGTTTCAAAAATGGAATAGATAGGTAAGTAATGCTTTATGCTTCTGCAGAAGTTTCATTTTTTTAACCTCTACCTGGAGTTCCCCTTTAAGGCAAAGTGAAATTGGGTCATAGAAGACACTATAGGGAATCATTGTCAGCTTATGTGTATCGGTCCCAATACACACTACATAGTCTATTTCAAGAAAGGGTCATCGGTACTGCTTCCTACTTGCTGTAAACCACATACAAACCAAAGCGAGGAGAAGCCTATTTACACATACTTCATATAGTGCTCCCAGAAGCATTGGTATTGGTATACGTGTCTTCTTAATGTCTCAGCAATGCAAACATATACACAAACACCTAACTAGGCATGGATACCAGCACACTCACTTGGTGACAGCTATTTTACACACATATGCGATTCTCCAGATCAAAGACTAATTACGCCTATGCAGTGAGGGGCATGAGCAGGCGTTAAGGTGCATTTACACAGACAGATTTATCTGACAGATCTTTGAAGCCAAAGCCAGGAACAGACTATAAACAGGGATCAGGTCATAAAGGAAAGACTGGGATCTATCCTCTTTTCAAATCCATTCCTGGCTTTGGCTTCCAAAATCTGTTTGATAAATCTCTCTGTGTAAGCGCACCCATAGGGTGAATTTACACAGAAAGATTATCTGACAGATTATCTGCAAAAGATTTGAAGCCGAAGCCAAAGCTAGGAACAGACTATAAACAGAGATCAGGTAATAAAGGAAAACCTGAGATTTTTTCCTCTTTTCAAATCCATTCCTGGCTTTGGCTTCAAATCCTTGGCAGATAATCTTTCTGTGTAAATGGACCTTTAGGGCCCTATTATACCAACAGATTATTTGACAGATTTTTGTAAAGCCAAAGCTAGGTATGCATTTGAAAGGAAGAGAAATCTCAGTCTTTCCTTTATTATCTGTTCTGTTTATAGTCCATTCCTGGCTTTGGCTCAAAATAAAATCAGTTAAGATTATCAGTCAGATAATATGTTGGTGTAATAGGGCCCTTAGAGTTAGATATGAGTGAACTTCGAGTATGTTCGAGCCTATGGGAATTTCATAGCTAGCAACAGAGACCAAGACAGAACACAGAAGTGGGGACAGGGCTCGGCTAGTGGTATGTACAAGAGAGAGCCTGACTGAGTGCATTTGTACTATTGAACCTTTGTTCTCTGGAGGGTCCACACTATGCCTGAAAGGTAAGACTTCCCTCTCATCCTATGCCTTAACTTTCTGGGCAAATGTGCCTCCTGTGTTCTTAGTATGTACACAGTGATGCCTCCTAAATGTAATCCTCCTACCCCTCTCTTTTTAGTCATCATTATCAGCAGTTCACTTGTTACATCCATAAGCAATGTACCGCCTTCTTTTTTCTTTGATCCTGATTTCTTTTTGCTTTCTGCTTACAAAGAAAATTTCCATAGTAGTGTAATGTAAATTATTCACCAGGCACCGCCAGTGTACTTTCTCTTTGCACTATGTATATTATGCCTTAGCAGAGAGGATGTGCTCTCCTGTGATTGGCCATAGAATAAAGGGAAATTAAGTCCAGATGTTAGTACACTAACATGTAGTAAATGTAGTTCACACTACATTTTTGCAACCCGTCTTTACAAAAGATGAAAAAACAGATGAAAAAACGTATGCATTTGTGTGCATCCGTTTTGATCTGTTTTTCCATTGACTTCCATTATATAACAGACACAAAAGACACGATTACTTACGGGTAATCTTGTTTTCGGTAGCCCATGACAGCACCCCTGGAGAGCACCTTCCACAGCAGGACAGGAAACCTGAGGATATAAAAGTTTGACACCTCTCCACAGACCTCAGTTTGTTAACAAGTACTCCAGCGGAGATAAACATATAACACAGAATATACAAAGAAACAATTTTCCAGCCACCTCTAGGAACATTTAAACGGGCAGGGTATATTTGAGGGGTGCTGTCATGGGCTACCGAAAACAAGATTATCCGTAAGTAATCGTGTCTTTACCCTACCGCCCATGACAGCACCCCTGGAGATTTGTAATAGAACTAACTAGGGGGGGACTACGGCCGAAAGGACTTTTCGGCCAAAAGCTAGGTCAGAAACTGGCCTAAGCTGAACACGATAGTGTTTGAAAAATGTATGGACAGAACTCCAGGTGGCAGCTTTGCAAATTTGATCTAATGAAGCGTCTGCTCTCTCTGCCCAAGATGTTGCTACTGACCTGGTTGAGTGGGCCGTGAAGAATGCAGGAGGATCTTTCTTTTTACTAGAGTAGGCTAGCGAGATACACTGCTTGATCCATCTACTAACTGAAGCTTTAGAGGCCGCTTTCCCCTTACTTGGGCCTGAAAACTGCAGTAATAGGTTCTCTGAGGACCTGAATTGTTTAGTGACTTCTAGATATTTAAGCAGACACCTTCTAACGTCTAACGTGTGAAAAGTGGCCTCCTTTTGATTTTTTGGAGAATCGCAAAAAGAAGGGAGAATAATGTCCTGGTTTTTGTGAAATTCTGAAACTACTTTGGGCAAAAAAGTGGGAAGAGTCTTCATGACCACCCTGTCTTCAAAGATCTGAGTGTAAGGAGGATGAGCAGATAACGCCTGTAACTCGCCTACCCTTCTTGCTGTAGTTATGGCGAGGAGAAAAAACATCTTGAGGGTTAACATTGTTATCGACAGATCCTGCAATGGTTCAAAGGGGGGTGCTGTTAGAGCATCCGGAACTAAGTTTAAGTCCCACTGAGGTACTTTAACTCTTTTCGGAGGATTTAGACGGGAGGCGGCAGTAATGAATCTTTTAACAAGAGAGTTGTCGGCCAACTTATAGTTTAGAAATGAGCTCAATGCAGAGATTTGGACCTTCAAGGTACTTGCACTCAAGTTCATGTCTAGTGCCGCTTGGAGGAAGCTAAGGACTAAGGGGATGTTAGGCTGATCTAATGGATCCTGGCTACCCTTCAAGAAACTAAGGAAGGCCCTCCATACACGAAAGTAAAAGTTTGAGGTGACGTCCTTCCTACTAGCAAGTAGGGTATTTATTTCACCATCCGAGAAGCCTCTTCTTCTTAGGATGCCCCGCTCAGCATCCAAGCAGTCAAGTGGAGACTCCGGGATTCTGGGTGCACTACTAAGCCCTGCAACAGGAGATCTTTTATTTCTGGAAGAACCCATGGCTGACTTGTTGACATCTTTCTTAGGCAGGTGAACCACGGCCTTCTTGGCCAGAGCGGAGCTACTAGCAGAATGGTCGCTTTGTCCTCTCTGATTTTTTTGATGACTCTTGTGATCAGTTTGAATGGAGGGAATGCATACCCTTTTTCTTTCCCCTAATTTAGGGAGAATGCGTCTACTGCCGTCGGATGTTCCAGAGGATTTAGGGAGCAGAACTTGTGTAGCTTTCGGTTCTGTCTCGTGGCGAAGAGGTCTATGGACGGGTTGACGAACCTTTTTGTTATGAGGAGGAAGATCTCGTTCTTTAGGGACCATTCTGTTTGATTTAGCTGTACTCTGCTTAGGAAGTCCGCTACCCTGTTTTGCTTTCCCTTTAGATGTACTGCTAATAGCGACATTAAATTCTCCTCTGCGGAAAAAAAATTTTGCGATGACAGATTCAAGAGAGTCTGTGATCTTGTGCCCCCCTGCCGGTTTACGTATGCAACTGCTGTTGTGTTGTCCGTGTAGATCAGTATGTGATTGTGGCGGATCTGAGTTCTGAATGCTTGAAGGGCCATCTGGATAGCCAGCAGCTCCTTGTAATTTGAGGATGAGTGCTTGACTTGAAGGGGCCACTGACCTTGTCTCATCTGGGAGCCTATGTGAGCCCCCCAACCCCAAGGACTTGCGTCCGTTGTGATTCTCAGTAAGGGATGTGGAGACCAATGAATGCCCACTGATAGATTGATCGGATCTAACCACCACCGAAGTGACAGTCTTGCCACGGATGAAAGGGGGAAGGGTAGGTCTAGTGTCTCCTGTGATCCGTTCCAATTGAACAGGATGTTCTGTTGTAAGGGTCTTGTTCTGAATTGGGCCCATCTTACTGCTGGGATTGTTGAGGTCAAAAGACCTAAGACAGACATTGCCTCTCGCAAGGATGGTCTGAAGGTTAAGAAAAGGTTCTGAACTTTCTCTTTGATTATTTGTTTTTTGACCTCTGGCAGGTATGACATTTGGACTGTAGAGTCCAGTAGGACTCCTAGGAAGATGCATTTGGGTGATGGAATCAAATTTGACTTCTTCTCCAACCCAAAGACTTTATAATTTGTGAAGCTTGGTCCAGATGGAGAAGGAGAGACTGAACTGAATCCGAGATGAGGAGGAAATCGTCCAGGTAGGAACTAGAACTATATCTTTCGTCCTTATAAATGCTGCCATATCTGCTACAATCTTTGTGAACACCCTTGGTGCTTGTGAAATTCCGAATGGCAGTACCCTGTACTGGTAGTGGCACCATTGTCCCTTGATATTCACAGCTAGCCTCAGGAACTTTTGATGAGATGGATGAATCGGGACGTGGTAATACGCATCTTCTAAATCTATGGACGCCATCAGGCAGTTTGGAAATAAAAGATGCAGAGCAGATTTCAGTGTTTCCATGCAGAACTTTTTGTATTTTAGATGAACATTCAGACCTCTTAGATTTATAATTACTCTGAAAGAGCCGTTCGGCTTCTTTACTAAAAAGAGGGGAGAATAGTACCCCGTTCCCCACTGGTCTTCGGGAACTGGTACTATTACATTTTTGTGAATCAAGGAGAGCACCTCTAATTCCATAGCTGCTTGCTTCTCCTTGTTTGGGACAAGTCTGGTGGGAAGTTATCTGTCCCTCGGGACACTGCTGAATTCCAGCAGAAGACCCCGAGAGACAGTGTTTAGAACCCAGGGACTGGAGGAGATTTCCCCCCAGGCTGGGGCAAAAAGGGACAGACGTCCCCCCACCGGACAAACATCATTGTGGGTTTTTGGGTTTGTCCCTCCCGGAAAAAAGAAACCCTCTACCTTTACCCGGGGCTTTAAACCTCTTATTTGAGTCCTGTCTAGGACGGAAGGGCCTCTTATACTGTTTTTTGGCCTGACTCTCCTGAGATTTAGGCTGACCGGGGAATCCCTTTTTTCTGTCCGAGGCCTTCTTCAGCAAGGAGTCAAGGACTGGACTAAAAAGAGACTCGCCGTCACACGGGATGGCACATAATTTTCCTTTGGCTGCAATATCACCTTTCCATGTTTTCAACCAGAGGGCTCGTCTGGCCGAGTTTGAAAGCGCTGCTGCTTTTGCTGACATTCTCAGACAGTCTACAGAGGCATCAGCCAAAAAATCTGCTGCTTTGGACAGTACTGGAAAGTCATTAAGGATACTGGCAGAGGCATTATCATTGGTTAGTTGTGTCTTTAGGTCATTCAACCAGACTCTTAAAGACCTAGCTACACAGGTAGCCGCCACACTGGTTCGTAGTGTACTAGTTGTGGCTTCCCAGGTCTTCCGATTGAAGTGATCCGCTTTTCGGTCCATAGGATCTGGCAAGGAGCCTAGATCCTCAAAGGGCAGGCTATCCTTTTTTGCCAACCTGGCTATGGACGCATCAACTGCTGGGGCTTTCTCCCAGGTTTTACAATCTTGCTCTTCAAACGGGTATTTTCTATTGTAATAACGTGGCACAAAGAATTTCCTATCTGGGGTATCCCATTCTCTTTTAATTAGGGTTTTAATACTTGAATGCAGAGAGAATGTTCGGCCTTTCTTAGGGGCTAAGTCCTGATATAGAGCATCCTCTGCGGATAGTGGAGGTTTCGGATCCTCTATGTTCATAGACGAACGGATAGCCTTTATTAACTGATCCGTATCCTCTGCCGGGAACCATGTTTTACTGGAGACCGGTTCTTCCTCTACATCAGAGACTGTCTGTATCTCCCCTTCTTTTACATCCTGCCATTGCATAATTGGGGATGGCTCGGACTGGACTAGGCTACCCGAGGGACCCGGGACTTCCTGCTGAGCAGGGGCCTGTATCTGGGAGAGGGAAGTTCTGATTTCATCTCTGACCATCTGTTTGAGACAGATCAGCCAGAGACCTGGATTCCTGGGCTACCATACGATCTACACATGTAGGGCACACAGACCTATGGTAATCCTCACTTAATTCCCTTCTACATTCTCCACATTTCTCTGTCTTTCAGAAGATCTAAACATAAACACAATAAACACCCCGTTACTAAAACGTATAAAAAGAGGACTTCTCACGCATATATGGTCTTCAGCTGGTACCGGACTAGAGGTCCTGGATGCTCTTTTGTCGCCCCTTTCACCGCAGTCGTGGCGTCCTCGATCCCCTCCTGCTGGTTCAGACATGGTTCAGGAGGTGTACTAGCGAGGTCTAGGTAAGGCCGGCTGGCGGGGGTCTCGGTGCTCCGGACGCAGGAGACAGCAGACGCTGGACGGACGCACTGAAAGATTAATAAAGCTAGGCCCCGGCGTCACGCCGGAAGTGACGCGCCGGCAGTAACGTCATCACGTTGCCGGGCGTACTTCCCATACTGACGCGCGCTGACGTCAGACGCCGGGGCAATCCCGGAAGTCAGCACACTCGGATGCCTCGTTCCCTGGAGCCCGCAACTCCCAAGCCGGGGATCACCGCCTGCAGTCGGAGCCCCGCCAGAGTCCGGAGAGATCCCCCGCCGACTTCCAGGCTGCTCACCAGAAGAGCCTTACGCCTGCAGGGAGCCCCACTCTGCCTGGCGCAAACGGAGGACCTGCGGCACCGGAGGTATCAACTTCTATCTTCCACTCCCGAAGGAGCGTCCCCAGACCTCCCATCCGCAAGGACAGGAAACCTGAACTGAGGTCTGTGGAGAGGTGTCAAACTTTTATATCCTCAGGTTTCCTGTCCTGCGGTGGGAGGTGCTCTCTAGGGGTGCTGTCATGGGCGGTATGGTAAAATGAGGTCGACTGGAAAAACGGATCAAAACAGATGCATACATTAAGAAAAAAAAAAAACAGATTGCAAAAAACGTAGTGTGAACCCAGCCTACTGCAGCTGAACTTTGATCCCATTCTATAAAATAAAGAAAATGATAAATAGATATGCACCAAGTAAGGGGCTATTAGAGGCTCAATAACAGCAAAGAGACAATTAAAATCACATTGTCACCACACCAATGGTTAATGTAACAAAATCATGTAAATGTAATTTTCGTAATGTAATTTTAAAATTTATAGTACAGGTACACTAATGTAAATGCAATAGGTTTCTCCATCAGATCGTCTCTTTAATTACCAAAGGCTTAAAAAGCTTTATGGACCATATTTACCAATTTCGCAAAATCGATTTTTTTCATGTTGGAGTAAAAAGACACGGCAATTACTTTATACCTGATATTTAACTGCATATGTGCACTGTTTGAACGTAGATGGAATACCTGGAAATTACAACTTTTCTATTCCTGTAAGTTATGTCACTGGTCAAGTTCTTCATATACAGCCACTTTGCTTATAAATTACAACCAAAGCTGGGAAATGGTGCCCCCTAGTGGGTATAGTGCATTATAGAATGTATAATTAGAAATACATATAAGCAAAAGTAAATAATGTAAACAGGTTAGTATCACCTGTGAGATAGCTGGTCAGGAGACAGCCAGCTTCCTGGAGCCCTACATCTTCTGTTGATGGATGCAGCTTTTTCAGGGTTTTTACATTACTTTTTCTGATCTGTGTACTCCCTAACTGTGGTTAGCATGGCTTCGGGAAAGGGGGCATGAGCTGAATGCAACAAAATGTAGGCACATGATTCTGGCTTAAAGTAAGCCAACTAATACAGTATGTAAGGCATATTATAGAATGCAGCATATTTGAAGACTAAGTTTGTACTGTTTTAGACTATGAAATCTGGGCCTGTTTTGCTTATGAAGATTATGGATTGCTGTTGTATTATTATTATTATTATTGCTGCAGCTCCCTAATGCTTAAAGTGATTTTTCCTGGGAGGATTTTTTTCAATAAAATCAAAGGTAGAAGATACTATAGATTGTAAGCACTCGGGGGTCTGGGTCCTCTTCCCCATGTATCGGTCTGCCATTCGCCTTTATGTAATGTATTTTGACCTTTTAATGTTCTTGTTTGTTACCCGTCGCCTGTATAGTGCTCTGGAACTAAGGGTGCTTTATAAATAAATAATAATAATAACAATAATAATAAATACTAGCCTGATGCCAAGGACTCTGCTGTGGCCTGTCCCTCTGTGCCCAAATTAAGGGATCTGCAAGCCTGTCCTTGGACCTAGCTCCTTGCTTCCCCATTCAGCAGCTGATGTTGTCTATACTAAGCAGGTATTTTGGCATGTCAGCAGTAGGATTGAGCTGATCTGTCAAAATTTTTAAGTTTGGCAACTGGAAAGCTTGATTACTGGTGGCTGCAGAAATTGGATGCTGCCCTAGGGCTGCCAGGAAAAACATGGATACAACCTATGGTCACGTCCATGTTTTCCTGGCAGCCCTAAGGCAGCATGCAATTTCTGCAGCCACCGATAATCAAATGTCGCGCGTTCCAGTTGCCAAACCTCAAACATTTTGACAGATCAGCTCAAATCTGGTCAGCAGTGGTGAAGAGGACCGTAGCAGAGAACCTCTATAGTGGTTGAATACCAACGTACATGTAAGTACTATCAATGCAGCTGTACTTCCTACAGTGGTGTCTTGGATTACGAGCATAATTAATTCCAGGACCGCGCTTGTAATCCAAATCCACTCTTAAATCAAATGCAGACAATAAGTTCCACACCCCAAAAATAATGATTTTTCTTTCTGAATAACATGTAAAACAAATGAAACAACTGAATATGTCATATTATGTTTTACTGTACAGTTTAGCAATCAGCATGTGGTGTATAATGTATAGTAAGTGCATAAACCTGAAAAAACAGCATCTGTTTGTAGATACAGGATGGAGCTGCAGATCCCCATAATGTAGTAGCGTAGTACAACAGGCTAGAATAGAGATGCAGGGCTGCTGTCAGAGGTCTGTGTGATCACATGACAGCAATGGGGAAGGGGGGTGTGTTTAGCATGGACCAATCAGGAAGTGATAATCACAGAGCTGTTTAGGACGATAGTGACAGAAACTTCTCTATACAGCAGTGTGAATGGCTGAGTGTAAGTGCAGGCACATTATAGCAGCAGCAGTGTGTATAGCTGAGTGTAAGTGCAGGCACATTATAGCTACAGTGTGTATAGCTGGGTGTAAGTGCAGGCACATTATAGCAGCAGTGTGTATAGCTGAGTGTAAGTGCAGGCACATTATAGCTGCAGTGTTAGTGGCTGAGTGTAAGTGCAGGCACATTACAGCAGCGTGAATGGCTGAGTGTAGACACATTTAAAGCAGGAATGGAGAGGATGGGAAACAAGGGCTGACAGACAGCAGGGAGCATGAAGGAATGAGCCGGACATATGTGGGCACATACATGCAGCACTCTCTGTCCAGGGAGAGAGGGGGGATACAGCTATGAAGAGATTACCTCCACAGTCCTGTCCCCTGATGCAAGCCCCAGCCTGAAGTGGATCTGCTATGATTTGGAAGGTGAGGGAGACTTCCTGGGTAAAAGTACAGGGCTGTAGACCCCGCCATGTAGACCATGCCCCTCCCCCTATCCCCTGTACAGGGAGCTCCTAAACCAAAGCAATGCTCTTCTTCTTGCAAAACGCTCTTAATCCAAGCTACTCTTAAACCAAGGCCCACTGTAATTCCGATCAGAGCCTTCAGGGTGCCTGGTCTTCTTGTGCAAGATGGAAGGGTTGCCCCATGAATTATTTTTATATGAAAAGTTCTAAAAGACAGTTAATAGCTCTGAACAGAATTAGTCTCCACCTGCCTCTGGCAGCTGATAAAATAGTCCATTCATACCTTCCGAGCAGGAGTCTTCGCTGCTATACTTCTTTGTTACTGCAGAGGTTCTGGAGGTTTCCCTTGGTTGCTCTGTGGTGAACACGCAGAGACCTGAGACGTGAGTCCACCAGCAGTTGTCAGCTCATAAGGTGGATGTGCAGGTTACTATACACTTTAAACAGCAGGTAATGTCATCTAATTTAAAGGAGAATGTTTAATAGTCTCTACAGACACCATATCTTATAGACAAAACAATAAAAATAAATCAAACAATCCAAAACAGATTTATTTTAAACAATATAAAACTACAGACATTGATAGTATTCACTTTACTGTACACAATGTTGCATATTAATATAAAGGATTACAATGCAATAAGTGACTAATATATATAATGGGGGCTTTGTACTATGATAAGCATAGTAATAGCATAGCATAGCAATTCTAAGTACATAGCATTAGGCTGAGGCTGACAAAGTCCCCCTGAATACAGAACACATACTGCAGTAAGTATACATTACACAAGCTATACTACAAGCGCACAATTATTCACATCACTATGACATACTGTACAGATTATCCCAGCAAATCTGGAAAGATTCTAAAGTTGGGCACAAACTTAAATTTTAATATTAGTCAATGATCAATGCTGGCGGTGGGTGATAGAGTTTTTGTCTTTGCAAAACCTAAGTGGAAGAGGATAGAGTTCAAATTAATGACCAGGAAGGCGTGATCTGGGTTTGTTGTTCTTTGCAACTCTTGGATCATTTGAGGAATGCTGAAGATTTCAAAGAGCTTCTTATTACTCCTGAGAAACATAAAGGAAAATCTATTGAATATGAACATTGGGTTCAACACAACAAAGTTACAGATCATGTATCACATTTAGGCCATAGTCGCACACCGTATTTTATCATGGTTGCAATAATGGCCGTTGTTTAAAGACAGTGGCCGATTACATTGCAGCCTATAGAACCACGGCCGTAGTGTATACACTACGGTCGAGGTTCTCTGCGACCCCACAAAATAATTGACATTGAACAGCGAATGCACAAGAAAGCCTATGCTCACAGTGGTCGGTACTTCACACTTTAATCTGCGGCTTAATTGGAGCACGGGCACACCCCAATAAGCCCGCATTCCAATTCAAATACAGTGATGTTCACCCAGCCGATACTGCAGTATCGGCTGGGTGAACATCTCAGACATTGGGAGTTTTTTGACCCGGCCGGATCAAACAACTCCTGATGTTCTCAATGTGTGTGAACATGGCCTTAAAAGTAACAGATCAATAACACAGACTGAAGGGGTTATGATTAGAGATGAGCGAACCGGGTTCAGGTTCGAGTCGATTCGAACCCGAACGTTCGGTATTTGATTAGCGGTGGCTGCTGAACTTGGATAAAGCTCTACGGTTGTCTGGAAAACATGGATACAGCCAATGACTATATCCATGTTTTCCACATAGCCTTAGGGCTTTATCCAAGTTCAGCAGCCACCGCTAATCAAATGACGAAAGTTCGGATCGACTTGAGCATGCTCGAGGTTCGCTCATCTCTAGTTATGATCTGTTTCTATCACAAGGTCAGTAGCAGCCTTCAGTCAAAAGAACAAATGAAGCGACAGAGGGCAGACACAAATATACACAGCACACTCATTCGCTGTTATGTGTTTCTTGCTTTTATTTTGCGTTACCTTCCAAAGCCCTCTAGCTATGACCTATTTCACCACCAGTTTCTATGGTTCCAGACATTTACCCCTAATAATGACTAGAAACTGTTTTTTTAAGCACACACAGGTTAGAAAGCTATACATTTCTCCCTGTTAGATATTCCAAAAATGTTTTTTTTTTTTTCCATTTACTTAAAGGAACTCCTGGAACTGATCCCAGTGCTCACCGCTTGCTGTGTGCAGTGCACGAGCAGACCCCAAACACATAAAATATTGTGCAACAGCTCTGTAGCCCTGGTCTAAATATCCATAATGACATATTTCCACAAAAAAATTCCTTGGGTTTAACTGGGGAACACTTCAGCACATGACAAATAAGATATATTAAACTAAGCTGATGTTATTGTTTCTGATAGATAGGGTGTATATGATGCTTAGAGCTGTCTGGCAGATGTGCTTATAGGAGAAAAAAAGTGCCCATAGTGTACTAAGGAGATGGCAGAACTTTACATATGTTCCTGAGCTGTGGGGCACTAAGAAAATTGTGGATCAATGTTATAGACTTTGTTTCTAGAGTATATGCCATAACTGTACTGCAAAGCTCTGAAGTTTGTTTATTGGGATACGTGGAGCAATCTACAGCCATCTGCAGTCACATACGAGTGACGATCAGCGATTGCAGTGCCTTTACAAAGATTTTCAATCCACCATACATTATGCATAGTGGTCACTTTCTATGAGCTCACACCATCGCCCCCCCCCCCCCCAAAGACCACTTTCCAATGTAATTTTGGGTGATCCTCTTAAAGAGGTTTCAATGTACCTTATATTTTTGGTGACTTACCTGACTTTCGAGAGCTTCTGCAAAACAATGCTTAATTTTTCCAGTATTTGTACATCGACTTTGGAATCTTTAAGTAAGGAAGCACAAGTACTAAAAAAAGATTCAGTGCTGCACGATTCCAGGAATGGCTGTAAAAATCCTGCAATAAACAAAAGAACCCCTATGAAATAAGGTACATAGTTGATCAGTTTTTAAAAAAGATAAGACTCCATCATGTTCAACCTAAAACCATACTGTGGCCTGAGCACTGACACAGTGATTTCTCTCACTACTGGTGCATAGATATTTCTTATTCTTTCCATTTCAGGGGGCAGGACTTCCTTTCCCTTAGCTTCTCTGGCCAATCACAGGACAACAACTTCTCCTCTCTGCTATAGCATGATATAGTGCAGGAGAAAGTATACTGGACTGAACAGGCTGACACTATCCAGGGGGATGAGTTATACTGCAAAATACAGGGATACGATGGATTAAGAATAACTTGGATTAAGAGTAACTTGGATTAAGAGCATTTTGCAAGACGATTTCCCAGTTTTTCAAAATTTTAACTTGGATTAAGAGCATTGCTTTGGTTTAAGTGCTCCCTGTACTGGGTAGGAGGGGGAGCGGGGGAGGGGCATGGTCTGCATAGTGTGGTCTACAGCACTATCCCTCTCTCCCCGGACAGAATGTGCTGCTACAAATGCCCTGCTCATTCTTTCATGCTCCCTGCAATCTCTTGTCAGTCCTTGTGCTTTTCATCCTCTCCATTCCTTCTATAATGTGCCTGCACTCACACTCAGGAATACACACTGCTTCTATAATGTGCCTGCACTTGTGCCTGCCATTCACACTGCTGTATAGAAAAGTTTCTGTCACTGTCCTCCTGCACAGCTCTGTGATTCTCACTTCCTGATTGGTCCATGCTGTACACCCTTCCCCCCTTCCCCATTGCTGTCATGTGACCACACAGCCCTCTGGCAGCAGCCCTGCTTCTCTATTCTAGCCTATTGCACTACACGCCTGCATTATGGGGATCTGTAGTTCTATCCTGTATCTACAAACTGCTGCTGCTTTTTCAGGTTTATGCACTTACTATACATAATACTCCACCTGCTGATTGCTATACTGTAAAATAAGTTATCAGAATTCTGTATCAGAATAAAAAATCTTTGCTTTTGGGGCGTGGAACCAATTGTCTTCATTTCAATGATTTCTTATGCAGCTGATGATGACAAGTGAAAGCAGCCATGACAAAAGCAGCCTAGGTCTAAAGCAGTGAACTGCTGCTGTCTCAGATGATAATGACAAGCTACACAAAAGACAGCTTCTCAAAACTTTAGCCTTTATTTACCTGTTAGATGCAGAGTGGACCCTCTGGAGGAGGCACTGGGGCTCACCTTGCATTCATACAGTCCAGGCTCTCTCCCTTGCATAACACTATCTAAGCCCCACCCCCACTGTCTATGTTCTGCCTTGGTCTCTAAGCTGCTAGACACATAATTAAATAACAGGCAGTGAGCAGAAGTCAATGTCTCCAAAATGGAACGCGCAACATGAAGGTGAAATAGTTACTGGATGAGAGTGGTGCCTTTGAATCAGCAGTTATAACACTTAAACCTCCTTATTGTTTCAATGGAGGGGGTGAACAGCAACTGGACATTTCTAAAGTCCCTTATACTGGGGACTTACCAGAAAAAATTTGGGTTCCCAGCACCCACAGAAAAAAGACTGTTGCTATATGAATAGCACAGAAAAAGCTGAACAAAAATAAATAATAATAATAATAAGAATAACTAGATTTGCATTTCAAGGGAAATACATAGTGCTTGAAAAGAGCGCCCCTTTACCAGTGACTTCCATTTAACTTTAATCCTGGGTGCCGTCCCTTTAAGAGCGACTTGGGTCCCATCCCTTTAAGAGCAACTTGGCTCCCGTCCCTTTAAGAGCGACATGGATCCCTTTAGGAGCGACCTGGGTCACTTTAAGAGCGACGTGGGTCCCTTCGCTCTTGAAGGGACCCAGGTCACTCTTAACGGAACCCAGGTCGCTCTTAAAGGGACCCAGGTCGCTTTTAAAGGTACCCAGGGCGCTCTTAAAGGGACCCAGGTCTCTCTTAATGGAATCCATTTCGCTCTTAAAGGGACCCAGATCACTCTTAAAGGGACCAATTTCACTCTAAAAGGGCCCCAGGTCGCTCTTAAAGGGCCCCCGTTGCACTTAAAGGGACCCAAATGGCTTTTAAAGGGACCCAGGTCGCTCTTAAAGGGACCCATTTCGCTCTTAAAGGGACATATTTCGCTCTTAAAGGGACCCAGGTCGCTCTTAAAGGAACATATTTTGCTCTTAAAGGGACCCAGGTCGCTCTTAAAGGGACCAATTTCGCTCTTAAAGGGACCTTGGTCGCTCTTGAAGGGACATATTTCGCTCTTAAAAGGACCCAGGTCGCTCTTAAAAGGGACCCGGGCCGCTCTTAAAGGGACCCAAGTCGTTCTAGCGACATGGGTCTCTTTAAGAGCGACATGGGTCCCATACCTTTTGGAGTGTCCCGTCCGTTTAAGAGCAACTTGGGTCCCGTCCCTTTAAGAGCGACTTGGATCCCTTTAAGAGCTACATGGGACCCTTTAAGAGCGACTTGGGTCCCGTCACTTTAAGAGCGACTTGGGTACCTTTAAGAACGACTTGGGTCCCTTTAAGAGCGACATGGCTCCCGTCCCTTTAAGAGCAACTTGGGTCCCTTTAAGAGCGACATGGCTCCCGTCCCTTTAAGAGAGACTTGGGTCCCTTTAAGAGCGACTTGCGTTCCTTTAAGGGTGACCTGGGTCCCTTTTTTTTTTTTAAATTCGTTTTATTGAAATATGTGCAGAGTTCAATAACCATACATGTTGATACAGAAGCATTAACGTGGATTTACTAGCTGCCCTCGCAGGGGCACTGCACAAGCGTAACTACAAAAGAGGAAACCATACAATCTTCAGCATAAGTCATAAAAGAATCAGCATTATGCAGTAGTAAAAAAAACAGAATGTAGCATAGTGAGCCTAACAGCTCGGCACTCATTTTAACCTGACAAAGATGCTAACATGGAGTCAATGGTCGTTCTATAGTTGTGTACCGAATATTGTGTCAATGGGTGTTCACACCAGGGGCCCCACACCTTATCGTATTTCTTAGGGCAGCCACGATTTTTGTATACAATTTTGGAGAAGGGAAGAACACCATTTACAATTTTCTTCCATTTAGATACCGTGGGAGGGCGAGAGTCCATCCACCTCAAGGCGATCCCCTTGCGTGCCAGGAAAAGCACCTCTTTAAGAAAGGTGCGTTCATGGGGGTTCCAGGCCTCCTCATCCAAGACACCGAACAGGCAAATGAGAGGGTCTATCTGTAAGGGCCTAGTCAGAACTTCTGACAATATGGAAATAACATCATTCCAATATGCGGATAGGTATGGGCAAGACCATATAAGGTGCCAAAAATCCGCGCGGGGTGCGTGACATCTATGGCACTCATCATTGTCCAGACGCCCCATGCGGAAAAGCCGCGTGGGCGTGAGATAGCTATGGTGGATAATGTATAATTGAATGATTTTGTGATTAGCTGCCGGAGAAACCGATCGGTGTGAGGCCATAACCTCCTGCCAGTCCTCCGCAGTCATAGAAGGAATGCAAGTCGTCCAGTAGGTCTCTGCTCCAAGAGGCATATCAGCTGTCTTATACGCTAAAAGGTGAGTGTAGAGGATGGAGATAAGTCCTTTCGGGCCTTGGGTCTTAAGGACTCCTATCAATGGGTAATCAGAGATAGGCTTTCTGGGGTGAGGGAATTGACTCGCAATGGCATGACGAATCTGCAAGAACTTAAAGAAGAAGCCCCTCGGCATGTCATACTCTGCCTGCAGTTGGTCAAATGATTTGAATACGTTCTGATTAAATAATTGGCCCACCGTCAGTATCCCATGGGCTCTCCAGAACTCTGGGTCCAATGCTGAGGTCAGGTGAGGTAGTGCTGGGTTTCCCCATAGTGGTAGGTCTGACATAATATCCTGGAATCTATGTATGTGTAGAGCAGCCCGCCACACCTGTCTGGCTAATTTATGGGCAGGGAGCAGTGGTTTAGTCTGGCCATACGCAGACTCCAACAAAGGTCGGAGGGTGGACCATCCCAGATAGTGAGCTAGAAAATATTCACTTAGTGGTAACTCATCAGTGAATAGCCAGGGCCGTAGATGCTTCAGTTGACCAGCAAGATAATAAAGATGTATGTCTGGCAGGGCATACCCCGCAGCGTCCTTAGGGCGCTGAAGGGTAGTGAGTTTCAGCTTGGAACGGGAGGATCCCCAGATAAAGGAGGGGAGTAAAGAGGAGACAGACCGGAAGAAAGACATGGGAACAGGTACCGGGGAGTGTTGTAGTGCGTATAAACATTTAGGGAGAATAATTAATTTGACCAAGTTAATACGCCCAGGGACATTCAAGGGGAGCGTACTCCAGACCTTAAATTTGTCTCGGATATACGGGATAAGGGGCAATATGTTCCCTGTTAAATCTAGTGTATCGTCTCTGTATATGTTGACACCCAGATAGCGGAACTGGTCCACCACCTTCAGGTTACAGAAGTGTGTTGGCCAAGTGCGCTGTAACAGTGGTAGAAAGGCTGATTTGCCCCAATTAATTCTGAGGCCTGAGTAGTGTCCATATCTGTCAATTTGTGCTATATATCTGGGCAATGTAGTCCGTGGTTGCGTCATGTATAGCACCAGGTCATCTGCATACATGCCAATTCTGGCCTCCCGGTCTCCCAGTCTCATACCCTGAATGGTAGTGTCCTGGCGGAGGAGAAGCGCTAGGGGCTCCACCGCCACCGCGAAAAGCAGGGGCGACAGAGGGCACCCCTGCCTCGTCCCCCTACCCAGATTAAAGAGGTCCGAACACAGGCCATTCACCAGTATTTGCGCCTTTGGGGCAGCATACAATATTTGAACCCACTTAATGAAGTTTGGTCCAAACCCGAACCTACGGAGAGTCTCCATGAGAAAGGGCCACTCTATGGAGTCAAAGGCCCTGGCCGCGTCCAGCGAGGCCAAGGCCCAGTCCCCCCCAAGCGCTGTGCCCACCTGCACCGCAGTTTGTACCCTTCTGATATTATCCGTCGTGGAGCGTCCGGGCATGAAGCCAGACTGGTCGCCATGTATAATGGACAATATGACCTGGTTCAGACGAGTGGCTAGGAGCTTCGTGAGAACCTTGTAGTCCAGATTTAACAAGGAAATGGGGCGATACGACCCACATTCCTCCGGGTCTTTCCCAGGCTTAAGGATGACGACCACCGTGGCCTCATACATAGTATGGGGAAGTAAGCCTGTCTGAAAGGCAGCCCTATATGTATCAGTCAGGGGGGTCATCAGAATATCAGAATATTTACTGTAGACCTCCAAGGGAAGGCCGTCAGGTCCTGAGGCCTTACCCCTAGCAAGGTCCCCAAGTGTAGCCGCCACCTCTTCCAATGTAATATCTGCTTCCAGTAGTTGTGTCTCCTCCTCCGTTAGTGTGGGGAATACTATGTCATCTAGGTAGGTACTAAGTTGCTGGTCAGTATAGTCCACCTGGGAAGTATAGAGGTCCCTATAAAATGCAGAGAATCGCTCAGCTATCTGGGATGGATCCGTTAGAATGTTGCCTTCCGCGGATCGAATTTTAAGTATGGGAGGGGCAGAGGTGTTCTGGTGTACTAGATGGGCCAGTAAGTGGGCAGACTGATTACCGTGCTCAAAATAAAATTGTTTGGAAAAGAACGTTTTCCTATGAATTTTTTCATTAAGGTGACACATATATTCCCGTCCCTTACGTAGCCAGTTTTGTCTAGTGCTATCCGAGGGGTCCCTAACATACGCCTCCTCCAAGTGCTTACAGTCCTGCTCCAATTCCTTTTCCCTAAGGGACGTGTCTCTCTTGATAAAAGAGATGGAGGACCTAAGACAGCCCCGGAGATAGGACTTCAGGGTATCCCATCTCACAGTTACATTGTCATAATCTCGGTGGGTTGTCAGGAATTCCCCCAACTGATCTGGAATGCGATCCTCCTGGCCTATCAATTGTAGCCAAAATGGATGGATTTTCCACCTACGGGGTTGCATATGAACAGCATGAGCAAGGGTGAGTATCACAGGGGAGTGATCAGATATCGCTCGTACCTGATAGGATACATCCTGTATATAAGGATAAGCTATGTTATTGCAATAAACCAGATCAATACGGGAGAGAGTCCCTCTGCCCACCGAGTAACAGGAATAAATGTTTCGTGCCGGATTATGAGACCTGAACACATCTAGCCATCCGACCTCCTCCATTAATTGGGATAAAGGTGAATCTGTGGGTACCTGAGGGAGGAGGCCTGGTCCCTGAGGAGCTCGAGCTAACCTGTCAATGGCCGGGTTTGGGGTCAGGTTAAAGTCACCAAAGCATAAGCAGCGGGCTCCTGGGTACCTCGCTGCAAATGTAGTTGCCAGGTGTATAACCTCTAAAGAGGCCGGCGGGGGATTATAAATAGCCATTAGGACATAGGGGACATTATGAATATACGCATGTACAAATATGTACCTGCCCTCCGAGTCTATCCTAGTAGTGACTGGTTCCCAGGCCAGCGAGCGATGCACTAATAAAGACACGCCCCTAGAGTATGAGGTGTGAGAGGTGTGCGCCTGCCATTGGACCCAAGCTTTGTGGAGCAACTTGTATCTCGTAGGGATCAGATGGGTCTCCTGGAGGGACACAATCATGGGATTATACTGGCGGAAATGGGCAAATATTAGAGCCCGTTTCCTAGGGGAGCCCATCCCTCTCACATTCCAGGACACAATTACGGGATTTGCCATCGTGGGACTATATAAATAAATTTAGGCGTTTCTGGCGTGGGTCTCATGTGTGTACAGGGAACTATAGGTGCCTTACCCGGTGCTTGACTCCTGATATGTGTAAACCAAAGCGTTGTGTTTGTAAACCATAACTTATAGCAACCAATGTCGCAACGGCGACACATCTTTAGACCAAATATCGGTAACGGAATGCTCAAGAACTGCATTAACATATGAACAACTGTAACTGTGGTGGCTCTATATCTGGGGTGGAACCCGCGAATGCCACCTGTCTTTCAAATCACCACAATAATAATAACCGGTTATGGGGCCATGGGGGATCATCGGAGGCGCCACAGCATAAGTGATATGCGTCCCTAGTTAGTAGTACTTGCCCATCCTCAGTTCAGTTGCAGGATACATGACCGCTCGGTTACCATCCGATAACAATGCCACGGGTTCACAACAGGCCAGGGTGTTAAGTCTAGAACAGCAAACAGAAGAAGTGAATAGGGAACAACCTATATTCAAGCTTGGCACTGCCCGGTCGTCAGCTCATCCAAGCCTTGTTAATCTCGGGGCGGAGTACGTCGTCGCTGTCGTCTCACCCATTCCTCAGCATCAGACGGGGTATTAAAGAAGATTGCCCTGTCTCCATCCGCCACTCGTAGCCTAGCTGGATAGGCCATAGAATAAGCTATCCGCAGATCTCGTAGCTTGGCCTTTACAGCCGTAAATGTAGCTCTCTGCTTCTGCAAATCGGCTGAGAAATCCGGGAACAGGGAGACCTTAGTGTTGTCAAAGATGATGTCCCCTTTCTGTCTAGCCAGTCGCAGGATCAGGTCTCGGTCGTTACAGTTAAGGATTCGCGCCAGCAATGGGCGAGGCTGAGCGCCTGGTGGCGGTGGGCGCGCCGGGACCCTGTGAGCACGCTCCACCGTGAATGCCACGGAAAACGCAGCTCCCGGAAACAGTTCCCGAAACCACCTTTCTATAAATCTGGCTGGGGCCTGACCTTCTGCGCGCTCGGGCAGTCCAATCACCCGGACGTTATTTCGCCTCAGGCGGTTTTCCAGGTCATCATTCTTCTGCTTACACAGTTCCAGCTGCGATTCAAGTGCCGACACAGTGTTGGCCAGCGGGGTGGTAGCATCCTCTAAGGAGGAAACCCGGTCCTCAACATGCGTCACACGGCCTCTAAGGTTTTGCATGTCCGTGCGGAGCAGGCCCACATCCACCTTCACCTCCTCCAACTTGCCCGTGAGCGTAGTTTTACAGGATGTTATAGCTTGCAGTACCTGCTCCGTCACTTGCTTCAGAGTAAGTTCGGGTTCCTCTCCTGCGTCTGTGTCCGCATGTCGGCAGGCGGTGCTCTGCTGTGCGGGTTCATCTTCCCGGCGCTCCGGCTCATCGGCGCCATCTTGGGAATCGTCTCGGGCAAAGTCTTTCAGTCGATTTAGCCCCTGGCGATCTTTATTCTTGCCGTAATCTTGCTTTCCAATCTTCCCCATGACTGTCGGCAACAAGTCGTGTGGTGGATTTCAGGATATCTTGCAGGATAAGCGGTGCTTCACGGGCTCAGTCCGGGAGCTACTCCGGCATGCGTCTGCTCTCAGTGCGCGCTAAGCCACGCCCCCGACCTGGGTCCCTTTAAGAGCGATCTGAGTACTTATAATGGTAAAGATCATTGCTCGGTTACCATGACAATCTTACTCATGTCGGGGAGACAAAATCGTTAAGGACCTTCCATATATTACATCTTCTATTGGCCAATAGTGGACATGTGACTGTGGATGGTGTGATACATTGCATGACGAGACCTTAGAGTTCCTATTGGCTGCTATATTTCAGCTATTTGCATATGTGCTGTGATTGGCTGTCAGTGGTTAGAGTGTGGCCATTATTTGCAATGGGCCATTATTTTCTATGGGAAATTTGGGGTCGTTTAACGTAAATTTCTTAAAAACGACAAATCCGATCGAAACGAAAAATAGATAGCACACCACACACCGCCGAGGGCTTCGAAACGCAGTTTGAACGGAGTGTGTGCACAAAGCGGTTCGGGCTGTATTACGAGCAGAAAAATGGCTGGAAGAAGAAACGGAAGAAGAAGAAGAATACGGATTACAATATAGTGCTTTTCAAGCACTATAATAATGAGACTAAGCCGTCTAAATCAAGAAAACAGTCCATGAATGACCAGCTAATGCTGCCATAAAGAAATCCACACAATACATTTTATATGACATTAATACAGACTGCTTTGCCTGCAAGACAAAAGATTTATCTTCTTTTCCAAAGAAGACATTGTAAAATGTGATTCTTATTGGATCAGATGGTATATCATGTCATTTTGTAAGAGGAAACATATTGTTCCTCGGTCCCCCAAAGAACTAAATTGTCCAGATGTGTGAACAGATCAGGAACAAATGTAGCTGTAGAACACTGGAGAGCCATGCAGGGAACGCTTTCCTAAGGATACACTGACAATACAGCAGGATAAAGCAAACAATCCTCATCTATACCATAGACATCTTCTATGCCCACTTTGAGTCCGCACAAGGTGATATTTAAATCGGTTTTATTATAATAAGCACCCATACGTTTTCTATATATGCATTGTTGTTTATATTTTATTGGCAGCAGATCAGACAAATGACAGGGAAAATAGAGTAAAAAAATTCTACCAAAAACTAATATTATGCAATTACAAAAGTCACCCTGAGTTAAATTTTCCTGTAACATTCAGCAAAACCATTAATCTTAAGTTGATGAAAGCTATCAAAGGAGAGAGGGGGTACAGAGCAAGCTGGCATTCAAGCAGACTTCTGCCCTGTACACTTCAAAGGAGTTGTATGTTTGTTCCAAGACTATTTAGGATGTTTTTTATATAAAATTAGGACTCGTGGAACATAGGACTTGCTATTAAACTTTTTCCATAGACTCATGAATTGCACTGTGCGCGCTTGTATTTTATATCTTACGTAATTGTCCAAAGCTGTTAATTAAAAATAAAGATGAAGAAAGAACTCAAAGGAGTATGTCAAGTAAAGCCTTAAAGCTATAAAAAAAAGGACGCAAGCTAGCTGTCCTCCAGAAGGAAGAAAACTGTCTCTAGAGACAGCTATATGGGGCATCCCTGTAAGAGCTATAAAATTAGCTTAGAGAGGAGAAAAGAGGATTTATTTAGGGGTGGCTATATACTGTGGGTGTGATTTACAACAATTAGAGGACACAAATATTACAATGGTTTAGAAGCATTATTATTCTGGGTTTAACACCTAAAGGGTAAGCCCATCTGGAACACTTTTAGCAACTCCAAAGTTACACCTTTGGGGCCCACACCTATCTCTGGCTTGTTTGAAGCCACCGAAGGTCGCCGGGAAGCTAAAAACTGTGGAAATCGGTGAGTTATACAGTTTGTGCGACTCCTATTGACCATAACAGAAGTTGCACTTTTAAACTTGCAGCCCTGTGTCAAATTGGCATGGCCTAGAGTGTGTGTGTGTGTGTGCCCAAGCCTTGCACCGCCTCTCCGTCCCTCCTCCCCACCCTCCTCATCATTAGGAATGTCCTGGGCAGGATTTTTTCTATTCATCACCTGTGTGAACACTGCACAGGTGCTGAATCGTTAAGGCCCATGTGCAGTGTTTAGACAGGTGATGAATAGAAAAAACCCTGCCCAGGGCATTCCTAATGATTAGCAGGGTGGGAAGGAGGGACCGAGAGGTGGTGCAAGGCTTGGACACATACACTCTAGGCCACGACAGTTTGACACAGTTGTTTTTTAGGACAATACCTGCATCACCTTCTGAATGGACCCCAGGACAGATCTTGGATTAAAAGCAGCTATCTGAAGGTACAAGTGGTTTGGGGGAGCTCAGATTGTGGGTACAGAGTGACTTTAAGTCCTAATACCACACATTGCCCATGCCCAAGAGTGTACAGGGAAAAACAGACCCTTTTATCAGCCTTATATATCCTTATAAGTGAATTCTAAACTATTTACTTACTTGTTTCCATTGAAAGTTGAAGTAAAATATCAAGGACACTGGAAATAAGTCCTCTGTTAGAGACATGTAAGAGATCGACAACAATGGGCACTGCCTGATACTCCAAGAGCAGAGATCTTCCCTCATCACTTTTCAGGTCCATGCAAAGTGAATCCAATGCTTGGGCAAGGTAGTCCACTAGAAATATGAGTGCATCAAGAAATATAGATTAAACACAAATACACGTGTGTACACTGAATGGCCACTTTATTAGAGCAGTTTGAAGGCTAGGGCTGTGTTAGGGAAAGAGATAGGCAACAGTCCATTGAGCAAAAAAGTGCTGTCCGGAGCTGTCGCACCATGCTGATGGGAGGGTCAAAATTTGTGGTAACCAGCATGAACAATGATTGTTTCCTGTAAGGTGGTGGAGGTAGCGTTTTATTGGTACACGCTGGGTACTCTGAAAAATGGATGGATGTTTGGACAGTAGGGCTTATCTAAGTATTGTGGCAGACCACGCTCATCCCTACATGGCAGCTATATAACTAAGGCAGAAGGACCCGTTCAGCAGAACAATGCACCATGCCACAAGGGTTGTATAGTCATGGACTTGTTTCTGGAAAAGGGCTGCAGTTCTGAAAGCCAAAAAAAGTCCAAAGCCCTCTCTAATAAAGTGGCCCTTCATGTGATTACTATGATGTAGGTAAAGCAATAATAATAATAATAATAATAATGCCATAAGAGTAGTATTAAATTGTTTGATTTTAAATGCATCATCAAAAACATCATCATCATCATCATCCATTACAAGGAATTTAAAGTGTAACTGTCAACTTCTTATGTGTTGCAGAGAAGCAAAGTGAAGGCGGGTTTGCTGTGTTCACTATAACCTATAGAGAGGGACAGAGGAAGATGAGTGATGAGGTAGAGAAGATAACCAGCTCATACAGGAGCCAGCACAGCACAACATCCTGCAATCTTACCTCACCAAGTTCCCAAACCAGCACTGAGCAGTCTGACCTGTGAATCCAGCATTTTCTGTGCCCTAAGTGTCTCCAAACTGGATGGCTGGTTCTCCCCCCTCAATAGGATATAATGGGCACAGCAAACCCATCTTCACTTTGCACCTTTGGAATTTAGGCGACTTTGCCTTGATAATAAACAGATAAGACTTAAGGGGGGGGAGGCTGCATTTTCAGTACAGAAAGAGGCTTTTTTTTGCCTAATGAAACCTGTTACAAAGTTTCTTTAAATCGCTTGTACTATTGATCTCTGCAAAGATGTTTTAAAATGACACTTTAAACTCTTAAGGACATATGACGTACCCGTACGTCATATGTCCTCATTAGCACTTCAAAGCGGGGCCGCGCGGCAACCCCGCTTTGAAGCGCATCGGTCCCGGGTGCCACGTGTAGCCCGGGACCGCCGCTATTAGCGGGCACGGTCTGATCGCCGTGCCCGCTAATTAGCTAATCGGAGGCAGCTGTCAAAGTTGACAGCTGCCTCCGATTACGGGAGACAACCTTTCCCTGGGGTCTAGTGGGGGAGATCCCGGAGGAGCGATCTCCCTGTCTGATGCCGGCCGGGGACTCGTCCAAGATGGCGCCGTCCCCAGCTCGGCACTCGTTTACTTCCGGCTGCAGAAGCCGGAAGTAAACGAGTGCCTATCTCATTGAGAGATCAAAGTATATATACTAGAAGTCCCCTAAGGGGGCTTCTAGTATATGTGTAAAGAAAAAAAAAAAAAAGTGTTGTTTATAGTAAAAAGCCCCCTCCCCTAATAAAAGTCTGAATCACCCCCCTTTTCCCAGGTTTTAAATAAAAGTAAACAAATAAATAAATAAGCATGTTTGGTATCGCCGCGTGCGTAATCACCCGAACTATTAATTAATCACATTCCTGATCTCGCACAGAAAACGGCGTCAGCGCAAAAAAATCCCAAAGTGCAAAATTGTGCATTTTTGGTCGCATCAAATCCAGAAAAAATGCAATCAAGGTACCGATAGAAAGAACACATCATGGCGCAAAAAATGACACCTGACACAGCCCCATAGACCAAAGGATAAAAGCGCTATAAGCCTGGGAATGGAGCGATTTTAAGGAACGTATATTTGTTAACAATGGTTTGAATTTTTTATAGGCCATCAGATACAATATAAGTTATACATGTTATATATCATTTTAATCGTAACGACTTGTGGAACATGCATAACAAGTCAGTTTTACCCCAGAGCGAATGGCGTAAAAACACAGTTCCCCCAAATAAAAGAAATGCGTTTTTTTTTTCAATTTCACCACACTTTGAATTTTTTTCTGGTTTCGTAGTGTACCAAATGCAAAAATTCAGCCTGTCATTGCAAAGTACAATTAGTGACGCCAAAAATAAGGGCTCATATGGGTTTCTAGGTGGAAAAATGCAAGTGCTATGGCCTTTTAAACACAAGGAGGAAAAACCGAAAACGCAAAAACGAAAATGGGCCCGGTCCTTAAGGGGTTAAGAGGTTTTCCAGGAAAATCTATTACTTAAAGGGGTAGTCTCATTTCAACTTATATAGTTAATTTTGTAGGGATCCTCAAGTTACATATTTTTTGCAAACACATTTATTAAGCAAACTTGCATCCTTCTCCCAATATACCTGCTCCTTTCCTTCCATTGTTGACAGCTCGTTGTTTAAGCTACAGACCCACCATTCTACTCTAAAAGCAGTGGTATGACTGCTGTATATATATAGCTATAATATAAATAGTTATATATATATTCTAAGGTATATTTACACTGTATCTGTATACATCTACATTATAGCTATAGATACACCAGCCAGATCACTGTTTTTTGGAGCAGAGTGGTGGTCGGTAACCTAGACAATACTTACCGCCCCTACTGCACCAACATCTTCTAGTCCCAACTGCAGTCCAGTTCTTTCTTCTTCCAATGACACCTCAACAATAACTACAGGACACTGCTCTGGTAAGACCTGTCTTAAGTCCATTTATTGCCCTGCATAACTACTTGAGTAAATACTGACTTAAACATGGCAAGCCTTACCTTGTGTAACAGTTTTAAGTATGACTAGAGTTGATACGAATCTCAGTGGAAAATTGTTGCTTTTAAAGAAGGCTACAGACCGTGGTCTTTCTTCCGTAATACTTTCTTCTCCTGGATGGTAAACTACGCCTTTAAATGTCTCCTCACCAAGGCGTCTTATGGTTGAAGTTAAAGTTGACTGTGATCACAAAAATAACAAATAAGCAATAGGCAATGAATTCCAAAACACTAACACATTTATTGAGGAAAAAAGCTGACAGCAATGCAAATTCAAACCATAATTCCTAACCTGAGTTCGGTTTTCAAGTTGCCTCAATGTCCAATATGAAAACCTCATGAATGAAAGGTGAAGCTTGCTACTGACAAATGGCATCCACTGAAACTGCTCAACAATAACAGGTAAAACCTACAAAAGAAAGCAAAGTTTGACTGATGGGAAGTAACATTTATTGGTTTTCATATGATCAATATAAGTAAATGAAGTATGGTAACCAGAAAACTCTTATTTACATGTACCGTCTCAGACAATGAACCATCGATTATGTAGCAGTCCATGCAGGTAAGTGGACCTGTGCCGTCTACAGGAACATTAAAGTGTCACTGTCTTTAAAAAAAATTTTTGCAGAAATAGTCCAGGCGATTTTAAGAAACTTTGTAATTGGGTTTATTAGGCAAATATGCCATTATCTGCATTTAAAAAGCCTTTTCCCAGGTCCCCCCCTCCTCTCCTTTCTGTCCTTTCCTTTCCACTGTTTAGAATCAGGAAATCTCAACTGTTTTTTTTATCAGTTGGATCCTATCTGAGCTATGGAGAGGGGAGGGGGGAGGAGAAAGGAGCAGATTGGTCAGCAGCAGAGAGCAGAGAACAAAGGATTACACAGAGGGAAAGCTATTCAGAGGTGACATCAGAGGAGAGAGCCTGGTCATGTAGCTGTAAATTAACTCTTTGTTGTCCTGTTTTGGTGCCTCGTCTCTCCCCTCTCCATAGGAAAACCATGAAGACAGGGGGAGAGCTTCAAACTGCTTTTTCATGACAAAAATTCATATTTCGGCTAATAAACCCAATAACAATGTTGCTTAAAATCGCCTGTACTATTGATGTCTGCAAAAAAATTTTTAACAACAGTGACACTAAGTCCCTTTGTTACGCCAGTGTACCATATGCAGTATCCCAATCCTGGGGTGAGTTTACATGCAGCCGACATCAGAGCCATACAGACATACTGACAGATTGCTCAGAATTTCTCCTGAAGAATGTTTTCAACAAAAAAGCATTAAGCAAAAGAGATTTAGCAGCCCATGGGTGGATCATCATGGATACGGTAACCTCTTTGCTTTACCTTTGCATGAAAGCCCACCCCAGGAATGGAATACTGCATATGGTTCAGTGGCTTAACAAAGGGACTTAATGATCCTGTAGACGATACACCTGCATGGACTGCTACTGTACATTATTGATAGTACACCGACACGAAAGACCGTATATGTGAATAATATACAACATAATAAATAAAACTTTGCAAAGAGTTAATTTGATTACAAGAGAAAGCAAGACACACTTATTTAAAACTCTGCACAAAAATGCATCGGTTTTCGGATAATAATAAGTGATATTACTCATTGATCAATTTGGGATCCGGCTGCCATGACCCACACCATCCCTTAGATAACTGCTGCACCATTGCAGAAATGCTTGGGCTACCCACTGCAATAGACTATGTTACAGATCTCTGCATTGCCTCTGCCACCCTGATTCTGTTATACTAGAAGGAGTCCATTAATTGTGATTGAAAATACCACAAGAGATAAGCACAATGGTCTAAAAAGGTTTTTCTCCAGTCCTACAAAAGGAGTACAGAATTGAGAAGAGGCTATTGAGGCTACAGAAGATTTATAGCAATGTTTGGCAAAGATAAAAGCTGTTGCGCACCTTGACAGATATGCCCTATATTAGAGAAATCCTAGGGGGGGGAAGGGGGGTGATTCAGAGACCAGGCAACCCCCAAATCCCTGCTAAACAGAGCGGCAGGTCATGCAGGCGCATCACTGCTCTATTCATTTTCTAAGGCAACACTGGAGATACCTAAAGGCTGTATTAGTCTACTGTTAGTGACTCCATAGAGAATGGAAGAAAAAACAAAACAAAACAATGAATGATAAACTGGAATGGGCATAACTTGTCAAAATAGAAGCACCCTTTTAAATTATTTTTTTTCCCACTTAGCCCCGTTTTGTCCTACCATGCATGTTAACATGGAACTGATCCTATTAAGAAGTCAAGTAACTTTATAAATACATTGTATTAGTACAGTCCACAAGGAAATATAAGAGCAAAACAATGAACCGTGGCTGTATTACACAAAGTAACATGTTGGTCACAGTTTTTAACGCATCTCTTATCCAGGTGGATCAGGTAAGAAGGGGTGTAGAAATTATGGCTAAATGGCATAGGGTAGGTGGAGAACAACCGTATCTATTAGAGATGAGCAAATTTACAGTAATAACAAAGCAAATCACTTCGTTATCTCAGCAATTCGCTCTTCAGCAGGCTGCCTGTTAACTCGGTGCCACCCATTCTCAGGGGCCTGGAAAAGCTGGGAAACTTCACCCAGTTTACCAGGACTGGATCCAGCTTTTCCCAGAAAAAAAAGACAACTTTGGTCAGCTCTTCCAGCTTTTCCCAGCACCCGGAATGGAGCTGCAGTCAGTTAGAAGGCAGCAGGCAGATGAGCGGATTGCCGAGATAACAAAGCGATTCGCATTATTACTGTAAATTCGCTCATCTACCATGCCCACAAGCTATGCAAAAGTTTAACAAGACAATAGCAATAAATATAGTTTAGGGATTAGAACCTGGTAAAGCCTTGCTCTAAGTTGAGGGAACACATGGCCTCGTTCCTGAATCAGTGGGGACTGACCATGTGCCTTTTCATGCTGCATTTCTACAATTAAATAAACTGGTAACCGCAAAACTTCCTCATATAACAAATTGACAGCTGGTTTAATAAAGTCAATATGGTTGGACAATGCCAACAAAGAGAAGCTAGCTTCGGCTTTGAAAAGTGACATGCACAAAGAATTTTGTGGTGAGAAACTATTCAAATTGTGTATAAACAGTGAAATTGAACTGATGCTTGGCTACCAGTAAGCTAACATGAAAGAGAAACCTCAGCTAGTATAAACTGACTTCTGAATGTCTTCACCCAGTGCCTGTATGGGAGCATTTCTTAAGCTTATACTGATACCTAAAGGAACACCTATGTGACTTGCAGTCTATTTGACATGTATATCTGGCTACACATATCATGGAAGATAAACCACTAATAAAACAGGTAACATGAAGGTAACATAAATTCTCATAAATTTGCAAGCCTTAGAGGATATATCACTCGATTGTTTAGCTTGTGCTTTACTGAGGTAAGGAAAGGGTGGCATACATGATGTCGTAACACACATACCTTGGCACACTTTTCCTGAAAACAGTTTGTGGGTAATTTATCCATGGATGGTGATTTGTCTCGGCCTCTATTACCTTCTGATGAAGAAAGCCAATCCATAAGAATAGTTACCAGCTTAAATACTTGCATATTATTAGGGACCTGTGCGACAGCCAAAATGTTATCAGTTGCATCTGTGTTCTCTGCACATCAAAAGAGCAAATTAGGCAAATTTATACAGATGATGTATGTAACTTTTGCATACACGAATAAGAAGAGTTGAAACTTGTTTATGTGCAACAACTGCAAAAGATGGTTGTGCTGCACGCAGCGGGCAAAGTACATGACCTTTTTGATGAAAATTACAATTCTTGGTTAAATCTTTATAATTAAATTATGGGGACAAGAGGGCATCATACACTAATGGGTTACCTGGAGGTACATTTAAAGGGGTTTTCCTACTTGCCTGTATGCAGGTCTGTTTAGTGCAGCTCTCACTCTTACTTACTTTTTTGTGTGAATAGGGAACTTTGTTTTATGATTGGCAACCCAGGCCAACAGTACTGTGGTGATGTCACCGCTGCTGGTCTCCAAGTACACGTTCCCAATGCGTTTATGGCATGAATGCTGCTATGAGTGTGTTGCATTGAGGTGAATAAGGCCTGCTGCATTGTATCCCAGTACACTTTGGCATGAATGTTTTGGTGGGATCGGAGGTATAGCTGAGACCCCCTGCATTAACACAGTTTAAACCTAGACTTATAGCTATACAGAGAGGCCAAAAAAATGTCCCTAGGAGGTCCTTTATAATCTTTTGGAGAACATACTTTGACCCCTTCACATCAGCAATACAGCTATATATGTTCCTACTGCTGATGACCAGTGCAGTAGCAATGTAAGTGTAAACATTTCCGATGTGAAGGGATTTTAAAGCTGCTTCAGTGTGAGCAGCCCTGCACACATTTATTTCCAGGAGCGGGGATAATGACAGGCAGCCGCGATCATGGAGCTTTCTTCCATTAACCCCTTAAACACTGCAATCTATAGCAATCGCAGCATTTAAGGGAGTTAGTGAAAGGAGAAGTAGCGGTCACTGACTGAGTGATAAGGGACTGCCGCACTCACGCTAACAGATCACTTTACCTGACAGACAGAGGAAGAATACTTAGGCAGACTCTATGAGAAGAGTGCTAATGATACTAATTCACCAATATGATACCAATAAAAATTGGCACAATTGCAGGAAAAATTGTGCTTTTTTTATGACCGTTGCGTAAATCATGGCAAAGCAGTGGGAAAATTAAGGCAAAATGCATCATAAAAGTGTCAGAGAGGCTTTTCCAAGCTCCTGATCTTCTGAGAGATGTAACACCTCCTCCCCTCCCTGACCCTGCTAGGAGCTGACGGTCAAATTAAGCAGGGTCAGGAATAGGAGGGGTAGTTAGGTGGTGTTCAAGCTTGCAGAAGATCAGGAGTCTGTAAAAGCCTTTACTGGAGAGAAAAAAATATTTTTTTACAACATTTTTGATTACGAATGGATATATGAAAGGTACCATGTGTGTCTCCTTGACCTAACAGTTGAAATGTAAATTGCAGCTGAAAGATTCCCTTTAATGGCTTCTTATGCAATCATTTACCATAATGCTACAACAATATGGCCTCCCCAAAACAAACCATGTTACTCTTTGAAGAATACAGATCTATGACAACTACTATACTCTATGATAATTGTACCTTAGGTTTAACATGAGCAGGCTTCTTCTCAATGTTCTGGGGTTTTGGAAACAACACAGTTTGGGAAGTATCTTTGCTTTTCTGAACCGTAAGGAAGGCGTGCTTTCTCTAGAAGGAAAATGTGTCAGCCTATTTAGCACATACCAATTTTTTTAAATCCCCTTCAATAGCAGTAAGAAAAACATGTAACGTACCTGTAGGTTTTCTAGACGAGACTGAACTTTCTTAGCTTGAGTTTCCAGTTTTCTATTTTGCTCGCTCACTTCATTCAGCTGAAGGAAACAAGAGGGCACACTAAAACTAGAGACATGAATCATGGGCTTTGCCTCAGTTACCTCCAGTAACACAGAATATACATTAATCTTATGCTCTCATAAGTGAAAAGAATACTAATGCATGCACCACCCACAAAGACCTAATGATTGATGGTTATCCTTAGACTTGGCCATAATATTTGAACAGGTAAGGGTCCAACCCCAGTGAGGCACAACCATCATTTGAACAAAGAGGGTGATTGATTGTTTACAAAGGGACATCCCGTTAATACAAAAATAGCTGCTTGGAATTCTCGGATTCTTTTTGGATTCAGGATTGCAGAGTGGCACACCAGATATGGCAGCTCCAGAGGCTGTTAGAAGCTGTTTTTATGTGTCTTTCACATAACTCCTTCAGGTGAAAAGCCCCCCTTTAAATAGGTATCTACAATCGATGCTGCCTATTTTTTGTTGTCTAGATATCCTGCCCCATGAGGAGCTGAGTCTGATTCTATTCCTAGGTTCCACCCATAAGGATAAGGTGACTGAGTAAACAACCAAGGTGATCTGTCATTGTTCTGATTGTCGGGGTTCTCCAACTACTCGAATTTATCCTGATAAAATATTAAGGTAAACATTTTAGGCTTATTTAGCAAAATGGAAGTGGCTAAATTTTCAGCAACCGCTCCTAGAGGTTTTCCAAGGCAGAAGTTGAATATAAAAGAAAAAAAAAACACACCCTGAAACAAGATGCATAAAAAAAGTCATCGATACTATGCATTTTCATTACAAAACTAGAACTACAAATGGCTGAAAACAAGCGTGTAAGTAATCACATATTCTATGATGGGAACACAGAATCTCATATAAGTCTACAAGGAGGAAGACTAAACTTGCCTGCTTCTTTAAGGTGTCATTCATTTCCTTTAAGGTATCAAAAGAAGACTTCAATCTTTTGTTCTCCTTGATCTTCTCTTTGATGGCATCAGACAGCTGTTTTACCTCTACATCATGCTGCTGCAAAGAAAGCAATACATTCTTTCAAAATTAATATTCGTTATATCAAAGTAATGTTTGCTTAGCAAAAGGACCACACATTTTACTGTAACGGGCTAAAAATGAATTTGCCTTCCCATCCCACAACAATGAACAAAAAGGAAATGAAAATAATATATAAGATATAATATTAAAAAGAAAAGTGTAATATTCTGTTCGGCAATGATTCCCATATCAGAATGAGAAGACTGCAGGGTTTAGAATGACACGTGAATGGTATATCAAATTTTCATTTTCATAATTACATAAAAGGTTTCATCATCAGCATCGACGCGGGTTCTTTACTGTACGAGCGGTAAGACTGTGGAACTCTCTGCCACATGATGTTGTCATGGCCGATTCATTAAATAAGATCAAGGGAGGCCTGGATGCTTTTCTTGAACAATATAATATTACAAGTTATGAGCATTAGATTTCCAGTAAAACGTTGATCCAGGGATTGTTCTGGTTGCCATTGGAGTCGGGAGGGAATTTTCTAACTGTGATGGGGCAATTGTCGTCTGCCTCATGGGGGTTTTTGCCTTCCTGGATCAACACAGTAGGATTTCCCTAGGTTGAACCTGATGGACTCTTGTCTTCTTTCAACCTTATTTACTATGTTACTATGTAAAAGGGGGTTTGATTTATTTTCGTGAACAACTCTCAACAAACCATCAATTCTGTTTCTAGTGTTTCTGTGTCCCTTTATGGAATACAAGCTTAAAATGTGGAAGGTTTTTGTTTTCTAGTTTATAATTTCTCTTTGATTTCAGGCTCCTTCCACACCGGTTGGGCACACTGTTTGTCATACATGCTGTGAAAAAAAATCCAGATGGCTGTGCTGTGAAATCCCCTGCATGTTATTTTATGTTGCAAATCTAGTTCAGATTCACCCCACTAATTTTGATTGGCAAAAAAAAGACGGACTGCATGATCTATAGATGCCCACAGCTGCCTGTCCACTGCGGAGAACAGAAATAAAGAAAAGGGGATTCCCTCTGTGTAGGACCATAGGGGAAAAAAAGAGAAGCCATGGAGGTTACCACCAAGTGATGTTGGGCTCAGGGCCCGACACTTCTGTTAGCATGACGATAAGATGTATCAACCATACCAAGAAAGACAGATACCAACACTACTCACATGGGATATGTCCACTGAGTCCTCCTTGACTTCCCCTGCAGATCCTCATCTGATGGTGCTCAGTGACTCTGGACGGCAATGGCCGAAAGTCCAGTAAAACAGTAATCCTTTATTAGATATATATGGCTTGAGGAAATAGACCTGGCCAACGCATGTTTCACGCTGGTAACGTGTTCCTACCGGCCAGGAGGAAGCATGTTACCAGAGTGAAATGGTCCGTGTCCTCAAGCTGTGTATATCTAATAAAGGATTACTGTTTTACTGGAAGTAAAGTGCCGTGACCATATAAGACATATAAGACCATTCTTCTTATATGTGAATCAATAAGATGTATGTCCACCACTGATGCCTGGAACTTCCCTGATGGAAGACAACTCGGACCAGCTCAAGAATGCCAAATGAAACACAGTACAGTGTACTTGTATAGAAAAATAACTATCCATTCTTTGGTACCGCCACAGACCAGTTCTTGCATAAATGGCACAGAACGATGCACAAGGTTTAATTTGGGCAAAGAGAAATCACAGATGCACCACCTCGTATGGGCGTGCAATAACCACGGTCCAAATACGTGTAAATTATATTTCATTTCCCAGAATCACGTATAAAATCTAACTTTTATTAGATATGCATTAAAAGTAAAAAATGTATTAAAACAAGTGTTCTACACATATGAAATCGGCACTTCACAACAGATCTAGGGTGTTGACCCTCTGATAGACTGTATACTTAGGGATAGATTAGCCCAGATGTATAAAGATAAAACCAGACTTCAGAAAAAAATTGCGATAAACAGGTATCTCTGTCTCAATCCAAGTCTCTACGCGTTTCACCCAGATATGTCCCTGGGATCATCAGGAGACCTTCACAAAACACAGTGGTTACTGTTTAGAGATGATATAGAATTGTTGTGTTTAAATAAATAGAAAAATCAGATAAATATAGAAAAGGGTAGGAGACAAGTGGGGATATAGTGTGTGTACTCTGTGTGTGCGTCGGGTGTTCACCCTGGCCTGGCCTCCGATAAGCACCTGGAGCGAGAGGTCAGGATAACCCCAAGACACACACAAACCACACACAGTTAGGAGTACACTTTTATGGCTGCAGTATTACACGTCAGAAAATGTATGTATGACCAATAGGGATAGCAATCACCCTCAGAGACAGTCCTTTGGGGTTCAGGTTAGATACCAGTATTCTATGATGTCACAAGCCACATGTAAATATGATAAAAGTGTACTCCTGACTGTGTGTGGTCTGTCTGTGTCTTGGGGTTATCCTGACCTCTCGCTCCAAGTGCTTATCGGAGGCCGGGCCAGGGTGAACACCCGACGCACACACAGAGTACACACACTATATCCCCACTTGTCTCCTACCCTTTTCTATATTTATCTGATTTTTCTATTTATTTAAACACAATTCTATATAATCTCTAAACAGTAACCACTGTGTTTTGTGAAGGTCTCCTGATGATCCCAGGGACATATCTGGGTGAAACGCGTAGAGACTTGGATTGAGACAGAGATACCTGTTTATCGCAATTTTTTTCTGAAGTCTGGTTTTATCTTTATACATCTGGGCTAATCTATCCCTAAGTATACCAGTCTATCAGAGGGTCAACACCCTAGATCTGTTGTGAAGTGCCGATTTCATGTGTGTAGAACACTTGTTTTAATACATTTTTTACTTTTAATGCATATCTAATAAAAGTTAGATTTTATACATGATTCTGGGATATTAATTTGGGCAAATCCTGAGCCAGAATCATGTAATACAAAGTGCATATAATATTCAATAAAGAAGAATTGTGCAGTCTGTGCTATTTATGCAAGAGCAGGTCTGTGGCTGCACCAAGGAAAGTGTTGTTTATTCTATACAAATATATTGTACCATTGTACCATATACCATACTTGGCCAGTGTAACAGGTTCTAAAGTATATAAGAATATAACTAATAACTTTATTTCAAATAATTAGTAAATTAGTGATCCATATATATATATTGTAAATACTTTATTTAAAGAAGGAATGGGTATAGAGGTCAGCCTAGCCCACAAAGTGTAAACATGTAGAACAGCAATATAGTACAACAACAAAGAGTGTGAATAAGCTAAAGTGTAAGACCCGACAGGAGCAACCCACCCCATCAACCACCCTTGGTTGTTATAAAAAAAAAAAAAAAAAAAAAAAAAAAGAACAAACACAGGGAGATTTATCAAAGGGGGGTAAAGCAGAATTGTCTCAGTTGCCCCTAGCAAACAATCAGATACCACTTTTCATGCTTCAGAGATTCCTTGGAAAATAAAAGGTGGAATCTGATTGGTTGCTAGGGGCTAGAGACAACTGTACTTTACACCAGTTTGATCAATCTCCCCCATAGATACCATTATTAGAAAGGGCAACAAGGGAAGCAGCAGGAAAGAGTAGAAAGACAAAGGAGAGTGCATTTAAGTATATGTACAATTCCATTTGTTTGATCATTCCTATTAAGCATTGTAATGGCTTTTAAAATGTATAATGTAATATGAAATGGTTATAATCATGGTTCTTGAAGAGACCTCAGTATACACGGCCGTCCACCCTTGCAGACACAGGCAGTCTCATAAACACTGTGGTTAATCAAAGCATTTTGTCGTGTGTTGTGTAATCTAAACATTCTTATTACGTTTCTCATGTTTCTAGCTTTGTTTTTTTATGTGTCCATAGATTTTCATAATCGTCTAATAGTTTTCTTTGAACATGGCATAGTTTCCGTAGTGTGACTAACAACTTGAGTAACACATCTTATACAGGGCACATCAAACAACATTCTAATACCATATGTCCCAAAATAAAAGGTATGTCATTTTCCAGTTCAGACATATTGAACCAATTTAGAAAATAAATCAAGTGGTACAGATCTTTAAACAGTTCCACATTGGTACATCATGCCTAGGATATGTGTATTGTTAGCTGGTTATTTAGTGTACGATCGAGCATCCTCTGGGCCAATAAGTTTTGGCTAAGGTTATTGTCACTCTCTGGTTTTGGCACATACATTTCTAATAATCTGTTAAGATAATGGTTCAACATAGTTTTCACTTCAAGAGTGACAAAGAACATGCTGTAGCTCTTCAGTTTAAAAACCTAAAATTCTCTCATAACCCCACCCACCAAGGCTCAGTTGCTTCAAAAATGTGAATCCCTACGCTCTCTTTTATTAGATTGTTCCAAAGACACCATTGTGAAATGCAGACGCAATTTCTATAAGGATGGCAACAAGTCACCTTCAGCAAGCCCATTCCTTTATTCCTGAAATACTTTCTCCTTCCTGCAACAATTGCCGGCTCTCATCTGAAATCACTGCCACATTCAGAGTCTTCTCTGTATCCCTGTATTCATTTAATAAGTTTAAACCTGCTCCTCTAAGGGTACTATTACACGGGCCGTTTGGGGCCAGATCATAACTGTAAACGAGTGCCCTTGCTTAAAACATTATAATTACCTGTCCCTGCTCCAGGGCTCCTCTTGCGGTCTGCTTCTTCCCGGGTCCCTCTCTGTCCCCTCTCACTTCCGACAGTAGCGGCCTCTCCATGCCCTCCTGGATCGGAGTGCGAGGGGCTGATCAGCTAGTGTCGGTGGGCCAGCTTCCCGGGTAGACAATATGCCCATCATCTCCGTGATGCTGCTGCTGTTGGCAGTGTGCTCTTTGCTGCTAGGACATGGGAGCGGATGTGCATGCAGATGCCAGGCAAAGCTGTCACACTGGAGAAAGTGCCATCTGTACGGCTGTGAATGCAGGCTCTTACACGGGCGCCTCATGTACCTAAAACAGGTCCACTATTCATACCACCTACCGTCCCCTATAAACATCACCCACTCTAGGAGGGCAGGAGGATAGCTTGCTGCACGCCATGTTTTAGGAAGGAAGTATACTTTCTAACAAAGTATGAATACCAGGGAATCCTGGTATTGAACCAATTTTTTATCCTGAGTATCGAAATCAGAATCAATATTTCGGTGCATCATGCATCACTAATCAGACATTGACCCTGGATGCCGCTCTGACTCAGCAGGCAGCCTGTGAGTCAGGGCTATGGAGTCAGAGTCGTGAAGTCAGAGTCGTGAAGCCAGAGTCGTGAAGCCAGAGTCGTGAAGCCAGAGTCGTGAAGTTAGAGTTGTGAAGTCAGAGTTGTGAAGTCAGAGTCGTGAAGTCAGAGTCGGAGCTAGTTTTGGCTGGAGTCGGAGTTAAAAAAAATGTACCGACTCCAGCTTTAAAAAAAATCTTAGAACAATTTAGAATCTAGTTTTGCTCATCAATATATATTATGAGCACCATTCTAGTAGGACACTGTCCCTATTAGATAGGGGGGGGTGGGGGAAAAGTTGTCAGTCACTATTTGGCAGTTTGTTTCTGAGCTGGAAGAGTCCATTGTGTGGGGGGAGATCTGCGCTGTTCTCTTCCTTCTAAACATGACTGTATATGAGCAGCAGTGTAATATGGAGATACCCTGTGTAAGGGTGGGTTCATACTGAGGAATTCTCGCGGATAATGTCCGCGGAATTCCACTATCTGTCCGCGCGCACGGTCGCGGAATCCGCCGGCCCATAGAATGGTGTCTATGGAGCTAGCGGAAAGGCGCGCGGCCGGGCGCTGACAGACAGCGGAATTCCGCGGACATTATCCGCGAGAATTCCTCAGTATGGACCCACCCAAATATAAAGGAGGAGGAGAAGACATAAGTAGTGTAGTTGTAACTTCTGTCCTCAATGTGGTGTTTTTCTTCAGTGTTCTATGGCTGAAGCAGGCTGTGTGTGTATGTACTATGGCTGCAGCAGGGTGTGTGTATGTGTGCTATGGCTGCAGCAGGCTGTGTGTGTATGTGTGCTATGGCTGCAGCAGGCTGTGTGTGTGTGTGTGTATTTACTATGGCTGCAGCAGGCTGTGTGTATGTGTGCTATGGCTGCAGCAGGCTGTGTGTGTGTGTATGTACTATGGCTGCAACAGGCTACGTGTGTATGCTATGGCTGCAACAGGCTGTGTGTGTATGCTATGGCTGCAGCAGGCTACGTGTGTGTATGCTATGGCTGCAACAGGCTGTGTGTGTATGCTATGGCTGCAGCAGGCTGTGTGTATGTGTGCTATGGCTGCAGCAGGCTGTGTGTATGCTATAGCTGCAGCAGGCTGTGTGTGTATGCTATGGCTACAGCAGGCTGTGTGTATATGTGCTTTGGCTGCAGCAGGCTGTGTGAGTGTGTGCTATAGCTGCAGCAGGCTGTGTGTATGCTATGGCTGCAGCAGGCTGTGTGTGTATGCTATGGCTACAGCAGGCTGTGTGTGTATATGCGCTTTGGCTGCAGCAGGCTGTGTGAGTGTGTGCTATGGCTGCAGCAGGCTGTGTGTATGCTATAGCTGTAGCAGGGGGTGGGTGTGTGTGTGTGTGTGTGTGTGTGTGTGTGTGCGCGTGCTATGGCGTTCCCCCACAGTGACCCCTCCACATCACTATGGCTGACCCCTCTATATCACTATGTGTGACCCCCTCTATATCACTATGTGTGACCCCCTCTATATCACTATGTGTGACCCCCTCTATATTACAGGTATCTGGCATTGTTAGCAGTGTTTCTGTGTGTATGGTGAATATTTAGTTAGAAACTAAAAGACCACCTGCTCCTTCTAGTCTAGTTGTGAGTTCTTCAGGATATGGAGGCTGGAGACTGGCTGCATACACTGCACACACAAGAGAATCTGCTTTATATCTTTCCTTATTCCTTCAGAAATTGCCCCAGGATCATGTAGGACATTAGGGAGAAGCTGCTGAACCAGTGTGATAACTCCCATGGTATAAGACTGGCCATTTATGAAGGAGCAGGAGTCGGAGTCAGAGTCGGTCCTGATAAAATTCAGGAGTCGGAGCTGCTGCTTACCGACTCCACAGCCCTGCTGTGAGAAAGGGAAACTACTCCACCCACCAGAAGAGGGTGAAGAAAGTAGTGTCCAAAGTGAGAATAGGAGGGCCTTCTACACAATGGGGGTTGGGGTGGAGTTTGCTTAAAGAGGACCTGTCACCCCCCGTGACGGGGTGACAGGCTTCCGACTCCCTGCTAGAGCACCTTATACGTACCTAATCGCGCTGGGTCCCGCTTCTTGAGACGGTCGGGTGTTGGAGATTTCAGCGCCCGAAGCCTGGCGCGCGCGCGCGCTCCTGAGATGAGTCCAACTCTCATAGAGAATGAATGGTGAGTCCGACGCTCCGTCATTCTCTATGAGCGTTGGAGTCATCTCAGGAGCGCGCGCGCGTGCCGGGCTTTGGTCGCTGAAATCTCCGTCACCCGACCGTCTCACGAAGCGGGACCCGGCGCGATTAGGTACGTATAAGGTGCTCTAGCAGGGGGTCGGGAGCCTGTCACCAGGGGTGACAGGTTCCCTTTAAAGGGACTTTGTCAGTAGGTTTATGTTGTCCTATCTAAGGGTAACATAAACTAGTGATAGAAAAGCAGAACAGAATGATGTATTACTTACATTGTTCTGTGCAGCTGATCCAGAGATCTCCTCCTGAATAACTAGGACAATAAGTAGTCCTCTCCATTATGTGCATAAGCCCAGAAGTCCTCAATATTCATATGACGCAGAAAACTCCACGCACCAACTGCTGATTGGCAGGTATCTATCCATGCTGTGTATAGACAGTCAACTGTCAATCAGCAGCTGGAGGGAGGGCGTAGGGGTGTGGCAAGAATCCTATTCTCCTACATATTAGAAAAATGGCTGAACAGAATGAAGTATACCAATATATAAAATATATATATATATATATATATATATATATACACCAATCTGTTCAGCATTTCTGTCACTAGTTTATGCTGCCCTCATTTAAAGGGGTTTTCCACCTGCAGTTTACAACTGCAGCCAGTAGCGTTTTTATTTTTCTAATACAGGTATTCTGAGGACTACATCGAATTCAGTAGACTATGTCAAAGACACCAGATGTTAGTAACAAGGGCACCAAAAGTGGCCAACCCTTTTAAGACATCTTGAAGTACAGTAGCTCTGAAACTGGCAAAAGTTTACCACTGCTGAAGTGCAGTTAAGTGTGTGTGTGTGTGTGTGGGTATTTTTCTATATTACTCTTGATTGCAAATATACTATATAGAATATAAAATATAAAGAAACATGGAACCCACAGAATAGAAGCTGGAAAATTTCAGTTACCTCTTTAATTATTTGAAATTTTTCATGCACAGTGTCTCCCACATCCTTTATTTTGCTCAATGTGGCCTGGTGTCTTAGAAGCATGTGCTCCTTTTCCAGTAAAGACTGTTCTCGCCTCTTCAACTGCAGAGCATAGTCTTGCTGTGACATCCTCTCTTGCTATACAAACAGACAGATATTATAAATGGTTTGTGAGCACAAACCACACAATGCTATGAAAGTTGCTATCAGGACAAACCATGTTCTTACTTTCTATAAGGATATATCAATGACAAAAGGGCAGGGGACTACTTCTATAAGCCAGAAGAGACCCTGACTCATCCAAACTTCTGACACGTCACTAGTTTATGAAATGATAGTAATACGTTAAAAGGGTTGTCCGGGCAAGGACCCCTTTTCTGGAAAGCCCCGTGAGGGGATGGGTAAAAAAAATTACATCCACTTACCTCCCTGTCTCCCACCCGTATTCTGTTGTTCCGATTCTAGTGTGTGGCCTCTTCTGGGGATTAGGATGTGACGCTGCAGGCCCACTCAGCCATTCAGTGGCAGATATTCAAACCCCAGAAGTGGGCACACACTAGGGGCCAGAACAGCGGCCCACACCCCTTGACCCATCCCCTCCCAAGGCATTCTGAAAAAAAGCATGCTTTGCATGTCTTGTACAAATATAAATCCTGCACAGACCGACAATATTAACAGCTACCTGTACAATATATATCTCCTACACAAAGGATAGCTCTCCAAAAAATGTATACAACCATTTATTAAACAAAATATACTTTATTAAGGCAAAAAGGACACTTACTAAAAATTATTTAGGTCACAGATTAGCATCATAAGACAAGTAAACAATGAAAAAAGTGCCAAGTGCAGCAAGCAATTAGTCAAGACATGCCCAGCTTTCTAGTAGACCCTAAAGTGCAAACAGCATCAATGATATCTGGTGTCTGTATGAATTCTTCTCCTCAACCATGCTTGACGTTAGATTGATCACGGGGCTGTGACTATAACGCTGCCCAGCTATCTTTTGTGTAGGAGATA
The DNA here is from genome assembly GCF_027789765.1 of Dendropsophus ebraccatus. Classification (NCBI taxonomy): domain Eukaryota; kingdom Metazoa; phylum Chordata; class Amphibia; order Anura; family Hylidae; genus Dendropsophus; species Dendropsophus ebraccatus. The sequence continues at coordinate 106,269,844 of NC_091458.1, forward strand.
TGTCTTGTACAAAGTATGTCATGCTTAGGCAAAAGGAAGCCAACACTTCACACCATACAATGTTTGACAGAAATGCTTCAGAGCAGCATATGTGACATTGATAGTTCAAGTATTTAACATTGTCCTATTTGCAGACATCTCTCAAGCATTCCTACCTGCAGTTTCTGATAGATTTCTGATAGCTCTTCATATATATCATGGATCTCAGGAGGCAAAACATGTGGGCTCCTTAGTGCAGTATTTTGCGGCTTCTTCATACACTGTTTAGAACCAGCATGCCCACTCATTAGAAAAGATGGTTCAGTACACGTGTTGGCTATTAAGTGAGATGGCAAAGTAACATCTATAACAAAGGAAATCACAGGCTCTGTAATATTCAGCACAATAGATACAGGACATTGCTGCTACATGTCTATTACTGTGCCATTCTTACCTGGTTCTGTATATATGTGGGCACTGGAATCCTGAACTGGGCACAGATCATCATCGATGTGCTCATCAGTGATCTCTAGTTGGCTTAAATCAGAAAAAAATTAATCAGGTATAATAATTGAAAGAAAAATATTTTATTGACCTAATTTTGTACAGCCCATATAACCAGTATGAGATTAAATAGTTTTCCCCAAGATGACAACTTATCACCTATCCCCATGGCAGATGATGAACTGATCATGGGGGTCCAACCACTGGGTCCTCTATAATCACAAGATAAGGGGTTCCAAGTGCCCCTGTTTGAATGGAGAGACAGTCAAGTATGCACACTGAGCCATTCAAATTCTATGGGACTGCCAAAAATAGTAAAGTACACTACTCTGTTCACATGGGGAGACACAGGACCTCATTTTTGTGGTTGGTGGTCTCTGCCCTTGGACACCCACCCACCCACCAGAAACTGATCACTAGAGATGAGCGAATCTACAGTAGGAAAGAAGCAAAGCGCTTCATCTGCTCATCAATCTGCGGCCTTTAAAGTCTGCTCCGCTCCATGCCGCTCCTCCCCAGGTGCAGAGAAAAGATGGATCCAGTCCTGGAAAACTTCTCCCAGTTTCCCAGCACCCAGGGAGGAGCAGAAGGGATTGGAGCAGACTTCAAAGAACGCAGCCTGACTATAGTTGTTACAGAAACAGCGTAGATGGTTTACTAAAGTTTTCATGATGGTTTACCTATTGCAGTCCCGAATCCTCCGCAGTAAATCTCTGAGTGCTTTATTATAATGTTTTTTCTCAAGGTGGGTTACAGAAGGTGATGTTGGTTGCAATGACATCCTAGACTCTGCCATTTAACAATCCTGGGGAACTCTAAAAAAAAAAAAGCAACAAAGAATTAAAATTAAGAGAGACTCAAACCACAGAGATATAGCAATTTTAGAATGTTGCAGAGCAGCAATCAAACAACCAACAAAAATTTGTTCATGTATCGTTGATCGCATGTCTTCACCATAAAATTATTATTAATCATTCACTAATGGTTGGCAAACATTTTGGTGTATGTTCACATTGTTTGTTTGTAATTACGATCGTAATTGCATTTGTAACTAACGATTATCGTTCCATTTATTATTGTAAATTTAAATATGTATGTGTGCATCCAGCGCCACTACTATTAATCACACAGCAATACAATGTGATATGATAGATGGAACTTAATTAGTCCAGATGTTCCTAAGTAGAAGATGTCTTCTGTGTAGTTGTCCTTAGTTGCATAGTATTAAGCGTGTTGCAGTATCTGTGATGATTGGTAGATGCAACAAATCAGTCTGTAGATTATTATGCCGGGAGTGCGCTCCGGCCGGTAGCGCGATCTCAACCGGCTTCAGCGTTCCGTGTGTGTAGAATGTTACGTCACAGTAACTCACTACGGAGTCTCAAAGGGACCATCCAACGTTTCAGCGTGACTTACGCCTTCCTCAGGGATAGTGGCCCCCCTTTGCTCTCTCCTTTTAAAGATGTCAGCGGAACGTTACCAATCATACATGTGATCCATTATTTCCATATCCTGATTGCTTTTATAGTTAGTTTAGAAATGCAAAGAGTTCCATATCTGCATTCAGTCCGTTTGGGATAATGGTATTAAACTGGAAGATCATTTTGGTTTCAGCGCGTGACATTTGTTCAATGAAGTTGCCCCCTCTCCAATGTCGCTTTATTTTCTTCAGACCCCCGAAGGTTGTGTTCTTCATTTCTCCCCCATGTTTCTCTGTGTAATGTTTTGATAAAGGGTGTCCTTGAAATTTTCTTTCTATATTATATGTGTGTTCTTGTAGTCTTTTACATAGCATACGTTTGGTGCGACCTATGTAGAGTTTCTCACATGGGCATTTAATGAAGTAAATTATCCCTTTATCGTTACACGAAATATATGATCTTATTAGAAGTGTATGTTCTCGATTTCTTAATTCTATTATGGGGTTCGTTATTTTGCATTTTTGGCAAGCTTTACATTTTTTACATGGATAGAAGCCGGGGGTTGTTCGGATATAATCATCTAAATTGTTTTTACATTCTCTATCATATTTTATTGTCGGTGCAATCATGTTTCCCACATTTTTTGCTTTCCTGAAGATAAATGTTGGATTTTTGGGCATTTTTTCTCCTATTATTTTGTCTTCTCTTAAAATATCCCAATGTTTTTTTATTATTTTTTTGAAAATATGACTATGGGTGGTGTATGTGGTTACAATAGGTACTTTTATTAGATCATCTTCATCTTCCCTGTCTGTCTTCTTTTTTTCCTGCAGTAGTATTCCTCTTTCTATCATGCCTATTTCTCTACATGTTGTTGTCATATGTTCCCTGTTATATCCTTTGGCTAGTAGTTTGCTTTGTAATTTGGTGGCTTCTTCTCCTCCCTTCCAAATAAAAACAATATCGTCTATAAAACGATGCCATAGTAAGAGGTCGGCGATGAGCACTCCATTCGGAACACATATATAATATAGAAAGAAAATTTCAAGGACACCCTTTATCAAAACATTACACAGAGAAACATGGGGGAGAAATGAAGAACACAACCTTTGGGGGTCTGAAGAAAATAAAGCGACATTGGAGAGGGGGCAACTTCATTGAACAAATGTCACACGCTGAAACCAAAATGATCTTCCAGTTTAATACCATTATCCCAAATGGACTGAATGCAGATATGGAACTCTTTGCATTTCTAAACTAACTATAAAAGCAATCAGGATATGGAAATAATGGATCACCTGTATGATTAGTAACGTTCCGCTGACATCTTTAAAAGGAGAGAGCAAAGGGGGGCCGCTATCCCTGAGGAAGGCGTAAGTCACGCTGAAACGTTGGATGGTCCCTTTGAGACTCCGTAGTGAGTACCTGCGACAGTGACAAAAAAAAAATTCTATCGCCTCTTGAAAATAAGTAAATTAAAAAAATAAAAATAGGCCATTGAATAAGTGGCACCCCCTCAGGTAACGCAAGTCAATGCCAGACATCTTCATATGTTGTGTCTTACCTTTCTAGTCCTGCAGCTATGTCCCAGGTTAGCATATATATTAGTAACTTCCTCCCATGTCGGGGTCACCATTAAACATTTGCCAGCATTCCTTAATATCAGATCACACTTTGCTCTCTACATATGAGGCAAGAGAATATAAATGCAGAACAATCAGAAAAGCAGAATTCACTGCAAAACTTGGCTTACCTATGTATCCAGGGGGTTTTCTAGAAATTCTGAAAATAGTCTTGGTACTAAGAAAAAAAAAACAATGCAATTAAAATTACAGAATGGTAAAGTAAAGCCACTATTAGAGGGGTTTAACCCTTTCTGGACCAGGCTAATTTTTATTTTTGCGTTTTCGTTTTTCCTCCTTGTGCTTAAAAGGCCACAGCAGTTGCATTTTTACACCTTTAGGCTGGGTTCACACTATGTATATTTGAGGCTGTATTTGGTCCTCATGTCAGGTCCTCATAGCAACCAAAACCAGGAGTGGATTGAAAACACAGAAAGGATCTGTTCACACAATGTTGAAATTGAGTGGATGGCCGCCATATAACAGTAAATAACGGCCATTATTTCAATACCACAGCCGTTGTTTTAAAATAACAGCACATATTTGCCATTAAATGATGGCCATCCACTCAATTACAACATTATGTGAACAGAGCCTTTCTGTGTTTTCAATCCACTCCTGGTTTTGGTTGCTATACAGCCTCACAAATACAGCCTCAAATATACATAGTGTGAACCCAGCCATAGGCTGCGTTCACACTACGTATATTTCAGTCAGTATATGTATATTTCAGTCAGTATATTTCAGTCAGTATTGCAACCAAAACCAGGAGTGGATTAAAAACGCAGAAAGGATCTGTTCACATAATGTTGTAATTGAGTGGATGGCCACCATTTAATGGCAAATATTTGCTGTTATTTTAGAACAACGGCTGTTATATTGAAATAATGGCAGTTATTTACTGTAATATGGTGGCCATCCACTCAATTTCACCATTGTGTGACCAGATCCTTTCTATGTTTTTAATCCACTCCTGGTTTTGGTTGCAATACTGACTGAAATATACTGACTGAAATATACGTAGTGTGAACGCAGCCATAGACCTACATGAGCCCTTATTTTTTGCGTCACTAATTGTACTTTGCAACGAGAGGCTGAATTTTTGCATAAAATATGCTGCAAACATACATAATGCCATATATGCCTTCACTTTCCCACCCTCAGTTCTGCTACCTGATCGTAAACCAGTATGTCCCAAATGCTCCACTCCCAAAACGGACCTTTTTCATTCACTCTGGTCCTGTCCGCGATTGGAGGCATATTGGAGAGATGTATCTAATCTTATACAAGAATTGACCCCTTCTACACACACACACTGTCCCCAGTAGAGGCTCTTTTTCATGTTTGTTTAGCAGAGGATGGAGGCGAAGAATCCTACAAATATATTCCTCTATTCGCACACGATATCTTAATAGTAGCTAAGAGGTGTATAATGTTAGAGTGGATATGTTCATCCCCCCAGTGATAGCACGTCATTAATAAACTATGTGACCTGTTCTATGTCGAACGTAGATTGGCTATGAGAAACAAAGAATCTCTCACAGGTCCTCTTTTCCGCAAATGGAAACCTTTCCTTACCAAATATATTTCCACAACTGAATTGCCCTCTATAATCACACCTTTCACCCAATCCACCTGGTATTTGACGGAGGATTTGAAGGGGACTTTGGGGGAATCCTTAAAATACGGGCTCCCATGGCCTCCCTCACTCCCTCCCCCCTTTCCACCCCCACCTGAGGGGCGCCTCCCTCCGCACTCATCATGACCAGCGTCAATTGCCATTGCAGGCTCACATAATGATGCTTTGGTGACAACGCTTATGTCGTTGTGTATGTTGATAATCTAACCCCAGTGACCAGGACACAGGACACCACCAGGATGCTATTTGTTATGTAAGTTTATTGTTTATGTTTATTTTTTGGTTTTATTATTGCTGTAATTCTGCCTAATGTACATGCTCGTGATTGGGAGGGGATGGGTTACCACATTATACCTGCTGCTCTCTATCCACCATAATAGGACAGATAGCCTAATAGTCCACCAAGCTAGCGCCTGCCTCACTCTCTATGGACAGATGGACACTATTCTTCGCGACTATTGGGCTCTTGCTACTCACTCTCCTCTTGGTAAACTAAGCTGGACTCATTGTACGGCGTGAAAGATTGTATCTGCATGTAGCCTTTATGCCCGTCCTCCCATTTCATTCTGTTTGAATTGAAGCTTTGGTTTGCTGCATACCTTCCTTTTAATTGTGTATGATTATAAAATTGAATAAATCGTTTACAAAAAAAAAAAAAATATGCTGCAAAACTAGAAAAAAATTATATGCGCGGTGAAATTGAAAAAAAACCCTGACAATTCTATTTCTTTGAGGGGGTTTCGTTTTTACGCCATGTGACCTATGGAAAAACTGACATGTTATATATGTTCCTCAAGTCGTTACAATTACAACGATATATAACATGTATAACTTTTATTGTATCTGATGGCCTGTAAAAAAATTCAAACCATTGTTAACAAATATATGTTCCTTTAAATCGCTCCATTCCCAGGCTTATAACGCTTTTATCCTTTGGTCTATGGCGCTGTGTGAGGTGTCATTTTTTGCGCCATGATGTGTTCTTTCTATCAGTACCTTGATTGCGCATATGCGACTTTTTGATCGCTTTTTATTACAATTTTTCTGAATTTGATGCAACCAAAATGCGCAATTATGCACTTTGGGATTTTTTTGCGCTTGCGCCGTTTACTGTGCGAGATCAATTAATTGTCAATTAATTAATAGTTCTGGCGATTACGCACGCGGCGATACCAAACATGTTTATTTATTTTTATTTATAACATGGGAAAAGGGGGGTAATTCAAACTTTTATTAGGGGAGGGGGCTTTTTATTAATAATAAAAAAAAAAATTGTTAACACTTATACTAGAAGCCCCCCTGGGGGACTTCTAGTATTTACACACTGATCTCTCATAGAGATCTATGCTGTATAGGATATACAGCATAGATCGATGAGATCAGTGTTCTATTGCTTTTGGCTGCTGCAGCCAAAAGCAATAGAATGCCGAGTCGGGATCAGCGCCATTACACTAGACACCAGGGATAAGGCTGCAGTAAGTATTCACATGCAGCTGTCAACTTTGACAGCTGCATCTGAAGACTTAATTAGCGGGCACGGCGATCGGACCGGCTCTAAACTCCTCCACCGGCTCGAGGACGTACAGTTACTTCCTCGTGCAGGGAAGGGGTTAAGCAGCAGCCTACTCCCTTCTCCCCATTGAAACATTCTTACTCTCAACCTGGGCAATAAATTGTATAGGAAGCTTTAGTTATTCTTCAAAAAACTTTACAAACACTAAATAATTAGAGGGAGACAATGGGGGCGGGCATTGTCACATGCTCCTCCATTTTATGGACAGAATCATGACAGAGCAGGACACACAGCCAGACAGAGGGGAGTCAGATTTTTATCTCTATGAGGTACACAGCTGCTGTCAGTAAGGGTCCTATTCCACGGGCCGAGCAGGGCCCGATCAACGATGTAAACGAGCGGCGATCTGCTAGATCTGCTTGTTTACTGGGCCTATTCCACGGCCCGATGATCGTTGAGCGAGGGCTGCAGGGACATTGTTACCGATGTCCTTGCAGCCCTTGCAGCATACATTACCAGTCAGGTATTCTGCTCCGCTCCGTCTTCCTCCCCGGGTCCCGCGCGCTCTGGCTTCAGAATGGCCTGTCAGCTGACAGGTCACTCAGCCAATCACAGGCCGCAGCGGTCACGGTCTGTGATTGGCTGAGCGCTCCGTCAGCTGACAGGCCATTCTGAAGCTAGAGCGCGAGGGACCTGGGGAAGAAGACAGAGTGGAGGAGAAGCCCTGCAGGTAATGTATGCTGCGCTTCTCAAATTGTCGGTCGCCCACCGCGCACCGCTATTCCACCGTAGCGATGCGCGGTGGGGGAACGATGATTTTAGGTCTGGCCCTAAATGAACGATCATCGGCTGACCGTTCTCTCTATTCCACCGAGCGATAATTGGCCGAATCGGGCCGATTTGTCCGATTATCGTTCCTGTGGAAAAGGGCCCTAAGTGCTGAGAGTACACCTACTAACACTGCACACTAAACTATTTTACTATAAAGTGGCCAATCCCTTTAAGCCCCCTGTTATAGAAACAGTGGCCCAGATTTATTAACCAAAATTTCTGTCCCCTGATGTGCCAAAATAGGTGTGTGCACGGCACTTTTGCAAAACTTTACAGACCTCTCTAAGTGTTATTTTTTCCCCAAGAGAATGGGCGTGGCAAGTAATTGAGTAAACGCTACTGATTTACAACAGTGTGCAACACATTTTTGTTGACTAATATGGCGCTAAACACGCCATCAAAAAGGCAGCGCAAAAATCTGGGCCAGTGTCTGTAATCTCAGTTATAACCCCCCCCCCCCAAAAAAAAAAAAAAAACACTGTGCACAAGTCTTATGACGACTTAGGTTTCCATCAGACACAAATTGTGCACTGCCAGATGTTTCTTCTGCTTTTTGCTGTTTTTATCCCCTCCGTTTTGTGTGATTCTTTATTATGTTATTCTAGGTTTTCTATTACATGTCCTGTGGGTACTGAATTTTACTTGTCCCCATTGAGTCTTCGCTAACAAACTGTCCTCAGTGTTCTTGACCGAAAAACTAAAAATTGGTGCCTTTCCAAAAAACACCAAGTCTCAGTCCACCATGATAGGGATAGTGCAGGATACTTGCTGAGTGCCAGATGATTGCCTCAGCAATTGTACTGCTCAGTTTACAGTAGGGTCTTTGCACTCCCATTGCTTTATTTGAACACTAATTCACAGGAGAGTATCTCATCATCAGAGGCCCAACATCACCAGAATATCCACACACATCTGTCAGCAGCACATTACCCATGTAAATAGAGGATGTGCTGCTGGCAATGATGGAGGTGAAGATCCGCATGAATCATTGGACGATCATTTCTCACTTCTGACAATTGGGACATGTAAACAGTCTTTTCAATGACTGCCATTTGTACATAGTTGGTGGGTGCTTATATCTCAGATATCTGAATGTATAAAAGGCCTAGAATAACATCTGTTTGGGGTCCCTGTTATAGCAACTGTGCAGAAGGGACAACAATGGAGCTCAACAGGCTCCACTGACGTCTGTCATTTCACTGGTCAAAAATGTGTTGACCAAATTTTTTTTACAGGCTAGGTCCTGGCAGATCGCTGTCACTACATACAAGCAGCGGTCTGAACGACCGCTGCGTGTATGTAATTCTGCCGGCCGCATCAGCGGGCGGCATCAGAAGGGGTTAAGCGGCCGGCAGATTTACATACACGCAGCGGTCGTTCAGACCGCTGCTTGTATGTAGTGACAGTGATCTGCCAGGACCTAGCCGACTTGCAGCGGTATTAACGCTGCGAGTCGGTACATGTGAAGGCACCCTTACACTTACACTGCTATGGGCATTATGAACCAGCCTTACACTTACACAGCTATGAGCATTATGTACCCAGCCTTACACTTACACGGCTATAAGCATTATGTACCCAGCCTTACACTTACACGGCTATGAGCATTATGTACCCAGCCTTAGACTTACATGGCTATGAGCATTATGAAGCCTTACACTTACACCGCTATGAGCATTATGTACCCAGCCTTACACTTACATGGCTATGAGCATTATGTACCCAGCCTTACACTTACATGGCTATGAGAATTATGTACCCAGCCTTACCCTTACACCACTATGAGCATTATGCACCCAGCCTTACACTTACACCGCTATGAGCATTATGCACCCAGTCTTACGCTTACATGGCTATGAGCACTATGTACTAAGCCTTACCCTTATACCACTATGCACTATGAGCATTATGTACCTAGCCTTACACTTACACGGCTATGAGCATTATGAACCTAGCCTTACACTTACATGGCTATGAGCATTATGAGGCCTTACACTTACACCGCTATGGGCATTATGTACCCAGCCTAACACCGCTATGAGCATTATGTACCCAGCCTTACATCACTATGAGCATTATGTACCCAGCCTTACACCACTATGAGCATTATGTACCCAGCCTTACACCACTATGAGCATTATGTACCCAGCCTTACACTTACACCACTATGAGCATTATGTACCCAGCCTTACATTTATACTGCTATGAGCATGATGTACCCAGCCTTACCCTTACACCACTATGAGCATTATGTACCCAGCCTTACACCACTATGAGCATTATGTACCCAGCCTTACATTTATACTGCTATGAGCATGATGTACCCAGCCTTACCCTTACACCACTATGAGCATTATGTACCCAGCCTTACACCACTATGAGCATTATGTACCCAGCCTTACACTTACACCACTATGAGCATTATGTACCCAGCCTTACATTTATACTGCTATGAGCATGATGTACCCAGCCTTACCCTTACACCCCTATGAGCATTATGTACCCAGCCTTACATGGCTATGAGCATTATGTACCCATCCTTACACTTACACGGCTATGAGCATTATGAACCTAGCCTTACACTTACATGGCTATGAGCATTATGAGGCCTTACACTTACACCGCTATGGGCATTATGTACCCAGCCTAACACCGCTATGAGCATTATGTACCCAGCCTTACATCACTATGAGCATTATGTACCCAGCCTTACACCACTATGAGCATTATGTACCCAGCCTTACACTTACACCACTATGAGCATTATGTACCCAGCCTTACATTTATACTGCTATGAGCATTATGTACCCAGCCTTACATTTATACTGCTATGAGCATGATGTACCCAGCCTTACCCTTACACCACTATGAGCATTATGTACCCAGCCTTACACCACTATGAGCATTATGTACCCAGCCTTACACTTACACCACTATGAGCATTATGTACCCAGCCTTACATTTATACTGCTATGAGCATGATGTACCCAGCCTTACCCTTACACCCCTATGAGCATTATGTACCCAGCCTTACATGGCTATGAGCATTATGTACCCAGCCTCACACTTACATGGCTATGAGCATTATGTACCCAGCCTTACACTTACATGGCTATGAGCATTATGTACCCAGCCTCACACTTACATGGCTATGAGCATTATGTACCCAGCCTTACCCTTACACCACTATGAGCATTATGTACCCAGCCTTAAACTTACATGGCTATGAAAATTATGTACCCAGCCTTACCCTTACACCACTATGAGCATTATGTGGCCAGCCTTACCCTTACATAACACAGCAATCGCTAAGCTCAGGGAGACCAGCGACAAAAAAATGGAGTACTCACTGAAGAGTCTCCACTGATGCATTGCCCCCTATAAATTTAAATATTCAAAAGAAGGGTCTGTGGAGTCTCCGTTACGAGTCTCAAAACACGGGAATAGCCGGATATCCCTCCAGGGGAGGTAGGCCTATTGCCAAGGGGGTGCCTTCCAGTGGGGAGAACACCAAACCACCCTGATACGTAGCCCCTTAAGTCCCACTCGGTTGCGAGTATTGGAATATAAATAGGGAAATATCAGAGTGGCCCCTTTTGCGTCAAAGTCCAACTCTGTGGCGAGTATTATGACATGACAAGGGTTTACCAAGGTAGGCATCCATACACAGACAATCGTTTCAGGGTAGTTGCCAGTCGTCAGTGTGGAGTAGGATTCTGGCTAGCAGGGGCAATGAAAAATAGACCAACAAAACACAGCAATCGCTGAGCTCAGGGAGACCAGCGACATAAAAAATCCACACTGACGAGGGGCAACTACCCCGAAATGATCGTCTGTGGATGGATGCCTGCCTTGGTAAACCCTTGTCATGTCGCAATACTCGACTGGGAGGCACCCCCTTGGCAATAGGCTTCCCTCCCCTGGAGGGATATCTGGCTATTTCCGTGTTTTGAGACTCCTAACTGAGACTCAACGGACCCTTCTTTTGCTTACCCTTACATGGCTACGAGCATTATGTACCCAGCCTTTCACTTACATGGCTACGAGCATTATGTACCCAGCCACACTTACATGGCTATGAGCATTATGTACCCAGCCACACTTACATGGCTATGAGCATTATGTACCCAGCCTTACACCGCTATGAGCATTATGTACCCAGCCTTACACTTACACTGCTATGAGCATTATGTACCCAGCCTTACACGGCTATGAGCATTATATGGCCAGCCTTACACGGCTATGAGCATTATATGGCCAGCCTTACACTTACATGGCTATGAGCATTATGTACCCAGCCTTACACTTACATGGCTATGAGCATTATGTACCCAGCCTTACACCGCTATGAGCATTATATGGCCAGCCTTACACTTACACGGCTATGAGCATTATATGGCCAGCCTTACATGGCTATGAGCATTATATGGCCAGCCTTACACTTACACAGCTATGAGCATTATATGGCCAGCCTTACACGGCTATGAGCATTATATGGCCAGCCTTACACCACTATGAGCATTATATGGCCAGCCTTACACCACTATGAGCATTATATGGCCAGCCTTACACCACTATGAGCATTATATGGCCAGCCTTACATGGCTATGAGCATTATATGGCCAGCCTTACATGGCTATGAGCATTATATGGCCAGCCTTACACCACTATGAGCATTATATGGCCAGCCTTACACTTACACGGCTATGAGCATTATATGGCCAGCCTTACACTTACATGGCTATGAGCATTATGTACCCAGCCTTACACTTACATGGCTATGAGCATTATGTACCCAGCCTTACACCGCTATGAGCATTATATGGCCAGCCTTACACTTACACGGCTATGAGCATTATATGGCCAGCCTTACATGGCTATGAGCATTATATGGCCAGCCTTACACTTACACAGCTATGAGCATTATATGGCCAGCCTTACACGGCTATGAGCATTATATGGCCAGCCTTACACCACTATGAGCATTATATGGCCAGCCTTACACCACTATGAGCATTATATGGCCAGCCTTACACGGCTATGAGCATTATATGGCCAGCCTTACATGGCTATGAGCATTATATGGCCAGCCTTACACGGCTATGAGCATTATATGGCCAGCCTTACACCACTATGAGCATTATATGGCCAGCCTTACACCACTATGAGCATTATATGGCCAGCCTTACACCACTATGAGCATTATATGGCCAGCCTTACATGGCTATGAGCATTATATGGCCAGCCTTACATGGCTATGAGCATTATATGGCCAGCCTTACACCACTATGAGCATTATATGGCCAGCCTTACACTTACACGGCTATGAGCATTATATGGCCAGCCTTACACTTACATGGCTATGAGCATTATGTACCCAGCCTTACACTTACATGGCTATGAGCATTATGTACCCAGCCTTACACCGCTATGAGCATTATATGGCCAGCCTTACACTTACACGGCTATGAGCATTATATGGCCAGCCTTACATGGCTATGAGCATTATATGGCCAGCCTTACACTTACACAGCTATGAGCATTATATGGCCAGCCTTACACGGCTATGAGCATTATATGGCCAGCCTTACACCACTATGAGCATTATATGGCCAGCCTTACACCACTATGAGCATTATATGGCCAGCCTTACACGGCTATGAGCATTATATGGCCAGCCTTACATGGCTATGAGCATTATATGGCCAGCCTTACACGGCTATGAGCATTATATGGCCAGCCTTACACCACTATGAGCATTATATGGCCAGCCTTACACCACTATGAGCATTATATGGCCAGCCTTACACCACTATGAGCATTATATGGCCAGCCTTACACTTACACGGCTATGAGCATTATATGGCCAGCCTTACACTTACATGGCTATGAGCATTATGTACCCAGCCTTACACTTACATGGCTATGAGCATTATGTACCCAGCCTTACACCGCTATGAGCATTATATGGCCAGCCTTACACTTACACGGCTATGAGCATTATATGGCCAGCCTTACATGGCTATGAGCATTATATGGCCAGCCTTACACTTACACAGCTATGAGCATTATATGGCCAGCCTTACACGGCTATGAGCATTATATGGCCAGCCTTACACCACTATGAGCATTATATGGCCAGCCTTACACCACTATGAGCATTATATGGCCAGCCTTACACGGCTATGAGCATTATATGGCCAGCCTTACATGGCTATGAGCATTATATGGCCAGCCTTACACGGCTATGAGCATTATATGGCCAGCCTTACACCACTATGAGCATTATATGGCCAGCCTTACACCACTATGAGCATTATATGGCCAGCCTTACACTTACACGGCTATGAGCATTATATGGCCAGCCTTACACTTACATGGCTATGAGCATTATGTACCCAGCCTTACACTTACATGGCTATGAGCATTATGTACCCAGCCTTACACCGCTATGAGCATTATATGGCCAGCCTTACACTTACACGGCTATGAGCATTATATGGCCAGCCTTACATGGCTATGAGCATTATATGGCCAGCCTTACACTTACACAGCTATGAGCATTATATGGCCAGCCTTACACGGCTATGAGCATTATATGGCCAGCCTTACACCACTATGAGCATTATATGGCCAGCCTTACACCACTATGAGCATTATATGGCCAGCCTTACACGGCTATGAGCATTATATGGCCAGCCTTACATGGCTATGAGCATTATATGGCCAGCCTTACACCACTATGAGCATTATATGGCCAGCCTTACACCACTATGAGCATTATATGGCCAGCCTTACACCACTATGAGCATTATATGGCCAGCCTTACACCACTATGAGCATTATATGGCCAGCCTTACACTTACACGGCTATGAGCATTATATGGCCAGCCTTACACTTACATGGCTATGAGCATTATATGGCCAGCCTTACACGGCTATGAGCATTATATGACCAGCCTTACACCACTATGAGCATTATATGACCAGCCTTACACGGCTATGAGCATTATATGGCCAGCCTTACATGGCTATGAGCATTATATGGCCAGCCTTACATGGCTATGAGCATTATATGGCCAGCCTTACACGGCTATGAGCATTATATGGCCAGCCTTACACCACTATGAGCATTATATGGCCAGCCTTACACCACTATGAGCATTATATGGCCAGCCTTACACCACTATGAGCATTATATGGCCAGCCTTACACCACTATGAGCATTATATGGCCAGCCTTACACTTACACGGCTATGAGCATTATATGGCCAGCCTTACACTTACATGGCTATGAGCATTATATGGCCAGCCTTACACGGCTATGAGCATTATATGACCAGCCTTACACCACTATGAGCATTATATGACCAGCCTTACACGGCTATGAGCATTATATGGCCAGCCTTACATGGCTATGAGCATTATATGGCCAGCCTTACATGGCTATGAGCATTATATGGCCAGCCTTACACGGCTATGAGCATTATATGGCCAGCCTTACATGGCTCTGAGCATTATATGGCCAGCCTTACACCACTATGAGCATTATATGGCCAGCCTTACACGGCTATGAGCATTATATGGCCAGCCTTACACTTACACGGCTATGAGCATTATATGGCCAGCCTTACACCACTATGAGCATTATATGGCCAGCCTTACATGGCTATGAGCATTGACAGCTCTGACATCTGGTTGAAGCTACCGGCATGTTATGGGCTCAGGCTGATGTTTAGGCTGTGGTGGAGATGGGCAGTGAGCAGCCATGGCGGATGCACTGTATGACCCCGCATACACCCGCCACAGTACATCACTCTCGTTACTGCCGGTCCACCATTAATCCCCCAGCACTGCATCTGAGAATGAATGTCCCGCTATGTACAATACTGAGTGACACGAGGGTCTGGGCAATGACAGGAAACCGTGCTAGCATCCGCCCTATCTGCGGCTTATTGCGGCTTCGGCTTCCCGCTATACGTTACTTTACCAACCTCAGCGTCTCCTTCCTCGGCTCCGGTGTATACCATATATAGGTGACGTCATCAGCACGTCCACCAACGACAGGAAGTGCTGCGCACAGCCCCGCCTCCACGCTCGGTGTCCATAGCAACTAACTGAGTGGCGCAGTGACAGTGTGCAGAGCGGCTGTGGTGACGGGTTCTGGCGCCTCAGCCTGGAGATTAGTGGAGATAGTCATGGACGCTGCTGCCGCTGCCGCTGCTAACACACTCGGCAGTTTCTGAGTGAAACCCAGAAGTGGTTCCAGCAGGAAGAAGCACAAGTCCTCCCTTATAGGTTCTTTCCTTTTCCTGGATGTGGCTTAGGAAACCGCACCTTAGGCCATGTTCACACTGGGGCCATTTCTTTGTTTCACCTCAGTGATGAGAAGATTGGAAAAGACACTGCAGACTCTCACCCCACAAAGCCAGATAGACGCTGAAAGCCAAGCACTAGTGATAGAAGGACAGAGCAGGATGATGTCCTTGCAGGGTCACAGCAGTGTGCAGACATTGGGGTATCTGGGCAACTATAATATTGGTGGCTATTCCTCCCAGTGCAGGAAAAGCTGGCACACTCCCCCATCTCCTGCACCACACCGCCAGGCTGTTCTGTCTGCTTCCCTGAGCTCAGGTTCAGGTTACCTCCTCCAGCCTCCTGGGGGAAGAGAAGGAGAATTACAGTTACAGTATGGAGCAATGGCACACTATGGGAGGCATTTATTAAGTCCGGCGTTTTTTACGCCGGACGTAAAAATGCCCCCGCAGCTCCGGCGCTACGGAGATTTATGTAGAGGCGGACTGCCTCTACATAAATCCCGTGCGCGCTGTTGCGCACCGCCGAAAACCTACGCCAGCTGAGGACTGGAGTAGGTTTTCGGCGTACATTTTGGCGGAACGGATGATAAATCGCGCGGACTCTGAGTCTGCGCCCTCCGTTCCGCCCACTTTCCGCCCCCTGGCGTACTCGGCGGAAAGTGCCGATTTGCAAATATTTTATTCGCAAATCGGCCATTTGCGTATAAAAAAATACGCAAATCGGCACTTTCCGCCGAAAATCATCCGTTCGCCGGATGATACATGTGGCCCTATGTGTTTAGAGCGGAGCTGTGGTTACCTCCTCTGTACATAGCCTGGGCCCCTGATGCAAGCAGCGGCTGCGCTGGTCAGCCAAATCCCAGCCTATCGCATGGCTGATTGCTACCAAGGAGAAGTGTATGCGCAGCATCTTGGAGGGTTACATAGTAACAGAGTTAATAAGGTGGAAAGAAGACAAGTCCATCAGGTTCAACCTTGGGAAACCCTACTGTGTTGATCCAGGAAGGCAAAAACCCTTATGAGGCCGATGACAATTGCCCCATCACATGGAGAAAATTCCTTCCCGACTCCAATAGCAATCAGATTGTGGATCAGCGTATCACCAGAAATCTAATGTCCATAACTTGTAAAAATCTGTTTTTCAAGAAAAGCATCCAGGCCTCTCTTGAACATTTTTAAGGGACACTTGTGGTGTACAGGTGGACTGTTTCTGGGTACAATTACAGTACTTAGTTACATAGCCTTTGGCTATAATGACAATAATAGAAGATCCTGCTACTGTGTTGGCTGCTGGCATAGCAGTGATTGGACGGCTGCATCAGGTGACCTGGGTGTATATAGACCCAGGTCTCCACATGCTCAACTCACTTGCATTCTGTTAGTTGTCAGCAAGAGCTGTTGGAGCAGGTAAAGAGGTAGGGGGATTAGGTTTACCAAAATAATCACAGCGAGGAGGGAGGGATGCTGGTCACTGCCCAGCTCCTGCCCTGACCTCTTTTTTCCTTCTGCCTACAAGTAGAGAAATGTGTGGGGCTCTATGCGGAGGTCAGGAGTTATCAGTGCAGGAGCAGTGAAGCAGAGATCTCCTTGTCTTCTGCTCTTTAACCCTTTTTTGTGCTGCAGCATGTAAGTGACATTTGTGTCACTTACTGCAGTACATAAGGGGTTAAGCAGAATGACACTATCAGGCTGCTCCACTCTGTTTCTGCACTTATGTATTTAGCCATAAGAGCTTCTAATGGGTCCTTATAGTTAAATACAGTGGACTAACAGAGCAAGCAGCCATTGGCTCTTTGCTCTGCCAGCCACTCTTGTGGTCGCAGGCAGCATTCTGCCTTTAGCCACAAGAGCCACTGTCTCCTTCAACTTGCAGGGGCCTTCGCAGTGCTTAAAGGAATAATAGTATTAATGGCACTGGCCAGAAGCCTGGTGAGTATGTATGTTTGTTGTTGTTTTTTTGTTTTTTTTTTTACAAAGAGGGCACTGCTTACACTGATTGTGCCACCCTGAAGACACTGCAGCAGTGCTTTGATTTGCCAACTCATCAACTCTTGTGTGATATGGTTAAATGCTAGAACTCCACATTCTATATGTTGGCCAGGATTTGCCAGCAACAGAGAGCCACCAGGGAGTATCCTTTGGTTTGCCAGTCAGCTGCCAGACTTCACTAACAAGGACTGAGCATAGATGGCTAACATCTGTGAGGTCTTAATAAAATTTGAGGAGTCAATCCTGATGGTGTGTGGCGATATTGCTAGTGTGAGCTTAACCATACCACTGCTGTCTCTATTGAAATGCTTGAATGTCCATTTGTGCGGGGGCCAGTAGATCACAGTAACACAATACAATGTACAATGGATGAAAGCAAGACCACCCCTTTTTCAATTTCTCAGCACAGATTGGATGAGCGGAAGTGTGTTGTGGACACTGCAGTGTGTAGAATTAAAGGAGAGCTCTACATAAAGAAAATTTGTTTTCTATTTAAAGTACATTAAAGTTAAATAGGTGTGTCTATATAATGTATTACCATATCTGCATGGTTCTGCCACACTGGTAGCTGATAGCAATCCAGGAAGTGAAGAAAAATGGCCTCTGTCAATTCACATAGTCTCCTGCTCCCACCTTAGGAGACAAAGATCCCATGCCTCTGTCTCACATTGTGTGTGTTTGCTGAGTGCAGTGATCATGCAGACAGGGGGCAGGGCGTGATGTCACAGGAGGCTTGGCTGGATCCCCCAATCCCTTGAGTGATTCACCATCTCTGACCAGCCAGAAGCAGCTGCTGTAATTTCGCTGATTGTGCAGTGAAATTAGGGCTGTGTTCACACACGGAGTTTCATTGCAGTACTTCAGCGTATTCACAAAAATTATTAAGTAACACAAGTAAATGATGCAAAACGGCAGAGAGTATCAGAGCCGGCACTGCCAATCCCACCTGGAGAAAAAACGGGGTATAAACAGTATATCCTATGTAAGATAATATCGGATAAAGGCCTTATTGTGCAGCTCAACTTCAAAGATAAAAGATGCTTGATCATAATGTGTGCGTGGAGATGAAAAGAAAAAAAAAATAAATTCAAAAAGTTCTTTACTTTATTTCAATATCAGCGTTACAGGTAGACAACACAACATGCTATGCGGTGTTACAGGTAGAGAATACAGCGTGCTGTGTGGTGTTACAGGTAGAGAATACAGCGTGCTGTGTGGTGTTACAGGTAGAGAATACAGCGTGCTGTGTGGTGTTACAGGTAGAGAATACAGCGTGCTGTGTGGTGTTACAGGTAGAGAATACAGCGTGCTGTGTGGTGTTACAGGTAGAGAATACAGCGTGCTGTGTGGTGTTACAGGTAGAGAATACAGCGTGCTGTGTGGGGTTACAGGTAGAGAATACAGCGTGCTGTGTGGGGTTACAGGTAGAGAATACAGCGTGCTGTGTGGGGTTACAGGTAGAGAATACAGCGTGCTGTGTGGGGTTACAGGTAGAGAATACAGCGTGCTGTGTGGGGTTACAGGTAGAGAATACAGCGTGCTGTGTGGGGTTACAGGTAGAGAATACAGCGTGCTGTGTGGGGTTACAGGTAGAGTACAGTGTGCTGTGTGGTGTTACAGGTAGTGAATACAGTGTGCTGTGTGTTGTTACAGGTAGAGAATACAGTGTGCTGTGTGGTGTTACAGGTAGAGAATACAGTGTGCTGTGTAGTGTTACAGGTAGAGAATACAGCCTGCTGTGTGGTGTTACAGGTAGAGAATACAGCGTGCTGTGTGATGTAACAGGTAGAAAATACAGCGTGTAGTGTGGTGTTACAGGTAGAAAATACAGTGTGCTGTGTGGAGTTACAGGTAGAGAATACAGCGTGCTGTGTGGAGTTACAGGTAGAGAATACAGCGTGCTGTGTGGAGTTACAGGTAGAGAATACAGTGTGGTGTTACAGGTAGAGAATACAGCGCGCTGTGTGGCATTACAGGTAGAGAATACAGCGTGCTGTGTGGTGTTACAGGTAGAGAATACAGCGTGCTGTGTGGTGTTACAGGTAGAGAATACAGTGTGCTGTGTGGTGTTACAGGTAGAGAATACAGTGTGCTGTGTGGTGTTACAGGTAGAGGATACAGCGTGCTGTGTGGTATTACAGGTAGAGAATACAGCGCGCTGTGTGGCATTACAGGTAGAGAATACAGCATTCTGTGTGGTGTTACAGGTAGAGAATACAGCGTGCTGTGTGGTGTTACAGGTAGAGAATACAGTGTGCTGTGTGGTGTTACAGGTAGAGAATACAGCGTGCTGTGTGGTGTTACAGGTAGAGAATACAATGTGCTGTGTGGTATTACAGGTAGAGAATACAGTGTGCTGTGTGGTGTTACAGGTAGAGAATACAGCGCGCTGTGTGGTGTTACAGGTAGAGAATACAGTGTGCTGTGTGGTGTTACAGGTAGAGAATACAGCGTGCTGTGTGGTGTTACAGGTAGAGAATACAGCACGCTGTGTGGCATTACAGGTAGAGAATACAGCGCGCTGTGTGGCGTTACAGGCAGAGAATACTGTGTGCTGTGTGGTATTACAGGTAGAGAATACAGTGTGCTGTGTGGTGTTACAGGTAGAGAATACAGCGCGCTGTGTGGTGTTACAGGTAGAGAATACAGTGTGCTGTGTGGTGTTACAGGTAGAGAATACAGCGTGCTGTGTGGTGTTACAGGTAGAGAATACAGCACGCTGTGTGGCATTACAGGTAGAGAATACAGCGTGCTGTGTGGTGTTACAGGCAGAGAATACTGTGTGCTGTGTGGGTGGGACCACAATGATATGATAAAGTACTGCAAATAATTCAGTAATACAATGAAACTGCAATGTGTGAACGCAGCCTAGATGTTCTGCAACAGATGCGGGCGAGGATTGGGCAGGGTGGAGGAATGTAATGAATAGCTGAGGGAAAGCATTGCATTCTGAAACCGGAACTGCATTCTGGGAACTGCTCAACCAGGAAGTACAGCCACACAGAACAACCCCTCCTCCCCCCCCCCCCCCCAAAAAAAAAAAATAATAATAAATAAATAAATAAAAATAAAATGGATTTCTGGTAGTTTCAGAACTGGGATAGATAGGTCAGTAATTTTTTTTCTTAACCTGTACCTGGAGTTCCCCTTTAATGCCGATTTTAACGCAACTGGATGGAAAGCCATCTTTCTAGTGAGGATAACAAATGGTCTGTTGGCAGTGTTGCACACTTGGCCCACAGGGCTGAGGAGTCAGAGCCAATTTTGGTTTGAATCAGAGTTTGGTTGGAATGTACTCCAGCCTTAAAAAATCTTTCAAAATTTGATCAAATTTTTATATGAATTTTATACATGTTACTCATCAATATATTTTATGTTGTATCAATCTAAAGAACTTTTTCACATACATTTAGTTAGTAAGGGTGAAGCATTTCCTTCATATGGGTTTATGCACAGTGAGGAATTGAAGCAGAAAGTTTTCAGGCAGAATTTAAGCCCCCCATTGACTTCTATAGGATTCCTCTAGCAGATCTACAGCAGAAAATTCTGCAGTGTGAACAACAGAGCAGAAAACCCATTGAACACAATGAGACTTTGCTCTGTACATATTTTACGGGAGGAATTTCAAGCTGAAATTCCTCTTCAATTCCTCGCCTTTTCCTCAGTGTGCACATACCCCATATCAGCCATAAAGCACTGGCCCTAGCAGATAGGGATGGTCAGGGAAAAGCGGTCAGTCACTATTTGGCAGTTTGTTTCTGAGCTGGAGAAGTCTGTGCTGTTCTGATGCTGGATAATTGTAGGTGGTGGAATCATAATAAAGAAGTCCTATTTACCTGCCCCTGTGCCCCCCACAGTGCAGCGTCATGGCTCATGGTCCCCCACCAGGCTCCCGATCCTGTGATGTCATGGCCCCACTCAGCCAATCAGTGACTGAGGTAGGATACACCTGCAGTCACTCACTGGCTGAGCGGGTAGTTGCTGTGGGGCCACGATGATTCATGAGCTGATAATCTAGGCCTATGTATAACCTCTATATCACTTGTATCTGGCATTCTTAGCAGTTTTTCTTTGAATATGGTGAATATATAGTCAGGAACATAGAACATTGTCAGCAGAAAAAAGACCACCTGGTCAGTCTAGTTTTGAGTTCTTCATGACATGGTGGCTGGAGACTAGCGGCACCAACACAAAGAGGAGAATTGGCTTTATATCTTTGCCAAAGGGTGCGTTTACACAGAAAGATTTATCTGACAGATTTTGGAAGCCAAAGCCAGAAATGGATTTAAAAAGGGAATAGATCCCAGTCTTTCCTTTATGACCTTATCTCTGTTTATAGTCTGCTCCTGGTTTTGGCTTCAAAGATCTGTCAGATAAATCTGTCTGTGTAAACGCACCATAATGGTGCATTTACACAGAAAGATTATCTGACAGATTATCTGCCAAAGATTTGAAGCCAAAACCAGGAACAGACTATAAACAGAGATCAGGTCATAAAGGAAAGCCTGAGATTTCTCCTCTTTTCAAATCCACTCCTGGCTTTGGCTTCAAATCTTTGGCAGATAATCTGTCAGATAATCTTTCTGTGTAAATGCACCATTATGGTGCGTTTACACAGACAGATTTATCTGACAGATTTTGGGAGTCAAAGCCAGGAGCAGACTATAAACAGGGAACAGGTCATAAAGGGAAGACTGAGATTTCTCCTGTTTTCAAATCCAATCCTGGCTTTGGCATCCAAAATCTGTCAGATAAATCTGTCTGTGTAAACGCACCATTAGAAGTAGCCCCAGGATCATGTAGGACATTACAAAGAAGTGCTGCTAAGCCAGTTCTACTTTACACCAGCATGACAAATTGCTATTCTAGTGTATAATTGGCCATTTATGAAGGAGCTGGAGCCAGTATGTGATAAAAATTTTGTTGGAATTAGTCAGAGCTGTCGCTTACAGACTCTACTGCCCCGCTTACCAGAGACCCTCGTGTTACAGCCATTTTTGGCAACATGGACTACTGGCTATTCACCTTGCTTGACCCCACGGTATAGAGAGAAGTTCACTTATCTCCTTCCCTGAGAGGTGAGATGTACACAAGTCCAGGTATACCACAAGGGCCAGGTGGAGAAATTGCTCAAAGCCTTCCCCCTCTGTCAATGCAATTGGCAGAGTACTTGGTTGTGTGGGCTAACGAGGAGGGAATATGAGGCAGCATGGCAAACACTGAAAGAAGAACACTATCCAAGTTATGGAACATGTTTATAACACCCTAACAGGTTAAATCCACCAACACGCATTCTAGGATGTCACCGAGGGACAAGTTCTGGAAGTTGGTGTGAGTGTATGTAGTGTACTGCACCAGCGTCCTTCCAGATCACTCTGCACCATTCAACTATTCCTGTCATCTGCTGTCCGAAAACCGCTCAATAAAAGAAAGCTTCCGGCTCGTCTATGTTTATACAGTAGGAACATGGCTATTCGTGGTTTCGATCCCGCCCATATAAAATTGGATATTAATTTTTTTGCAGCGCGCATTTGCTTTGTATTTGTAAAAATTTGTTATAAAACCCAATAAAGAACTATTGAAAAAGAAAAAAAGATAGCTTCCCCATAATGTACAGAAAAAATTAAGAAAAAGATTACAAGTCAGAAACACATTAAAAAACATTTCCGCATCTAAGCAGTATGAAGAAATTAGGACAATAAAACACAGTCAATGAAGAAATATATTGCTTGTTCAAAATGGGGGGAAAAAAACACAAACCTGTCACTACGTTTATGCTGTCCTATCTAAGGGTAGCATAAACTAGTGACAAAGCTGAACAGAATGATGTAATCACTTACAGTGTTCTGTACAACTTATTCAGAGAGATCCTCCTCAATAACATTGACAATTAGTGCTGCTAATCAGCTGTCAATCAGCAGCTGGAGGTTTGGGAGGGGTGTAGCAAGAATCTTATTCTCCTGCATATTAGGAGAACAGCTGAACAAAACTAAGAGATACACCACTCTGTTCAGCATTTCTGTCACTAGCTTATGCTGCCCTCATTTAAAGTGACTACCACCAGGCCCAGGCAGAAGCACTGGAGGCAGGCCGACCCACCCTTAGTGGGAAGAAACCCCGGCCCCTCCATGACGTGACTCCATTAGAATCAATGGAACCCTATCATGGAGGGTGGGTCGGCTGCCTCCAGTGCTTCAGCCTGGGCCTGGTGGTACAGTCACTTTAAGGCAGCATAAACCCAGTGACAGATTCCATTAAAAGGCACAAAAGACTAAATCAATGCTCCCAATTTCAGATAGAGGATTTTCATCCTGTGTCCCATAGAACACTTCACAATGTGTAAAGAACAGAACACACAAGAAAGCAAAGGTTACTGGCATTCCACATCCTTAGGTTGGTCTATGTCCTGTCCTTCCTACTTTTCATATCCAATTCCAACAAATAAGGCAATTCTTCAAGTCCACTTCGCCAATATTTAAATAATCCAGTTTGTGTCATTTTGGGAGGTCCCCAGGAAAATAACATTTATCAACTATGAAGCAGGCGGACACCAGGACATCAGAGCAGCGGAATGTGGGTGACATTGCTGAAGCCAAGGAGGAAAGTGAATATTATTGCTTTCCCCCACCCCCTTCCCCGGTCACTGCCGAAAAAGGGGTCCCGGTCTGAGTATCCCATTAATAGAGATGATCGAACAGCGGAAAATCTTAGGTTCTATAGAACTCGAACCTTGACGAACCTTCCGCATTTGATTCCTGATGCCTTCCTGGTCCGTGGGGAAGGAGGAGACAGCCTGGGTACCGCCTGGAATTTCGGGATACAGCCTTTTTACCTAGACTGAATCCCGGAATCCCAGGCGGTACCCGGGCTGGCTTAGGTTATAGAACCGAAGATTTTCCGCTGTTCGATCATCTCTACCCATTAACTGGCCACACAATTTTTTAAGCAGTGCTGCAGTTTTACTTGCACATTTGTGCACCCTTTAACAATTGTGATAATGCCTGCATTCCAGGTACAACTGCAGTATTACGTGCAAATTTATCAAATAAACACTGTAGTTAAAACTTGCCCACAACATAGCATTGTTTCTTCTAGAGGTGAGCGAATTTACAGTAATAATGAAGTGAACAGCTTTATTTCTGCAATCCGCTCATCAACCAAAACCAGGAGTGGATTGACACAAAAAGGCTATGGCCGCCATTTCAAAACAACGGACGCGGATTTAAAATAACGTCTGTTAGCTGTCATTAAATAGCGTCCATTCCCAAAATGTCAAGTGTGTGTGAACATAGCCTTTCTGTGTCCTCAATCCACTCCTGGTTTTGGTTGAAAAAACACTGAGCAAAATACAGAGCAAAACTACTGTGTGAGAACATAGCCTTACTGTAAATTTGCTCATCTCTAGTTTCCACCAGACGGTGAGATCCCAGTTTCAAAGTTCATTTTACCAACCTGAAGTTTTGTCAGATGCTCATTTGGTTTGCAATTTCACAAGTGACAACCAAAACAGATCATATTAGGAAAACATACCATTATCTTTATAACCACAAATCAAATTAGATTGCCCAGACTGACCCCAAAACAGCAAATGCCCCTAGAAAAGGCAAGTAATCATTTAGGGTGCTTTCACACGTAACAAGAAATCTGCTGCGGATCCCTGCCCTGTACACTTCTCGGCAAACTCACAGCGGGATGCACATCCTGCTGTATGTGTCCACAGCCCGCCCCGTTAACCCCCTCCGCCGGAGTGTACACTTTACCTGGTCCCCGCTACGTCCCGTTTGGCCAATCAGGGAGCTGCCCTGCCGCAGCGCACTGATTGGCAGAGAGGGACGTGAAGACATGGGAGCCCCGAAGCAAGCCAGAGCGGGACCAGGTGAAGTATAGGCTCCGGTGGTGGGGGGTTAACGGGGCAGGCTGCTGACAAACATGTACATCCTGCTGCGAGTTTGTCTGCCCATAGGGCGTACAGGGCCTGGATCTGCAGCGGGTCTGGCTGCGAAATCGCAGCAAGAAATCCGCTGCGGATCAGTTATGTGTGAACGCACCATAAAACTGGATCATGGAGCAAAGTAAGAAGGTGGCCTGGTCTGACTAAGCCTACTTCTTGACACGCATGCACCCTGCCATCTATATAATGTTATTTATCTGGGAAAGAAATGACAGATACAGCGTGGTGGAAATGCTTCTCATAATTAAAAGGGGTCTTCTATAAACAGCAGATATTTAGATCGATATACATGACTGTCTTCAATGAGACCCCCTGACCACATCATAGGGATAGCAGCGTTTGTTGAACAAGGAATTCTGTTTGTTAAAGCCTCCGGTATACTTTGTACAAACCCAGAGTCTGGTTCAGCCATCAGTAAAAAGTGTATTGGCACCCTCCAGAGTCTCCAGAGACAGATGATGTTGATGAAGACAGCTGTCTTATGTGATGGGTTTTCACAGCCAGACACCTTTATTCTTGGAGAGATAAGGTGATGCCAAGGTCGAGCATTCGGGTTATTAAGACAATGGTCTTAAGAATTCTACATATGCTCCTCCTGAGATATCAGCACATAAGCTAGGTACACACAGGAGCCACTGCTAACTGGCTCCTCACTTATATCATATGGAGCTTCTTAAAGTAAATGTACCATCAAGACAAGGCAATTTTTTTTCTTCTGTACCATAACAGCACTAGCACAGGGATCCTGGTCGCACAGTCCTTTTTTTGTTTAAATGCCGCCTGGTTCCCATGCTTGGCGCCGTTCTCTTGTTGTGCATTGTCCTGGTTTTATACACTGGAGGCGGGCCCAGCGCCCCCAGTGTCATAATATCCCCTTCCTCAGTGACACGGCTCCATTAGAATCAAGCAGGGCCATGTCACTAAAGGGAGGGGATATAGTCAGACTGGGGCGCCGGGCCGCTGCACAACAAGAAAACTGGACCAACTGCGTTTTTTGAAAAAAAGGACCGCTCCACCGGGTTCTCTGCGCAGATAAGGTACTGAAAAAAATTCTTGTGTTATCATGATGTAACATTCGCTTTAAAAAACAAAACAAAAAAGCTTGTGAGTAGAATTGTGAATTCACAGAATGGCGGTGTCAGTAAGGGCATCCCTATGACTTCTAGTTTCTGCACATTCCTATTCACATATGTGACATAAAAGCACAGACACTCAGCAAAGCAAAGTTAGACCATGATTTCACTCTGAACTTTATTTACAATACTAACATTTAAAAAATAGGATTGTGTTCTTACAAGTGCACAGAAGTTCTTTACACAAATGTAAATTTACGTACGGTGGGTGTATTTATTCTGTTAAGGTACAGAACTAGGATGTACTTCTGAAGCACAACTTTGATTGCTCTTTAACAGAAATTTAGAGAAAAGCAAAACCTAACAAGGGCCCAGTCACTTAATCCAAAAATGGATAAGCTATGAAATTTATAACCAACGGCATAGTGTCAATGTCTGCCAATATTTCACATTAAGACTCTAGATTCCTCTGGCATTCCTCAAATATTTTCTGGAAAGAATCAGCCAACTCCTGGTTTTTGAATCTAGCAGCAAGTTGCTCAAACTTTCCTTCTCCATCTGTAAAAATAAAATTGGACAAGTTATCAACTGTACTGACATTTTACTCTCACACCCCCATATACCTGGCACAAGTGATAACCAAAGATGTCACCAATCGAGACACTGAAAACAATCATGCCACAGAATTGACAACTGTTCTGTCTAGGGGCAGGGGTAACTGATGTTCAGCAGTTTATCTTCTGACAAGTCAATTCTTTCAGCAGAGAGCCGCAGAGCCCTATACTTAACATTGAGACACTGAGGCAGGCCGAATTCCGAGCTGAGTCTGCGGCAGGGATTCTGCTCGGAATTTCGGCAGTGTGAACGGACCCTCGTACAGGTGTTCCTCACAAGAGAGGTGCCCTATAATTGTGAGTGAGGTGCAGCTGGTGAGGCAGTTTTGACAGTAAACAAGCTGCACAGTTCTCTAAGCCTGAACAATTCTCTTTTTAGCTATATAAGAGTCCGGTTTTGCTTCTTTAACGTCTTAGGATGTCCAGCATAAAATTAAAGGGGGTTATCCAGGATTAACACCCCCCCCCCCCCCCAAAAAAAAATCCCAAACAAGCAAAAAAAAAAAAAAAAAAAAAAAAAAAGCCAATTTCTTGCAAAAACAGCACTACACTGTACCCAAGCAGCAGAACTACACCTAAACTGAGAACAAGAGTGGTGCTGTTTCTGGAAGAAAAAGGCCATGAGTTTGTAACCCTGGAAAAGGTTTCAAGCCAAGCTTTTTCTAATTGTTGGCAAGGACTATATGCATTTGTAAGCGAAGCCCAAACATCACCATGTTCTGGCTGGTAAGGCACAGAAGTTTTAGTTTATATGTCTATGTGCAACAGGCGTAAACTGGTTTAATTTTCATTAGGGAATTACTGATATAGTCTTTATTTTCCAGCAAATACGTACCTGAAAAATCCTGTGCTGCCCAAACCAGAGCATTATTAGACGTGTTTAAGGGTGCCAGTTTTATTTCTTTTGAGATCATGTGGTTAGCACACACTTTCAATACTTGGTCTCGACGCATGAGAACACGGTAATATTTCTTTTCTTGGTGGAAAAGGATTTTTAGCTCTCCTACTCCTCTTTCCTTCCACTGATTGACATCTCTGTCCCACCGGTATAGCTTCACTCGCTCTTTAAAAAGCATCTCTTCATCTTCTTCTCCTGATTTAACTTCCACCTTAGCAAATCATATAAAAAGGCAGTTATAGTGCATGTAGCTTAACGAGAACTTGGTTTCACCAATGTGATCAGTCTCCCAATCTTAAAATAATTCTTCTACTCAGGTATTTGTGCAATACACTCTAATGGTGCGTTTACACAGACAGATTTATCTGACAGATCTTTGAAGCCAAAGCCAGGAACAGACTATAAACAGGGAACAAGTCATAAAAGGAGAGACTGAGATTTCTCCTCCTTTCAAATCCATACCTGGCTTTGGCTTAAAAAATCTGTCAGATAAATCTGTCTGTGTAAACACACCATTACTCTAATTTTTTATACATTTGTTGCATTTTTAACCCTTTAACTATACAGCCTATTTTGGCCTTGTGTATGCTACAAAATTTTATTTTTCCCACCTTCTGAGAGCCGTAACTCTTAAATTTTCCATGTATAGTGCTGAAGGACTTATTTTTTGCAGAATCGATTGTACTTTGTAAAGACTTTCACTTTACCATAAAATATAGAGCAAAACAACAAAAAAAATTGTTTGTTGGACGAAATTGAAAAAGGAAACAATAATGCAATACATGTGGGGGAATTTTGCACAGAGCACTTTACAGTAAAATAAAATGTCACCTTGATTCTGTAGGTCACTTACAATGACAATATCCATGTTTAAAATAGCTCTTTAATTATTTTACTACTTTTAACCTTGTCGTATTCTGATCCCTAAAATCGTTTTATTTTTCCATTAATGGGGCGGTTTAAAGGCTTTTTATTTGCGCCATTCACAGGTGCAGGATTAATAACATTACATTTTTTTACATGTAATCAATAAAACATTACTTATACTGTTGAGTGCTATGCCACTGCATAGCATTGATCAGTCATATCTGCACACAGCAACCTAAAGTCTGCCCAAGGAAGACTATGAGCACATCTGCCCTTCATCCTGCCAAAAAAGCCTACTTCACCTCTCCAACTCTTGTCCAACACTCCAAAACGCATCCTTGATACCTTTAAGCCCCAAGTTGAGACACCTATCACTGACCCCTGTGGTCTCCTACTTCAAATCTAAAATCAGCTCTGACATTACCTCCCAGCACTAAAATCCCATAAAGTCCCTCTCCCACTTCCAAGTCTCCAAGCTCCTCGTCCCATAACCTGCCCCAGCGATCCTATTCCCTCACACCTCATCCAGCCACTCTCTCCTGCCATCATTACTCACCTCACTAAAGTATCCAACTCTCCCTCTCCTCTGGTATCTCTCCATCATCTTTCATATATTCTATTATAACCTTGCAATTAACTATTGACCGGTCTCTAAACACCCTCTCATCTTTAAACTCTTTGAACATTTTGGTCTATTCTCAGCTAATCTGCTATCTCTCAGATAACTCTCTGATCAGCACCCTACTTCCAGTCCTTTTATTCCAGTGAAACCACTCTCACCATAGTGTCAATCGTTCCCCTGAAGGCAAAGTTACAAGAAACAGTGTTTGAGACCATAGATCACCAGCTCCTCCTCTCCATGCTCTTCTCTCTTGGCCTAAAAGGACTGTTTTCTCCTAGTTTTCTTCTTACCTTACTGACCGTGTATCCTATCAGTGTATCCTTCTCTGGCTTTACTTCTTCATCTTTACCTCTTACTGTTGGGGTTCCCCAGGGATCAGTCCTAGGTCCCCTCCTCTTCTCCCTCTATATGGCCCCCATTGGAAGTTACACCTTCAATACCATCTCTATATGCTGAGCACACCCAGCTATAAACCTCCTATTATATCAACCCTGCATTCTTACAAAACACCAGTGACTGTGTATGCTCTAATATTATGACCTCTCTATTTCTCAAACTCAATACTAAAAAAGAACTTCTTGTGTTCCCTCCCTCTAACCAACTTAATCATGACATCTCACTCTCAGTCTGTGTTACTTGCATAACTCCAAGGCATCAAGCTCGATGTCTGGGGGTTATGCTAGACTCTGACCTTTTATTCCCTTATTCAAACTCCTGCATGCTACTGTCACCTACACCTCAAAAACATCTCCAGAACTCACCCATTTTTCACCATTGATACAGCTCAGACTCTTACTTTTGTCCTGATCCATTCTTGTCATGACTACTGTAACTCCCTACTAATTGGTCTTCCTTTCTCTAAACTCTCTCTCCCCCCCCCCACCTTGCTTTGTAAACTCACATTGAGACATGTAAGTTTGCCTACCAAAACAAAGGTCACATGTTAAACATGCAACAAAACCCAACCTAATAGATATGTCTGCCTATGAGCCAAACATCTAAACATGTCGTCTACAACTGGGGAGCAAACACAGGAATAACTTCCATTCATTATTACCTCTGGTAACGAAACAATGGGTTCAAAATGGACATCATCACAGTGAACCACCTCTTCGTCACTTTCACCTTCATTCTCTGCCTTTTGGCCCACAGAGCTAAACACAGCTGCGCCCGTATTTGCCCACTGGAAATTAGTGTCTGCAGGATTTGAAAACACAACAGAAAGAAAAATTTTATCTATTTAAATCCACAAATATGTGCAGCAATCCAATGATGTAGTGGTCAAAAGTAAATATCTATTACAAAAATCTAAATCATCATATGCCATTCATATTTTCATTGCAGGGTATGACAGATGAAGAGTATAATAGGTAGGGGTCAAGCAGCATGTTTTATGGCAAACCTGCAGTTGGAATGTAGCAGTGGTATGAAGGTATGAAAATGGGTTGTGAAGACTATATGAAAGCTTTTGCTGATATTGCTGATCTTATGTGTGAAGCATGTGGAAAAGTCCTCAAGTAAGATGAAAGATGTAGAGCTTGGTGGCAATATATATACAGGAAAAGAGGTGGAAACCATATGTACAAGAACTAACATGATTTCACAACCTACCTTTGGAACCAAAAGCAAAATCCCCATTGTTTGATGCCAGGTCAGCAAATGACATTCCTGATCCAGAGTTTAGGCCAAAGGAGAAGTTGATCGCTAACAAGATAGCATACAAAAGAGGATATTGAAAAAATACTCATATTAGCACATGTTCAAGAGTAAGGGCCAGTGTTCACACTGAATAATACTGTCGGAATTTCAAGTGGACTCCGCTTCAAGTTCTGCCTGTCCTATTCTTTTAATAGGATGCCTCATGCGTCCTTCACCAAAAGAATTCCCATGTCAATTATTTTGGCGGAAAAAAACAGAGGGTGCACAAGGCATCCTATTCAATGAATAGGACACTCAGAACTTCAAGCGGAGTCCACTTAAAATTCCCCCAGAATTATTCAGCGTGAACAGGCCCTAAACACAGCAAGTGGGGGCTGAAACACACAACTTTTATAATTGTTTTAACAACCTACTGTATATATTTTCACAAGCTTGTATGTATGTGTACATTTACTAGATGCAGCTTAACACCATGTATACCTCTTATAGAGCCCTGCCCTTTATATGTTGTTACTTCTCTGGAGTGTGGGAAAAATCATAAATCTGTGTGCAATATTTGACTGTTGTTACTGTACTAGTGCACATTATGCCTGTGGTTGCAGAGTAACCCCACATACCTGTGCTTGTAGAATCTGGCTGAGCGTCTTCTGTTTTTGTTGATAAGTTCACAGGTTCTGGGGCAGAGGTTTCTGTTTTTTCTTGTGCTGTGGATGGAGTGATGGAGGCTGCAGCTGTTCTAACACCTTCCTCTGTTTCCCCGAGTCCCTACATAAATAATATTTCAGTACAGTAAAAAATACAATATCTATATAAAAAATTGCAGAGATACACAAAAGGTCTTCAATTTAACCCATACAAATACTTAATTTCTCAGACACCGCAGCTTCCTGTGCTTAGCTGCAGAAATCTTCTGCAATAAAAAGGTTTAGCCATCACTATATAGTTGTGGGGAAGTACATATATCCCACATGAAAATGTACCAACTGCAGTTTCTCACTGTGTACAGTGCTTATCTAGAGTCTCTCCTATACACTTTGACACAACAGTTCAATTTAAAAAGCTCTTTAGATGTTTGAGGCTAAAGCATGCCTGGTACAATGTCAGGTGTTTGCCAAGCCTGTATAGTTCCAATGGAAAAATAAAAACACATTTAGAGGGGGAAACAAAAAGAAAACTGAAATAATGTGGTTGCACATTTGCATTCGTTATGCGATAATCCTAACATCATCCCACGGTACTGGGGAATAAATGGCGGCATGGTTTCAGCCACATTCTAAGTGTGTTTTAAACACAGCCTAAGGGTGCCTTCACACCTACACACTCGCAGCGTAAATCTCGCAGCGAGTCTGGCAGGTCCCGGCAGTTCACAGTCACGACATACGCCAGCCGCTTAACCCCTTCTGCTGCCGCCCGGCTCCCGCTCTGTGTACATTACCTGTCTCTCGCTGCAGGGGGTCCCGACGTACTGCTCTCTCGCCCGGCCAATCAGTGTGTTGCCCAGCCACAGGCACTGATTGGCTGGGCGGGAGAGCAGTACGCCGGGACCCCGTGCAGGGAGGAGAGGTAATGTATACAGACACAGCGGGGGATCCGGGCGGCAGCAGAAGGGGTTAAGGGGTCGGCAGAATTACATACACGCAGCGGTCGTTCAGACTTACACTCAGCGGTCGTTGTTCAACTGCCAGACTCGCAGCGAGATTTACGCTGCGAGTCGGTAGGTGTGAAGGCACCCTTTTAAAGTCCCTGTCGTTATAACTTTCAAAATCTAAATCAACAGTAGATGTGATATAAGGCAAGTTTGCAATTTACTCATTTTATTCTTTTTATTTTTTTTTATTTTTTTAGTTATCATGGAAAAAATGAAATTTTGGTTTTCTGACATTTTTTTCTCAGTCAGAAAACAGGAAGTCCAGTGTTTCCCAGGCCATCTAAGCACTCACAGAGAGAAGGCAGTCATGTGATTGATGGAAACATTGAGCCGTGACTCTCTGTACTGGCCGGGATTCCTGGGTTTAGTCTGTTTTTTTTCAACCAGCACAAGTCTTAAAAACCTTCAGGAGACTGGACCTGGATTTCTAGTAAGTTCAGCTTTGTTTTACAGCATAACAACAACAAATAATAATGAATGTATATGGCAAACTTGCTTTATCATATCTACTGTTGATTTAGATTTTGAAAGTAATAACGACAGTGACACTTCAAACATTTAAAAATAATCCTCTATTGGCCACACATCTCATCTCTCTCACATCCGAAGATCCATCTTTTCCCAGCACCTGGACTATTATTTGTTGAGAGACACAAGGTATATTGCTCCTGAGGGCAGCTCACTACCAGGATCCATCTCTTGGCTGACAAGCAGATTGGCAAGTACTAATCCCCAGATACCATCAAATTTCTGAGCTACATCTGAAGTATGTGTCGGGATACTGGCACAAACGTATTTAGCGGCAAAATCTCAGCATGCTCATAGCCAGATGTGGTCTACTAGTGACTGTTTGGTCCATTTAAAAATTTTAACTTTGATTTTGTGAAAAAGCACAGTCACTAGTATACTATGTTCAGTTTATTAAAGTGAATGTGCCTTCAGTGGCATATGTGGCCATTTCCTTTTCCAGGTATCATGACGTCTACTTCAGATATAGCCCTGAAACCGGACATTAATATAGCTTAATGCAAACAACCATAACCAAGAATAAAGATTGAGCAGGCTATTACGGTCAGGTTACTCTCACCATGACTGGTTACTGACCATTTTACATGCAACAACATATCAGATGCAATTTTGTTTTGCGTATGAAATAGGTCCCAAAAGCACATGGCCACCAGTGCACAGGGCGATATTCATATTGTCAGCTGATGGCATGTTTTTAAGGTGTTTGAACATAGTTGTTCAATTGGCTAACATATGGGGATTCTTTACTGTAAAAGCATTGAGAATATGGAACTCTCTGCCACATGATGTTGTCATGGCTGATTCACTAAGTTCAAGGGAGGCCTGGATGTTTTTCTTGAAAAATATAACATTACAAGTTATAAGCACTAGATTACATGTGATAGAATGTTGTTTCAGGGATTTATTCTGATTTTGAGTCAGGATAGATTTTTTTATTTTTTTTTTAACCTGTGATGGGGCAATTGGCATCTGCTTCAAAGGTTTTTGCCTTCCTCTGGATCACCACAGTAGGGTTTCTGTAGGCTTATTAACTATGTTAGGGTATGTGCACACTGCTTAAAACAGACGTAAACTCCTTTGCGTAATCCATCGCTCGCGGACAGTGGCGGGCATGCACGTCTCTGCCCGTGTCATAGACTCCATGCTATGCACGGGCGGATTCCTTCCTCTGTCCAAAGAATGAACTTGATCATTCTTTGGACGGAAGAAGGAATCTGCCCGTGCATAGAATAGAGTCTATGACACGGGCGGAGACGCGCGCGCCCGCAACAGTCCGCGATTAGGTGCGAGCTGCGGAATGCGTTTTTTCCGTCGCCATTCTGTAGTGTGCTCGCACTCAAACTATGTAATACTCTGTGTAAAAGGGCATTTGTGGCTGACAAATTACAAAAATAAAGGGCCACATGAACAATCCAGTGGTCATTCGCGTGGCCATGACTGCTCGATTCAGAATCACGTAATGGGCTCAGGAAAGTAAGGCTTGTATCTGGCAGACATTCAACTGGGTAATACAGCCTTTTCAACTGGTTCTTTCTAGCAGTCCATTTTCATATTCTCAGAGGAATTTGTTAGGGAACATGGGTCAGTGTTAATTCCAATTAGGGTTGAGCAAATTTACAGTACTTCCGAAGCGCCTCACTAGGCTAGGGCACTGGCTTAGCAACCAGCTGCCTTATAACTCAATGCTACCCCGATGCGGGTGCCTGGAAAAGCTGGATCCAGTCCTGGGGAACTGGGAGAAGTTTCCCAAGACTGGATACAGTTCTACAGGACCCGGAGCGGCACAGAGTTCAAATGCCGCCAGCTGAAAAGCCAGCGGCCAAGCCTAGTACTGTATTACTTGTAAATTTGCTCATACCTAAGACTAAAGTCGCATTCACACGTTCCGTGTTTCACACAGAACATGAATGTAGGCAGCCTGTAATGGAGTGCCCCCCACACAGGCAGCATATCTGATATGATGCTGGGAGTTGGGGGGAACTGCATAGATATGCGTCGCGCTGTAATGAAAGAGCTTTGCTGCTGCTTTATTACAGCGCTGCACACAGCCATGCAGTTCCCCTGCTCACCAGCATCATAACAGAGATCCTGCCCGTGTGGGGGAGACTCCGTTACAGGCCTTCAACGTCCATGTGAAAAACAGAACATGTGAATGCGGCCTAACCCTCCAAGTATAAATACATATATATGCGCTAGATTATGCATAGAAATAAAGGTAAGGGGAGCGGAAGAAAGCAGAGGGTTAAAAAAAAGCTAGCAAGACATACAGCAGGAACAGGAACTGTGCCAGAATACAGAAAGAGGACAATAGGTAAGGGAAAACAATCTTTATTCACAGAAATGCAGGGGCGGTCGTATACTTTGACATTTACAAGAAAATTATGTATAAAAAGCAAAACAGTTAACCAAGATGATCTTAGAGATCAAATAGCTCTGGCGTATATCTATCTGTTAACATGAAAAGATATAGGAAATAATATCTAAAGGAAAAGAACAGTAGTACTTTTACCATTGCTACAAAGAACGGGTAGAAGATGAAAAGAAATACAGATGTGCCATGTTATGAAAGTTAAGTTGTATAGATTTGGAAGCATTCCAGTGCTTATTAGCTGCTGTATGTCCTGCAGGATGTTCAGTATTCTTTCAAGTCTGACAAAATGTTCTCTACTGCCACCTCTGTCCGTGAACTGTCCAGAAAAGGAGAGGCTTTCTATGGGGATTTGCTACTGCTCTGGACAGTTCCTGACATGGACAGAAGTGGCAGCAGAGAGCACTGTGTCAGACAAAAAAAAAAAAAACTCCACTTCATGCAGAACATACAGTCGCTGTTAAGACACTCACCTGCGTTCTTCTACTGCAGTTACTGACCTAGTACACCTCTAAAAACATTTTTATATTATTGCAATAAATCTAAAATGAAAAGTGAAACTACTTTGAAAGTGGTCTTAATTAAAAAAAAATTACCATTTTGTTTCAACAGCTGCAATGCCTCTGCTGGATCAGACTAGACAGTTTTTGTTGTCTGTTACTATAGTCTTAGGGTGCGTTCACACTGAGGAATCCACACGGAGAAGTCCCTGCAGATTCCGCTGCTCGCATCTTCACCCATCCCATAGGCTCCATCCTATGGTCAGACGGATTTCGCCATCCGCCCAAAGAATGGACATGTCCATTCTTTGGGCGGACAGTGGAATCCACCAACCATACAATGGAGTCTATTGGACAGGCGGAATTGCGAGCGGGAGCGCGCAGGGGCGAGCTGCGAAATCTGCAGAAACTTCTCAGTGCCGATTCCTCAGTGTGAACGCACCCTTATTCCCTTCTATCTAACCAACCAAGTGTACATTAGCATGATGTAGATGATCAATAGAACAAAGTATAAGACTGTAAGACCGCAGGACTACACTGAGCAGAATTTGTTTGCCTTTCTAGCACAGAGATGCACAGGCACTGTAACAAAAGTGCAGCAAACTAGTGCAAGGCCACTTTATTTTATTTTAGATTTATTAAGACAAACGTATGCAGAGATGTATATGGCTTTTACCGGTGCATTGGTGGCCAACCAGTAACATAGCACTTGGACAAACAGATTATCTTTCAAAGTATAAGAGCATTTTGCAATTCTCAAAACTTAACTTTTTACAGCTTTCTACTTTAAAAAGTTTGAGAAGCTATAAAGTGAAAACATATGGAATGTCCAGTGGTTGACAAGTGCCCATGTTAGTCCACAGGTTCTTAGTACACTTTTCAGCTTTTTATACATAACTTACAAAAGCTTTGAAAAAAAACAACTCCTCCTCCTCTACAAAATCTAGTTTAACATCACAACAGGCACCACTACGTGGAATGTATTCTTGGGCTCCTTCTCAGGAATACAATACATTACAATTATGTTCACAAACATTTAAGGTCATCACATAACCAAAACTTCAATATAATAGCAGCTTATCGTACATCTGGAATGATATCAGTGATATTACAATTGTGGGAAGTGTGATGACCACTTGGCACAAGGACACTCTCTCATTTTACACTTCAACATACAGAACGCCAAACTTTGCTAGTGGATGATTCTAGAATACGAAGGACATTGACACAATGGATGTCAGCCCTGTGGAATATCTAGATCACAGGCTATCGGATCGACTATAATTCGCCAAGTCTGAACACACATAATACAATGGAATATATAATCCCAACAGCCAAGCCACCATGCCTTCTTTCAATGGCAGAGGCATGTTCCATAAAACAAGTACATACAACATTTACACACACCCACACATAGTGCAATATAGCAGCAAATCCACAATTTTAGCAACTTAACCAAATAAACAGGTGACCACAGTCTCAATGTAAAACTGAGGTAGCTCTAATGTCCAGTATACACATTTTTCCAGTGGTTAGAGGATATTTAAAAACTCTCTCACAGATGAGGGTCCCACTTCTGGGATCTTCTCCCTAATAATAAGATAGTGGACCCCGGACCCAATCCGGTGAGGTAATGGCAACATGTAAAACAGCCCATTCAGCTGTTTTCAGCTTCCTAACAACTACCAGGACCCAGGGGTAGGACCTGTGAATATATCCCTTTAAGTTAGCTCTCCAATCTGAGCCCATAGCATGTATGACATTTTCATACATTTAGAAGGACACTATGACCTAGACTTTTCATTATGATATTATGCAAAGTGGAAAATATTTCCAATTGCTAACCCGGTCTTCCACAATCCAGTCAAACCATTGCATAATGTCTTTCTATAAAGGATTCAAGTTTTAGAAATAACCTGGGATATTACTGAGCAACAAGTGAAGCCATGCTTATTTCTATAGGAAACACCAGTAGGTTTAGCATATCACCTGAGAACTCTTTAAGTAAACTACATAAAGCCAGCACACACCAACGCTTGACACCTGAGCGGAAGCGCTCACTGTCCAGCAGTCTACGACAAGTGCCAAGAAGCAATGTGCTTACTTCAGACTCCTTCACTTTCCTTACTGCGGAGTCATAGTCTTCAGAATTCTCTTTATCATCATCATCATCTGTGTCACTGCTCACCCCACAGAAAAAAGTTGGAGGCAGTTTCAGATGATCGGCCTTCGCTTTTTCCTCAGCGGTGGGCGTTTTTTCCCAAACAATCACACACTCCTTCTCAGACCCTGCAGTTGGCTCTTCAGTGTTGGCTGAAAAATGAAGGGGGGGGGAACAAAAAACAAAGTGTTGAGTCACAGAAGGCTACAAGTTAAAAACTAACCCTTAGGGTTTCATGATATTCACATATAGAGAACCTAAAAGGGGTACTCTCGCCATTTACATTTTTTGATATAGTGCTGGGGCTGTATCCTATACTTACCTAAGCAAGCTCCCCTGGTTTTCCTCCTGTCGCAGCACTGGGTTCCTAGCTTAACATTGCTGCTGCTACTTCTGATGAGACACTAGTGTCACCAGTGACAGTCTGCACAGCCAATTACTGAGAAAAGCAGAACAGTGCTGTGGCCAGTGATTGGCTGAGCGGGCTGTCATTGCTGAGTGTTCAGTGGGGGACCCAAAGACATGACAGGAAGAACCAGGAGAGCGTGTTTAGGTAAGTATAGGATGTTTATTACTTTCTATGCAGCTCCTTCACTATATAAAAAAAAAGTAAAAATGTAAATGGCCAGAGGACCCCTTTAAAGGAAATCTGTAAGCTGTAATTCACATTTCAAACTGCTGACACTCTTAAATAGCTGTTAGGACAAGGAGACACTTGGTACCTCACATCAATCTGTGCTCCCAGAACATAGAAAAAGGATTTTATTTTCTGATACAAAGACTTTTCCAAGCTCCTAAAAAGCTGCAAGCTGGAATGCCTCTTCTCTACTCCCTGCCTGCTTACAGGGGTTGTCCAGCAAAAAGTCTCTCTCTTTCAAATCAACTGGTGTCAGAAAGTTATAGATTTGTACTACTACTCAGGTGAGAGTTCTATGTGCTTACTTTCACCACGTCAGCCCTGTCTGAATTACGCTATGGAGCGCTGTCTTATATTTTGTAACTGCTTCATGGGGCAACTTGGCAAATTCTACTTTACACCATTTCGATACATCTCCCCATTAAATCATAATATAGAAACATATACAAATGCAAGAGTGCTCCAAAAAGGAATAAATTTAAGTGGCTCACAAATGTACAATATATTTCTAAAATCATCAAACAAAACATTGGTAACAAGGATGATGAATTTACCTGGTGCAGCATTTTGGCTCTTGGCTCGCTTATCCTCCTGGTAGAGTTGACCATTTAGTTTTTTGACAGCAGATTCAAAGTCCTCATCTGTTAAAACAGCAGAACAGGCCATGTAAAGAATATTGGAATATTGTGCCACCACTTGACACGAATTTTACCTTGGCTTTCCTTTGCATTGTGAAATAGCACTGCACCTAGTTCATACATATGATTGCTAGGACTAACAGTGTGCACTACCTAAGCACCTACTATTTACTGCGTCAGCAGACGCGATGAGTTGTCAAAATGTCAAATTAATTACCATCTACATCATTCTCATCACTGACATATCCAGGTTTGTTCTTGTAGCAGAAGAAGGTTGGAGGGAGGAGGAGCTGGTCTGCTAGTGCCTTCTGAGCTGCTGTGGGAGTTAACTCATACACAATCAACACATCAGAAGAGCTGTCCGGTCCAGGATCTCCGCTACTCTTAGCTAGAAGATATAATGCAAGGATCAGTAACCAAGAGGCTCATGCAAACCAACACATTCTCTATTGGTAAAAGGCACAGAAGATGAGAAGTGTTAAATACAGCAAGTAGTTTGATGTTAAAGAAGTTACAGTAGGCAACATAAAGATTAGTTATATCACAGGTCAGGTCTTGCAGGCTAAAAAACAAGAAACTAAAAACAGAAAAACCATTAAATAATCTGAGGTGTAAAGAAAAGCAAACTAAACAAGGAGTCCAGTACGAGTAGCCACTCAATGCAACAGGAGTGAAACTCTAGCATGTGGCAACCAGCAACGCCTAGGAGGCAGAGGCATTTGCTGTTAATGTGCAGCTCTGGAGTACAAAGTGGTATATATACTTGGACACCAAGATATATTACGCAGCTACAATGCCTTTTTGGCATTTCGACATTTTTCACCCTTAATATTTAGTTTCTCATCTGTTTCAGACAGTGTATGTGTATGTATATATATATATATATATATATATATATATATATATATATATATATATATATATATATATATATAAAGCAGTTCTATGATGCAGGGACCCAGAAGCTAGCTGAGCTCATCTCCCCCTATGGACAAAAGAGGGGCTTATTTCACTAGGGAGGTTTAGGAAATCTCCTACAACAGACTTTGTAGAGGACTTGTTAAAGCTGACAAGTAAAATAAAGATATAGATGCTTCTTATATAAACCACACAAGCAGCCCATT
This sequence comes from Dendropsophus ebraccatus, assembly GCF_027789765.1. Taxonomy (NCBI): domain Eukaryota; kingdom Metazoa; phylum Chordata; class Amphibia; order Anura; family Hylidae; genus Dendropsophus; species Dendropsophus ebraccatus. The sequence continues at coordinate 106,310,948 of NC_091458.1, forward strand.
TCAGTGGTACAATTATAAGCAAGCATCTTTCAACAGAGAAGTTAATGGGTTAGTATGTACCCACTAAATGCCCCAGATTCATGCCTATGTAAACCAGAAATTAACAGAGAATTTGTCAGCAGGAAAATGGTACCCAACCTATTTAATAGTTCTTAGGATACAAAGTGTATGGATGTATTTTTAGGTATTCACTAGAGATGAGCGAACCGGGTTCGGTTTTGAGTTGATCCGAACCCAAACGTTCGGTATTTGATTAGCCTTGCAGGGTACAGGACTAATAAACCTATGTCCTGACACAGGAAAGACTAAAAATCACTCAACCTCTACATCGCAAAACTCAGCAAGCTACTAAATCAAATCCTCAGATCAGCCCCTCTTTAATGGAAATACACAAAATACAGACAAAAAAGTGTCATTATTTCCCTCACTGTTTCTTTCACGTTCTTTTATGTTGCAAAACTCAGAAAAAGAAATAAAATTCTGTGTCCCCCAAATGATTGGCCATTTAGTCTCTTAACCTTCTCCATCTTATAATATTGACTGTAATGGTACTTTCATAATCTACAACACCCTTCATGTCTGGACAGCCAAAGCTTTGGCTGTCTAGGCATGATGGGAATTGTAGTTCTGTAACAGTAAGGGGCATCAAACTTGTGACCTTCCATCTTAGACCAGGGGTGTCAGGACTCTGGCCCTCCAGCTATTGCAAAACCAATTTCCATTATGCCTAGACAGCCAAAGCTTTGTCTGTCCAGGCATGATAGGAATTGTGGTTGTAGCTGGAGGGCCTGAGTCTGACACCTGTGTCTTAGACTATGGTCATTTGCAAAGTTATGAAGTAGTTTGCTCTTTCCAAGCACAAGTGCCTAGGAGGAGGTGCTGAGCGACAGCATCACCCACCTCTTTACTACGACAACCCTCCTTTTGACCAATTAATGTACAGGGTGTGGATTATAGCAGAAACGTGGCTGCAGAAGTTTTTAGCGTTGGATAGGTGCTACCAGACAGCACTCCCTACTGTTTTTACTTTTAGTATTCCTGCAGAGATGCGGTCAGCCCTTTAAAAGGTTTTCTAAATGAAATTAAACGTTGCTCAGTTTGAAAGTGTCACTGTCGTTTAAATTTTCTTTGCAGAAATCAATAGTTCAGGTGATTTTAAGAAACTTTGTAATTGGGTTTATTAGCCAGAAAATGCATTTTTATCATGAAAAAGCAGTTTGAATGCAGATAATGGTATATTTACCTAATAAAACCAATTACAAAGTTTCTTAAAATCGCCTGTACTATTGATTTCTGCAAAAAATAAATAAAAAAAATGAAATGACAGTGACACTTGAAAGGTCTTTAAAGTCAGCCAAGTATAATGAAATAAAAGTATACTTACTTAAAAGAAAAAAAAAAGAAAAAAACAAATATGGTCTGCATAATTTTTGAGCCAGTGGCTTCCCCAGCAATAGATCGAACCATAAAATCTTAAAAGGGAGATACTGAGATAAGAACACTGAAAATAAAGGTAATTTTCCTACCTTTATCCTCAGCACCAAAATATTTAGTTTATTCCATATGTAAATTAGGTGGTTTGGTGCACTGGACCAGTGACAAAGTGACTGTACAGCACTGGATAAATATTCAAGGCAGTTTTCATGTACTGAATCCACCTGCCTCCAGTGCACCAAACTGCCTAATTTGGATATGAAATAATATTTTCTAAATGGGCATTGAGGATCAAGGTAAGAAAATTACCTTCATCCTTAGCACCACATGTGCTAAGGAAACATAACAGCAGGTTAACATGCTTTCGACCTGTAGTTTCCCTTTAAAATACTGTTTAATAGCCATCTTGAAACTATGGACAACAGAATAAAATAGGCACAGTGCTGTCGCTCAGTCACAGTTAGCAACAGTGTCCAGCAGTGCCGAGGTCCTGAAATCAAATTAAGCCAGACTGAGTGGAGTGAATAGCAGTTAGGTTAAAGGGAACCCGTGACCCGGGGCAGAACCCCCCCGACCCCCCCCCAACACTTACCCCCTCCTGCCAGTCCTGCCGCTGAGAAATCGCCACCAACTTGGCTGCGCAAATGAAAGGCATGAGACAGTGAAAGGCAGTGATTTTATATGAATTTGCATATTGACTGCGCAGACGAGCGGGCGTCTATTTCTCTGTGGTGGGACCAGCAAGGGGGGGGGGAGTGTTTGGGGGTTGCGTGGGTTCTGCACCAGATGCCAGGTTCCCTTTAGAGCTACACTGCAATTACGGCTGCGATAAGGATTACCCACAAAAAAAAACAACAAAAAGAAGTTGTGTTAAGGCCCACACACACACACAGATTATCTGACAGATTTTTGAAGCCAAAGCCAAGAATAGAATTGAAGAGAGGAGAAATGTCAACCTTTCCTTTATGACCTGCTCTCTTTATAGTCTGTTCCTGGCTTTGGCTTCAATCATCTGTCAGATAAATCTGTGTGTAATAGGGCCCTTACTCTGCATAAATTGCATTGGTCCAGGCATGATGGGAATTGTAGTTTTGCAAAAGCTGGAGGACTGAAGGCTCCCCATCCCTAGTCTCAGATAACTGAGGGGGGGTTGTGCTGCAACCGAAACATTACGAGCCCCTCTGAACAGAAACTGATGAGAGTTATGACAACCTAGGTACAGCGCTGCAGAATAGGCTGTAGCAGAAATACATAAACCTGGCAATGCCATTTTTAGTGTAGTAGAGTATTTGAGGAAACAAGATCTTGACAAGGTGCAGTCTACAGACCACAGCAAGCATGCATGTTAGGAATTTCCAATCATGTTTCCCAAAACAACTACAACACACTGGTAGGTGGTGTCTGCTCAGCCAATGGCCAATACAGCACGTAATGAACAAAATACCTTCCACGTCAGGTTTGGAGGGAGTTGTGCACGTCCAAAAGGCAGCAGGATTAGACTTAAAAAGACTAAAATTAAAGCCTACAAAACAGAAATGGAAAATGGACAGCTCAATGGGCCTGGAGGGAGGGGATAAAAGAGTAGAGAGGAGCGTGACTCGAGCACGCATAAGTTGGATCACTCTGCATTTGAATAGGCTGTATCCATGTTTTCCAGGACTCCCTAGAGCTGCGTTCAACTTCACCAACCACCGATATTCAAATGTCGAGCAATCCGACTTGGGCATGCTCATGTTGCACTTGTCTCTATAAAAAACTGTTTTCTTTGTGTAAAATTGTGGGGATGGAAAAGTCACAAACACATTCTTCTAGCTAGGAGATTAAAATAAAAAGAAAATGAATGGACATAATGAAATGAATGCACACAACTTATCAAATTGAAAGCAGTCAAGTTTCCTGCCTATAGCTATAGGTAAAATAGATAATAGCCAATAATTAAGAACATTCCTGACTATAGGTCCTTTTACATGGATTTTATGTGCAGTGTTAAAATTTATTGTTTGTGCGGCCCAGCTGTGTGATTTATTGTGCCATGTGGATTTGCATCCATACACTGCCCTATATCGGGCCATGTAAAAGGACCAAGACAAAGTTCGCATCTGTATGGTCAATTTACAGCTGTCGCAGTAACAGATAATAGTGTGATCCCTGGTTTGCACAATGGTCCCCACTGGCTGAAGGCTGTATTAAAACATCCCAGATCTTGCTGTAAGCAATCTCCAGGAATTATAGGCTTAAAATACCACTGCTGTCTGTATCGTACCACTCCATTCCCGCTGTGCGCCACTTTAATATGTTATTACTTATGGAAAGTCAGACAAATTCCTAATGTACATTAATTATGGGAAATGCACATATACTGCTATTTCCCTTAATTTAGTAGATCAAGGAAGCTTCAAATTTCCTATAAAACCGTGACGTCACAAATCAGGTGTAATTCCTATGGAGTGTCCAGCAGGGGGCGCACTATATGTAGAAGCCTATGGCACAGTATGGTTTCTATAGATGTCTATGTAAAATGTAATGTACAGTATATTTTATTGATTGAATACATTTATGAAATACTTTGGGGAGTAAGTGTCCTTGCTCCCAAAAGTATTCCATAAATGTATTCAATTAATACATTTGGAGGACACCGAGCAGGGAGGGAGAGAGGTGCCTGTGCATCTAACTCCCTACCCCCTCCTTCCCTGCTCGGTGCTGTGGGCACATACACACTGTACTACTCCTCCCATCATCTGTTCATAGTATGAGCAGATGATGGGGGAGTAGTACCAGTGCGATCCCAATCGCCGCCCCCACCACCACCACATATACACTGTACTACTCCTCCCATCATCTGCTCATAGTATAAGCAGATGATGGGGGAGTAGAACCAGGGCTATACCCATTACCTGCACATCCCCGCCGCTGAAAACGTTGAAAAGTGATCCCTACAGAAAAGGAAGTGTCAACGTATCACATTATCTAATTGCTGTTCCAGGATATCAAGGTAGTAAGCCAGTATGAACAATATATCAGTTTCCTGTGGTGTCCTGTAGCATCCAGGGGGTAAATCGCTTAATACATATTACTATGTGTGTCTAGTGCACACGCCTTGTAGGGGATCGGAGTGAAACTGTAGGTTGCAAGTATATTTATAAAGCCTTTGTTATATAAAGAAAATGAGATCAATGAATTGGGTTTAGTGGGAAAAAAAAAAAAAAACACAACTGACATTTTACAGGAGAAAGAAACCTCACCTCTAGCTGGAACTTGTGACTGTGATTGGGAAGACACTGTAGCAGATGACGAGATGGTGGGATTTTGCAAAACTGGCTGAGATGGCGTCTCCAAAAATACTGTAGAATCTTTGGAACTACTAGGTTGCGTTAGACTAGGTTTAGATGGTTTTTGTTCTTCCTTATTAGATGCCTTTGATGAGTTGAAGCTGAAGCCAAACATTGTTCCAGCTCCAGTAGGGCTTCCGAATGTGAAACCCTTCTTTTCTGTACCAAAAATATTTTTCACTGCATCAGATCCAAATACAAACTTAGGAGGGGACACCACAGCTGTAGGGGCCTTCTCTGAAGTGCCTGAAGTGTTACAGTCTGCTTCTGAAGCAGTGGATGTTACAGATGGAAGATCAGTCCTCTCTCTTGTAGCTTCTTCCAGTATCGCCACAGCTGCCTTTCCACATGGTGAAGCTTTTGGACTTGTAACGCGAGAAGAAAATGGAGCAAGTAAACAACCTTTACTTGGTGCAACTTTTGCTTCTTCAAAAACTTCTCTGAAGAGATCGGCAACTTCTTGAAGCTTAAAGCGTACAGCAAAACATTCTACTTTACCATTACCCTCAGCGAAGTCCAGAGCTGTCCATGCCCACTCTCGCTGGGATCCAGCCTTCATGGGTTCCAGATGTATATCAGTTGTTATACGGTGATTTGCACAAAGTTTTAACACCTGATCTCTTCTCATCACTACTCGAGCAGATTTATTCTCAAAGTTCTGCAAAATCTTTAAGTCTCCTATTCCCCTCTCTTTCCATTGATTAGCATCTTTATCAAACCTGTAAAGTTTTGCTCTGTGGCAAAAAAGCGGCTGCTCATTTTCTTCACCACTGGTGAGTTCCACTAAGTCAGGTAATGGAACCACAGGCTCAAAGTACTGACCATCGCGCTCGTCCTCCTGTGTCACATCTGACTCTTCATCAGTGCCCACAGATACTCTGCTCTGATTTAATTTGGTCGGGGACTTTCCAGGACTTGGAGATGGTTGGAAACTAAAATTAAAGCCAGTAGTTGATTCACCAAATCTGAAGAGATTCCTTTTCTCTGGGCTATCTGCTAAAGGTGAAGCATAGACAGAATCATCCAAGTTACCTTCCAGGGCACCACCTCTCATGTCATAGTTATCCCACTCATAAGTAGCCTCTGTGAATTCAGGTGTCTTTTTCACCTGGTCTACAGAATTACTCAGACTTGGATCCTCTTCTCCAGGTTTCACCTGGTCAGTTAAAAAGGTTTTTAGATCTTTCAGTCCACTTTTCATTTCCTCTGCTTTCTTAATCAAGTGAGCGGTCCTTCCAGTGTCTACAAGTTTATGAGGAGTCTGAAGAGGTATGTCTAACAGCAGGCGCTGGCATTCTTCAAATTTGCTTTTGAAGTCTTCTGCTTGCTCTAATGTCTTAAACTTTGCAGCTAGCTGTTCTAATTTTGCATCCCCATCAGAGAAGTCACTAGCCATCCACATCCAGGCACGGTCTGAGCCAGACAATGGTTTCAGGTTCATGGTTGTTGTGATAAGGTGGTTTGCACACACTTTCAGCACTTGCTCTCGACGCATAAGCATTCTTAGCTTCCCATTGACCTCATTCTTAAGAATTTTCAACATGCCAACACCACGCTCTTTCCACTGACTGGTTTCTGCATCAAAGCGGAATAATTTCACGCGTTGTGAATAAAGGACAGTCTCATCTTCTTCCCCAGTGACTAGCTCTACTTTTTCAGGAAGATGAGCAATAGGCTCAAAATGAATGTCATCACGATCGTCTGTTTTGTACATTTCCTCTAAACTCTCTTGCTCAGAAGCATTTACTTGCTCTCCTTTGTCATTTATGGAAGCAAACAGTTTTTCGCCTGCACGTGAAAACCCTTTAAAATTGGGATCAGTTTTGCCAAACGCGAAGCCTTCAGAGTTTTTAGAAAGATCAGCAAAGGAGAAAGTACTTGCAGTCTGACCAAACATCATGTCACCACTCTGCTTGCTTTCTTCAGCTTTTACTACAGCATCAGATGATGTTTTAGAAGCTGCTTTGCGGTCTTCTAAAGTGCCAGTGACATCACTAGATGCTTCTTTACCTTGTTCATCTTTTGTGTTAGAATCTTTAAGTCCGAAATTGAAAGAAGTAGCATTAAAAGGCATTGTAAAGCTAAAAGTCCCTGATTTTGTCTCTTTTGTCTCTGTAGGTTTGAAACTAAAGGTTGACAATTTATCATCAGTGGTCCCAAACTTGAAATCTTTTCCTGGGAAATTACATTTGAACCCTGTAGAAGGTGGGCCAAATGACTCGGAACTTGTTTTGAGACCAAATGTAAAAGCCGATTTTGTCTCGGATGTTGCTGGGATGCTTTTTGCATTTGGGTTTTGTGTCTTGCAGGCAATACACTCTATTGCAGAGCCCTCATTTCTAACAAGGCAGACAGAACAGTCCCACTGACCTGCTTTTTTCTGAAACAATGCTTCTAGGCTACCATTTTGAACCTTGCTTGAAGTAGAGTTAGACTGCTGAACTGGAAGCGCTGGTACATTGCCTGATGAGGTTGGTTTTGGGTTTTCACAAGCGACACACTTTAAAGCACTTGCTTCATTGCGTACAATACATACATTACAATCCCACTCACCTTCCTTCTTTGCAAAGAGAAACCCAAAATCTTTTGATGGCTCCGTTTCAGGGGTGACAAATTTGAAAGATGACGCACCCTGTGTGCTTGTGACATTTTTTAAATCCCCTGATTTTCCATCATTCTGACTTAAAGGGTGACAGGTAATGCATTGTTTGTTAGCTATGTCATTCTTTGTTGAGCACTTGCTACACACCCACTGTTCCCGGCTCTTTGAAAGTTGCTCACTTGAAGTGGACTTGCTATTTAAAGTATCTTTACTAAATGAGAAAGCAGATGCAGACATGCTTACAGAACTTGCTCCAGTGTTCATAGGTTTAGTGTCTTTAGTAACAGAGATCTCTCTTGAGCTTTTATTGTTTGGATTGGGACTTCCACAAGCAACACATGTAAACGAGGTATCTTTATTCGTTACCATACAGATATCACACTGCCATTCTCCTGGTTTTAAACCAAACTGTGAAGCTAGTGAAACATGCTTGGCCTTTACATCTGCTTTACTGGGTTGATTATGGATGCTAGCATCGTCTTCTGTAGTCATGAGAAGCTTCTGTGCCTCTTCAAATTTAGTTTTGAAACGTGTGGCCTCCTCTACAGTCTTAAAACGAATTGCAAGCTGCTCAGATTTTGGCATCTCATCGGCATAATCATAAGCGTGCCACACATAAGATTTATCAGATGCAGCAAGTGGTTTCAGTTTCATGTCTGCATTTATGTAATGGTTCGCACAAATCTTCAAGATTTGTTCTCTTCTCATCAGCAGACGAATCTTGCCAGACACCTTATGTCTTAAAATTTTCACATTTCCTAAACCTCTTTCTTTCCATTCTTTGGAGTCTGCATCAAAACGGAAAAGTTTTGCTCTGTTACAGAACATTTCTTCTTCCTCCTCTTCTCCTGTTTTCACTTCAACCTTCTCTGGTAATGGCACTACAGGCTCAAAATGAGGCCCATCCTCTTCAACTACGTAATCACTAGCAGATTCAGAGTGATGGCTTTGGTTGTGCTCATCCTTTGACGGTATATCAAAAACTGGTGGCACAAAGCCTTTATTTCCAGAGTTTTGGAATTGAAATCCATTATCCCCTTGACCAAACAATGCACTGTTTTTATCTTGGTTCTGAAGTGTGCCATCTCCAAAGTTATTTGCGAAGCTTTTCTCACCAAATCGGAACATATTTCTTGAATCGGTGGAGTTTTCAAATGAAGCTGATGACTTTCCCTGGTCTGGAATAGTCTTATCGGATGTTAGAAGTCTTAACAGGCATTCATTTCCAGCACCTGCTGCAGTGCCACCTTGATTAGAAGAAAATGTGAAGTCTCCATCATTAGACTTAAAGTTCGAATTAAACTTGAAAGTTGATGATGGAGTAGACTGCAACTGTGCCGTAAACTGAGGCGGTTTGGATCCTTCATTCTGAATTGGCTGAACAAAGCTACTCTTTCCAAACTCTATCTTCGACCCATCAGATTTTGTTGGCTGGGATCCAAAAGGAGCTTTTGTGAAATAGCCTGGTTCTGGCAATGGTGGATTTGCAGTGTTCGGAGGTAAACTGTAGTTATAATAATCATCAGGTTGTGGAGATAAAATATTAGTTGCAGGGGATTCGAAACGTAATGCAGGTCCAACCATGGCTGAATTCTGTACTGGTGGTGTATGCATGGCGTACATGTGCTGTTGAGTTGCCATTCTACCAACTGGATACACAGCTGTCTGTAAAAGAAACAAAATATATTATAATAGATAGCATATAGGTATAGTGTGAAGGAAAGAAGGGAAAGGGGGGACTTAATTTTAACATGTGTAAAGGTTTTGATTATGTTTAGGAGGGAAGTTATTTTAATAAGAAACTGATCACAAAAACAAGGAGACACAATATGTGGGTTAGCCAGGGTAAAGGTCAATAGCAACATGAGAAATATTTAGAAAAAGAGGCTTAGAACAAACATCCAGCAGATGTGTTTTGTAAGTCTAGAGTGGCTAAAAGTAAAACATGCCTGGGATAAACATATACCTAACCTAAGATAATGAAGGAAATAACATAAGGGCAAACTAGATGAAACAGGTGGTCCTATTCTTCTGACAATCTGTGTTTCTATGCACAGAAAACATTGACCATAAGGAGGTCAATGATAAGATAAATATGCTATATGCATCATTTTTTTCTATCATGAGAAAATCAAAGTGAATCAGTGCTGCATTAGGGTGCCTTCACACCTACCGACTCGCAGCGTTAACGCTGCAAGTCGGCTAGGTCCTGGCAGATCACTGTCAGTACATACACGCAGCGGTCTGAACGACCGCTGCGTGTATGTAAATCTGCCGGCCGCTTAACCCCTTCTGATGCCGGCCGCCTCCCGCTCAGCTCTGTATACATTACCTCCTCGCTCCACGGGGTCCCGGCGTCCTGCTCTCCCGCCCGGCCAATCAGTGGCTGCGGCAGGGCAACACACTGATTGGCCGGGACCCCGTGGAGCGAGGAGGTAATGTATACAGAGCTGAGCGGGAGGCGGCCGATCGACATCAGAAGGGGTTAAGTGGCCGGCAGATTTACATACACGCAGCGGTCGTTCAGACCGCTGCGTGTATGTACTGACAGTGATCTGCCAGGACCTAGCCGACTTGCAGCGTTATTAACGCTGCGAGTTGGTAGGTGTGAAGGCACCCTTAGACAGAATCAGTCACCATTCCTGACAAGCGTATAATAAACCCTTCTTTAAAGTGAAGGTTCCCTGTAGCCACATACAGACATGAATTTTATAAAAAAAAAAAAAAAGGTCTTGTAATTAACATTAACAAATAGTAAGAAAAATACCTTTGTTGGAGTAACATTTGCCACTGGTCTGAGAAGCTGTTGTGGATTATATGCTGGTGACTGAGCATAATAACCAGGATGTCCTGTTGTCGAAACTAAAATTTAAAAATAAAGTTTTTCATTTAACATTTTACAATAAATGTTTAAGCAACGTAATAAAGATGGGGAAACACCTGTGTCCTACTAGTCTGCCTACTATAACAGTGGATAGGCATGCAGATTTCAATTAGATACAACTTCCGTTAAGAGTCTGTTCACAAACCTACAATCTTTCATTCAGTGACTAAAAATCCTTTTCTATCAATTGGACTGTGGTTGTTTTGGGCAAGTCACATTCTGATTAATGACACTAAAATTCAGCAAGTGAACATACCCTTGAAAATATATTATCTTATTTCAGACAGGTCAGATTCAGTATACCAAGATATTTGGGCAGTAAATGACCTTCAAGACCCTGGACATAAAAAAAAAAACACTTCCCCTCCTTCCTATGTCTGATGTGTTTGTTTGCCTATGTACGTTACAAGTTATGGTCAACCACTGCGCCCTTCTCGTGTTGAAGCTTACTGTCTCGAGGCGCACAATTCAATGGACTGCTTATATTCTGCTTACTCTTTCCTTTCCTCTAAAAAGTACATTTGAAAAATTAAAGAATATTGAAGAAAAAGTTTGAGCTTGTGTTCTACAGGTTTTATCATCATTCTGTCTGGAAAACAATTCTCTAACAGCCTTTTTCTCGTGAGCCAACTTCTAGACAGATTTATGACCAGATCATAGGTCAACTTTGACAAGGTCATAAATAAAGTTTAAAAGGTCCCTCAGAAGACAAAACAAAGGCTGATAAGAGGCCTGTCAGAGAATTGCTCATCTGACAAACGTTACTGAAAATAAAGGCTATAGAACATATACATATCAAACGTTTGTCCATAAACTTCAACAATTGCCTATAATGATAGTGTGTACCAATCTCAAACTGAGGATAATTGAGGGGTTCACATACAGGAGTTACAGAAAGAAATAAGATACAAAAAACTAAATAAATAAATTAAAAAAAAGCCACACCTGTTAGTGGATCATAATAACTCTGAGCTAAATGGTAACCATCAGTAGCTGTATCAGCGCCAAACCCTTCTGCTGCCCAACGCTGTGATGATACATTGGTGTTTGAGCTATTCATTCTTAGCTCATGAACTTCTCTCTGAAATGTAAAGGCATTTATAAAGTTAGAATTATTAGTTTTCAGTCACTACAGTGCTGCAGAGAGCTCCTATATGATATTTATACATCACGCCAAGCAGGCAAACACTCCGCTACAGGGCTTCCACGTATGTCCATACCATATGGGACGTGGAAATAAGCCCTAAATATAAGCCGTGCAAGTAAACATACAAAGCAAGATCTCAAAGTAAGTGCTGGAATCTAAACAGTAAGATCCCACACAGCTAAGATAAATCTACCCAGTTTAACCTAGAGAAACCCTCCTGTGTTGATCCAGGGGAAGACAAAAAACCTTGTGAGGCAGATTTCGTCTGGATGCTTTATCTAGGGTGAAGGTAACCAGGATATTACCACTATTTATGTGTCCAGCAGCCAATCACACACAAATTGCACAAATGAAAGACACTTGCCAATCACACTGAGGCCAATCGTAACCAGAAGTGTGGGCAAGACTGCTATACAAATGTAAATCCCACCCCCGGACACCGCTGCAGCTTGAAATAGAATTATTTCAAGCTATGTCACCATTACAATATACCGTATTTTTCGCTTTATAAGACGCACCAGTCTATAAAACGCCCCCCTGATTTAGACCACTAACAGGAAAAAAATATTTTATGCTAATTAAACTTCCCTGCTGGTCTAAGGTGATGAAGGGGATAATGCAGTGAAGGGGTCAAAGTTTATTCAAATGACAGTGCCTTATACCTACACATACACAGCTGCTGCATGCACAACACACTCAGCCCTACTACACCATACACACACTCAGCTCTGCTATGTCATATAAACCCAGCTACAGCACACACACTCAGCTCTGCTACACAATGGACACTCAGCTCTGCTATGTCATATACACCCAGCTACATCATACACACTCAGCTCTGCTACAAAATGCACGCTCAGCTCTGCTATGTCATATACACCCAGCTACATTATACACACTCAGCTTGGCTGTACAAACATCCACAGGCACACACAATGTTGTATCAATAAACAGACAGACACACACACACCTTTGCTACACCACCATAGCAAAACTGTTCTTCAAAATGCACACAGACAGACACAGTCAATTGTTAATGCAGATTGTATTTCCCTGCAGTCTTACAGTATTACTGCAGGTATAGTTTAAAAGTAATGGTAATGCCAACAGGCACCAGTTATATAGATTCATATGAATATACAGAGAATAAAAGTTCTCCTGTTTTCCTTTTCTTGCATATATCACCAACATAATAAATTACAGCAATAGAATGCCATCATTATACAGTATTACCTCCAGGGTAGAAACTAGAACGGAGTGTCCAGAAGGAGGTGTAAAGGACCTTTCAGGATGCCAGTCATGTGATTAGTCACATGACTGACATCATCAAAGGTCCTTCTGCACAGCTTTTCCAGTGTTAACGGCCATTACGGAGGGAGACAGGGCAGTGTGACAGTGTCGGCTGCCCTGTCTCCTGAATGTAAGACGCGGGCACTTTTTATCAAGATATTTTCTTGATAAAAAGTGCGTCTTATAAAATGAAAAATATGGTATCTATTGTTTAACACACGTACCTTCAATGCTTCAACTTGCTGAACGAGTTTTTCAATAAGTGACTTCTGATCTTCAGCCCAGGGTGGGGGTGTTTTTGACAGGGACTGTAAGACAAGTAGCAACTATACATAAACAAAAATTCCAAAGATATGCCCATCTTTACATTTATAAAGAAAAACTAAAAACACACTAAAAAAGTGTATACTGTTTTATCAAATGACATACCTTTTGTGCTTTGTTCGGAGACACTGAGAATTTTGTAGGAGATGGAGTAGAATGCTTTATTGCCGAGGCAGACATAAAGGACTGTGTGTCTCTGAAGTTTGGGCTATGAACCTCTTGAACTTCACCAAGGATTTTCTTTGCTTCATCCAGCATTTCTTCAACAGATTCAATGGGCACTGGGAGCTGGGAGGGGATTGACAATTACTTTGACTACTTCAGCATCTGCTTGTATAAAATCTGCAACTTACTTTGATGGACACAGAACAGCTTTTCATTCCCCCTATTCTTGCAAGTATACAAAAGTGAGCACAAATTTTATGCCAGGATTATGCTGAAATTGTCCATAAGATACTGCACTAGATTTATCTCATCAAGTATACAGAAAACTGGTTATTAGGGGGACATGAACGAAACCTTTAAGTATGTTAAAAGACTAAATAATATACAAGGGGAAATTGTTTTTAATAAAAAACTAAACACAAGAACAAGGGGACACAATCTGAGGTCAGCTGGGGGAAAAGATCAGAAACACCACAAGAAACTACTACTTTACAGAAAGAGTAGTAGATGTCTGGAACAAACCTCCAGTAGATGAGGAAGATAAAACCTAAAAAAACAATTTAAACCTGCCTGGGATAAACCTATATCCATCCTAGATAGGATAAAAAAGAAAATACTAAAAGGGCAGACTAGATGGACCCCGTAGTCTTTCTGCCAACAAACTTCTATGTTTCTAACTAAAGGCCTGCATACACAGACACGTGGGACTGGTTGACCCTCTACTGTGCATGGACCTGGTGTTGGGAGATTAGTTGAATTACACTGATGGATTTATACAGCTACTGATGCACAAGTTACATTTTCACCTAAGTTGTTAAAGGTTGTGAAGGACAGTGCTCCTCTACTGTGAGAAACATGATGGAATTATGTACAAGCTACACAATTTGGCTGAAGATCAAGAGCACTAACATTACACAGTGTGACAGTATCTTAAGTTATATATTAAAATAATTAAGTGTAAAGATAGGGAATTACCTTTCCAGTCAAAGAGGGATCTGTGGAAACCTCATCAAGAATTTTGATCAGGTAGGATTTATATTTCTGCATGCAGTTCAGATATTCATCTTGCTCTTCTGTGGGTGGAATCTCATTCTCCAAATCCTCTCCTTTACGCTGGTAAATCTGTAAAAGTCATAGCTTTATAGAGGTTGTCTAGTTCTATACAAAAATAAGCTTAGATTACCACATTAAAAGTATCACAGAACAATTTTTTTAATCAACCATATCTTTATTTTTAAAGCTTGCATCTCAGATCATGTTTTGTACAGGGCAAGCTGTATTTTCAGGCACTTTTTTTGTAAATCGAGGGTAGCATTTAATAAGTATAGGAAAATGCAAAAAACCCCAGCAATTTCACAATGTTTACCCCATTAAGGTTATATGCACATTACGGAATTCTCGCGGTTAACTTCCTGCAGATTCCATTGCTCACTCCCAGGTAACTTTCCACCCGTCACATAACACTCCATTCTATGCTCAGGCGGATTCCACCATCTGCCCGAAGAATTGACATGTCAATTCTTTGGGCGGACGGCGGTTTCTGCCTTAGCATAGAATGGAGTCTATAGGGCGGGTGGAGAGTAAAAGAGAGGGTGAGCTGTGGAATCCGCAGGAAGTTAACCGCGAGAACTCTGTAGTGTGCATATACCCTAAAACATTAAAGGGTATATAGTCCTAGCATAGGTAAAGACAAGTGTGGGAATAAATAACTGATTAAATAAAATGTATATAAAAATATATATTTTTTGCGCTCAGATTTTATACTGGTCTGAGGAAACTATTAGATGACAATCTGGTTCACACCACTTCCCATAGAAAAATTACAAATAAAAAAAATCCTAACAAAGATTGGGCACTTTTCGTGGTGCTTTCACAAGGGGATACTAAGTGGGTTGCTAAAAAAGCAAAATCTCCGTAAACCAATATTCTAGTGATGGCAAAAACAAACAAAAAAAACAAATTATCCTGCGTAAATGGATAATGCCCTAGCCTCCTTCACAAACACTTTCTTGACAAGCTAAAATTAGGTTTTTCACATGGAACGATTGAATGTGAAATTACATAAAGAGACACGTACTAAAATGTTTTCTCATGTGGGGTGAAAGGCTTTATTAGTACTCTAGCCATATGTACGAGGAAGCAGTTGATCATAATCATCGTGTATCATGCTGTTTTGTTATTAAAACAATAAAATACAAGTTTTAAAACTACATACCACAGCAAGATTCCAATAGGAATCAACACTCTTAATGGCTTCCAGGGCTAGAATAGCATCATCAGTTTTTCCTTCAATAATATCAACTTTTGCAAATGCGATGCCAGCTTCATCTTCCAAATCTCGAACCTCAGACAGCTGTAAAATAAATAGACTTAATCACAGAAATTGAAGAATAGCGGAGGACAAATTCCTACCCTATCCCTTAGGGAAGTGCACATATATACCCGGTCTAAAGAACGCTGTTGTTCCTTTTTAATGTTTGTACTTACGACTTGCGCTGTAAAATAGATGCAAAGCAGAAAAACCAGACCTTGTGTGTATGAGACGGTAAAACAATCCCTACCTTAAAACATCTCGTGCAAAGTAATAGAAATAGTAATAGAATAGGCAAAAAAAAAAAAAAATCAAAGTTAATACCTTAATATCTTTACTGTGGAAATGTTTGAACAGAGGGTCTACTGGCTCAGGAATGCTCTTCTTTTGCTTGACCAGGTCCAGCAGAGGCAAAACTTTCTTCCAATAGTGAATGCAGCGGAACATGTAATCCCTTTGGTCATAAAACGAATTCAAATTACTACCCTGAGGAGATATAAAGAAAGTGGAGAAAATGCATTGGGTATTAGCCAGGTGGTTATTTCTGAGCTTACTACAGGCTGCATGATAATGATCCTCACTGGTCACATGACAAGAACCAAGCTAAGAAGTGCTAGCTCGTGTTAGAAGAACCTGCTCAAATCTACACAGCTCTCTTTCACAGGATGCTGGACGCACACATAAGACAACAGTAATTGTTAGGCACTAAAGTTTCTATACTGCTCAGTTAAAAATACATGTTAGCTCTACAAAAAGGACCGTCAAAAACTGGAGGAAAACAAGGGGTTGGACAGGACCAATAACTGCTCCACAACGCCAACTTAAATAGCGGTATTGGTGCCAATTTTCTAATGTCCATGTTAGCCTCTAGGAAAGTAAATGCTTTACTTAATAAGGTGTTCATGAGACAATATGAAAAACCTACTGTAGCGTTAAGACTTCTTGCCCAATATATGAGAAGGGCAGGCTGCAGGCCGTGTTTTTCCAAGGCTCGCAGAGTGTTAAGTTCATGCTGTATCACAAGACGAAGTTTTGCTGCAGTACCAGGCCTAAATTCAACAAAAAATCTTTTTTTTAACTGAGACTTCATAGTTACTATACTAATATTATAGGTATAAAAATGTATTACAGCAACTTACTGAGCCATCTTATGAGTAAGGCTATAGACTGCATCCCACCAGGAGCGCTGCTTGTCTGTAAATAGCTGCTTGCAGATTGGCAATGGTAGGCAGCGAGGCCGGTGTCGGTCATTTGATGTAGCATAATTACCTTGTAACTGAAGGTGACTAGTGTATACAACTGCCAATAAAAATACCTAGAAAAGTAAAAATACACATACTATTTCAATTCAAAGTAGTAGCAGTATAAGAAAACCACAATGTAAACATACAACATTTATAAATATAACAGCTGCTTGTGTTCAATAACCATCAACTCCAATACAGAAAAGACTGAGGAGGGATGAGGGATTTACATTGCAAAGTGGAGGCTAATCTTTAGGCAAACAAATGGGATCCAAAGACAACCATTAACCAAAATTTGGATTTACTATAGGAAACAGATTTTTGAGTTGACTATTATTTTTTTTGTACTTTAGTAAAAAAAAAAAAAAAAAGTTAAATATACCTCAAGATCTAGAATGCAAACAGAATCTGGATTATTTGAGTCAATCCTTGAAGTTTCTTGAGGTAGCCGGGGGAAAAGCTGTTTAAGCCACTTGTGGAAGGTGGGTAAAGTCGCCATATAGTGCCACTGAAGACCAAGCCAGGTTAAGTGTTGTAAACTTCCATTGTGCACTCTCACTGCACCTAAAAAGACATATGATTCTGTAATACACTCAGCATGAAAAAGAAGAAAAAAAAAAAGAAGAAACGTGTATATATTATATATATATATATATATATATATATATATAAAAAAAAATTAACATGTCAAAGGTTTTATTAGGTTGGAGTCACTCAGTGAGTGAACACTCAGACCCAGACCGGTAAACACTCTTGACATGTCAAAAGAGTGTGCCCCCGCATCAGAATTAAGCAGGAATGAAGATCATCTGGCCAATGCTGCAGTGATGGCCAGATTATCTTCTTAAGCACCGGTCGTTCTTTTATAAAGTGTGAACATGGGCTTATATGTTAAAGAACTCCATAATCAATGATCAAATTATAAAGCCAAGCCAGGGCCTATATTCAGAGTGTGACTACAGGCAAGAAAACTAAAAAGCCGTACCATGGTCATATCGTCGGAGATCATTTAAATCTGGTGACTGACAGTTCACATTTCCAATGTCATCAGTGCCTAGAAAGGAGTTCTCCATTGACAGATGGTCATCAAACAGGAATTTCAGCAGAATACCTTGACCACTCTTATTAGCAAACGTCTCTGTTATATTTGTGAGGAAGTCATTTTGGCTGTGGCTCAAAGTCAGTAGCAAGTGTCCTGTTCAGAAGGTGGAAGAAGCAATATACATGAATATTTCAGCTCAGCAGATGTATAATGGGAAAACTGACCTGTAAAGTGCTAAGATGATAATAGATGCAATTCGTAGACAACAGACAAGGTTAAACAAATCTGTGGGTGAATACACTTGGTGCAAATGCCTACATTAAAGGGACACTTGTATCAAATCCGAGTATTTGGTTTGAAACTCATTTAAGGAATCTTTGTTTTTTTATTTCTACAATCCTTGCAGTTAAAGATAAAATACAAAATGGTGTTCCTCTCTGGCAGTGATGATGCCACTCCCGAATAGAGGGTGACTAATCTCATTTTACTGCTGCTGTAAGGGGAAGAGCTTATCTGTAAGGGTCCATTTACACAGAAAGATTATCTGCCAAAGATTTTTGAAGCCAAAGCCAGAAATAGATTTGAAAAGAGGAGAAATTTCTGTCTTTCCTTTATGACCTGATCTCTGTTCAAAGTCTGTTTCTGGCTTTGGCTTCAAATCGTTGGCAGATAATCTGTGTAAATGGACCCTAAGGAAACCTTATTATAATAATAATGAGTGGGAAATTGGAATAAATTACAGCTCTCATGTTTTGCTATTGGACAGCAGCAATGACAAGTGAAAAACACAAAGAGAAAAGAGTACAGAATCAGCAACGTAGTGTCTAATGGTGTGTTTACACAAACCGTTTTACCTAATAGATTTTTGAAGCCAAAGCCAGGAACAGAAAACCAAGATCAGGTGTTTTTTAAAGGCAATACAAGCAGCTAAAGAGAACTATGGGAGCATAAAATGCACAGATTTTAACAGCACAGGGCATCTATTCATTTAAAGGGGTACTGCGGGCAAAATGTATTTTTAAATATATTACATAAAGAAAGTTATATAAATCTCTAATATACACCAATTATTCGAAATGCACATATAGTGCTATTTCCCTCAATTCAGTAGATCAGGCAGGCTTTACTTCCTCAAAAAAAATGTGACGTCACATCTCAAGTGTAGCTTCCGACAGGGGGCACATGTAGAAGTATAGAAAGGGAATAGACGTCTATTCTCCCCACCCGGTGCTGGTCCCCCCCTCCCTCTGTCCCACCCCCCTGCCCGATTCTATTACACTTGCTGAAGTGGGGTGAGTGCTCCTTATCTGACGCTCACCCCAACTAGCCGCCCGTCTCCCCCCTACCCGTTCCCGTACAGGAGAACTCACCCTACGCCCAGTCCCGGCGGGGTGAACGCTCATGCACCTGCTCCAAATCTGCCCCCCCCCCCTTCATCAGAGCCCGCCGCCCGGCCCCCTGCAGAGGACTCACCCACCGCCCCGTCCCGGCGGGGTAAGCGCTCATGCACCTGCTCCAAATCTGCCCCCCCTTCATCAGAGCCAGCCGCCCGGCCCCCGGCAGAGCACTCACCCACCGCCCCGTCCCGGCGGGGGGAGCGATCATGAATTTTCTGACTTGCAGCCCCTGATGTAAGCCAGCTGCTCCGTCCTGTGCACAAGCGCTCACCAGTCGCCTGGTCCCGGCAGGGTGAGCACTCGTGCATCTTCTAAGCAGCTGCACCTTCTACCAAGCAGCTTGCTTCATCTGAGACACCGCCGCCCGGTCCAGTGCACGATTAAACAAGCTGCTTGGCAGAAGGTGCAGCTGCTTAGGAGAAGATGCACGGGCGCTCACCCCGCTGGGACAGGGCGACGGGTGAGCACTCGTGCACAGGACGGAGCAGCCAGCTTACATCAGGGGCTGCAAGTCAGAAAATGCATGAGCGCTCTGCAGGGGGCCGGGCGGCCGGCTTACATCAGGGGGGCAGATTTGGGGCAGGTGCATGAGTGCTCACCCCGCCGGGACGGGGTGGCAGGTGAGCGCTCGTGCACAGGACTGGGCAGCAGTCTTACGTCAGGGGGGCAGATTTGGAGCAGGCGCATGAGCGCTGACCCCGCCGGGACTGGGCGGAGGGTGAGCGCTCCCGAACGGGTAGGGGGGAGACGGGCGGCTAGTTGGGGTGAGCGTCAGATAAGGAGCGCTCATCCCACTTCAGCAAGTGTAATAGGACCGGGCAGGGGGGACCAGCACAGGGAGGGAGAATAGACGTCTTTTCCCTTTCTATACTTTTATATGCGCCCCCTGTCAGAAGCTACACTTGAGACGTGACGTCACATTTTTTTTGAGGAAGTAAAGCCTGCCTGATCTACTGATTTGAGGGAAATAGCACTATATGTGCATTTCCCATAATTTGTGTATATTAGAGATTTGTATAACTTCCTTTATGAAAAAACCCTGCTCCCACTGATGTCAATTGCAGGGGGGATGAAAGGTAGTGGACATGTCACTTATTTTCAGCTCCCACTGTTCTGTACGCTGCTTAGCTGCAGAATAGCATTTCAGGATTTACACCCGCAGCATGTTTAGATCTGTTGGGGAGCTTTACTGTAGATTCACACGGTTTATAAGTGTACGGAAACCACAGTTATATGTTCTCACCCACCTAGCACTGAAATATTTGCATCAATGGGAGCAGTGGCAAGTAAATGAGTAAGGAGTCATCTAATCACATTATACACAAGGATTCTGTACATTTTGAGACAGACGGACAACTCATATCATCAAATCATCGTATCATCAAATACCTGATTGACTCTGACGGTCACAGGCTAAACCTTCAAGAATGTTATATGAGCTGTCATCTCCCTTTGGCTTATTCCATGGCACCTGAACACAGGAATAAATTTAGAAATGTTTAGTTGGGCTGAAAAAGGTAATTAAAAGGGGTTTTCCCATTGTGTGTCCGTTTTAGGCTATATTCACACATTGGGCTTTTTCTTTTTTCTTTTTTTTTTCTTTTTTTTAAAGAACAGTCATTGTTTTCAATTCATAATCCAATGATTTGCACTGAGGTCAATGCAATACTGTTCATGTCATTTATTTCTGGCCATTCTCCATAGACTTTCAGTACAATTTTTCAATACAGCCGTTGTTTTGAGTGCCAAATAACGGCCATTGTTTATATGTACTGTTATATGTACTTAAACATGTTGCTAAGGCAGGCAGGTGTGGAAGCCATACTACCCTTCATTGCTCCCTACTGCCCTTCTGTAACAGGGCCCTGTAAATCCTGGTTGATGGTGGGCGTAAGACATGCAAATTGGCCAATCAGTGGATGCAGCGGTGTCCCATATCCTTTGCAGTGGTGCTTTGACTGGGTGACAGGCATATCTGGAACTGACAATCGACCATGCAGGCAGTACAATTAGAGACTATGCTTGCAAGTCTCAAGGAAGTGTTAAAGTTTCAGATATTGCAGATACCTGGTGGATTTCTAGCAAAGAGTCTCTTAGTGCTTGCCCAGAATGGAGTTAAAGGGTCCTTTGCAAACGGAAAGGAATCCTGTTTAGCAGGCAACAGTGAGGAGAGCCTCGAGCTCCGGGTGGCCTCTCAACTCAGAGCCCTGAAATATGGAGATACCAGGGGTGGAAGACAAGTTATGGGCAGAGTGAGAAGGTTGCATGGCTGTGGTCGGTGGCCCTGTCACTAGTGACAGAGCACTAGTGGTCTGGTGTTGTATCAGGTAGGGGTGCACTCTGTACCAGCAGTTGGAGGAGAGACTGAATCACTAGTGCAGGAATGTAATGATTTCTCCAGAGTTTTGCAGCCTAAGTACCCGATGTCTGCTGCTGGGGATAGCCTTATGCATGCTCTGCCTTCCCGGGTAATGGAAGAGGGAAAAAAAAAAAAACAACCACGATTCATGGAATGGCCTCTTGGTGTATAGCGAGCATTCCGGTGTCTTGTTGCACCATATTCTGCCCATTCTGAGGTACCACCGCTAAATAAGCACCAGTAACGGAACTCAGATCACACACATCCTACAGCCCCAGTGTGCCCAACAACGTCCACCGCCGTAACATCATATTTAAAACTGACATGTTAAAAGCCCCTTTAAAGACAAGAACTGATTTGATCGTAGCAACCAATCACAGCTCATGTTTTATTTTAACTGAGTCAAATGAAATTAAAGCTAAAGTGTGATTTATTGCTATGGGTAAATCAGAGTGTTTTTGTTGTCCGACAAATTGATAAGTCTGGGTCATGGCATTATAATCACAATACTACAGTATCTATTCACATACCTGGAATGCATGAAGATAGCAGAGAGCAGCAGGCTCTAACAAAGCCTTCCACTGAACGTCACAGTGTTGGGCCATCTTTAGTAACAGAGTTCCAGCATGCATGTAGTAATGGCCGCGCATTTCAGAAAATGTCACCGACAGATCATCTGTTCCGCTCGCATGGGGCTTTACTGAAAGTAGGGCCTGATCAAAACTTGCCAAACGAAAATAGGAACCGATTAACACTTTGTTTTCGCGAATGCTTTCAGAAAAAAACACAATTTACCTATGAGAACTGCAGTTTCTGATCACATGCTCTGCGCTGGCAAACAGCGATATGCCAAGCAGGGTCCCGTTCCCCTGTGTATTGTACACGCTTATATACAGTAACTGAGCAGCTCATGGTGCTAGAAGCAGAGCGAGCATTGATAGAAATCACAGCTCACTCTGCAGAGGCTGACGCACACGGGCTGCATCCAAAACGGCTGTAATCCTTCCCATTTTATGGAATGTATGAGTCATGTAAACTGCAATTGGCGTTGCGTGACAATGTCAGTATGACATGGCTGCAATGCAGCCATGGGCCCCGTTCACACTGAGCAAGAACGTCAGAATTCCGCGGCGGATCGCTCCACCGCGGAATCCCGCCGCGCTCAGCGTGCTGCTTTGAATGAATGAGAGGGCGCGCACTCCTCCGTAGCCGCCGCTCTACGCTCAAAGTGACATGTCGTTTCTTTGAGCGAAGAGTGGCGGCTGCGGAGGAGCGCTCCATTCTTGCTTAGTGTGAACAGGGCCATATAAAGGAGAGTAATAACTTTCTCTTATAGTTTATTGGGGAAAAAAAAAGGAAAACAGTCCCTTCCTGTCTAGTTACTAAACAAACAGAAAAGATGTAAACCACATTCTGTACCCTTCACAAACGAACAATACAAATAAGTAACTTTCCATAACACCCTGTTCCCATGAACACACATATGCGGAGAACCTACTTTTTGAGCGCCAGTCTGCTTTCTGGCACATCTCTAGTAGAGAGGGAGAGAGAAACAACGTCCGCATGTGCAAGTAACAGCTCTTTATTAAATGTTCTCCAGTTGTTTTTATCTGAGGATGGATATGCAGAGAGATACTCCTGGAATGTAGAGGAAAATGAAGGGTTAATGTCTTAAGAAAAGTGCTGAAAAGAAACATCTAAACAATGCCATTATTTATAAAGCTTAACCATGTGTAGTATGTGAAGTGTCATTCTCCGGTGAGCTAACACCACAAGGGGTGATGAATGGGAGGAATATATGCTTACTAGAGATGAGTTTAATTCAAGTATGCTTGAGTTTAATTGTTTGGCATTTGAATACCAGTGGCTGAAGTTGGATGCAGCCCTCGGCAGTCCGGGAAAACATGGCTACAGCCATAGGCTTTAGTTTATGCTTTAGTTGCACTCTAGTAAGCATGTAATCATCCCATCTTTTCATTCATCAATACTAGGGATGGTCCGAACAGAGTTCGGTTTGGGTTCGTACGAACCCGAACCCTCGGTAATGATCTCCGCTGTCTGCCTGCTCCGTGGAGCAGGCAGATCCAGCGGGAGGACCGCCTGGAAAACTGGGATACAGCCATAGCGGGAATCTGCTGCCGAGCGTTCGGGTTCATACGAACGCGAACCTCGGCAGGTTCGGACCATCCCTAATCAATACCAAGTAAATACACTTTTTTTTTTTTTACTGCAGCCCTAAAAACATGTTTACAATTAGCCAACTTAATACCAGGTAGTCTATTTCATACGTGTGAAAGGCGTAGGTTTTGCAGCACGTGCACGTATATCTGCACTTAAAAGGACAGGGGACAGAAAGTCAAGGGGTCCTAGGCACAAACTACAAGGAGTGGTTCTCAAGACACCTTGCAACCACACAGTAAAAAGGCTTTTTATTTTTATTTGCAAGAGCTATTGAATGGTGGTTCTACTTCCAAACAAAATCTGCAAATTATGTGCTCGCATGGCAGATATCTGTGTGAACTGGGCCACTGAAATGTATGGGTCTGTAGTGCAGTCTGCAACCAGACATGGAATAAGGGCGGTGACAGTATCGCTAAGTTCACAGAGTACGGTTATGTGGCTTACAAGACACAATTACCTTTAAAACCTGTACAACACATGTGCACCACTCCAAGTGGCTGCGCAAAGCTCTTCTTTCTGGCTTGAGACAATGGATCACGGCTTCATCAAGTCTCTTATTGGACCGAAACAACTCCACCAGTCTAATATTCACATGGACATCATCAGGTCGCGCAAACAGCTCAGACTGGATTAAATCGAACAAACGATTCCAACCAGCTTCACCATGTGAGTTTAGCAGCTGCTCCTAAGCACATAAAAAATATGTATAAGTAGTGGAAATATTTAACAAAATTTTATAGCAAAATTAGATTATATAAAGCGCCCCACCAAAAGAAAAAAAAATCTCAGAGGCATGGGCTATGTTCCCATCATCTTTTCTCTGTAAATTTGGCATTTGGCGTAGAAGTCATAAACCTGTCAAAAGAGGATATAATTGTACACCTTGGCATACTGACAGAAGGCCCGTTGCGTGACTAGTGATGACATTCAGATCAATTTCTGAATGTATACTGTATATATTCATTTTGCAAGACTCGAAAGCAGAATACCATGCACAAGTCCCGCAAAGTAAGTGTACGCAAAAAATTTTAATGTGAACACAGCCTAAGTAATGCTATTACACTGTTTCATTTCTCAAGATGAAATCAAGTAAAGCTATAAACCCAACGGTATTGTCAGTGATGTGTATACCTTAAAGTTGCTTTGTCACCCACTTTTTGCATTCTGACATCTCTACACAGGTGTAAAGGATAAATTCAGCAGTTTTCATACCTTATTTTATATCATACGTCATGCTGCTTGTTCAAGTAAAAAGTGATCTTTTATCAACTGCAGATTGTGCTAAGTGGGCGAGGCTTCAAAGCAGCCACTTAGCCCCGCCCACAGCACCACCGTTAGTTCCCCCCAGTGACGTCACCCCCACATCAGACCCGCCTCCTCGATGCCCATTGGTATGGGCCAACCTAGATGGGGTGAGGCCTAGACCTTTAGGCCAGCCTGTTCCAATGGCCGGCCAAGGGGCGGGCCTATGTGTCTGACATGAGAGGTGGGGCCAATGTTGGCACTGTGGGCGGGGCTAAGTGGCGCTGCTGCAGTTGATAAAAGATCACTTTTTACTTTAACAAGCAGCATGACGTATTATATAAAATAAGGTATGAAAACTGCTAAATTTACCTTTTACACCTGTGTAGAGAAGTCAGAATGCAAAAAGAGGGTCACAGTATCACTTTAACTTCTCACTACATGAGCAAAGTGTCCGAAACCAAAAATGTGCGTCTATTCCAACCGCTCAGTGTAGCTTACTTTGAGTCTGTAAATGACAGGATTTCCTGGAAACAGCTTGGCTGCTCTTTCCACCCAGTATTCCGCTCTGCCATCTGTGACATTGATAGTGCATATTAATTCTGCAATCTTAAGGACAAGATCCTTCTGAGTGGGATTTAATTCCAATGATCGCTAGAAAGACAATGGCAACAAGGAGAGAAATTAAAGTTTTATTTACGCTAGTTCTTTTGTAGTATAAACCTATAAGAAGATTCATGTTACCCGGATTATTACCTTGTAGCAGCCAATAGATTTTTCCACAATGCCATCAATTTCATAGAGGTGTCCAAGAAACCGGTGAGCTTTTGGATCTCTTTCCTGGACATTAATGTATGAGGATACACACCTGAAATATTTAAAAATTTTAAAATATATTTGGTCATCAAAATTAAAAACATGAATAAAGAGTTGCAAACCCATTTATGTGCTTTAAAACAAAGACCAGCTGTAATATTAAAACAAGCTACCTTATAATAAGCATGTAATAGCTCATGCTGAAAAGCAATGATCAGCTGACAAGTTGGCTGATTGTTGTCTTTCATGTTCTATAATTCCAACAATGATCGCGACAGTCTGCTGCCTGTCGCTCTGTGTAATGGGGGCAGTGTCTCTAAGAGCAGCCCCTCCTGCAGCTTCCCCCTCTCGATGTCTGTGCATGTAGTATAGGGCTGGGCGGTATACCATAAAAATACCGATACCGTCACTGGTGTCGGTTAACCGACCTCAACTCTGCCAGGACGGTATCTACAGTATTTTTCCTCCCCTCACCCGGTGGCCGCATGTTTTGCTCCCTTCAGTTAATCTCCATCGCGTCCCTGCTCCTACCCTGACTGGCCTGTGTTAAACTATTCTGATCCCAGCCAGGACGCACATATACTGGTGCAAGGCAAGGGATAGAAGATCCTGCTGCGGGAGGCTAAAAAGAAAGGCTGGAGAACTGACAGGCTGCACACGGGTGTGCTGTGTGCTTAGCACTGCTGCCGGGCGGCTCACTTCTCCTAGCTTCTCGGGAAGCTGCACAGTGTGCCCTGCCACCCCCCCCCATATATGCTACAACACTGAGTGACAGGGTCTCTCTTGCTCTCTCTCTGGCGTAGGAACATAGTATATTACTTGTGAAGTTTGCTGCACATTGTTATATGGAATAAATCCACGTTTGTATTACCATCGAAAAATGGGGTTTCAAAAGGGGTGTGGCTTTTAAAAGGGGCGTGTCAATTGTCGTTCAATTTATCGTTACTGCGGCTACATGTATGATAAACCGCGATATTGATTTAGGCCAATATCGCCCAGCCCTAATGTAGTAGCATATTAAGTGGGGGGGTATAACGAGGAGGAAGCAAACACTGAGCTGACAGCTCGTTTGCACCACGTAGTATGGCCCTAATATTAGGTAGTGCTACTAACAAAGCTCTTATCTGCCGAGACATGGACCACAAAAGTAAAAGGCTTCTTGTGGTAATGTGCATCAAAACTTTAGCTGTAGACCCATGTAGCAATATGAATTGGACACTCTTTTCCAGCACATCCCACAGATACTAAACTTTGCTTCTAAATTCCCCAGATCTTAATCTGGTCAACCCCTTGAACTCTTCGAAATGTTCAAGTCCTTGTGGGAAAGTTTTTGCAGAGTGGCAGGGACCACTGCAGTAAATAATTATACTGCATTACAGTATATATCTAGTTTCCAACAATGTTCAGATGTGGCGCTGTGTATTAAAGCTAAGTCTTTGGACAAGGTATCCCAGCAAAACACTGCCCAGTGCCCAAGGGTGAGTTTATACAAGTAAATATGTACACTATGTACACTACTACACTGCTAGGAATTATTAAAACATAGGCCACCTAACAGGAGCTTCTATGCTTTTTACTTTGGTGCCAAGGCACTGGTAAGAGAGATACACTCCACTCATCACTGGGTTTTGTGTTGTGGATGATGGGTGTACAGAATGTGAAGATTTCCTTTTTTTATGAGATTTTAATTTCTGAGATTATAAAATGTACCTTTGACCTGAGTTTAGACCATGTAGTCCACACAATGCTTAGCTTTGACTGTACTCCGTATTTATTAGGCAATATTCATGTGACATTTATACTATACTTATGCATCAGAAGGCTCCAGGTGCATACATTGAACACATCCACAGGACCACATTGATATGGTGTTTTTTGACAGGGGAGTATTTGTGTTTGTAAGGTTTTCCTGTAAAGTACACTTTTCTTGTGAAAAAAAGCCTAGTGGTGACATAAGAATGATGCCACCGCATAGGCATGTAGTTTCAGAAGTCTTCTGTAAGAAATATATGATGGACCTGATAAAAAGTTTACCGTTCTTATCACAGAGTATTGACCCCTGTTAGTTGTGGATGAGGCTCTTTGTTTTCTCAGATGGTAAAGCTGCCCATTCTTCTTGGCAAAAAGCCTCCAGTTCCTGTGAATTCCTGAGCTGTCTCGCATTAAGTTCACGCTTGAGATCTCCCCATAGTGGCTCACTGATATTGAGGTCAGGAGACTCAGGTGGTCACTACAGAACTTTCACTTTGTTCTGCCGTAGCCAATGACAGGTCAACTTGGCCTTGTGTTTTTGATCATTGTCATGTGAGAACGTCCAAGTACGTCCAATGTGCAGCTTCCGGGCTGATGAGTGCAGATTGCCTCCAGTATTTGCTGATAACGTGCTGCATTAATCTTTCCTTCAACTTTGACCAAGTATCCTCTGCCTTTGTAGCTCACAAATCCCCAAAACATCAGCGATCCACCTCTGTGTTTAACAGTAGGAGTGGTATTCCCTTCATCTTTTTGACACCTGTACAAATGTAACATTTATGGTTGTGGCCAAAAAGTTAAATTTTGGTCTCATCACTCCAAATGACCTTGGTCCAGACGTTTTGAGGCTTGTCTCTGTGCTGTTTGGCGTATTGTAGGTGAGATATTTTGTGGCATTTGTGCAGTAATGGCTTCTGGCAACTCAACCATGCAGCCCATTTTTCTTCAAGTGCTTCCTTATTGTGCATCTTAAAACAGCCACACCGCTAGTTTTCAGAGAGTCCTGTATTTTAGCTGATGGTATTTGTGGTTTTTTATTTTTTTTTGCAATTTGTGTCAACTTCTGTGCATGTTATCAGGCCAAAATCACCAGGATATGTGAACTTTTCAGGGTCTTTTGTATGTTTTTGGTTGTCATTATGGTGTAAAAAGAGAAAACACAGTAGTTTGACAATAAATGGCTTTTTACCAGACCACTAACCATGATCTATCACTCGTATTCTCTGAAAAAAGGACAAAGCAGCAAAAATTCTGCTGGGGTATGTAAACTTTTGAGCACAACTGTATCTCCACAAAGGCTCAGACCTGATGTTAACAAAGCAATACAGTTAACTATGAATATATAGATTTTAGTAAGGCATCCCCAATAACACAGTCAATATGCTGCAATGATAAATTTAATAAATGCTATATTAGGAGTATGACAATGTATAAAAGAGGTTCACCTTTTAGCAAGGTCATATTCTTTAGCTTCATAGTACAACTTGGCAATGAGGAAGCCTTTCATCGATTTCTGAAAGATAAAGTAAAAAAAAAACAAAAAACAGCAGTTTGAGAAAACTGTTTAAGTAAAAAAGCAGTTTAAGTAAAAATGCTGAGGGGATTCTCTATACAATGCTATAACAGACTATGATAGCCTTGAAAATATTACCAATAGTAAAGGCTTAGCTTACCCTAAAGGTCCCCATTTACTTTATACCAATGTCCGCCAAACTCGCCACTGGCAGAGGGATATAGGGAGGACAGCAGAGATAAATGTCAGCCCTACACAATGTATAACCCAGTTTAGGCACCTATACACTGTTCTCAGGCTGCAACAAAATTTTGGCAGGCCGCCCTACTGGTAGCAGTACATACAACTCCATCTTAAAGAACACAGCTTGTAGAGCAAACATGTCAAACTCTGGCCCGCTGTGCCATTTTTTGCCCACAAAGTAAATCAATTGATTGCCTACAGCTGGCCCACCGATAGGACAGTGCAGCAATTCATAATATGGGCAGTCCGTATGGCTGTCTGGACCACCCGCATTTAAACCCTTAAGAGCCCATGACATACTGGTACTCCAGTAGGTCCGGTGGAGCTATGAGCTCACTTTACAGTGCGTGGGGACGGGCCCTCACCGTTAATGACGGGCTGCCGCCATTAACCCCTGCAGTGCCATGATCACAGCATTTAACAGTGACAGCAGCTGCGCTCCTGTCACTGTCTGATCAGGAACCCCTACAGTGTGACTGCAGGGGTCCTGACCGTTTTTACTGACTGCCGGAGGTCTCTTACCTTCCTCCATGCAGTCAGCTGGGCGATCACTGCATAAAGTCTGCCACAGGCAGTCTATGTATTGAAAGCAGATAACACTGATTAATGCTATTCTATGGCATAGCATTTATCAGTGTTACAATGCAAGAATGTTGAGGGTCACTAGGGGGACTTAGGTAAAAAAAAAAAAAAAAAAGTTTTAAAAACATGACATTGCCTCTCCCCCAATAAAAGTTTAAATCATCCCCCTTTCTCATTTTATAAATAAAACAAATAATATATATATTATATATATATATATATATATATATATATATATATATATATAAATAATAACCAAACATGTTATATACCGTAGCATGTGGAATTGTTTGAGTAGAATAAAAATGTATCGTTCCCGAACGGTGTAAACATAAAGCAGTATAAAAAAAAAAACACGATTGATGATTTTTTTATTACAATTTATATAAAAGAAAATTTTGAAAAAGTGATCAATACGTCCCATCTACACAAATATGATACTAACAACATCTATAGATCATGGCAAAAAATAAAAATAAAATCTCCCATACAGCCTCAAAAGTGAAAAAATAAAAGCGCCACAAAAGTGTCACAATAGGACCATTGTAATCATACCTATTTGCGAAAAATTACTTTTTCTGTTAAAAAAAAAAGTTAAAAATTAGAAAAGCTATACAAACATGCATATTGGTGTATTCAGACTGACCTATAGAATAAAGATATTTCATCATGAACTTGTATTTTTTTCCAATTTCATAAACAATTTATTGAAGGTTTCGGCATTAATTTTACAGTAGACTGAAAGGCGACATTACATAGTAGACGTACCTTAAAGTGACTCTGTACCCACAATCTGACCCCCCAAACCACTTGTACCTTCGGATAGCTGCTTTTAATCCAAGATCTGTCCTGCGATCCGTTCAGCAGGTGATGCAGTTACTGTCCTAAAAAAATACTTTTAGATTTGAAGCCCGTGACCTACGGGAGTATCTGTGCCCTAACTTTGCACCACCCCTCCATCCCTCCTCCCCACCCCCTTCATCATTAGGAATGCCACTGAAACATTTTCTCCATGCTGAACATTGCACAGGTCCTTAACGATCCAGCCCATGTGCCGGGCAAAACAGGTGGGGAATAGGAGGCAATGTGCCTGGAGCATTCCTAATGATGAGGAGGGCGGGGAGAAGGGACAGAGGGGTGGTGCAAAGTTAGGGCACAGATACTCCCGTTTGACACGGGCTTCAAATTTAAAAGTTTTTTTTTAGGACAATAACTACATCACTTGCCAAACGGACCACATGACAGATCTTGGATTAAAAGCAGCTATCCGAAGGTACAAGTGGTTTTGGGGGGGTCAGATTGTAGGTACAGAGTCGCATTAAGGAGTTAAATCTTCTGCAAGACGCTTATGACACAGGCAGAATGCATAATGATGTCACCACATAGCCTGTCTTGGGACACAGTGCCACCTTCTAATACTACTCAGAAAAGGCAAGTTTAACCCATTCACCTACGATAAAGAAGCATGTAGGGCACTAATGGGGGGAGTAGTTAATATGTGGGGCACTATAGGGGGTAATCAACTGTATAGGGCACTGACTACTAAATGGGACATTAATATGTAATTACCTACTCGTGGGGGAAGTAATGGGGTAACTACTGGACAGGGGCAACTTCTTGGGTCAGTATTGGGGGTACTATAAAGGGAGGTAATACCGCACGGGCTACAGAAGGGGGCATTTTTACCATTTTCACCACTATGGATAAGTGCTTAAGATATGACCTGGGGGGAGGGGCAAGTTCTGTCAACAGCCCGGGCCCATGGTATAGTAAATCCACCAATACGATACACAGGACCAGCGTGTTGCAGGTGAAATGAACGATTTTTACTCGGACCCATAAGACCACAGATACGTCAGTTAGTATTCACACACAGATGTCAACGCGTTTCTGATGCTATCGCATCCTTAATCATGACAATTGTATCCCTCTATGGAGCTGGTTTTTAAACCCTATGCCCCACCCCTTGCTGATGTCAGCACTTGATTAACTGCACATGTTATATGGGTAAAGTGAATTAGAATCAACACAGACAGTTTAAAAACAATACTACTGGGATATAACAGTATTCATATGCCATTATTCACACTATATACATATGGTTAAGCTGCAAATCACAATCCTTGTACAACACTTTTGGCAAAAAAGTGACATGAGGCCATCCATTCGTGGATCTAATAATGTAATAGCAGCTCGCGTCTCAGATTTAACCCCTTCGGGGAGCAAGTTCCAAGCTGGAAGATCCAGAAGGCTTCCCTCTGTTGTAACTTGCTCCTCCTATCACCTCCTCTCTGTAGTGGTATGACCTTTTCTATAGCATGGAACCGCATAGAATCCGTTTTGCCTCCATGTTTTTCCACAAAATGTCTGGATGCCCCTGATAGGTTCTTAGTGGTGCTATGGTTCACATCATACAGATGCTCCAATATACGTGTGCGGAGACGCCTAGTTGTGCATCCTATGTACATGAGATTGCACTCTGTGCAGTGTATAGCGTAAACCACAAAATCACTATCACAGTTCAAAAATTGTTTGATAGCAAATCTTTGCTTATTTTCACTGTCACTGTAATATTTGGTTTGTGTGGCATGGCGGCATACACTGCATCTCCCGCACCTGTAGAACCCTTTACATGAAAGCCATGTTTGTGGGGGAATGTTTGTCCTTGGCACTGAGGGAGACAAAATATCACCCAGTGTCCTTGCACGTCTAGAGACTATGTTGCACCCATTTTTTAGAATTTCATCTAGCACCGGATCTCCCTGTAAGATGTAAAAATTTCTCTGAATGATATTTTTTACACTCCTGGACTGTATCTTGTTACTAATGTTGGTATGTTTCTTGTCCTATTTTGTTTGTATTCGTTATTCTTTCGCGATATCATATCATGCCTGTCCTTTTTATCTACTCTCACCCTGGCCCTGCGTAGCATCCATTCAGGATAGCCCCGTTGACG
The DNA here is from genome assembly GCF_027789765.1 of Dendropsophus ebraccatus. Lineage (NCBI taxonomy): Eukaryota > Metazoa > Chordata > Amphibia > Anura > Hylidae > Dendropsophus > Dendropsophus ebraccatus. Next base: position 106,343,761 of record NC_091458.1, read on the forward strand.
AAGCCTATCCCGACTGATGTTACATTCCTCGTCATATGCCTCATATGTACTGCAATTACGTCTCATACGTATCATTTCACCCACTGGGTTTGATTTGATCGTATGAGGCGGATGACTGCTGTGAGCATGTAAAGTATTGTTCCCCGATATGGGCTTCCTATGAGTTCTGGTAATTACAGTTTCATTCGGAATTGCTTCCAATATGAGATCAAGGAATACAATTTGTTTGTCATGGTGTACATGAGTGAATTGAAGCGACCAGGGATTAGAGTTGGCATACTCCATGAATTGTGGTATGGCAGGTACAGGACCACTCCAGACCAGCAGCAAGTCATCTATGTACCTGCCATACCACACTATGAACCCTGCAAACGGATTGTCATGTGTGTATATGTATCTTTCTTCCCAATAAGCCATGGCTAAATTTGCCATGGAGGGTGAATGCCTGGCCCCCATGGAAACTCCAGCCAGCTGCAAATAATACACATCATAACACTGGAAATAATTATGTGTCATCAGATACCATGCCACCGATTTAATGAATATTTGTAAATTTTCATCATAGGGACTATGTCTCTTAAGATGGTGGTCTAGTGCCTCCATTGCAAGGTCATGTGGGATGCTGGTGTACAATGACACCACATCCATGCCCAGCCAATGGAGGTCACTATCCCACTCAAAATCTGCAAAGGCCTGTAATACAGCCCCCGTGTCTTTGAGATAGCCAGGGGTACGCTGGACCAGCGGCTGCAAGACATCATCCAACCAGGATGACAGCTACTCACCCAGCGATCCCCTACCCGACACAATGGGTCTCATAGGTGGTGGGTTGAGACCTTTGTGGGTTTTGGGAAGGCCGTACAAAGCAGGGGTGATCGGATCTTTCTGGCATAAAAATTCAACTTCCCTATCATTTAGTACCCCCAGTGCAGCTCCTTCTAGCAGTAGTTCTTGTAACTCAAACTCAAATTTTTTTAGGGGATTTGCATCTAAGGGTAAATATGTAGAGGCATCATTAACAAGTGTTAGCATCTGCTGTTTGTACATCACTGCATCCATGACAACAATCACACCACCTTTGTCAGACTTTTTAATGACCAATTGGTCCATCATTTTTAATTCCTGTATGGCAATTTTTTGTCTGGTGGTGAGATTGTTGCGACGAGATGCAGATGAGGTCTCAAAAAGTAATTTTAGTTCGTGTATGACCCTGTCCTGGAAAAGCTCCATAGGAAGAGTTCTATCCTGAACAGGGTAATAAGCGGGATTGGACATTTGGTAATTTGTATGGCATCCCAACAACTGTTCTCTGGCGTCATTGCTATTTAAATCTAATAGATCAGCAAGTGCTAATTGTTCATTAAATTTCAAATTACAAAATTCATTTACAGCATGTACATTTGCGCCCACATATTTATTAGGATTTTTCACCACATTTTGTTCACCAAAAAAGTGTTTTTTTACTGTTAAGTCCCGTTCAAACTTATTGACATCAAGTACAGTAGAAAATAAATCAAAGTCTTGAACCGGTGCAAAGTTCAGACCCAACGTTAGTACCTGTATTTGGTCTGGAGAGAGATCGGTGTTAGAAAGATTAAGGACACTCACAGTCTGCTTGGGATGATCCCCCTGGTTCTTGGCTTGCCTCTGTACTGCGCCTCTTGTGCTTACGCCCCCCCCCTCCTGCGGCGTTTTTTGCTGCTTTGCGTTTTTTTGTAGTAGGATGGGGCCGGTGTAGCTTCCATGCAGTCCGTGTCCGTCTGGTCGTCAGTCGTGTCCAGATCTGTGGAGGTGAAACTCACATGTGCTTGAGAGCGGGTAGAAGCGATGGAACCTGCTGTTTTTTTTTTTCTTTTTCAAGATTGGCCTTGGTTTGGGATTTTCACGATCCCATCTACCCCACTCATACACTTGCTCATGTTTGTAGTCAAAGGAGTCACGTTGGTATTTGCTTTTCTTTAATCTTGCAATAATGTCCTCCAACTCCTACTGATTATGACACTATGCTCAATCAGGTCAATAAACACATTGAGGAGTTGGAGGACATTATTGCAAGATTAAAGAAAAGCAAATACCAACGTGACTCCTTTGACTACAAACATGAGCAAGTGTATGAGTGGGGTAGATGGGATCGTGAAAATCCCAAACCAAGGTCAATCTTGAAAAAGAAAAAAAACACAGCAGGTTTCACCGCTTCTACCCGCTCTCAAGCACATGTGAGTTTCACCTCCACAGATCTGGACACGACTGACGACCAGACGGACACGGACTGCATGGAAGCTACACCGGCCCCATCCTACTACAAAAAAACAAAAAACCGCAAAGCATCAAAAAACGCCGCAGGAGGGGGGGGGTGTAAGCACAAGAGCCGCAGTACAGAGGCAAGCCAAGAGCCAGGGGGATCATCCCAAGCAGACTGTGAGTGTCCTTAATCTTTCTAACACCGATCTCTCTCCAGACCAAATACAGGTACTAACGTTGGGTCTGAACTTTGCACCGGTTCTTAACAGTAAAAAAAACACTTTTTTGGTGAACAAAATGTGATCAAAAATCCTAATAAATATGTGGGCGCAAATGTACATGCTGTAAATGAATTTTGTAATTTGAAATTTAATGAACAATTAGCACTTGCTGATCTATTAGATTTAAATAGCAATGACGCCAGAGAACAGTTGTTGGGACGCCATACAAATTACCAAATGTCCAATCCCGCTTATTACCCTGTTCAGGATAGAACTCTTCCTATGGAGCTTTTCCAGGACAGGGTCATACACGAACTAAAATTACTTTTTGAGACCTCATCTGCATCTCGTCGCAACAATCTCACCACCAGACAAAAAATTGCCATACAGGAATTAAAAATGATGGACCAATTGGTCATTAAAAAGTCTGACAAAGGTGGTGTGATTGTTGTCATGGATGCAGTGATGTACAAACAGCAGATGCTAACACTTGTTAATGATGCCTCTACATATTTACCCTTAGATGCAAATCCCCTAAAAAAATTTGAGTTTGAGTTACAAGAACTACTGCTAGAAGGAGCTGCACTGGGGGTACTAAATGATAGGGAAGTTGAATTTTTATGCCAGAAAGATCCGATCACCCCTGCTTTGTACGGCCTTCCCAAAACCCACAAAGGTCTCAACCCACCACCTATGAGACCCATTGTGTCGGGTAGGGGATCGCTGGGTGAGTGGCTGTCATCCTGGTTGGATGATGTCTTGCAGCCGCTGGTCCAGCGTACCCCTGGCTATCTCAAAGACACTGGGGCTGTATTACAGGCCTTTGCAGATTTTGAGTGGGATAGTGACCTCCATTGGCTGGGCATGGATGTGATGTCATTGTACACCAGCATCCCACATGACCTTGCAATGGAGGCACTAGACCACCATCTTAAGAGACATAGTCCCTATGATGAAAATTTACAAATATTCATTAAATCGGTGGCATGGTATCTGATGACACAATTATTTCCAGTGTTATGATGTGTATTATTTGCAGCTGGCTGGAGTTTCCATGGGGGCCAGGCATTCACCCTCCATGGCAAATTTAGCCATGGCTTATTGGGAAGAAAGATACATATACACACATGACAATCCGTTTGCAGGGTTCATAGTGTGGGTTGCAGGTACATAGATGACTTGCTGCTGGTCTGGAGTGGTCCTGTACCTGGCATACCACAATTCATGGAGTATGCCAACTCTAATCCCTGGTCGCTTCAATTCACTCATGTACACCATGACAAACAAATTGTATTCCTTGATCTCATATTGGAAGCAATTCCGAATGAAACTGTAATTACCAGAACTCATAGGAAGCCCATATCGGGGAACATTACTTTACATGCTCACAGCAGTCATCCACCTCATACGATCAAATCAATCCCAGTGGGTGAAATGATACGTATGAGACGTAATTGCAGTACATATGAGGCATATGACGAGGAATGTAACATCAGTCGGGATAGGCTTCGTCAACGGGGCTATCCTGAATGGATGCTACGCAGGGCCAGGGTGAGAGTAGATAAAAAGGACAGGCATGATATGATATCGCGAAAGAATAACGAATACAAACAAAATAGGACAAGAAACATACCAACATTAGTAACAAGATACAGTCCGCAATTCAGGAGTGTAAAAAATATCATTCAGAGAAATTTTTACATCTTACAGGGAGATCCGGTGCTAGATGAAATTCTAAAAAATGGGTGCAACATAGTCTCTAGACGTGCAAGGACACTGGGTGATATTTTGTCTCCCTCAGTGCCAAGGACAAACATTCCCCCACAAACATGGCTTTCATGTAAAGGGTTCTACAGGTGCGGGAGATGCAGTGTATGCCGCCATGCCACACAAACCAAATATTACAGTGACAATGAAAATAAGCAAAGGTTTGCTATCAAACAATTTTTGAACTGTGATAGTGATTTTGTGGTTTACGCTATACACTGCACAGAGTGCAATCTCATGTACATAGGATGCACAACTAGGCGTCTCCGCACACGTATATTGGAGCATCTGTATGACGTGAACCATAGCACCACTAAGAACCTATCAGGGGCATCCAGACATTTTGTGGAAAAACATGGAGGCAAAACGGATTCCATGCGGTTCCATGCTATAGAAAAGGTCATACCACTACAGAGAGGAGGTGATAGGAGGAGCAAGTTACAACAGAGGGAAGCCTTCTGGATCTTCCAGCTTGGAACTTGCTCCCCGAAGGGGTTAAATCTGAGACGCGAGCTGCTATTACATTATTAGATCCACGAATGGATGGCCTCATGTCACTTTTTTGCCAAAAGTGTTGTACAAGGATTGTGATTTGCAGCTTAACCATATGTATATAGTGTGAATAATGGCATATGAATACTGTTATATCCCAGTAGTATAAACTGTCTGTGTTGATTCTAATTCACTTTACCCATATAACATGTGCAGTTAATCAAGTGCTGACATCAGCAAGGGGTGGGGCATAGGGTTTAAAAACCAGCTCCATAGAGGGATACAATTGTCATGATTAAAGGACAACTCCCGCGGGACCCCAAAAAAAAAAAAAACACAGACACACACAGACACCATACTCACCATCTCTCCGGTGACGATCGTCGCTCGATTCGCCCGCCGTCCGCCTCTCCGTCGCCGCCTTCCGCCATCCAGCGATGTCTCCAACTTCCGGGTCCAGGGGATGGAAAAGGCTGCCAGTGCGCTTGCGCACCGGCAGCCTTTTCATTGGCTGGAGCGCATCACATGGCTTCCAGCAAGCTCAGCCAATCAGGGCTGAGCAAGCTGGAAGCCATGTGATGCGCTCCAGCCAATGAAAAGGCTGCTGGTGCGCATGTGCACCAGCAGCCTTTTCATCCCCATTCACTTTGCATGAAGACGCCGAGGAGGAAGAAGACCCGGACCGCCCCTCGGCTCTGACGTCGTCGTCACCAGATGCCGCCCCGGAGAAGAGGACCGTGACGATCGTAATAGGTAATGTATAAATTCCTTAACTTCCGGGGTGGGGGGTCGGGGGTCCGAAAGTGGGGGAAGGGGGCCAGGCCGGGTATTTAACCACATTACAAAGTTATATAACTTTGTAATGTGTGTTAAATGAGCAAAAAAAAATTTTTGTGGGAGTTGTCCTTTAAGGATGCGATAGCATCAGAAACGCGTTGACATCTGTGTGTGAATACTAACTGACGTATCTGTGGTCTTATGGGTCCGAATAAAAATCGTTCATTTCACCTGCAACACGCTGGTCCTGTGTATCGTATTGGAGCAATAACAAGCACCTGTTGGGAGTGTGGACCGTGCGCAGCAGTATCCCGGTGACCTGGCTTCTACCTACTGTTGCAGTAGATCCACCACTGGCGTCTATGTCACTGTCGTACGTACCGCCCTTGGCGCTAAATGCTTTCTGCAATAGATGAGCCAGCATACTAGGCTGCAACCCAGCCAGCCCCAGGGGTGGTGTGTGCAGCAGTGACGTGGATGTAGGGCTGGGCGATATTGGCCTAAATCAATATCGCGGTTTATCGCACATGTAGTTGCGGTAACGATAATTGGACGATAAATATGACACGCCCCTTTGCAAGCCACACCCACTTAAGGTAAAAAAAATGGAACTCACTGAGCAGCAACTCAAGGCAGTGAATTTAGTCTATTATCATTATTATTTGTCCTTATTAGGGGGTCTCAGCAGAGTTATACAGCTACATACACACAGGAGGGGGACAGATCTCTATATATACACACACACAGGAGGAGGGCAGGTCTCTGTATATACACACACAGGAGGGGACAGGTCCCTATATATATACACACAGGAGGAAGAGGGACAGGCTGCTATATATACACACACAGAGGGGGACAGGTCGCTATATATACACACAGGAGAAAGGGGGAAAGGTTGCTATATATACACTATGTACACACAGGATGGGACAGGTCCCCCTTCCTCCTGTGTGTACATAATATATATATATATATATATATATATATATATATATATATATATATATATATATATATATATATATATAGGGACCTGTCCCCCTTCCCCCTGTGTGTATAGGGACCTGTCCCCCTTCCCCCTGTGTGTATAGGGACCTGTCCCCCTTCCCCCTGTGTGTATAGGGACCTGTCCCCCTTCCCCCTGTGTGTATAGGGACCTGTCCCCCTTCCCCCTGTGTGTATAGGGACCTGTCCCCCTTCCCCCTGTGTGTATAGGGACCTGTCCCCCTTCCCCCTGTGTGTATAGGGACCTGTCCCCCTTCCCCCTGTGTGTATAGGGACCTGTCCCCCTTCCCCCTGTGTGTATAGGGACCTGTCCCCCTTCCCCCTGTGTGTATAGGGACCTGTCCCCCTTCCCCCTGTGTGTATAGGGACCTGTCCCCCTTCCCCCTGTGTGTATAGGGACCTGTCCCCCTTCCCCCTGTGTGTATAGGGACCTGTCCCCCTTCCCCCTGTGTGTATAGGGACCTGTCCCCCTTCCCCCTGTGTGTATAGGGACCTGTCCCCCTTCCCCCTGTGTGTATAGGGACCTGTCCCCCTTCCCCCTGTGTGTATAGGGACCTGTCCCCCTTCCCCCTGTGTGTATAGGGACCTGTCCCCCTTCCCCCTGTGTGTATAGGGACCTGTCCCCCTTCCCCCTGTGTGTATAGGGACCTGTCCCCCTTCCCCCTGTGTGTATAGGGACCTGTCCCCCTTCCCCCTGTGTGTATAGGGACCTGTCCCCCTTCCCCCTGTGTGTATAGGGACCTGTCCCCCTTCCCCCTGTGTGTATAGGGACCTGTCCCCCTTCCCCCTGTGTGTATAGGGACCTGTCCCCCTTCCCCCTGTGTGTATAGGGACCTGTCCCCCTTCCCCCTGTGTGTATAGGGACCTGTCCCCCTTCCCCCTGTGTGTATAGGGACCTGTCCCCCTTCCCCCTGTGTGTATAGGGACCTGTCCCCCTTCCCCCTGTGTGTATAGGGACCTGTCCCCTTCCTCCTGTGTGACAGCTCTGCTATTCCAGGTACAGACAGCCTGTGTGCACATGGGGAAACTACTTTCTCCTTTAGCCTCTGCCTGTCAGTTATAAGATCTGGAGCAGCAGAGACGAGTAAGCGGCTCCTCCGTGCAGTAGCTGCCACTAGTCAGACACTGTCTCTTTCTCTGGACAGTACACAACGGGAGGAGCCACAATGCTGCGGCTGCAGAGTGTTATCTCCTGGAGACCGATGCCGGCTAGTTACGGGGGAGGGCTGTGTGGACGGCAGAAGCAGACAGTAGTAGGTTACCTCCTGAAGGCTGCTGCTGTTACACGGAGGGGGATATCTGTGGCAGCGTGACAGTGACTGGGGCCTGGGAACCGCTCTGGCTCCAGGTCACTGCTCTGCGCGGCAATTGCCCTGTTTGAATGGACGGCCCGGCAGTGACTGGAGGGCGAGGGGCAGAGCGGTCACCACAGCAGAAGCTGTCCGGTCTGTGCTGCGCGTGCTGCCCGGGTAGGGGAGTGCAGGACACCCCGAGGCTGCGGGGCTCAGTGTCTGCCTCTTGGGGGTCCTGAGAGAGATCAGCCAGATCCCTGGGCTGTAGTGTGGGAGCTCAGTGATCCCCCTCCTGTCTCGGGCCTGGGATAAGACTCCTCTCTTCCGCTGCAACCACGTCCTGCGTCTCTGCACATAAAGCACCCAAAACTGTGAAATACCGCAGATACCGTCCTGGCAAAGTTGAGGTCGGTTAACCGACGCCAGAGACGGTATCGGTATTTTCACGGTATACCGCCCAGCCCTACGTGGATGGTTCCCTGACAGTGTCAAGAACACTGCACGCATGCTTTATAAAAAATAAAGGATGTGTCTGAGTATCCGCTGAGCCAGTCAGTGACCCACCTCTGTGCCTTACTGAGGGGGCATGGGTAAATAGGACTTCTTTATTATGATCCCACCACTTCCTGCTCCCCCACCTGGATTTATTCACCGTTTCCCAGATTACCTCTCTCTTACACACACACACAGCCTGCTGCAGCCATAGCAAGCACGCACATGTGCACACACACACACAGCCTGCAGCAGCCATAGGGCACACACACCTAGCCCGCTGCAGCCATAGCACACACGCACACACACCCAGCCCGCTGCAGCCATAGCACGCACACACACACACAGCCAGCTGCAGCCATGGCACACACACACACACACAGCCCGCTGCAGCCATAGCACGCACACACACACAGCCCGCTGCAGCCATAGCACGCACACACACACAGCCCGCTGCAGCCATAGCACGCACACACACACAGCCAGCTGCAGCCATAGCACGCACGCACACACACACACACACCTGCAGCCATAGCACGCACGCACACACACACACACACACACAGCCCGCTGCAGCCATAGCACGCACACAGCCCGCTGCAGCCATAGCACGCACACACACACACAGCCCGCTGCAGCCATAGCACGCAAACACACACAGCCCGCTGCAGCCATAGCACACACACACACACAGCCAGCTGCAGCCATAGCACGCACACACACACACAGCCCGCTGCAGCCATAGCACGCACACACACACACAGCCCGCTGCAGCCATAGCACACACACACACACAGCCCGCTGAAGCCATAGCATACACACACAGCACACAGTTACTACCTGTAACACTACACAGCACACTGTATTCTCTACCTGTAACGCTGATATTGGAATAAAGTAAAGAACTTTTTGAATTTATTATTTTTTTCTTTTTATTTCCACACACATATGATCAAGCATCTTTTATCTTTGAAGCTGAGCTGCACAATAAGTTTATTCCATATTATCTTACACGGGATATACTGTTTATGCCTTTTGTCCAGGTGGGATTGGCAGTGCCAGCTCTGATCCGCTGTGCCGTTTAGCATCATTTACTTGCGTTACTGCATCATTTTTGTCAATACGCTGCAGTACTGTAATGAAACTCCAACATGTCAGGGGATTGGGGGATCCAGCCAAGCCTCCTGTGACATCACACCCTGCCCCGTGTCTGCATCATCAGCCTGTGCTCAGCAGACACACAATGTGAGACAGAGGCATGGAAGTTTTGTCTCCTAAGGTAGGTAGGAGAGCAGTGAGAGCAGAAGACAATGTGGATTGGCACAGAGGCCAGTTTTCTTCACTTCCTGGATTTCTAACAGCTACCAGTGTGGCAGAACTGTACAGATACGGTAATACATTGTATAGACACATCTATATAACTTTTAATAAAAAACAAATTTTTCTTATGTGGAGTTCCCCTTTAAATGCAGAGAATGTAGCCTTGCCAGAACGGAGGCTCAGGGTACGGACGTATTTCTACACACTGTAGATTTACTGGTGTCCTGAGACAAATGTCAAGTTCTCAGTTAACTGTATGCAGCTCTGACTAATTTGAAACAAGGAGACTCTGTTCACGTCTATATTATAGGCAGATCGCAGACTCCATAATGCTTAAAGGGAATCTGTAGCATCCCCCTCCCCCAAAGCTGCTGATTTCATTCTGTAACTTGCCTCAATCCATGTCCCGTCCTGGAATACAGGAATAAGGAAATATATAAAGCAGCTTCTCATGTGTAAAGTGGAAGCAGCCAGACTCCAGCCTGGCATTACACTGAGGAATTCTCGCAGATAAATTCAGTGGAATTTCGTCGCCTGTACGCGCACACGGCCGGGCGCCTCTCCGCCGGCTCCAGAGACACCATTCTATGGGCCGGCTGATTAAGCCGAAAGAATTGACACGTCAATTCTCTCGGCGGAATGCGTAATCAGCCGGCCCATAGAATGGTATCTATGTAGCCGACGGAAAGGCGACGGAATTCCACAGAATTTATCTGCGAGAATTCCTCAGTGTGAAGCCACCCTCTGGCTTCAAAAATCTGTCAGATAAATCTCTCTGCGCAAATGCACCATGAGTATTACACTGCTGCTCATATACAATCATTCAGCAACAGAACAGCACAGATCTCCCCACCCCTTCACCACACAATGGACTCTTCCTGCCCAGAACAAACTGCCAAATAGTAACTGACATCTCCACAACCAACTTATCCAATAGGGTGTGTGCTTTATTACTGATATACGGAGAAAACTAAATAAAGGGCAGAAAGGGGTTTTCTGGTTTTAATAAAGAAGCTCCTTAGATTGATAGAACATAAGCTATATTAATGAGGAACATTTATAAAATTAATATGAAAACTTAATTATAACATTTTTAAAGATTTTTTAACCCCTAGACGACCCTGGGTGTACCCGTACGTCCAGCGGTGGTTAGGAGGGTGGGGGTTTAAGATCGACCCCCCGCGGAGGAGCGATCTCCGCATCTGACCTGGCCCGGGGTCTGCGCCATAATGGCGCTGATCCCGGATTGGCACTATTGTTTTCGGCTGCAGCAGCAGAAAGCAATAGAGTGCCTATCTCATGGATCTATGCAGTATTACTATACTGCATAGATCTCAATGGGAGGTCAGTGTACTTATACTAGAAGTCCTCCAGAGGGAATAACCCAAACCATGGGGGACTTCTAGTATAAGTTTATTTTAAAAAAAAGTGTTAATAAAAACCCCCTCCCCTAATAAGTTTGAATCACCCCATTTTCCCAAGTTATAAATAAAAATAAACAAACATGTTTTATATAACCGCGTGCGTAATCACCCAAAATATTAATTTATCACATTCCTGGTCTCGCGCAATAAACGGCGTAAGCGCCAAAAAGTCCCAAAGTGGAAAATTGCACATTTTTGGTCACCTCAAATAAAAAAAATAATTAAAAAAAATTAAGCCTGTCATTTCAAAGTACAATTAGTAGCACAAAAAATAAGGGCTCATGTGGGTTTCGAGGTGAAAAAATGCAATTGCTATGGCCTTTTAAGCACAAGGAAGGAAAAACTAAAATGCAAAAATTGAAATTGGCCTGGTCCTCTAACGGTTAAAACCTGGAGATGGTACATTTTTTCCTGACTCCAACCAAAACTAGCTCCGACTCCACAGCCCAGGTAAACATAACACGGCCTGTAACAGGCTTATTACAGTCACTGCAGGCAGATCCCGGATCCACTACCACTGCAGTCAGCCGCACAGCCCATTTACACATATAGATGGGATACTGAAGCAACAGGCATTCTGGATCAGCCTTTGCTCATTTGTCAGCTGATCGCTGGGTCTTAGGCTGCGTTTACACGGAACGATCATTCAAATTTTCACAATAACGATCGCATTTGAGTGATAATCGGCTCGTGTAAACACAGCAAACGATCAATCGACGAACGATAAATCGTTCATCATGATCTTTCAACATGTTCTCAAATAGTCGTTGGTCGTTCGCCGAAAATTAGTAGATCACTTCGTGTAAACAGTCTTTCACCCATTCACTCTGTGTGAGATGGGCTTAAAGAGGACCGGGGTGACAGGCTCCCGACCCCCAGCTAGATCCCCTTACACGTACCTCATTCCGCCGAGTCCCGCTGCCGGAGCCGATTTCGGGACGGAGATATCCCGGTCAGAAGCCGGCACGTGCACTCTGGACATAGTTCCGGCGTCCATAGAGAATGAATGGAGCCGTGCGCGCGCTGTAGAGATGAGTCCAGCTCCATTCATTCTCTATGGACGCCGGACCTAACTCTTATGACCGGGATATCTCCGTCCTGGGACCAGCTCCGGCAGCGGGACTCGGCGGGATGAGGTATGTATAAGGGGATCTAACTGGTGGTCGGGAGCCTGTAACCCCGGCACAGGGGGTGGCAGGTCTCCTTTAAGTGATCTTAAAACGATCGCAATAACGATTTTTCCAAATGATATACCGTTCTGTCTAAACGCTGATTGTTACAAAAAAACATTTCGAAAAGGTTATTCGTTCAATTGGGCGAATCATCTCTCCGTATAAACGCAGCATTATACATAGGTCATCAGTCAGCGCCTTCAGCTGATGTTACACATGCTGTATACCATGCTGTACAACCCATAGTGACTACTACAACCCCCCAGTCCACTAGGCCGCCCATTACTCCAATATACTACAGACGTGTCATGTGAAGAAATGCTGATGTCAGTAACACATAGACTTCTTTGGGGCTGGAGTTGTATTTGTGTCTGGGTGACATCACACTGGGCCTGACGTCACCAGCTATCACAGGGACAGCGGGTCTACATCCCGCACACAGCTCAGGCAGACGGGGCTCTATAGCCCGCACACAGCTCAGACAGACGGCCAGTGTACCGGTCACCGGAGCGATGTCTGCGGCACAGTAACTGTACAGGAACACCAGCCATGACGTCGGGGCCGGCACCGCTGAGTTCCGGCGAGATGCCGGCTGCGTGTGCGGCGAGGAGCTGGGACTCACCTCCCGGGGAGAGGCGGCGCTGCTCTGGACGCTGTCGATGTATTTGTGTATCTCGGGCTTACTGCGCCTCATCTTTGCGGTGCGCCTCCACACGCGGCCCTTACGAGCCTCACAGAACACTGAAAACTTCCCAGATGGCGCTCACGCAGAACTGGCGGCTAAGCGGAAGTGACGTCGCTGAATGTCATTTCCTCCGCGCTGAGGAATCGAAGCTAGAAACTGAAAATACGTGCTGTGCGTAGTGACGTCGCTGCACATGACGCGTGCTCCTTACGCGAGTGTCACGTGATTCCGAGGGCATTGTTGCCGCGTGTGTGGAGGAGCGGCTCAGTGAGCACACGGCTTGTTGTGTACTGCAGTGACTGGTGTGTGGCACGGCTGCTGCTGGTACTGCACCCTGCCAGAGAGGCCTGGTGTGGGGGCAGGCAGGGCTGTCTGTACTCTGAGCACGGTGTATGGCCGGCTTTGCCTGCTTCCATGAAGAGGCTGCCTGCAGTAAGTTGCTATAGTGAAGGTCCTTGCTACTGCCCCCTGGAGAGCATCGGTTCTGTAACAGTCCCTTGGCGTCTGTCCCAAATGGGGGTATAACTGCAAGTATGCCAAGGGGCTCTATGGGGGCCCCAGACCTGCAAGGCATATTCACCCTATGGGGTACCTGGTGTTTTTCCTTACAGCCTTTTTTATCTATACTCCTCAAGACTATAGCATCCTTATCCAGTCACCACAAAGTAAAGCTCTGAGGACCTGTTCACACCTTCCTTCTTGTTTGCATTATTTTTAGTCACTGGACAAAAGTCACTGCCCACCAGCCCTCCAGTGACAAACCACCCCCCTCCATTCTGAGCCGTGTCACACGGTGGGCCTGCCTCCAGTGCTTTATGCCGGGCCACAGTGCTTGTGAATAGGTCGTCGCAGTGCACAGGAACTGGGCAGTGATTCCAAAAAAAGGACCGTGCCTCCAGCATCCGCATTGCCGGCACTGACCCATTCATGTAAAAAACCCAAAGCGATGCAGCTGATGGTACATTGGCTTTAACTTTAGAAGCATCTAACCAGCTGTTATGTTCCTATGGCACACAGGGTGCTGAGGATGATGGTACATTTCATCCTTAGTGCCGTTATTATGTACCTTGTAGTTTAATCCTTATCCCAATAAGGCTGTTTGAGACAAAAGTGCATAGATCCACCCCTTCTAGTCAACATTTATCCGACTGCAGTAAAGAGCACCGGAGTGACATCACTGCAGAGTGCCACCTCAATATTCATTAGAAGGGACAGATCAGTGGTCATCCCAAACAGCCTCATTGGCATCAGGATTAAACTGCAAAGTACACAAAACCTGGATGGAGATATATCTTTTCTGGTATTGCTTCATACATAATTATCCAAACTATTAATAACCCTAATTGCAAACCACACCGGAACTGGAGACTTGCTAATAAATCTGGTGTCTTTTCGAGGGGGGTTGGGTATGGTGGTATTGGTCAGGTCTGGTGTAGCAGTGGTAAATGTGATGCCTGGAGCTAGCTACCAATCCTGTAGTTTCAATGTTGAAATTTATGTTTTAAGCAGTTAAAAACCATGAAAAACACGATTCAGACATGTAAGGAAATGCATGTGGCCCAAACCAGGCTCCCATTTCTTCCCCAGTAGTCATGTGCTGTTACCAGGATTATTGGTTATACGCCTATTGGTTACCACATGAGGATCTGTTTTTGGCTGCATGTGGTGATGTACAGTAAATGTGGGAACGCGGCCTAAGACTGATCAGATATCAATATGTTGTTAAGAAACTAGAAAATCATGATGCTGATTGGTGACTGAGGATGGGGCGTCTGCAGGTGTAGTGCCTAGGGCAGCAGCACCTGGTAATATACCCCTGACTTCACTGTAATAAAACAGCATCCTTAACATACTGCAGTAATAGACAGCTAAATGAAAGCTAATGAGTAGGCTTTCCTTTATGACCTGATTTTTGTTTATAGTGTTTCTGGCTTTGGCTTCAAATCTTTGGCAAATAATCTGCCAGATAATCTTTGTGTGTAAATGGACCCTTAGATGACTTAGTGTCTGCACAGAGATCATTGTGGTGGTTTGTGCTGTGGATCTGTACAGGGTTAACTACTTTTGAGCTGGTTATACCCCTTATCTATAGAATAGGGCATAACAAGCTGTTCACTGGGGGTCTAACCACCTGGACTCTCATAGATCCCGAGAACAGGGTGCATTCATCCCATTATAAAGCACTGGCATGGCCATCACTATTTATTCTTTACTAGAAAATGTACCTGGCACTGCCCGGGTATAAAGTGTCAGTGTGTTAATTAGATTTGTTCTAAGGTGCCCAGGAGGCCAAGCTAAAGGTATTGTTTCATCTGAGTTAATCAGTGGAATTAGTGTATACCTGTAGTGCATAGTTGGAGGGGTTCTGTATACCCACAATGTATAGTTTTTAGGGGTCTCACATATCTGTAGTGCATAGTTGGGGGGGCTGTATACCTATAGTGTATAGTTGAGGGAGGTCCTGTATACCTGCAGTGTACAGTTGGTGAAGGTCCTGTATACCTGTAATGTATAGTTGGTGGAGGTCTTGTATACCTGTAGTATATAGTTCAGGGGTCCTGTATACCTGTAGTGCATCAGGTCTGGCGGTGTTCTCCAGTTACAGTGTGGTGGTATTGGTCAGGTCTGGTATAGTGGTGTTATCCAGTCACAGTATGGTGGTATTGGTCAGGTCTGGTGTGGCGGTGTTCTCCAGTCACAGTGTGTCGGTATTGGTCATGTCTGGTATGGCAGTGTTATCCAGTCACAGTATGGCGGTATTGGTCAGGTCTGGTATGGCAGTGTTATCCAGTCACAGTATGGCGGTATTGGTCAGGTCTGGTATGGCAGTGTTATCCAGTCACAGTATGGCGGTATTGGTCAGGTCTGGTATGGCAGTGTTATCCAGTCACAGCATGGCGGTATTGGTCAGGTCTGGTATAGCAGTTTTTTCCAGTCATAGTATGGTGGTATTGGTCAGGTGTGTTATGACAGTGTTATCCAGTCACAGTATGGTGGTATTGGTCAGGTCTGGTATAGCGGTGTTATCCAGTCACAGTATGGCGGTATTGGTCAGGTCTGGTATGGCAGTGTTATCCAGTATATGGCTGCATTCACACTACGTATATTTCAGTCAGTATTGCAACCAAAACCAGGATTGGATTGAAAACACAGAAAGGCTCTGTTCACACAATGTTGAAATTGAGTGGATGGCCGCCATTTAATGGCAAATATTTGCTGTTATTTTAGAACAATGGCTGTTATATTGAAATAATGGCAGTTATTTACCGTTATATGGTGGCCATCCACTCAATTTCAACATTGTGTGAACAGATCCTTTCTGTGTTTTTAATCCACTCCTGGTTTTGGTTGCAATACTGACTGAAATATACGTAGTGTGAACGCAGCCTATGGCAGTATTGATCAGGTCTGGTATGGCAGTGTTATCCAGTCACAGTATGGCGGTATTGGTCAGGTCTGGTGTAGCAGTGTTATCCAGTCACAGTATGGCGGTATTGGTCAGGTCTGGTGTGGCAGTGTTACCCAGTCACAGTTTGGTATACCTGTAGTGCCCTGTAGGGGGTCCTGTATACATGTACTGTATAGATAGGGTAGGGAGCCCTGTATATACATGTACTGTATAGATGGAGTAGAGGGCCCTGTATACCTGTAGTGCCCTGTACTGTATAGATGGGAGTCCTGTATACATGTACTGTATAGATGGAGTAGGGGGTTCTGTATACCTGTAGTGCCCTGTATATACCTGTACTGTATAGATGGAATAGGGGGCCCTGTATACATGTAATGTATAGATGGAGTAGGGGGTCTACCAGTTATTACTGTGGATGTTGTGAGGCAGCTTCCCTAGCAACCATTGCTCCTTGTGAAAATGAAAGCAGTAATCCTATTGGTTGCTAAGGCTCCCAACTGCCGTGTCTGCTGCAGCTAATTATATCACCTGTGTTTGCAGTGAGGAGATTTTCCCATTCATCTCTATGGGGCTCCGCTCTTCCACCTCCTCTCCTGTACATCTGGCGGGGACAGGACCTTCGCTAAAACCTTCCTGGGCACCTAATGTATCTGTGTGCCAAATTTGGGGTCAAAAGGTTCAGGCGTTTGGAAGTCTATTTGGGACAGACAGACAGACTTGGAGTGCTTATCTATATAATAAAAATCAATTACAGGACACTTACATCCCTGTTCCCTGGATCGGTGGGGCTCCTATAGATAGGAGATAACAAGTTCAGATAGAAATACCCCTTTAAACCAGGGATAACACAGTAACAGTGCCACAAATAGTCTACTTCCTTGTTGGAACAATGGTAATGGAACAGAACTGTAGAAGTAGCTCCAGTGCGCAGTTAATGGAATGTAACTACATATTACAATATTATCTATATATAACCTGTAGCATGCTCACACATGGAGACACATTGATGTACAGAGCTCAGCAACACAATGTTACTTTAAGTGTATAGATTTTTATTAACAGATATATAAAAATATCCAGACAATATTGTTGCACTAGAACCAACTTTCTTTTTTCTCTAAACGGCAAGATAGTGAGACATCAGTGTGACGAAGTTTCCTTCACCATCACACAATTTCTATAGTTCCTGATGAACTTGAGTCTCACTGCAGAGAAAGACAGGATGGCCACATCTTCTATAAGGTGTTTAGCCATTTCCCTGCAAGTGATTAACATCTTGGAGAACAATGACATACACGTGTATAAAAAGGTGAATCATCTTATACATTAAAGTATAGATTAGGCATTACATATAAAGTCAGGACTACATAACAATAAGTATGATGATAATTTGCAATAAAAATACTTCACATGTCAAAGTAAAAGCATGCTGCCAGGGACTGAGCAGCACTGTGTTTACTGCATAGTATAGATGAAAATCAAAAGCTCAAAATTGCCATATATGTTTAAATAGCATAGTGACTACATGTATAGTGTTAGGACGAAATGGAAGTATAAGGCACAAAATAAACAATATAAAGCAATGAATGTGAAAAACATGCAGACTGCAGAGCACAAGTGAAATTCAAGTAATTCTCAGTGCTCTGCTATTGTTACATTCCATGATTCCCTTTTCGGATATTACACTGTGAGTAGAGATGGGTTTGCTGTCTACCACACATGGGTAAAGGCACTAGTAATGCATTGGTTGTGCAAGGTAAGTCCAAAATGCAGTCAGACATCAAGCCCCCCCATAGGAGCATGACAGGCAGAAGTCTATAGTCTGTCGTGATTTTCTTCTTATACTCTTGAGATGCTGTACATGTCACAAATATAAGAGATGATTCCATAAACTATAGTGTAGCATATGCTCTCTATCCTCAAACCATATGTTTCCTGTCTACTGTGAAAGATTCAGGACATGACAGCAGGATAGTCACATCTGACCTAACCCGGGGTCACGTGACGCTAAGTAGTCTATGGCCAGTTCTCCCTGTATGCATAAAAGCATATATGCTTACTCTAAGAGTTTAGAGTGTGAGCTTTTCAGTCACATATACAGTGTTTTAGTGGAGTAATACTGTTCTACATATAGTGACATGAAACAAAGCACAAGAGACTATACATAGCAATACATAAATGACACTTGATTCGGCTGCTGTGTAGTGCAGCAAGGCGAAAAGGTATTAATGAGGTGAAGGAATAAATAGCCTGCGCATTGTACTTTAATACACTTATCATGCAGTTAAATAGATTGCCGTGAATGTTAGTGCAGGCAACAGCCTCAGTGAATAGAACAAAGTCAAGTAGAATGTATGATGGATGCTTGACTAGCACGCTTCTGACACTCTCTTATCCCACTTATAGGAAATTATTATTTTCTTGCTAAAGTTTCTGAGAGCTTTTTGAGGCGTTTCTTTAACTCCAAGGGGAACTTCTCATAGCATTTCTTACAGACCGGCTTCATGTCAAATTCCACAAACTTGTTCCTAAAAAAAAAAACAAAATATTAGAAATTGTGAAATAAGGGCCATAGAATAAAGCATGACAAAATAAATCAGACGGTCACCCAACATTGCACTAAAACGTGGTTGTCTAAAAGATAATGTCCACTATGTATATATGTAAGGGTACTATAACATGGCCCGATAACTGTAAACGAGCGCTGATCTGCTGGATCAGCGCTCGTTTACTGGGCCTATGACATGGCCCAATAATTGTTTAACAAGGGCTGCATGGACATCGTTACCGATGTCCTTGCAGCCCTTGCTTAAACTGCATACATTACCTATCCATGGTCCAGAGCTCCTCTTGCGGTCTGCTTCTCCCCGGTTCCCGCGCGCTGCAGCTTATTAGCTGACAGGCCCGCTCAGCCATTGACTGGCCGCGCCGGTCCTGGCTAGTGATTGGCAGAGTGGCCTGTCAGCTAAGACAGGCTGCTCTGAAGCTGCAGCACACGGGACACGGGGAGAGGCAGAGTGCAGGAGGAGCCCTGGACCATGGATAGGTAATGTATGCACTTAGCAAATGGTCAGCCGCCGGCCGTGCACCGCTATTGCCAGATAGGGCCGATTATCGTTCCGTGTAATAGTACCCCAAGATGCACTGGAAATCTGGTCTTCATATGGGGGTGGTCTTTTCTTTGGGCCCCCACAGGATGGATATCTGGCTCCCCACATTCTAGAATGGCATAGCCAGCTAGATCTGCAGACAGATCCAAAAATTCTATTACACTGCAGGCCTAGGCAGATCTGCCGGTCAACATGGCTGGGCAGTAACACCTGTCACAACTATAAATAAGTCATGTTATCCTGGTTTGGTTACTCAGCTATCCAGAAATTATAATAAATTAATTCTTATAAGATATTCAATCCAGGGCCTAATATCTAAACATGACAGCTCTGCCTGCACCTAAAAATATGAGGTAATAATAGGGTTATTCAAACCACAACATATAGAATCAAACGTATCACAAGCTAAAATGGTTAAAATGCATGCAAAGCAATGAGCAAGCTTTTTTAAATGACCACAGCCCTATATACTACAGTATTATTCTTTCTACGCTCCATGCGATTCAGACAGTACAGTCCGTTCACAAATGAAGGGCACTTTCCCTGTCAGCGGATTATACATTTGGCCTTGGCCACATGCTTACGTGAATGACTTACTTGTTTTGTTTCCTGCAGCTGCCAGACATCCATCTACACAATTCCCCTGTGTATAACACTCTGTACCTCCACTCAGGAGGCAATATTACAGCTGCACTGACGATATGGCGGGAGGAATATAACCAGAGTCCTGCTTCACCACCGTATATGTCCATTACACATCTGTAATATCCACCATCCCACTACCCAACAACTTAATTGTATACACTGCAATCTGCATTTGTAATAATGATTAATACTGCTATAAAAAGTCTACTGTACATTTCACCTTAGAGGTATTCTGCTGTATAGTCACACAAAAATCGGGAGGGGATTATTTAAAGGTAACATGCATCCTATAAGAAAGCCACACTATGCAGACAACGGTACCCAACACTGATACTAGAATTACAATGGACTTCTATAAAGCATTTTGTCAGTGGTTTGATATTTTGGTTCTTCATTCAGTATCTGTGAAGCTGCAATACTGTAGCCAGTATATGTATATGCAGTACTGAATTCAGGAATATCCCAGCTCCATGTGCACACCAGAGATTAGTTATTGAACATTTACACGCAGGCAGGCCACTAACCCATGTGACAAGGAAAGTAGAGAGAGAGCGATCACAAACAGGATCCTTTTTTCTTTTTGTCTTTATCTTTAGTATCTTTTGATAACTTGGAAAGCCGACGTTTGAATTCATCCGGAAACTTTTCATAACACAGTTTGCAAGTGGGCTTTAAATCTATCTCTACAAACTTATGCCTTAGTGAGTGAAAGGAAGAGAACAGAACATATAACAGAGCGAGAATGAGTATGAAACAGCAGAGGATTCAGAATGGAAAGAAAACAAAGGAACTACAAAAAACATTTATAGGCTATGTTCCCACACAGCCATTAATAACTTTCATTATTTACAGCAGTCATTATAAAACAGCAGTTTTTTTTGTCTAAAATGACATTGTGGGAACATAGCTATACAGCCAGGAGAGCCTTGTTTAAATAAAAGAGCATAAACATTTAGAAGACACTGCCGGTAAGTGCTCCAATTAGGTCCAGCAGGGGGCAGCTCTGGCCAGAACGCCCATGCTCAGTGTTAATTTATAGTTAATGTAGCCTGTAACTACTCTTGTAACAAATGTAAAGTTCCATTTTCATTATAAGAAAAGCTTTATTTGACAGGACATGTTATCGCTTTATTCTTCTCCCAGTCATAGATTTCAGTAAAGGAGTATTCCCACTCTGAAAAGAGTTGAACTTGTAAGACTCGTCAAGTTAAAGTGACATTGTCACCCCCTTTCTATATAAGGAGTTCTCAGCACCCTTCTTAAAGAAGAAGTCTGGCTAAAGAGGATGATGGCCGGGGGACACCGAGGGACATGGGGCACTGGAGGGACACTGAGCATCCCTCTGCCATCATCCTCTCCAGCAGCCACAGCCCGCACAGCTCTGGGAGTCAAGGCGTGACATCACCATTTTATCGAGCATTAAGTGCAGGGAATAAGCAATGAGTGTATATTGGTGATTTGTATAAAACTTTTGAGGGGCAATACAAAACTTTAAAAAAATTTTTTGCGGGACTACTCCTTTAAGCTTATATTCTGGATATTACAAATCTTACCGTATTAAGGATTTCTTGGTGGTCTCTCCCCTCAAAAGTGCATACTATTGTTGATGGATAGTGCTGTAGTTGTGAGGCTTAACTGCAGTGGTGCCCCATATCTCCACCGTCACTGGCGTCTAGGCCTAGACCTAAATCTCTAGGTCGAACCATTCCAATGGCTGCTGAGAGGGTGGGGCCTAGATGACGACTATGTCACAGATGGGAGGGGGCCTATGGTGCAGATGTGGGCAGAGATAAGGGGCACCACAACAGTTAAGACCCTCCCCATCGACCACCAAGAAATCCTTTATACGGTAAAAATAAAATGTCCAAAATATAAGCCTAAAGGGGTTGGCCACTTTATAGTAAAATTGCTCAGTGTACAGTATTAGTAAGTGTGATCACTGTATATACTGACAGCAGCTCCTTGTGTGCCTCATAGAGCTAATATCCGACTCCCCTTATCCAGGCTGTGCTGCCCTGCTCTGTGGTGTTTTGGTCCATAAGATGGCTGACATGGAGGACCATGTGACCATGCCCTGCCCCCCAGTGTCCACCACTTAGCCTGTATATGTCTATGGAGAACACAAGGGACAGGGTATGGTCACATGCTCCTCCATGTCAGCCATTTTATGGACTGAAACAAAACAGAGCAGGGCAGTACAGCCTGGTGAAGGGGGGGTCTGATTTTAGCTCTATGAGGCACACAGGAAGCTGCTGTCAGTATATACAGTGAGTACACTTACTAATACTTTGTACTGACCTATTTTACTATAAAGTGGCCAACCCCTTTAAAAAGCTTGAGAACTTATTATATGGAAAGGGGGTGACAATATCACTTGTTCCTTCTCCCATTGTTGACAGCTTGTTTAGGTTGCAGACCACCACTCTGCTCTAAAAGCAGTGGTCTGGCGTTGGCCATATTAGGAGATGGAAGGAGGAAAGTTTGCTAACTCAGTGTATCTTTAAAAATACTTAATGAGCCATACATGTTTAACTATTAGTTTAAATGAAAATAGTGCTACAATTTCACTAAAAATCTCATGACCTCTTACTGAGGTCACACACGTCTCCAGGGCTTGTATTGTTCATGGAAACATGTGTAAGCCCAGTGGGAAATACAGCAAAGCAGAGTTGATTTAACTTAGCACTGCTGCGTGCTGGTAAAACTGAATGTTTGGCAGGTGGGATAACCCCTTTAGGAGCCCAGTCCCACTGTGTACAGCACTTTCTGTTGTTAGTACAAGGAACTGCCCTCTAAGCCAACCCCTGAAAATGATTATTTAAAGGAGTATGCCAACAAAAAAGATTTCTTTCAAATCAACTGGTGCTAGAAAGTGGCAGAGATTTCTAATTTACTTCTATAAAAAAGACACTAAGTCCTGGGGGAAGTGGAGTATTCTTTCCAGTCTGGAAAGCAGGAAAAGTTTTCCATGGGGATTTGCTACTGACTGACAGTTTCTGATATGAACAAAGGTGACAGCAGAGATCATTGTGTCAGACTGGAAAGAATGGAAACCACTTTCTCCACAGTATACAGCAGCTGATTAGTACTGGAAGACTGGAGATTTGAAATAGAAGTAATTTACAAATCTCTGGCACCAGTTGATTTGGTGTCTGCTGGAGTACCCCTTTAAGAAAAATACATAAAAAAAATACTCCCTGGAATACCCCTTTAAACAATGAGCTTCTGAATAACATATGGAGCTACAGTATAAAGGTTTTCTCCAGAACTAGATCACGGATCCTATTCAGCCCCCTCCTACCAGATTCTGCCATTTTTTCATGGGAAAGAGTTGCAATCCCTCACAGTGCTCATAATTACCACAATGGAAATGTGAACAGAGCCTGAGGTTGCGTCAGCATAAAGTCACATGTTCTATTTACAAGAGATTTCTATGCAACTGCATGGCAATCATTCGTCACAAAACTGACCCTTACCACTGGAGGTGCACATTGTAGTATGAGGGAATGAGGATAGCAAAGGGATTTTCTTTTTGCTACAGTAAATATTTGTAATACCTTGAACTTCTTCAACATAAGATATATATGTTTATCTTTGTAGGGATCATATTTTATGTTCTAAGTACTTACTTGAGAGTTAACTTTGTGTTGCAGGTGGAACAGGCAAAACAGTTTACACACCAGGCCTTGTTCAGAGCAGACACAACTGTAGATAAATAAAAGATATTAGCATTTTATATCTTATAGGAAAACTATAATCTACACAGTGAATGTAATGGAGATTAAACTTGTATTCCAGGCAAAATTCACTTTTCCCCTATCCACAGGATAGGGGAAAAGTAGAAGATCGTGGGGGTCCGACCTCTGTACCCTCCACGATCTCCATAACGGGCCCTGACGGCTCTGTTATGAATAGAGCTGCAGGCACGGCACGGGACCTACGGTTCTGTTCATCCCTATAAAACCGAGGGAAAAAGCAGAGTAAAGCACTTTTCCAGTGTGCCGGGTCATGTGCCGTACCATGCCTGTGGATAGGGAAAAAGTGAAATTTTTCCTAGAATACCCCTTTAAAAGGAAAAAAAAAAAAAAGTGACAATGGAAGAACAAGAGTGGTGCAAAACTGATTTAGCATTTTAATTATGATATTAAAAAGCCAAGCATCTGGCACTCCAGTGAAAATCAGGACAATATTCTCAAAATGCTTCACAAGGTTTTCTATCAGTAATTCAAATAAACATTACCCAACATGGATAATATGTATTTTCCCCGAACGCCAGGAGGTGGCAGCATTTTTACCCATTGTCTCATAAGAAAACAATATGAGGTGTAGAAATTCTCTTTATATTTAGTCTATTTTATTGTTTACCTGTTACAAATATAGTATCAAGACTTACACTGCAAGTGGCTGTCAATACATACATTCTCAACAGTGTATAGCTTATATGTGTATGTCCGAACACCCACACCTATGAACATACCTCTTCAACATTGTGAGCTTAAAGGGGAATTCCAAGTTAAAACATTTATCCCCTATCCACAGGTTATAAAATAAGCGCGGGACCAGCGCCAAGGAGCAAGGTAAGACACATACCTTCCTCCTGAGCATCCCCGGCGCTATAGGGGGCTATCAGCAGGTTAAATTAGTGTAACCTTCTGATAGTTCCCCTTTAAGTGGAGTGGCTAGTTCTGCATGCACACCGCTCTATTTACTGTCTATGGAGCTGGCAGGGATAGCCATGTAAAACAAAAATTAATTCAACTCCAATAAGAATAATAACTATTTAGTTTGACTTACCATCACCTTCAATTACGCGATTGCAGTGGAAACAAACATCTCCAAAAAGCTTAGGAAAAAAATGTAAAAAGTTATTACAATTATGCATCTAAACACATCTAAGGGGTGATTGCTTACAAGGAAGTATGGGACTGCCACCAAGGAAAAAGACAGATTATTAAAAAAAAGAAAAAAAAAAAAAAAAAACACAGCAGGTGGGTTTACAAAATAGTGTAAAAAAAAAAATACACAAATTGTACATATGTTTAATCAAATCAGTCAGTGATCAAAGTGTCATCTATTAAGAGTGTCACGGACCTGGTTGTAATGAGTCTCACAGTAAGCCAGCCCCTTCCTCTCGTAGTGACGATGACCCAGGAATGGCTTTTCACACTTCGCGCATACAAAGTGCTACAGAAAAACATAGGACACTAAAAGTTAGAGCCTTGTATCTAATGTGTATATTATTAATAGTTGCTAGCACACATTTAACTTCACCCATGTGTTGACCCCTTCTCAAGATTGGTATTTTTGACAGCCAGAAGTAAATGGGGTCCCTCAACAGATACATGACACCAAAATCTGACAGGGTACCGATGTATCTGTGCACAATTGTGGTGTGAATGCACCCTAAGTTTTATTTAGGTGCAATGATTAACAGGTAGGTATCTAACATCCTGGTCACTTTGGCTATCATATAATATTTCATAACTCCTGCAAATGTGACGAGGTTTAGGGCAATTAGAAGTATGTTTAGAGAAGCTGCGCAGCAAGAAACACTGTAGGTCAAAGCTTTTAGCCAAACTGTTTTTATAATGGTACAATAATAATATAAATACACAGGAGTCAAGCATAAACTAACAATCAAGGAAAGATGTAAAACGACTGTGAATGAAAGTGTACAACAGCGCTATTCCCCACAAATATCCTCCAGACAATCCTTTTTACATATGGTTGGGCAATAAAAATTCCCCACAGCTTCCAATCAAATGGCTTGTGGTCCCTGCTTGTCACCACCGCTTCCTCATTCCTGTCCTATTAGCCAATCACTGATGAGGCGGGACACCACTCTGGTTAGTGATCACAGGGGAGTTCCTAATAAGATGCATCACAGGGGCAAGGGAAAAGCAGTGGTGACCAGCAAGGACCAACTGAACTGTCCAAATAGCAGCTTTGGAGATCAGAGAGGTATCACTTTTTTTCTATAAAACCTATTGCCATATATTAAAAAAAAACAGTTATTCGTGGACAAACCAATTAAAATCGGGCATACTGGCATATTCAGTGGATATACTGTAAAAGAATGATTACACCCACTTCTACCATCAAATGAAATGGAGGTGGGAATACAGGCTTGAGTGTAAAACACACAAGCCTATATGCCACAAGTTGGAGTTTGTGAGACCATGCTTTTAATCTTTATTATCCTTGACACTCTCCCCCTTACCTCCACATGCCATTGTTTGCCCATAGCATTCACCACCCGACCTTCAATTGGTCTTCTGCAGGCTCCACAGATTGGAACTCCCATCTTGTCATGGCAGGGCAGGCAGTAGAGTTCTCCTTTCAACTCCCGAGCATCAGCCGTAAGCTCCTTGCTAAAGAAACAGTAAGATACATGTGAAGAGATATTTTCTGTAGTCAACACAAATAAATGCTTAGCTTTAGATCTAGGTCTAAGCGAGAAAACTATTTACAACACTATAATAGTAATGAGGTAGAAAAGATATAATAAAGCATAACACTACAGTTTGTATAAGGAACCATACCCGCAGTTGGCACAGTTGAAGTGATCTGGATGATAAGGATCATTCTTGAATATTAGTGGCTGCTCATCAATTATGGCGTGGCACTTCTGGCAGATGTATTTCCCCAGGCCCCTGGCTTTCTCTCGATTGTGACAGGGACGACAGAGGTGTCTGTAATAATAATAATAATACCAGCAACAATGTCCTGTGTAAATTATTTATGCGACTAGCAAGTAATACAATAAATATACTTTGTGTGGTCTATGCAGTCTATACTCAGTTTCGTTATCACTTACCATAATCCTTTCTCTAGGGCACACTTTGTAGTGCAAAAAAGTGTGTAACCGCTTACACTCTTATACGTGTTTGATTTTTAAAAAATATTTATATAAAAATTTATATATAGATTTAGATTTATAAGGTATGTTTGTGCTGTTAACCAGCAACCCCAGAAGAAGGGTGTGTGGAAACATCTGCATGTGAGCTTTTCTCTCTGTCTCCCCCTCCTCCCTCCCAAGATGGCTGATGTAAACAAGTCCCTATCTGCAACTTTGTGATGTCGAGAGGGATAATCACAGTGAGTTCATCAGCAACCTGACCACAGATTAACCCTCCCAGCAAAACTACAAAAATTGCAGATAAAGCCGGCCAGGGACTTGTATACATCATCCGTCTTGGAAGGGAGGGGGAAGAGGGGGAGACAGAAAAGCTCACACACAGATTTATGTGTCTTAAGCAGAAAGCAGCAGCTGAGAACTGGGGGAAGGAGATTGAATAGACAATAACAAGTATGGAATGAAGTGTTAGTCTCACCATGGGGAGCAACATATAAAAGTTATATTTGAGCAGAATACCCCTTTAAGCTATACTTTTTACATCTATTGTCTTTTGCATTCTTTGTGTTACTTGTTTGTCTTCTGGAGCAGATGGATCCAGAAGTCAAGGTAAACATATTCCGAGCCCTGTGGATTGTTACTTTGCACTTTATGTGTGCCATTTATTGTCCATTTTATGTCCTTTTTGTACAACACAAGAGTCACTGTCGTATTTTTTTTTTTGCAGAAATCAATAGTCCAGGCGATTTTAAGAAACTTTGTAATTGGGTTTATTAGCCAAATCTGCCATTATCTGCATGTAAAAAGCCTTTTCCCAGGTCCCCCCCTCATTCCTCTTTTTCATCCACTCTGAAAAATCTGAAAATTGTGACTTGTTGCAGGAGACGTCCCCTGTCTGCTCTAGGGAGAGGGGAGGGGGGAGGAGGAAGGAGGGAGTTAGCCGGCAGCAGAAAGCAGATAACAGAGGATTACAGGCACGGAGCTGGGTGACAGCTGTAATCTGAGCTCAGACAGGTCACTGGTGATGGTCAGAACAGATAACGGGTGAGGGATTTGTAGATTAACTCTTTGTTGTCCTGTTTTGGTCTTTTCTTTAGCTCTCTCCATAGGAGAACAATGAAGACAGGGGGGAGAGCTTCAAACTGCTTTTTAATGATAAAAATGCATTTTTCGGATAATAAACCCAATTACAAAGTTTCTTAAAATCGCATGGACTATTGATTTCTGCAAAAAAAAATTTCACGACAGTGACACTTTAAGTCGTCCCAGTACTTTGTTGTTTTTCTTTTTTTACTATTGTCTGCTGTCTGTTTTTAATTTTAACAGTACCACATGACCTAGTCTATGTCTATTTATATTAAAGGGGTATTCCAGGAAAAGACTGGAGCTGAGGGAAAGAGCTGAGTACAGCGCTCTTCTGGCATACTCCATCGCTCCCTAGGAATGAATAGAGCCACGGGTCACATGCCGTACCCATGTCTCTATTCATTACACAGAAGCCCGGGGCCAATACAGAGATCGGCAGGGGGTACAGAGGTTTTAACCAATCATGTGGACAGGGGAACAGTTGTTTTTTCCTGGAATACCCAGTCAGTAAAAGAGATCCTTATGTTACATGAAATAGGTAAAATGAATAGCAAAAAATAAATAAATAAAATTTCACAGTATATAACATTCAGGTCACACACTGAAGCCTGCTATATAGAAATCACCGTCTGGCCTGCTTGGGACACACTCACCTGCCAGCGTTCTTGACAAAACCAATGTCTGCCAGGACTTGCTGACAGATATCACAGCGGAAACACTCTGGGTGCCAGCTATTATTCATTGCCTTGATAACACGACCAATGATGAATTCGCCTAGAGACAGATGAAAGGTTAGCCTTCAATTATATGGCAGAAACACAAAAACCACCCACTGAAAGATCAATAAAAACACAAATACAATATAGTGTTATAAAAGGGTAATAAAAACAATCAGACATAGCAGCTGTGATACAAAGGCACCTGCATAGGCTTAAAAACCACTGAACCCTGGAAGCCTTCTGGCTTTTTACACAAACTATATCTATACAGGTGACATATGACCCTTCTTGTCTTATAGTAGTATATACACACACTGCTGCCCTGATACTGTATAATATACATCCTTCTGCTAGGTACAGCATAATGTTACTCTTTAAAATGTAGGAGTGCTACATGTCAGGTGAAGAGGAAGGTTGTAAATTCTGACAATACAATACTGCAGCATATTGGCTGTTCAGTACACAGCCTAGAGTCTATATGCAGTTTCTGTAACTCTCATAGAAGTTAATGGGACTTAAAAAAAACTGTGTAGCACCCCGAGCTTAGCTATTTCTGTAACCCTCAGAACAGCCCACTTAGCTACTTCTGTAATATCAACCACCTCAACCTCCTGCTTCCAGGTGGGTCAGTGTCAAGAACATAGATGCAAATATGACAATAACTTGTACCTCCAGGCTAGCTCCATACATCTTTAGTCAAGGAACCCACCGCTCATCTGAGGGAATTTAAAGACAGGGGCAGAGCAAAATATGCCAGAAGAAAGTGCACGGACAGGGGGATCGGTTAAAGAAACTCAGCTGAAATGTAAAAATCCAGGGTGGACATCCTAAAACATCCTAAAGAAGTTATACTATGTAGCGCAGAACCGCCAGCTCAATGTCAGCCTCCGGTCTCCAGTTTTCTTCTAGTTCCTGTGTTGTCACAACCTGGCAAGAACTACCCGCTCAGCTGGTCAGTGACTGCAGAGGTTTCCCTGACCGGCTGAACCGGCATTTTTGAGCTGGGTAGAAAAAGGACTGGGAACTGCAGGAGGCGGCAGGTGACTGAGCAGTGGTGGTGCTGCACACACAGGATTTGCTGTATGAAATAGCACAGAAGACTGTCCTAAAGATAAGCTAAAAAATAAAAAGGTAGACTGCCTGACATGTCCAAGAAATATTATCACATGTTTACAGACATTTAGTTCACTATTGTATATTCCACAGCTAATGCAGTAAGTTAGTTGGATGTAAGACAAGACAGGACACACAAGCAGACTTACCACATTGATGGCAACATGGGGCGAAGAGCATTTGGAAATCATGTTCACAGTACTTCCGTCCCTCAAACTGAAATTCAGAATACACCAGTCACATATAACTAAATTGTCACAGTTCTTGCATTAGATTCTAAGCTCATTAAGGCAGAACGTCTGTCACTGAGCTGACAACTTGGAAGGGATTTTAGTTTTTCACAATTTTTGGTTAGTCCTTCTATAAGGTTGGACTATACCTTGGAGACTGTCCATGATGTAGTGACCCTGACCATGACTGTCAGGGTAGTCTATATATTTATTTATTTATGTATTTGGTCTCATCACAGAGAATTATGCCACATTACAGACTGGAATACAAATGCAGACAGTGTTACCATATATGTGAATCTATCATTTACTTTCACAACCTAGTTTGAAAAGTCTCAGCCCATAACCCTAAGCTTGTGTGCAGGAAACATCTGTGCTAACTGCTGGCACCCAGACATACTGATGTTTGGCTTCTTAGCAGCGGCATGGAAGCCATAATAAAGCTGCAGTGAGGCGCCTCCTATTAAGCCCTTGGGTGAGATTATTTAGAGTTGTCTCTTCACAGTCTCTGTCTATGTACCCCAGCTCTCCCCCTCACTCCTCTACAGATTTAAGCAACTTACCTGTATTGCTTGATACAAGTAGAAAGAATATTTGACTAATAAGATCATTTTAATTAAAGATGAGCAAATTTACTGAAATACAGAAGCGAAGCAATCTACTCATCAGCCTGCTGCCTTTTAACCCTTTGAACACCAGGCCAATTTTCATTTTTGCGCTTTCGTGGTTTTCTCTTTGTGCCATAAAAGGCCGTAGTGTTGGCATTTTTACACCTACAAACCCACATGAGCCCTTATTTTTTGTGACACTAATTGTACTTTGCAATGACAAAAAATGACATGCCCAGTGTCAGGGTTGTGTTTACGCGTTTGCCCTATGGTAAAACTGCCATGTTATATATGTTCCTCAAATCAGTAAGATTACAATCATATGCAACTTGTATAACTTATATTATTTGATGGCATTTAAAAAATTAAAATATTTAAAAAAACTAAATGTTGCTTTGCTTAAAATCACTCTATTCCCATCCTTATAACACTTTTAATTATTGGTCTATGGGACTATGTGAGGTGTCAGTTCTTGCACCATTATCTGTTCTATCAGTACCTTGCCTATTAAAATTAATCTGGATTTGATGCACCAAAAATGTGGATTTTTTTTTTTGCGCTTACACCATTTACCGTGCAAGATCAGGAATGCGATAAATTATTTTTTTTTTTCACTTACATTAATTAGAAGTCAACTTGGGGGACTTCTAATACAACTACACTGAACTCTCATAGAAGATCAGTGTAGTATGCTTTATACAGCACTGATCAATTAGATCAGTGCTGTATTCTGGGCTGCTGCAGACCAGATCTATGGATTGACGAGGCCAGATCTATGGATTGACGACGCCAAGGCCTGGCCAGAACAACGGATGCCTGCTCCATGATTGCATCGTGGGGGATCCATCCACTAGGCCACCATGGATGCGCTTTACAAGGCATGTAAATGCAGCTGTAATGTTTGACAGATGCATTTAATTGTCTTAATTAGCGGGCATGGCAATCTGACCATGCCCGCTGTTGCTGCCCCCGGTTACTGATAGAAGCTGGAAGCATGTCGGTTAAGAGCGAGGTCGTGGCACGACCCTCCTCTGAACTCCCTTAGCTGCACCAGAATGTACATTCACGTCCTGGGTCGTCAAGGGGTTAACTCACTGCCGTTCATCCCCGCGTGAAGGAAAAAGCTGGATCAAGTCCTGGGCAGTAAGTTAAAAGGCAGCCGACTGATAAGCGGATTGCTGAGATGAGACGCTTTGCTTCATTATTACTTTAAATTTGCTTAACTCGATTAGCTTTTCTATGGTCACTTGTACTGCTGACCTAAGCAAAGTTGTCAAACTACATTGCCTATTTAATGCTGATGACACTGTATTTCTGTCTGATGCCCAGATTGTTTGAAACACTTCTTCACTATGCAGAAGATTACTGGTCTTCAATACTATAGTCATACTGCAATAGACAAAACTAACTATATTGTAACAGC
Organism: Dendropsophus ebraccatus; assembly: GCF_027789765.1. NCBI lineage: Eukaryota > Metazoa > Chordata > Amphibia > Anura > Hylidae > Dendropsophus > Dendropsophus ebraccatus. The sequence continues at coordinate 106,375,848 of NC_091458.1, forward strand.
CCCCCTTGTAACACCCATCTGGCAAATGAACAGGGCAGCAGCCTGTGTCACATATGGGGCTGAGTTCGGATCCAACACATATTTGCTATATTGTAACATAAGATAGAAGCACCACCTAGAGCTGGCAACTTGATGGAATCAGTGTAAGCAACTCATTAGGCTACTTTCACATATGTTAGATCCCCTGTAGATTTCTCTTTGCAGGTTCATTTGCAGAAAATCCCCAGTGGATTACTGGACCATAATTTTGAACGGATTCTGTACAAGTCTTTTTACCATGCTGTGGATAAAAGGGCCTTTTACACTGATTATGCTGATTATTGGCCAGGAGCACTGCTATAAACACTCAGACGCCCTATAATTGGCCCACGTTAAAGTGACAGTGATCAGCCAGCGAGCTTGATCACGCGTGATCCTCAGCTGATCGCATCTTTTGTACTACAGCAAAAAATTTATTGCTATTGGCCACACATCTTCCTTTGTAAACAGGAGATGTTCTGCTGATAGCAAAGGGAAACTGACAGCATGGATATGCATACATCCATAACCCTCTCCCTCCCTCCGCTTCCAGCAGGTGTAGATTTGGATCATGATTTACGCCGATAAATGAGACGCGGAGGAGGCAACACCTCCTCCCCGCCATCGGGCGAGCGGGGCATATGGCAAGCGTATGCCAGGGAGAAGGGGCGAATCTGCACCTTCTCTCAGGCGAACGTTTCATAAATGTCCCCCAAGTGTAAAAAGCCTTTACACATTACAAAATCACAATGAGAAAATGGAAGTACAGGTTTAAGAGCTCAGTTTTTTAAAATTGTGACTTGGTTTAAGAGAATTGCTTTGGTTTAAGAGCTCCCTGTGCTGGGTGGGAGCGAGCAGGCACCACTGTAGATTATAAAAGAACATATTTCACTATCTGGCTCTATCTAGATAATACATTTCTGTTAACAATGTCTACAATGTGTTGGATCCGAACTCAGCCCCATATGTGACACAGGCTGCTGCCTTGTTCATTTGCCAGATGGGTGTTACAAGGGGGGCTGTGGACGGTTGTCTATGAGGAGACAACCGCTTAAAATCAGAGCAGCCAACTAACTGGACCCCAGCAATCTGCTGATTTTGCCAGGGTAAGGGCCCTATTCCACGGGACGATTATCGTTCAGATTATCGTTAAATCGTTCGAATCTGAACGATAATCGTTCGGTTGAAATGCAGTTAACGATTAACGACCGAACGAGAAATCGTTGATCGTTTAATAAGACCTGGACCTATTTTTATCGTTGCTCGTTCGCAAATCGTTCGCATTGAATAAGACATCGTTCGGTCGTTCTCAATAGATACGAACGCAATAGCGAATAAATAGCGAAGAGAAACGATCGCAATTACGATCATAAGTAACGATTATCGTTCCATGGAAATGAGTGAACGTTTTCAGGTCTTTCGCAATAGCGGTCGTTTGAGATCGTTAATCGTTAACGATTATCCAAACGATAATCGTCCCGTGGAATAGGGCCCTAAGTTGCAGCTGGCACACAACCCCAGTTCAATTTATGTTCCACTCTGGCTTAGAGGTGCAAATATAAGCAGGAGAGTCCTGATCGGGTCACCCCTATTAGGTTTATTTGTCCAATAACATAAGAAGAAGAGATTTAATAGAAACAAAGCAATTCTAACATGCTTGATACTTTCCTATTATGCCATAAACCTTTTCAGCTGCAAAGTTCCACATTTTCATTTACTAAAATCACATGACTGATCCCATTCCTGTACTTACCATGATGCACTTCTGCTGGCAATAGCAGTAAAGTCACATTAATATATTCAAAACTACAGTGGTACCTTGGTTTAAGAGTAACTTGGATTAAGAGCTTTTTGGTTTAAGAGCATCACCTTGTACTGGGTGGGAGCGCGAGTGGGGGAGGGGCATGGTCTGCACAGGGTGGTCTACAGCACTGTGCTCTGACCCAGGAAGTCTCCCTCACCTTCTAAATAATGGAAGATCCACCTCAGGCTGGGGCTTACATCGGGGGACAGGACTGTGGAGGTAATCTCTTCATAACTGTAACCCCTCTCTCCCCGGACAGAGAGTGCTGCTATACTGTGCCCACAGCTACCCTGCTCATTCCTTCATGCTCCCTGCAGTCTCTGTCAGCCCTTGTGTTTCCCATCCTCGCCATTATGGGGATCTGCAGTTCCATCCTGTATCTACAAACTGCTGCTGTGTTATCAGGTTTATGCAGTTACTATAGATTATACACCACATGCTGATTGCTATACTGTACAGCAACTTATATGACATATTCTGCTGTTTCTAAATATTTGTTTCATTTGTTTTAAAGGTTATTCAGAATATAAAATAATTATTTTTGGGGTGTGGAACTAATTGTCTGCATTTCAATGATTTCTTATGGGAAGTTTTGCTTTGCTTTAAGAGTGGATTTGGATTACAAGCACAGTCCTGGAACAAATTATGCTCGTAATCCAAGGCACCACTGTATAAGATTGGGATTTTTAGTAAAAGAATATGTGGCATTGCCTGCTGTGTGAGAGAGATCAGCATTCACATACTAATGCACCAAATAAGGGCAGAGCTGCTAGCCCCAGCATCTATTTACATAGCAGAGACGGAATCTCACCATCAAGCATGTCATACATTGTGGGGATGTGACAGTACACAGAGGCCCGGATGCAGAACTGCTATAAAACGACCTTATCTGAAAACTGCAGGCTTCCTGAGCCAATATGAGCCTTTTCTACAATCTGGGAAATAATCTGCACAATGAAGATTACGTACTGCAGTATATAAAATATGGCACACAACTTATCTAACTACAGTACTATACTTGATGTGTTGTAGTGAAGGGCTGCCCATCTCACTGTGGATCTGTCCATCAGCCCTTATGCCATATTGGTGGTAACATCTGCAGATTTGAATGCAATCCCACATGGTGCATAGACAAAAAAGATATTTAACGTGTCTCTCTAGTTGTTGGGGATTTTTTTTAGATGACCATGGGTCAGAACTCTGTGTATAAATAAGTAGTTACCTCATAGAAAAGCCCCTCTGGAAATTGCTGGAAGCACTGTGCGCACACAAAGCACTGCTCGTGGTACAACTCTCCATTACTGTTCACTATCTTCTCTGCAGGGGCAAAGCCAGACCTACAGCGCTCACACATCGCATTTGCCAGGGCATTCGCCATGTTGCTGGAAAACATAGGGAAAGGAAAGGGGGGGACATCAGTGATCAGATTTTTTTACTTTAATAACAGCATAAATGTTTGAAAGCTAGTTCAACGCATGTATGATACACTTCTAAACAATTAATTGTAACAATTCAAACTAACACGACATGCATGTTCAATATATTTTTGTCTAAATGGACGGAGTCTAGAACCTAGAATCTCAACGTGTGGTACATGTGCCCTAGGTGTGTAATGCCATGTCATGCACGGTCCTTATACTGTGCAGCACAGTGTATGGTCATAGGCACAGTTCTAAGTCAGGAGGCCTGACACAACCAACAAAACACAGAGTTACTCCAAGTTCTAATGGTGCGTTTACACAGAAAGATTATCTGACAGATTATCTGCCAAAGATTTGAAGCCAAAGGCAGGAGCAGACCATAAACAGAGATCAGGTCGTATAGGTAAGCCTGAGATTTCTCCTCTTTTCAAATCCAGTCCTGGTTTTGGCTTCAAATCTTTGGCAGATAATCTTTCTGTGTAAATGGACCCTAAGAAGATGATCATGCCAGTGCTCAGACATTTCTGAGTTGTGAATTCTAGGAGACTTTTTCTTTCTTCAACTGTTATCACACTGGAGGATTCCCTAGAACCATAGCATAGTACATTTAGGGAAGCTGCCCAATGTTGGACCACAGTATATGAAGCAGAACTACAAAATGACAAGCTAATTACTGGTATAAATCATCATTTTATTGTATCAACAAGCCCATCCGAGATATTGTGTTATTATTCACAATATGAGTATACACAGAGGAGGGGTATAACCAAAACTTCGGGTCATGTGTGTGCTCAGTTCTCCAGGCAGAGGCTATGTGTGAACGGTGACTGCTTATACACAGCTCCCTGGAATGGGATGAGAACGGAAGAGACAAACATTCCAAAGTGTTTACTAGAGTATATAAGTGTACCAAAATAACCAGAAGAAAGGGTAGGAGGGCATAGCAGAGAGTTTGTCTGCTATCATCAGCCTTTTGGTACTGATCACAGGATGTATTTAGAGTCAACATAACCACATACACACTGGTAGGATCTAGTTATACAAGTAGACATAAAAGTCAGTAATCTACAGTATAACTACAAGTGTGTTTTGTGTAAAACACAGTAAATGTCTTATTCAGTCTTTCCCTATAAACAGGCCCCAGTGTGAAGAGATTACAGTGAGAAATACAATGGGAGAGAAGGGGACACGTATGCTCCGTAATGTAATAGCACAATAGTACTGCAGAACTGCTCATTGACACAGCCCAACTACAAGGAACAGAGAAGTCCATTCACATATATAGAATCTGCTGCAGATATCAATGTAACTAAATGACTGAACACAGTCTCAAATCTGCTGCAGATCCTGGACATGTGAATGGATCCTCAAGGCTTCTCATCAGCAGAGATCCAGCCGTCTACAGGCAACAACTTTAACTGTAGCACAAACATGCCTCATGTGATGGCCTTGAGCAATGGCGTCCTGCACAGACTACACACCAACCTCCAGCCGCAGCATTGTGGAGGCCACAGGACCATCCTTAGTGAGACTTTACCACAAGGTCAGCAGTTTACTTGCAACACTCCCAGGTCACTAACAGAGCACATCCGCTCCCCCATACTCCTACTTTCTTTAGGTGCTTTTTCCATAAAGAAATCACTGCTTCATACAATAAGGAATTAGAGCAGATATTGGTGAACATAGCTGTCATAATAAGATCAGCCATTAAGATCTACAAAAGAAAAAAATTACATGGCCACAGAGATTTGGTCAGCTCCAAAAAACATCCATCTTTCAACAACATTCAAGCAAAGAATTTTTTTTCCTGAAAATCCTTTGAACCACCAACTGCATGGTGTAACCCCAGCACATAATGCTCCAATTGGAGAATCCTTCACTACATAGGTGACTTTGCAGGTTTTTGCAGTAAATACAGCTTTTTGGTCCAGCATGTCTCCTAAATGGTTGGATAAACGGGAAAGAATCTTTTATCCTTAATCGATACCCAACCGTACAGGCCAGTTCTCATGACTAATTCCTGCTTTCATTACATCCTTTTTTCCATGTAAACCAGAAACTGCACTTGTTTAGTGTTCAAGAGATCAGCAGATGTGCATATAAAAAAAAATAAAAAAAATCAGCCAATAATGAAGGTAGCGTCCCCATTTCCACTTACAATCTGGCATAGAAGTCACAGATTTCTTTGTACACTTTAACATCACTGCGTCTTCTCTGCAAGTTTGACACCGGTTTCTCATCCTCTCCCCCACTTTCTTGCGGTACAAAGTTGCTGGTGACCTCCATAGGAGGTAGTTCTCCATTCTCTGGGATGTCAGGGTGCATCCTGGACTGAACTTCCATCATTTTATTTCCCGATACAAGGTCTGAAGGTCTCAGAGCAGGTAGAGGATGGCCCGACCTGGAACAAGTCCTCCAAGCTGTGCTCCAGCAGTGTCAGACTGACTCATAGGGAGATACATTACAGCGCTGCCCACATTCCACAGCACAGATTCCAACTATGGCTGTGGAGGAGAAAGCACGTCACTGGCGATAGGTGGGACTCAGCTGCTCAGGCTGTTGATGTTAAAAATTCCTTCGTTTCCAAAGAGTGGAAGCCTGACAGTAAAAGCATAGCTCCGAATGGTTTACAGCTCTTCTGCAGAGACATCTCTCCTTGCCTGACTTCAGCTGGAGTATGCAACAACCAATTCACAAAACAGAAGAACTAACATTTACTGGTGGGGATCAGAAGACCTTAAACCAGTAAACCAGTGTACAAGGAATCATCCTTACAACTGTATTATGAGCAAAAAGCTATCCATGGATTCTCATGACTACCCAGCCACCTGTTCTCTCTTCACCTCTAAGAATAATAATCTTTATATAGCACCAACATCTTCTAACTAAGAAAGCAAAATGACAAAGAAAATGATAACAATGAGGTCAAAAATAGAGAGGCTGCTCAAAAGGGCTTACAATCTAAGGCTGTGTTCACACGGAGTAAAACTGACGGGTTTCCGCGGTGGAGAATCCCGCCAGCCTCCGTGTCATACTGGCAGTCTATGGGAGGCTTGCGCGTCTCCTCTCTCAGCTCCGAAGAATTGACTTTTCCATTCTTCGGCGCTGAGAGAGGAGGCGTGCAAGCCTCCCATAGACTGCCAGTATGACACCAAGGCTGGCGGGTTTCCACCAGTTTTACTCTGTGTGAACTGGCCCTAAAGCATACCTGTCATTAGGGCAGCTTTACTCCATAGGTGTGCAGTCACCCTGCTGCCAGAAGATATCAGCTTTATAACAGCCTCTGCTGTTTGAAACATAAATTACAGCAGATAGATTCTCTTTAAACTCTACAGGGAAGAATTATCTTCATTCAGTATATTGTGGTTGAACTTCCTAGTTGAGCAGCTGCTGAGTACAACAATTGGCAAAATGCATTGCTTTCCCTCAGCTGCTTACTCCCCTCCAACAGCACCCATGCCAGTCCCCGGCCCAACGATGGTGCAGAACATCACATTTCACAGCAGACTATAGTCAGCTTGCTGTAAATACAATTCTTTCTCACTGAATAACTATATAAAGATATATATGTATCTGTGTACATTGGTCCCTCAAGTTACAGAATGTATAAGAAAGTCAGTCCCCTTAACTCCCCGCAGCTGGGTACATACATTACTAGGTCCGTGCTCCGGCTTCCTTCGGGAAGGATTGGCTGAGCGCCGGGAGACACTGGGAGCCCCGGAAGCAGGCTGGTAATTTATGTACCCGGGCTGTGGTGGGTTAAGGGGGATGAGTTCTCATTGAAAATGACAACTAAGGATCCACAGCAGAAATCCCCTGCGGATCTGGTATGTGTGATTGTGATGTGTGTTTCTGTCATTAGAAAAAAATTCTGACATGTAGAAGACCATGAAGAAAATCCAGAGACCAAACAGCATCCATGATGAGAGAAATCAAAATTAATTCAGCCAAAAGCCATGGATTTTCTATATGTTTTGGTTCACTTTTATGGGACTGTGAACTCCCGACGTGCATCCTCTTTATCTAAGTGCATACCTACCAATCTACTGGTGCTGCTTGACCCCCTACATTGGCATGTAAAAGTTTTTTTTTTTTTTTTTTTAATGTGTAAGTGCTCAGAACGTGACTGGGAGACTAGTAGAACGAGCCGGGAGAAGTCAGTTTTCAGTGCGTTCTCTCTACTGGTCTTGTGTCACCTGACCTGGACGGCCACACAATGCAAGTCTATGGAGCAGTTCAGCTTACACAGGTTCAAGTATATTGTATGCAGCTGCACAGATAATAAACCTAAAAAGGTCAGATGCACGCCTCACCCACTGAGACCTCCAGTAGTCCAATGTAGCATTAAAAAAAAATCCACAAGGCATCGCCACAATTTCACTCCAAACAGTATCTTTATTCCACCAGATGCACGGTTTCAACTATGACAGTATTTTTCAACCACACACACACACAGCGCAGAAGGGGAGGACACAGCAGTGAGGAGTCTCTCCGCTGGTTCTCCTGATAGGTCAGAGTCTGAGTGTTTAGACCGCGACCAATTAAGACTTTTGACACGTCTCTGTGACGTGTAAAAAAAGGAGTCTTAGGGTATAAACCCACACACCGTATACACAGCGTATTTACTGCTGCGATACGCAGCGAATACGCAGCAAAAACGCAACAAATACGCAGCAGATTAGATCTAAATAACTGAACTCAGCATTAAATCTTCACCATCAAACTGCTGCGTATTTGCTGCGTATTTGTTGCGTATTTGTTGCGTATACGGTGTGTGGGTTTGTACCCTTACAGCGTCCAACATGAAGGCAAGTGAATTTTATTCACATATCAGGGTACAAAGCAGTGACGTTTCGACCCTTAGCAATTTTTCCTTGATTTGGTATGTCAAAAGTTTTTCTAGGCAGGCCTTAAGAAAAATAAGCAGATAACTAATATGAATAAAGCAAGTCATTACATACAACAGTCAGAAGGAGCTACTGGAAAATGTAAACTACTTTCTGTGTAGAGGACTGGAGCGTTTTTCAGGGTCCTGTAAAGATCTTACAGGGTCCCAGAAATATAAAATAAAGCTGTGTAAAGAGCAGTGTAGAACACAGAACAAAGAGCAGTGTAGAACAGTATAGTACCACACTCAACTGTAGAGAGGCGCTGCCAGACTTCAGTAACACTGGGGTTTTACCAGTAAAATGCCCACTTATATTGGTCGATCATCTAGTTATTTACATGTATGTTAAGTCGTGTTCACTTGTATGTTGAGTGTGGTCTCAAGTTACAATGGTTCAGAAAGACCATTGTTAGGTTGAAAATATTGTAACCTGAGGCCAATGTAAGTTGAAGGAATGAGCTCAGAGACCAGATCTACCCAAGTCTCCTGTGATATCAGAGGATGAGAGAATCAGGTCACATCGAGCTAGAGACAATACACATTTTGTAGTTCTTCTGTTTTCTATTTCCTGTCAGTCGTGAAGAACAATAAAGCACTATACTGTATTAGTAAGTTATATTGGAGTGATTGGAGTGATAGCTTGGAGTGATTGGAGTGATAGTTTTAAATACAACTTTGTGATACCCGACTAACCCTTTAAAGAAAGTTTATGATGACTACATCCAACAGCAGAAACAACTCAAAAGGAAATTACAGTATCTATGAGACCTATATCAAGATTTCAGTTGCTGTTCACATCACACATTATATTTAGCATATACACTGGATAAAAGGTAACAAGATGTATGTAAAACAGACGCATAACAGTGTCCTCTCCTAGGCAATTATGGCTTCCTTTATTGTATACAACCAAAAAAGTTTTCGAAAACTTATGATATATACATAAAACGAAAGCCTTTTCTAAGGGCCCTATCACACAGAACGATAATTGTCCCGATTCCACAAATTATCCCTCAGTGTAATAGAGACAACGATCAGCCAATAAAACAATTACCGGCTGATTTTTTTGCTAGGTCTAGATCTAAAATCATTGTCTGCCGACCGCAAACACTGTGTGTAATAGCGATGCGTGGCCAAGGGCTGCTAAAACAGTTAATACATGTGTCCCAGCACCATGCGCTGCAGCTTCAGAGTGGCCTCTCCATTCAGACAGGCCGCTTTGAAGCTGCAACATGCGGTGCCAGGAAGCCTGCAGAGCTCAGGAGAGGAGTGTGGAGAGGTAATGTATTAACTGTTTGGGCAAAAGCTGCACGGACATCCCTGACTATGTCCGTGCAGCCCTTGCTTACTAATTATGGGGCCGAGTAATAGGCCCAGTAAACGAGTGCTGATCTAGCAGATTGGCACTTGTTTACAATATTGATCATCTAATAAGACCCCAAGTATCTGTTTAACTAACCTATCAACTCTAGGCTATAATGTTATCTGTTTATTTGATGCACGAATAGTTGATGATGTGTAGGTTACATGGATACTTTTAATGTATACCTTTTTACTGGCATTCCACAGCCATGGAAGGCTTTGAACACCTTTAGCGTTTACAACAGGGTTTTCCTCTGTGTATTTGCTTAACAAAAAATTTTTGCAATTGAAAAAGTCAAGGTACACTATCATAGTTGCTATGTTGGCCCAGATTTATAAATCCCCGCTCAGCTTTAATTTAACTAGAGCTTGCTAAGATATGAAAGCCGATCTGTCATTGGTTGCTATGGGAAAACTAAAGAAATTTTGTCTCTGACAGACTGATAGATCTGGGCCACTCTTGAACACTACTGGACCTGTCTCCTCCTGCTAAAAAAGAAAATGAAAATCTTAAATTCCTAAAAGGGGATATACTGGATTGGAAAAAAAATGTAGACTGGCCCAGCCCAATGGTGCTTATCAACTTCTGTATCTGCTGTACTGCATGTTCCAATTCCATGGCAGAAATCCAGTTGTCTGTTATGTGACAGAATCCCTACCCTGCCACCTTTTATTATATGCACACGTGGGTTAACAGCCATGGCCTGATGCATCAGTGTTATTACAGTGTGACATGTGGAAGGAAACCAGGAGCTGTAAATAATGGTGTAATAAAGAGACGTCCTCCACACACATGCCTAAAATCCTTATAGGGCTGTATTCTCTTTCACAGCCAGACTCTTTGGCATTGGGTTGCATTGCTTATTATAGAAATGACAGCGCACACACAGATCACCTCTAAGCCTGACCTTTACACAAAAAGGGACATCAGAGAGGCAAATGGAAACCACTATTTTGGGGTCTACAAAAGGTGGCCTCACTCAGGATGCAAAATAGGTATAAGTAAATCTAGTCACTGTCATAAGGTGAACCTAGCATTCAGAGGAGTAGAGAACCATGAGAATTGGGTCACATTTTGGAAAATCAGAAGTTGGAGACCACAACTGGTGTAAAGCTAATGAGTGCTTCTTTCACTTTCAAAAGGGTCTCTAAAAAATAAGGGCCCTATTCCACGGGACAATTATCGTTCGCATTATCATTAACGATAAACGATCCAAGCGACCGCTATTACGAAAGACCTGAAATCATTCGCCCATTTAGGGTGGGTTCAGACTGAGGAATTCTCGCGGAAAATGTCCGCGGAATTCAGTCAGCTGTCTGCCCGCACGGGCACGCGTTTCTCCACCGGCTCCATAGACACCATTCTATGGGCCGGCGTATTCTGTGATCTGCTGAAAGAAGTGACATGACACTTTTTTCAGCGTATAGCGGAATACACCGGCCCATAGAATGGTGTCTATGGGGCTGGCGGAGAGGCGCCCAGATGTGCGGGCGGACAGCTGACGGAATTCCGCTGACATTTTCCGTGAGAATTCCTCAGTCTGAACCCGCCCTTACATGGAATGATAATCGTTACTTATTATCGTTCTTGCGGTCGTCTTGTCGTCGATATTGCGTTCGCCACTACTGCGAACGACCGACTTCTTATTCAATGCGAACGATTTGCGAACGAGCAACGATAAAAATAGGTCCAGGTCTTATTAAACAATCAACGATTTCTCGTTTGGTCGTTAGTCGTTAACTGCTATTCAAACGAACGATTATCGTTTAGATTCAAACGATTTAACGATAATCGTCCGGTGGACTAGGGCCCTAAGAGTTGGGATCTGACTGGTTTGTCATATGTGTTACTTACAGAGATCCTGGCACCTCTTTTTAGGTAGGCATTTATGTTATATAGGTTGTACTCTGTCAATGAAAAACAATGTCCTATCTATGGAAAAAAAAAATAGTGTGTTAAAATATATGCATTTTTGGAGTACTTTTTTCAGATTTTCCCATAGCAAGTCATGTGATATTTAATAGGTGTGAATTGGCACAACCAGAGCACGCTAAGCTTAGGAACAAAACTGCCACAAAGTAAGAAGTACAGTAGGTATAGCTCTTTGTAGTTGCCTATCAACTTCCAGCTAACATCTATCCCAAAGGGCAAATATATCACATACACAGTAAAAAGATTTTAACAAACCAGATACTGATACATGAGCCAATATGATTTTTTCATAGTCCTGGAGAAGTGCTGCCGCGCTGATTCCAATGGAGCCATCCATTCTGAGAGCCACCTCCCTGTTCTTCTCCAGAACATATACAGAAACCAAAAGAACAGAGATATCAGAAGGACATGGCAGCGGAGCTCATAACAGATGGCACCGCTGGAATCAGCATGGCGGCACCGATCCGCGAGTATGAAAAGATTATATCAGCACATGTGCTCATACATTTGCTTTCTGGACGCGGATTAGATTCACTGTGGATTTTAGTGCAAAACTCACACTGTTAAATCTACTGCAATATGTTTGGTGAAACAGCATTTATTTAAAGAAGTTATACAGGATAAGAAAAACATAACAGATTTGTTCCGTCACTACACATGTCCACATGTTGTGTATGGTATTACAAATCTGCTCCATTCACTTAAGTGTTGGCCATCTGTACAACGCACAAGAGATTTAATCAACCAATGAATGAGGGATAAATGAATATTTCTATGAAAGCGCATTATTTATTGGCCCATGTAATAGGACCCTAAAGCTGGCGATACACCTTCAATAAGGGTGCCTTTACACAGACAGAGTTATCTGAGAGATTTTTGAAGCCAAAGCCAGGAATGGATTTGAGAAGAGAAGAAATCTCAGTCTTTCCTCTATGACCTTTTCTCTGTTTATAGTCTGTTCCTGACCACCAGTTATATCCCCTGCCCAGCCGAGCATTCCTGTCTCCTCTATGGGGAGGGGTAAGCTACTCACTGCAGCTCCTCTCTCTAAACAAAGGGGTCGGCCTTGATTTCCCCATCAAACCTGACCCCTATTCTCCACTGACATAATCTGTCCGTGGTTGTTCTGTATGGCCCATACACCTTAAGCCCCTATTTCACAGGCGGATGGAGAGGAGCAAACAAGCACTGTCAGCTCCTCGTTCCTTGCACGCTGCCACCGCTACTACACACGGCGTGGAAGAGTGCAGGAGGGGCCGCGGGGAGCTGCCCGGCTGATCGCTAGATCGTCCGGGCAGCCCATAGAGGAGAGTGGTGGTCTGCTGCCGCCACTCCTATTCCACGGAGTGACAGAAGTAGATCGCTGCTGTCACAGTCGCTTGTTTTCCAACATATTTGAAAAACAAACGACTGCAACGATCAGCTGATATGAACGATGTTGGCTGATCGTTGCCCTCTATTCTACGTGACGATTATCGGCCGTAACAGCCGATAATCGTTTTGTGAAATAGGGCATTTCGATTAGTGGCCAAATCTGCTGTGAGTATGGGTACTTTTAGGGTTTCTGTACATGTAGCAGTTTTGCCTTGGTGACTGGTAGGTGGCATTTTTAGAAACCAACTGTCCATCCCAGCAAACATCTGTGGTTTTTTTGCTAGTAATTCCTAAAGAGATTTACTACCAAGTACTCTATATTCAAAATATCGGGTTGTACAACAAAAATACATATAAATGTTATCATTCTTTTAAATACAAACAGTGAACTAAACAGAAGCCAAACATGCTACATGTCATGGAAGAAATAGCTGCAGTAATGCATGGCCTGTGGAGGAGGAAACAGCAAGCTTCGCATACTGATACCCCGAGGCCACGAAAAGAAAAAAAAGTAACAAAAGCTGTCACATCGTAGCGGCATGTGTTACACCGGCGAGAGTTACTCATCTACTATACATCAGCTCTGTACCTCAGCATAGTGGTTTACATACTTGTAGCCCCAAAGACATGGTTACAATGCTAACTATCCCTTTACTGGTATCATGATCATCAGGTTTTAAATATAGATATGATCCCAAAATCAGACACACCAATGGTCCACAATAGGAACAAACCTCTGACCTAGACCAACAATAATTCTATTATAACTTTATATGACATACAATTTTCTAAATCATTTTAAAGGGAATGTGTCATAAAAAATGACTTATTGTTTAAATAATGTTTTTATGTTATGTTAAAGATTTTTAAAGAAATTTTGGGAGCATTTTTTTCAAATTTTCCATTTTTCTTTATTATAAAATAATCCTGAAATCTTGCAGTTTTTATTATTACCACTGGGGCTAAAACTAAGCTGAGACTTCCTGTTGCATCTGTGGTGATAAGGTGAGGCTTATCACCACAGACAGTCTATCTTATGGGGACAGACTGTCTATTCTACATCTACTGTATGTTCATGAGTCTTGCTGTAAAGCATGTAACTAAATGCTGTTCTAACAACTCAGCTAATTTATTAAAAAAAAGAGTATAAAAGTTCCATGCCAAAAGATCAGTGCATCATACATAGACAGGTTAAACAATATTCTTTAGTAGATTAGTATACCACAGACTTAAATCTGTGACACTGTTAAGCCCATGATAAAGAAGGTGATGAGGCCAGATCACACAGCGCAGATGGTATGTATGCACTGCTTGGGTGCTAGGCATTTGGAAACCCGCCGCAAAAATATATGCATATCCGTGCTGTCAGTTTCCCTTTTACTATTGGCCGCATATTTCCTCTTTACACAGAGAAATGTGCAGCCAATTGCGATATATTTTGCTGCAGTACAAAAAGATGTAATCAGCCAAGGATCAGCTGATCCCACTTTTACATAGGCTGACTATCGTATGGAGCGTTCCTACCAATGCTCCTGGCTGATAATTGGCTTGTGTAGCTCACAACTTCCATGCTCTGTCTGTGATAAAGCAGCAGCTGCTTGGTGATCTGTACATCATTACAGTGAAATGTGTCATCAGTAGATGGAGAAAACAAATGAGGATGTTCACAGATCAGCCTCATCCTCCTCCCTGAGAAATGACCTCTGCAAAAGGTCAAAGAACACCCAGACACCTTTTCTACTCATGTCAATGGGACAACTTCTGTCTATGGTTGCATATGGGACTTTCTGTAAATCATACACCAGGATGACAGCCCCTATAATAATGTACAAGAAAATAAATAAATAAAATCTGAAAAAATGAAAAAGAATTAGAAAAACAAAACCGCCGTAGTACCTGACGCTAATCAGATCTGCACTTTTCACTTAATAGTCAAATGGGCTGTGGATGCTAGACTAATGGTGCGTTTACACAGACAGATTTATCTGACAGATTTTTTTAGCCAAAGCCAGAAATGCATCTGAAAAAGGAGAAATCTCAGTCTTTCCTTTATGACCTGTTCCCTGTTTATAGTATGTTTATGGCTTTGGCTTCAAAAATCTGTCACATAAATTTGTCTGTGTAAACACACCATTAGGGCCCTATTACAGACAGATATCTGACTAATTTATCTGACAGATTTTTGAAACCAAAACCAGAAACAGACTACAAACAGAACAGGTCATAAAGGAAAGACTGAGATTTCTCCTCTTTTCAAATCCATTCCTGACTTTGGCTTCAAAAATCTGCCAGATAAATTTGTCAGAAATTTGTTATTGTAATAGGGCCCTAAGGGGGCGTTATAAGAAATCTGAGCAGGTGAATCATGTTCAGGGGATGTGATTATGAATCTTGCTGAGAAAGTAGGCAAATCAAAAATAAAACCACTGTTGGTGATAGGATTATTACTGAAATGTAAGTGATTTTTGTGCATGTCCTGCTAACTTCTTTCTTTTGTTCACAAACAAGTACTGTTTATACTCAATGCAAACATGTAACTGCTGCCACATATATGACTATAGCAAATGGGGTATTTTAACCCCAAAATGTTTAGGTTGGGTGCAAAAAAAAGAAAAAGAAAAGAAGAATTATACTCACCTGCCCCAATCCCCTCCGCTTCTGCTTCATGCGAGTATGCTTTATTTTGTAAGCCAGACTTCCACTTAAACATAGAAACAGAAGATTTTTGGCAGAAAAAGACCACTGGGTCCATCTAGTCTGCCCTTTTAGTATTTTCTTTCTTATTATCTTAGGATAGATATATGTTTATCCCAGGCGTGTTTAAATTCTGTAGATTATTGTAGATTTAGGAAACCACCTCTGCTGGAAGTTTGTTCCAGGTATCTACTACTCTTTCAGTAAAATAATATTTTCTTACATTGCTTCTGATCTTTCCCCCAACTAACCTCTCACTGTGTCCTCTTGTTCTTGAGCTCAGTTTTTTACTAAAAACACTCCCCTCTTGAACCTTATTTATTCCTTTAACATACTTAAAAGTTTTAAAAAGGACCTGTCACCCCCCGCGCCGGGGTGACAGGCTCCCGATCCCCAGATAGATCCCCTTATAGTTACTGCATGACGCCGAGTCCCGCTGCCGGAGCCGGTCCCGGGACGGAGATATCCCGGTGAGAAGCCGGCGCGCGCGCTGTAGAGATGGGTCCAGCGTCCATAGAGAATGAATGGAGCCGGACTCATCTCTGCTGCACGCGCACGGCTCCATTTATTCTCTATGGACGCCGGACCCACCTCCACAGCGCGCGCGCCGGCTTCTCACCGGGATATCTCCGTCCCGGGACCGGCTCCGGCAGCGGGACTCGGCAACATGCGGTAACTATAAGGGGATCTAGCTGGGGGTTGGGAGCCTGTCACCCCGGCGCGGGGGGTGACAGGTCTCCTTTAATCATGTCCCCCCTTTCCCTTCTTTCCTCCAGACTATACAGATTCAAATCCTTAAGTCTTTCCTTATATGGTTTATGCCTCACACCCTCCACCATTTTTGTAGCCCGTCTTTGGACCTGTTCTATTTTATCAATGTCCTTTTTTAGGTGAGGTCTCCAGAACTGGACACAGTATTCCAGATGTGGCCTCACCAGAGCTCTATACAGCGAGATCACAATCTTCCTCTTCCTACTAGTTATACCTCTAGCTATACACCCCAGCATACGATTTGCTTTCCCCACTGCCTAGTTACACTGGTGACTCATTTTAAGGCTGTCAGAAATCACTACCCCATAATCCTTCTCTTCTGAAGTCTTTTCCAACACAGTACTGCCGATGTGATACTCGGATAGAGGATTCCTCCTCCCCAAGTGCATTATTTTACATTTGAAAACGTTGAACTTCAATTTCCACATTTTGACCACTTCTCTAGCAAAGCTAAATCTAAATTTAGAACTTAAAGGGCAACTATTGGCAGGTTAGACGAAGGAAACCTGCTGATAGCCCTCTATTCTGCAGGAGGAGGCGAGGATAAGGGCATGTCTCAGCAGTTACTCGTTTGCTCCACAGTCCGGTAAGGCCATTAGGAGCACTGAGGCACAGTTAGTAGTGTTGATCTTCCCCCGCCGGCCCGTCCCTTTCTAAAGATAATCAATGGAGCGGGCCGGCCGGGACGGATCGGATCAGTGCTCCTAACGTTTTTGCCGGACCGTGGAGGGTAAGGCTAATTGTTCCGGAACAGCACAGAGGATGAAGGTAAGGGACATATCTTCACCCTCAGCATCTCCTGCACAATAGGGACATATCAGCAGGTTAGAGTCATCTAACCTGCTGAAAGTTCCCCTTTAACATTTTTGTTGGGGCTGGAATACCCTTTCAACTCCGTCAGTTGCCTTATCCCCCATGCTTTGCTCTGCCCATTCACACATGCATCCGTCTGTCTATACATTGAGTACAGATCTTACAGCAATGAAAGATTGATTAGGTACAAATAAATGAACTGTTAGTAGCTACCACATTTATTAAGGAAGGAGATTTTGAGCCTCTATAGTATCTATCTAGTAATTATTGTCATTCTGGCAATGGCCATCAATAAAAAGAGATTGAATGAAACCAGACACCTGTTTAAAACGTCAATGCCTGCCTGTCAGGAGTGATTAAGAGCAGAATCATGTGCACACAGCCTACTCAATATCCTGTTTCTCACCCTGTTTCACATATCATGCACTTCATGGAAAAAAAAAAAAAGTTTCGAAATAGTATTATGGGTGCTGATGGCTCCATTTTGATCAGTTCTGTATCAATACCCAGGGCACACGTTTTGGAGCACATGGAAAACATACACATCAAAAGTAGCATGTCAAAAAATCTTATACTATTACAATGTTTTAAATGGCTCCAAAATACATGACATGACAGAGCATTCCCTTTTCAGCTTATTATATTGAACTAGATGGGAGTAAGAAACACACAAACCTTGGCAGATGTCCATAGACGAGGTAACATATGCTTTATCTGAGCATACCTGGTAACTGTTTCGCAAACACTAACACACATTAAAAGAAAATAAACTCATAAAAACTTATGGTTGAAAAGATTATAATAACCATAATTCATTTGTCTAATGATGAATGCAATTCATGTACATATGTCCCTTTTGGGAAAGTCATCTGCTCATTTCTAACCCCACCCCCCCTATTCCCCAGCCACAACTGAGCTGCCGATAAGCCATATGTCACGGGACAACTTTATACTAGGTTTGAAAAGATCAGTCTGACAATAGAAGACTAGTCATTACAATGCTATCCAGCCCCTGTGACGAATATTTTTAACATATCGGATTGAATTATAATGAAGGGGGTGGTGTCACACTTTATGATTATGATTGTGTTTGCTTACAGTCAGAAAAGTTGGGGATAACCAGTGACATGCAACCATTTAGTAGAAGTTATCTTTTATGTGCGGACAGACAGTTTTTTTGTCTACAATAAACAATTTTATATACGTTTGGAAACTACTACTATCAGTGATCAGACCCTACAGATCAAAATAACTGGCCTTTACGTAGGGAACAATCCCTGATAAAACCTATCCACTGTTCTGGAATCGCCCTCACTTGGCACCGTTGTATCCCCTAATGCCTAACCCTATCTGCCATTAGCATAACACTGAAGATCACAGCAGACATGCAGCTATAATGAAAAGAATTCCAGCTCCAAGGATCAGCCATGGCTGCTGCTGCCTGCCCATGGGAGGTCATAAGTAGTTCTACCACATTCTTTTCTCTAAGGCCCCTTCAGTCAGCACTGGCAGCCTGTGTGCAGCAGATAGGAGTATAAACAGGATCCAACATGCTCCAGGATATCAGTACAGACGGAGGGCAGAGGAAGATGCGGTGCTGTGGTCAGAGCCCCTCACCACATTCTTAGCCTCCTAACACCTGGCTGCTGGACAGAAAGACTGCAAAGAAAGGAGCTGTGGTTTAACCCCTAACGTACAAGCATTCAGACAACAGTATAGGTAATGTACATTACTACCTAGTCTACTCACACAATAGCAGCTAGACCAAATCTACGGTATATAGATCTCCTCTGATTTTGAACCATACCAAGTTAGCTGCAGCAGAGGGTTTGGATGTTCAGAATATACATAATAGAAACTACAGGAACTGCTCACCTTAGTTTATCCCCATGGAATCCATTAAGCCCCAGACTATCAGGGCGCTCCTTTCTCCTCCTGTACAGGTCTGACTGTGTCAAGGCTTTCAGCTGCAATGCACTCATTTTTTTTTTTTTTTTAAGAACAGAAAAATGTAAGAAACTCCAGAAAAAAAAAAGAGTCAGTGTAAGCTTAGCCTGCAGAGATAGCAGAGTGGAGTGGCTGCACACCTGCACTATACAGGCTGCTGCTGAGGATTCTTTGCCAGAAGCAGTAAGAGCCGCTTCCTGTTTCTCACTAGCACACACCCTTCACCCAGGCCACTCCGGTATGCTGCCTTATCACCTACACACCTATGGGAAGGTCCACACGCGCAGGCTATTTGTAAGGCTGGCTGGAGGCGGCCTCGCTGGCTCCTCTTTTGTCCTCTATGCACACAGTGCCATTGTTGTGCTAAGTGGACAGTCACCCACACACCATAATGTCACATTATGCATGAAAGATCACTGTACAAAACAAGATCCATCCGCATGGTGACACTGGGACACGTCACATCATTGCTAGTAATCTCACAACTTCTCTATATACTGGTGTGTAATACTGCTAATCCGCCTCACTCAGAGCTGTAGATATATTGCACATAAGGATGCTGGACTAGAAAGGATCCCCTACATTGGCAACATGAATGAATGTTCAAATATTGCAGATCAATCTGCTTTAGATTTCCAGACAGAAATACGATTTCCCCCTGGTAAACCCCTCCAGTCACCAATGTCTCCCAGGGTTATCACACATAACATCCATTACAATCCAAAAGGTGAGGTAAACCTGGAATTGTTGTCCATTTTCTGCTGTTTAGGGCATTTTACGTGGGCCGATTATCATGCAATAAATAAAGTGTGAGAATTGTTAAAGCATGAATCTTATGGTGTAAATGCAGCAACGATAAGACGACGAACCAAAATTTGCTTATAGGTCATTGATGGCATCTTTTGAGCTGACCCCAAAGTCATCATTAATCGTTCTCAAGTCCCTCAGTGTAAACACTCGACGTTCACAGTATATATTACAAATACAGTTACGATCATATTAATGACTTTTCTAAGCAATTTCTTCTCATCTAAAATACGTACTGTTTAAAAGGAAAGAAAAAAAATTACTTGTCATTTGCTAAATAAGTGCTTAAGCAATCTGTCCGCATAAAAGGACCCCTTATGAATGTGGCCTTACAATACCAAAGGTAGCCCTTAAAGACACTATGGTAAGCTTCAGAGAAAAGCTTGGTCCTCAAGTCAGATCCTCATAGCAACCAAAACCAGGAGTGGATTGAAAACACAGAAAGGATCTGTTCACATAATGTTGAAATTGAGTGGATGGCCGCCATGTAATGGCAAATATTTGCTGTTATTTTAAAACAACGGCTGTTATATTGAAATAATGGCAGTTATTTACTGTTATATGGCGGCCATCCACTCAATTTCACCATTGTGTGAACAGATCCTTTCTGTGTTTTCAATCCACTCCTGGTTTTGGTTGCTATGAGGCCTGAAATATACAGCCTCAAATATACGTAGTGTGAACCCAGCCTAAAGATGCATTGTGTTTCTCTGCTAGTTGCAGTAATAAAGGAAACAAACCCCCAGCAAACCACAGACGCACGCTGCTCTCTCTCACCACACATCATTATACTGTGGTTTCTTTTACAATACATCGCACACTTTCTGCATAAGAGCATTGTAAAGGAATTTAGTCTACATCTAGCTTAGTATATGTATTTTCAGTAATCTGTGTTCTATTAGTGCTTTTCATTCATATTTCACATCTTCTCTTGTAACATGAACACGATGTTCAGATGCAGATGTGATGTATAACATACATAGGTTAGATATACATCCGTGTCACCCATGTTATCAGGCTCCTCTGGCTACAATGTGGAGATTGCACCTGACAGCTTCCCAAGGGGTTATGTAGATTCATCTCCAAGGTTTTAACCCCTTAAGGACAGAGCCTGAAATGGCCTTAATGACAGAGACAAATTTTATAAAAATGACCTGTGTCACTTTAGTCATTAATAACTTCGGGATGCTTTTACCTATCCGGCTGATTCTGAGATTGTTTTCTCCTGACATACTGTACTTTACATTTCTGGTAAATTGGAGTCGAAACTTATAACGAATATTTATGAAAAAAACCCAAATAACGTGAAAAATTGTGGAAAAAATGCATTTTTCCAACTTTGAAACTTTTTTGCGTATACAGAAAGTGGTTATACCACATAAATTATATATTAAATAGCATTAGCAACATGACTAATTTATGTTGGCGGCATTTATTAAACGATCATTCATTTTTTTTAGACAATAGAAAGCTTAAAACATAAGCAGCAAATTTCCAAATTTTCAGTAAAATTTCAAAATCAGATATTTTTAGGGACCTGTTCAGGTTTAAAGTGTATTTGAGGGGCCTGTATGTTAGAAAGCCCCACAAAGCACCCCATTTCAGAAACTGCACCCCCCAAACTCTGCAAAAGCATATCCAGAAAGTGTTTTAACCCTTTAGGAGAGTCACAGAAATAAAAGCTAAGTGTGTAAAAAATTTGAAAATTTTAATTTTCTGTGCAGAGATTTTATTGTAATCCAATATTTTTCATATTTATTAACTTATTAGCAGAGAAATGCACCCCAATATTGATTGCCCCGTTTCTGCAGTTTATAGAAATACCCCATATGTGGCCCTATTGCGCTATTTGACGCAACCACAAGCCTCAGATATATAGGAGCGCCTAGTGAATTTCAATGGCTCCGTTATATTTGGTCATTTCTGACTGTACCACTTCAGGTTAGCAGAGGCTCTGGGGTGCCAAAACCTAAAAAACACCCCTAAAGGGACACCATTTAGAAAACTACACCCCTCAAGGAATGTAACAAGGGGTGCAGTGAGCATCTGGACCCCACAGGTGCTTCACAGATTTTCAGAACAATATGGCGTGAAAAAAGTAAAATTTATTTTTTACACTCTAACGTTGTTCTAGCCTTCAATTTTTCATTTTCACAATGGGATAAAAGGAAAAAAAAACACAAAGCATGTAGCGCAGTTTCTCCAGAGTACAGAAATACCCCACATGTGGACATAAAGCGCCATGTGGGCGCAGGACGAGCCTCCAAAGGGAAGGAGCGCCATTTGGATTTTGGAGGCTGGATTCGGCCAGAAAGGATGATGAACGCCATGTCGCATTTACAGAGCCCTCGTGCTACCAAGACACTTGAAACCCCCCACAAGTGACCCCATTCTGGAAACTGCAACCCTTAAGGAATCTAACAAGGGGTGCAATGAGCATATGGACCCCACTGGTGACGGACACAAATGTGGAACAATGTTACGTGAAAGGGAAATTTTTCATTTTTTCACTTTCACGGCACAAATGTGGCCGTCATCAAGGGGTCCATATCCTCACTGCACCCCTTGTTAGATTCCTTGAGGGGTGTAGTTTCCAGAATGGGGTCACTTGTGGGGGGTTTCCAGTGTTTTGGCAGCACGAGGGCTCTGTAAATGCGACATGGCGTTCATCATCCTTTCTGGCCGAATCCAGCCTCCAAAATCCAAATGGCGCTCCTTCCCTTTGGAGGCTTGCCCTGCGCCCACATGGCGCTTTATGTCCACATGTGGGGTATTTCTGTACTCGGGAGAAACTGCGCTACATGCTTTGTGTTTTTTTTTTTCCTTTTTGGCCGAATCCAGCCTCCAAAATCCAAATGGCGCTCCTTCCCTTTGCAGGCTTGTCCTGCGCCCACATGGCACTTTATGTCCACATGTGGGGTATTTACGGACTCGGGGGAAATTGCTCTACACATTGTGTGTTTTTTTTCTCTTTTAACCCCTTGTGAAAATGAAAAATTCAAGGCTAGACCAACATTATAGTGTAAAAAATGTAATATTTCATTTTCACGCCATATTGTTCCACATTTGTGCCCGCCACCAGTGGGGTCCATATGCTCACTACACCCCTTGTTACATTCCCTGAGGGGTGCAGTTTCCATAATGGGGTCACTTGTGGGGGGTTTCAACGGTCTTGGCAACACAGGGGCCTTTTAAATGCAACATGGCCCCCGAAATCCATTCCAAATCAAGCCTCCAAAAACCAAATGGTGCTCCTTCCCTTTGGAGGCTTACCCTGCACCCGCATGGCACTTTATGTCCACATGTAGAGGCTGGAATGGAGGATGGAGGCCATGTCGCAATTACAAAGCTCCTGTGCTGCCAGGACAGTAGAAACCCCCCACAAGTGACCCCATTATGGAAACTACACCCCATAAGGAATCTAACAAGGGGTGCAGTGAGCATATGGACCCCACTAGTGACGGACAAATTTGTCGAGCATGTGCCAGGAAAATAAAAAATACAATTTTTTTCATTTTCACGTCCCAAATGTGGCCGTCCACATCCCTGCTGCACCCCTTGTTAGATTCCTTATGGGGTGTAGTTTCCAGAATGGGGTCACTTGTGGGGGGTTTCTACTGTCCTGCCCGCACAGAGGCTTTGTAATTGCATCATGGCATCCTCTAATGGGAATGGCGGACATACCTATTTAGCTGGGGAAAAGGGACAATTCTAATTTATTTGGGGGTATTAGGCCAATTATTAGTTTATAAGGTTGAAAATGACAGGTGTCCATCAAACTCAACCTGTGTTGATCCAGAGGAAGGCAAAAACCCCTTGTGAGGCAGACAGTAGCCTCATCACTGGGAAAAAATTCCTTCCCGACTCCATAATGGCGATCAGAATAATCCCTGGATCAACGTGACCCCTGAAATAGGAATAAGGGACAGAATTTAGAAAATGTAGAACCCCAATGACATGTGGTACGCCTTGAAGCGATCCAGTATGCAGAGGCCGGGGTGATCAGGATAGGCGTCACACTGGAAAATGGTGTCCTTCCTGATCCCCCTGTTACACCACACTCTGCACTTCTTCTGGGGTCTCCTATTTTCCAGTGTGGGGGACGTCACCTGGAAAATGTTTTCCTGGTGCGATACGGGGTCCCTCATATCCAGAAGCACTGGGTCCGCTCCATGGCTGCTAAATATTAGGGTTCTATTACTGCCTCTGATATTTTCGGATCGTGCCGCAAGCTATAGTAGCGAGGGAAGCGAGGGACCAGAAGAGGGGGTGCTGGTATAAAAGTTATCCCCGTACAGGTGGTAACTTTTATCCAGCAGTGGGAAGATCAGTTCCCTAACGATCTTCCCACTAACTCCCGAGCAGTCCCGCAGCAGGGTTATCCTTCGCCATTCCGCACTGAGGTACTCTCACAGAGTTTGGAGAATTTCACGCCATACCGTCATCTCTTATTGGGAGGGTACTGGCAGAAAAGACGTGTCTGGGGGGCAGCGTACGCTACGCTACCCCCAGACACGTCACTGGATGGTGAGGAGGATGAGGATGAATGGAGGAAAGAAGGATACCCCCATTCATCCTCACTGGCTGTTTTGGTGTCGGAGGCAATAATAACGTATGTGTCCGACGCCGAAAACACCCTGGGGGCCATCTTTATACCGGGACTAGTATATGGGGTATGTAAATGTGTTCTGGTGTAGTGTAAAACTTTATTTTGTGTAGTGTGGTGTAATGTAGTGGTTTTTTTTTTGACAGTAAGAAAAAATATCCCTACGCCAAGAAAGAAGCTGCTGATAAATGCCGCACTTATGTGCGGCACTTATCAGCAGACAGTGGCGGTAGGATATAGGGGGGAAAAAAACGTGAATCTTCGTTCCGGGGGCCAGGATCAGGTGAGTATGGTACACCTGCACCACACACACCTGTTCTGCACCCCTCAGCTACCTAGCTGAGGGGTGCAGAACCCGGCCGGACACTTTAACTGTTAGATCGCCGTATCACGGCGATTGTGGGGGTGGCACCGGCGCCATCTTTGTTGAGGACACTAATTGCGATTGGTGCTGATTGGGTCACCGATGACCCGGAAAGCTGTATTCAGCTGCTATCGGCTGATCTTTATTGATCAGCCGATAGCAGCGATCGTCGGCACGGGGGGGGGGGGGGGGGGGGGGGGGGGTACCAGGCTGCGAGAACGTAAATTTACGCCCAATGTCGTTAAGGGGTTAAAGGAATTATCCAAAATTAGAACACAGACAGCACCACAGCTGTTTGTGTGTGGTATTGCAACTCTGCTCTATTCACCTCAATAGAACTGGACAAGAGTAAGGCTGTTTCCATACATTACAGCATCAGATATTAACTTTGCATACACAATGCATATATTTGTATAACAGGATTGAAAATTAAGCTTTTTTCTATATTTGTTATGGAACAATTTATTATTTTGCACTAACGCACACACCCCTTCCCCCTGATGATACAGCAGCCCCAACTTGTTCAGTAGTAACAGCAAGGAGTCCCCTTCATGCCAACCATTTCCTCATCTCCCACACACTTCCACCAGCAGAGGAGTCTTGCAACTGGGCTATTTTGTTAACCACCAAGTAGCAACTGTAACTTGGACAAGTCTTGTTCCTGTAGGAGTATATATAGACTGAGACTATCTTTATGAGAGTTTTACAGAGAAGAGAAGAAGGACATAGAGGCCTCATGCACACATCCTTTTTTTACAGCCACAATTGATGTCTGTGACCATGCATACATCCACCTTTTTATGGATCTACATTTTTATCCGCTAAAAATATGACCTGCACTTATATGGTCTGCGTTTCCACATAGAGATACCCACACAAGTCAATAAGTCTGTAAAAAATAAAGACATCATACAGGTTACCATATATATGCTTTCTTTATTTGCACAATGGAAGCAACCAGCTGGAGACAGATTTTCCACCCTCTGGGCATTTGCACACTGAGGAATAGGCGAGGAATTTGAAGAGGAATCCGCATTTTACTCTTTTTTTCCGCTTGAAATTCCTCCTATAAAATATCAAGAGCAATGTCGCATTGTGTTCAATGGGATTTCCACTCTGCTGTTCACACGGCAGAATTTTCAAGCAGAATTTTCTGCCGTAGATCTGCTTTCTGCCCAAAGAATTGACATGTCAGTTCTTTGGGCGGATCTGAGTAGAGGAATCCTATAGAAGTCAATGGGACTTGAACTCTGCTTGTATTTTGCTCAAACTATACCAGAGCGGAATACGCAAGGAATTTCAAGCAGAGAACTTTCCTCTTCAATTCCTGGCCAATTCCTCAGTTTGCACATACCCTTATCCCTTTTATTTAGCCCCCTCCCCTTTATTTGCAGGTTTACAAATACGGATCACATACAGATCTTGCAGACAACAAAAACTGTTCTGCAGAACAAAATGACCCAGGCATAAGAAAGCAATCAAATGGGAAAACTCCAGATAAAAGAACTTCCCCTCAAAATGAATCATAAGGCAGTTCTCCAGAAGTCATTATATTTGCAGACATTGTTTGATCCAGTTAGGGCTGCCAGCTACTATAAGCAGGGAGGTAGTAGGTGACAAAGCAGGATTCCCCTTAGGTCTATGTGGCTGATGGGCACACAAGGATGACACGTCTGCTCTAAATCTACTCGATGTAGGGGACACCCCCATAAAACACAAGAGTGTTACCTTAGGAAACAATAAGGGGTTTAATTCACACAACTTATCACAAAAACAATAATTCATTAATTATCGGGAGATAACGCAGCACTTGTTTCCATAAACAGGACAAGTTAATCAGTTCTGGTGAGTTACTCAGACGCTATGACAGCCTCTTGCCATCACCAGTTCTGCGTGGTGATCCATCATCATGTGACCCCTCCTATTGTTCCTAAAGTGATGCATTTTATGTTAAACACCCACGACTGGCACATGAGGAACAGCCATGGATAGGGGGCTTTATCTGTGGCTGACTCTACATCCTCAGCTGTCAGAATAAACTCCTAGAAAAGTACAAAGGCAATTATTAGCTTACTGTAATAGGCTACGTTAACACACACACACCTTCAAAACTGTGGTTTTTATTGGACTGCTGTCATTTAACGGCAAATAACAGCCGTTATTGCAAAACACTGGCTGTTATTTGTAATTTTGACTGTGTGAACATAGCCATACTGTGATTGCCTGCTTAAAGAGGATGTACCACCAGATACGTCCTCTTTAACCCGACACAGGGATAGAACGGCGCCGTCACGGGGAAGCCGGTGCCGCGGTCCGTTTTTTGAACCGCGGCCTAGTTCCCCTGTACGGCGCCGTTCTTTCCACGGTTACCAGCCGGTGCTCAAGCACTGGAGGTAGGCCGGCCCGCCCCCAATGTGAGGGAGTTCCCCATGACGGCGCCGTTCTATCGGTGTGTCAGGTTAAAGAGGACGTACCTGGTGGTACATCCTCTTTAAAGTGTTACTGGGGCCGCCCCTTCCAGCTCTGCACAGATACAAAACTGAAGTGCAAAGGACCTCTTTTTGGCTCTTCTCATCCAAACAGCAGTTGAAAAGGGTGGGGAGGAGGGACAGAGGGGTGGTGCAAAGTTAGGGCACAGATACCCCCGTCTGGCACGGGCTTCAAATTTAAAAGTATTTTTTTTAGGACAATAACTGCATCACCTGCCGAATGGACCACAGGACAGATCTTGTATTAAAAGCAGCAATCCGAAGGTACAAGTGGTTTGGGGGGGTACAGAGTTGCTTTAAATGCTGCAGTCGCTACAGATCATAGCGTTAAAGAGGTTAATGACAGGTAGCTGGGTGATCAGGGTTGTTTGTCATTACCTCCAGTTCCAGGGACACTGATGTGTGCAGGGCTGCTCACATTAAAACCCCTTCACAGCAGGAACGTACATATACACATTTCTACTGCGAGGGGCATTGGCAGTAGGATTGTATAGAGTGATACCTCGGTTCTCAAACTGCTCTAAACGCGAACAGTTCAGTTCTCAAACAATATTTTCGGTTCTGAAGCAAACACTTTTTCGGCATTGCCCGGTAATCGCTGGTGGCCATGGACAAAGATAGTAAGGTCTAAAAGGACCTTCAAGAGACAGTACCACTTTGTGTCAGAAAATTTTTATACTACCTGGTTGGCCCCCAGTTCACCGATATCCCCTCCCCTCGTCAGAAACTGGTGCAGATGGCGGGGGCTAACTAGGTAGTATAATTTTTCTCAGTAAGCAAAGTGGTACACTCGCTTTAATGCGAACATAATACACAAAACTGGCCTTATCTCTATTTATTATTTATCACACCAGAACAGTCTAAATAATGCACTTATATTTTATCAACAGTATAATGTGAGAATAGAACAAATTATTTACTTGTTTTATTAGAGGATAAAGGTATGCAGACATATACTGCAGCAGGCTTACTAATGATAATGGACTAAACTAGTACTCTACCTTTGTCCCATTTACCTGATCTATTCACTTCAATTTTCTAAAAAAGTTTAATAGCACAAAGCTAAGCAGCCTCTCTTCTACAAGTATATGTAGACCACATACCTTCAGTATACACCGTATTAAAACACTTCCACTGCAGGGATGAGACTAACATTCATCATGCACTTAGTAGCCAAGGCTGGGACTATGCACAGGGCTTCCTAAGTATACATTTACTTAACAGCTATTGCCACATACTGTACATCTGCTTCCTGGGCAGTGCTTCCTCCTGTAGCCTCGTTCAATTACAAAGCTCATAAAAAGGTCTCTATTTACTGGTTTACCAGGCAATGCTGTCAGCACACATAGGACCATCACTACAAAGCAGTCATTCGGAAAGGCCAGGTTATCCATTAAGTATTCCAGATCAGCCACTGCTCGGGAGTCTTCAAACCTCGCAAAAAGGTTATAAATATGAACCTAGAAGAAAATTGCTGGCTGGTCCATCTAGTTATGACTTTTGGAATGCAAAGAAAGGTTATTGCACTCTAAAGGGCTGTGTTCTTGTGAAATTAATAGCCTACATAGAGCCCATTATATGAAACCCTCTATTATGTACATGGGCCATATGACAACTGTATTAGACAGGGGCTGATATAACTGGGCATTCCATACAGTGCAGGCAAAGTCCAGCAAAATTTTTTATTAAAGTATTGTATTGCCCCCCAAAAGTTATACAAATCACCAATATACACTTATTACAGGAAATGCTTATAAAGTGCTTTTTTTCCCTGCACTTACTACTGCATCAAGGCTTCACTTCCTGGATAACATGGTGATGTCACGACCCGACTCCCAGAGTTGTGCGGGCTGTGGCTGCTGGAGAGGATGATAGCAGGGGGATGCTCAGTGTCCCTCCAGTGCCCTGTGTCCCTCAGTGTCCCCCTGCCACCATCCTCTCCAGCAGCCACAGTCCGCACAGCTCTGGGAGTCGGGTCGTGACATCACCATGTTATCCAGGAAGTGAAGCCTTCATGCAGTAGTAAGTGCAGGGAAAAAGTACTTTATAAGCATTTCCCATGATAAGTGTATATTTGTGATTTGTATAACTTTTATGGGGCAATAGAATACTTTAATAAAAATTTTCGCTGGACTTCTCCTTTAATAACTGTATATTGGTAAGAGGTTCTTATTCATCAACCTGTATTTTACATAAGCAGAATATGTCCACATATTATGAACCATATTTTCTAATGCTTTTTGTAGGTTTTTTTTTCCTATTTAGATTTCTCCCATACTGCAGATAACACTGAAAATATGCTTTTACTGAGGCACTACTGCCCTCTACAGGACACAGAGCTTATGTCTGCTCATAGTAAGGAGAACAGCTCAGCATGTGTCATTACCCTTAAAAGGAAATCTTATAGTCCGCTACTAGTGGCAAGGAAGCAAGCCAGGGAGCTAACACCCATGCAGAATATGGGAACAGAGGGAGGTAGCCCTATAACGGAGAGATGCATGCCAAATGCACTTGGAGAAAGTGTAAAGAATGATAAGACATCTATAGATGAGAACCACATGCAGATGTACTGAACTAAATTTCCTTAACAAATCTGGAGTATGTGAATACACCCGTAGGCTAGATTTACACATACCGTTATAGGCAGCGGATTTCACGCTGCAGATACCAAACTCAGATTACATACTCGCAGTGGGAGAGGCACCCGAGCCTCCCATAGTCTGCCAGTTTTGCTCTGTGTGAACTGGCCCTAACCCAGGGGGGACACAGCTGTCGGACCACCATCTACCAGTCCCCACTTCTGGTTCCAGAAAGAGCCGTCTCCGTAAGAATTATTTGCTCAGCCAATCCTTGGCCACAGCGGCGTCTCACCACAGCAAGTGACTGGCTGAGCTGGTAGGTCCTTTTTACATGCCTCATTTCAAAGCAGGAATAAGTACCATGTAACAGCAGAATGGATGCTGCATCATGGGGATCACGGTAGGAAGAGTATCACCACCAGACATATAATTAAAAAATGGATGTCCCTAGATGAACCCTTTAATGCAGCTTATTCATTTTCCTGCAGAGAAGTCTGTACTATGTATAAATAGGTACGGAAAACCCTATAACATGTATACTGCTGCAGATTTGTGGTGTTAAATCTTTCCTGTAAATCTGCCACATCTGTATGCATCCTTACACATGTGGATTTCCAGGTTATTTATTTCCAGCATATTTATACTGCATGAACCAAGCCTAATGCCAGTGTTACACATGCATATTACATACACATCTTTGTATCCATATTAAGGATGACCGGTGGGACCGGAAGCTGTGTGACAAAAGTTTGCATATAACATTTGAATCTTGCTCCAACACAAGCATATTTTACATCTGTTTCTTGCGGACTGTAATATGGAGTTTATGTTAACCTAAGGGCTAGTAATATAGTCACATAAAAACAGTACATATTTTACAAAGAAGAAATAGTGAAGGACAAAGGACTATTGTGGTGAGCCCAGCATATTATACAAAAAGCAACTTCATTAGATGATCATAAAGTGTTTTTTAAAAACTCATTCACACCTCTATTGCACACTTATGGAATAATTGCACTTTCTATGTACTCTGCACTTTATGATCATCTAATAAAGTTGCTTTTTGTATAATATGCTGGGCTCACCACAATAGTCCTTTTTCCTTCACTATCTCTTGTTTGTACTACAGACTTGTGAGAGCCACATATAGAATTATTTAGCCAGGTACCATCCTCCTTTCTTACTCCACATATTTTACAAAGGTAGCATGTGCTGCTTTCATCTGTTCTGTGTATGGAATACACCCACTGAAGTCAATGGAGAGGGATTAAAATACGGATGCAGCATTTGTACATCAATATCTTCGTTTTTTGTATCCATTTTTTATTTTACTTTTCAATCTATCAGACGTCCTTCAGTGTTTACTATACAGAAATACAGATTCAATTCTTATGACACCTAGAATCCAAGTGTATTTCGGAGCTGTATAACGAATGTAATCTAATAAACTTATGAGAAGCAGTACTAAGGTCAGGTCCACATAAAATCTGTGTTGCATGTGAATTTCTCTGAAGACTTCACCCCTCAACACTAAAAGCAGCAAAATCTCTGTTGCTACAGATCATGGGAACAATGTTCATAGCATGTGGATGAGATGTGTGAAGTCCCATCTACTCTCCTGGTAATGTAATCTTCTGCAGACTTCATCTGCTGAACTCCACAAATGAAATTAAAATGAAATGCAAATAAGAACTCAAGAGTAAGCAGCCATATTTTAGGGTAATTATTGCTGCCTTAAGGTACGTGCACACTACGGAATGGCGATGCAAAACCCAGGCGGGCAAATTCCAACGTCTGTTTATTCTTTGGACGGACGACAGAATCCACCCATGTACAGAATCTGAGCGCTCACAGAGAGAAGGCAGTCATGTGACTAATAGACACATTGAGCCGTGACACACCGTACAAGGTCTGATTTCATGTGTTTAGTCCCTTTTTTTTCAACCAGCACAAACTAAAAATCTGCCTTCAGGAGACTGGACCTGGATTTCTGGTAAGTACGGCTTTGTTTTACAGCATGATAACTAAAAAAAAAGAAAAAGCTTGAAAGTTATAATGACAGGTACACTTTAATATCCAGACGTTTGTTGGTTCTACTAGGTGTCATTGTTGGGGCTGACATATGTACCCTACTAAGGAGCCATATACACGAGTACACAAGTTTAAAAAATATTTTGGTGTTATGTGTCTAGAGGATGTACCCGATAAACATGACTGCTCACGTTATGAGTTCATTATCCATTTAGTTATATAAAAATACAATAGATGGCTGTCAGGGTATACATGCCTTTCAGGCAATATGAATAAAGAAGAATTAACAACTGTTAAAGCTAAACAGTATCCCAAAGAGACTTTATGTGACACGGATATGTGCATTATGAAATCTACACAAAGGATCCATTTGTTGGTAGGGAAACATGCATTGGAGCAGCCAGGACATGTGACATTACACGCCAAACCGTAACCATCTGTGACTTGCATGCCAAGAAGACCCCCGCAGTTTTACAAGTTTCTAAAGTACATGATGCTGAAGCATTGGCTGCGTATCATTCCCTGTGGGAGTAGACACAGAGAAATGTGTTCTTTAGATTTACTTCATATAGCATCATTAAAACTGACAGCAAACCAAACACACTCCATCTGCATGATTGTTGTACTGTATATTTAATGCTCACCATTTTTAGAAACTCTTAATGCAGTGGAAAAAAAATCATTTCTGACCACTAGAGGGAACTCTACCTATGTAAAACCTGCAGGTCTCATCCGCTACCCAGCCCTCTGCAGACAGGGGCGAGGAGTCACTCACACAGGGCAGCTCTGCTACAGTTTAGAAATTTATTAAAGGTTTTCTTTTGTCACAGCTATCAACAAAAACTGGACCCAAAACAGAAGAATAAAGCTTTGTCTTTATATTTCTCATCCATTCAGGATCCTATGTAATTTTTTCTGTAAATTTAAGGCTTTGTTCACACTTCTCTTTTTGACAACTCAATGGGTTTTGTTAAAATCTGTATTAAAACAAGGTAAAATAGATTGAACATAGCTATTAATAATAACAAAATGACGCAAGACGTGTAAATAAAGTGCTTTTCCCCTGTTCTCAGTGTAAGGGCCGAATGTCGCAAGAAGGCGATAATCGCACCTGTAAAATAGAGGATATTTATCGTCTGCACATCTCTCTGAGTAAGTAGGGGTTTGTGCAGCCGAGAAAGACAAAAGGAAGCTGACAGCATAGATGTTTATATCTGTGCTGTCAGTTTTGAAATCAAAAGCCGCAGTCTATACTTATGAGCCACACTGCTTGTGATCCGGCATCTGGCTCTCCTGTGCCCCGGATACTGCTGTAACGTCAGACTGCTGCCTCCTCTAGAATGATTGACAGCCAGAGGAGGGGGTCTGAAGATACAGCCAGAGCCAGATACCACATCACAAGCTGTGTGACTGGTAAGTACAGACTGCTGCTTGTGATCTGGAAACTGACAGCACAGATATACACGTGTGCTGTCAGTTTCCAGGGCCACATGAGTGATACAAGGATGGTTCATGCAGCCCACCTGCTAGATTTCTTGTGCCATGTAAAGACACAGCAAACAAGCTGCTGATCTCGCTGATCAGCACTCATTTACGGCCCCCACAGAGGATAAATCTGTCTGTCTAAAAGGACCCTAAGGAATGGAGTTACTGAAGGTTACAATTACGGTGACTGGCTGCTTTAGGGCTCGTGAGAAAAAGAGTCAGAAATAATGGTGCGTTTACACAGAGAGATTAATCTGACAGATTTCTGAAGCCAAAACCAGGAATGGATTTGAAAAGGAGAAATCTCAACCTTTCCTTTATGACCTGTTCTCTGTTTATAGTCTGTTCCTGGCTTTGGCTTCAAAGATTTGTCAGATAAATCTGTGTGTAAACGCACCCTTAGTAAACTTGATCTTTAATGCATTTAGGTGGTCACAAGTGCTTGAGGAGGACGTCTAGAAACACATAAGGTACATTATGACTGGTTGGTGGATCAGGTACCTGTCAAGGGGTGTTAGGTGGTTAAAGTGGCACTGTCCCAATTTTTTTTTTTTTTTTTTTTTTTTAAGAACTCAACAATTTTGCAGTATACTCCACTTTCTTTTTTTCAAGTTTTTCATGTTTACATCAATGTTATACCTATGGCCATTAGAAGCCTCTCTTCCTGGCAAACTTCTGTTCATGCTCCCTCCATGACAATATTTGGCCTTGGCTCTCTTCCCAATCCTGTGTTTGGTCTCCTTTTTGAACAGAGAAAAGACTTAATATCGTCATGGAGGGAACATGGATCACAGTTTGGCTGTATGTATAATGCTGATTTAACATACAAAGATTTAAAAAAAAGAATAAAGCAAGTATATTGTGATCACAACCACGTTAGTTTCAAATTTTCTGACACTGCCTCTTTAAATGAAGCGCATGGTTGTTTAGGCTAGTTTAGCCACCTAAAACCCAGTGACAGGTCTACTTTATATAGAAGTGCATGTAGTTTTGTCCATAGGAACCCAAGAGTCTCACCCTAAAGTGTCAATT
The DNA here is from genome assembly GCF_027789765.1 of Dendropsophus ebraccatus. Lineage (NCBI taxonomy): Eukaryota > Metazoa > Chordata > Amphibia > Anura > Hylidae > Dendropsophus > Dendropsophus ebraccatus. The sequence goes on from NC_091458.1 coordinate 106,410,266, forward strand.
GGGCATCTAGTAGTCTACCAATGGTGCTAAGCCTCATGCACTGTGAGGTTGTATGGAGCCATTATAGGAAACCTATCGGTGTCCATTTATACCTATTGGTGTCCTATATGGTGACTCAGATTTCTGAATAATGCCATGTTCAATCAAATACCATACTGCAACAGTATTCTCTCTTAAAAGCACTCTATGAGAAACTACCTCCAATATGGGTGCATAACAAACTATAAGCAACAAGCTATTAATGTGAAAGTTAACCATCTAAAATTCAGCAAGATAAAGAGACATGTTTTTCCCCTTGGTAAAACCCTGATCTACAGTCTAGACAAAACCACAATGTAAAACTGCATAGACGTGGGACAAAGTAAAGCCAACAACCAGCATCTCAGGTCAGCACTCATCACATGGAAAACAAAGCAAAGTACATACGTACACAGACATTACACAGTGCTGACAAGAGATGATAAATATACCGACAGCCAATGCAGCCATACAGTCAAATCATTCCCAAGTCACTGTCCAGGAGTATAAATGGGCACTGTCACTTTGGTGTGAATTGTATGTGTATATAGAGTGCATCTCCTAAAGCAGGGATTCGCTTTGGCTGTCCAGGCATGATGGGAATTGTAGTTTTGCAACAGCTGGAGGGCCGAAGGTTCCCCATCCCGGTCCCTGTCCTTAAGTGAGACAGATTGCAGTGAGTAAAGAGCTCAGCTGAGTGCTTCTCCTGCTTCTAATGATCAGAGGGGGGTCTTTACTGTTAGGACCACAAGAAATTGTTAATTTATAACTATGCTACGAATCAAAATTCACATTCAATTGTACTACCAATGCAGTTTAGTCTGAAAAGACAAATAACAAGCATCTGCATGTAAATACTTGTGTTCTGGATTGTTTTGCGCATTTACACTTAGACAGTACAAGTCACTGTAATATTTCTTTGCAAAGGGAGAAAGTCAGTTCTGCAACTTAGAAGAACCATCACCTTGATAGCAGAATAATTTAAAATGGTGGATCTGTCATACTCCCCATTAATTCCAATGTTTGTTTGTTTTTTATTGTGTTCCGTTTTCATCAAGTCCGTCAGCGTTCTGTGTTTTTAGATGTAGGTAAAATTTGTTCATGCACCAATTTTCTCTCCCTCCAAAATAAACAGGACTCTTATAGTCAATGAGGTTTGTACAAACTGCTTTTTGTCCATCCATTTGCTTCAGTTGGCATCAGTTTCCATATCAATTTATATTCCTTCCTCACTGCACATGCAATAAGTAGTGAAGAAGGAATATAAATTGATATGGTAACGGATGCCGACTGAAGCAAACAGATAGACAAAATGCTGTGTGTTAAAACCAATATGCAAACTGAAATTTAAAAAAAAAAAATCAAAATAAAAAAAAAAACACCTGATACAATCAGTCTGCGCTTATCTATTAATTTAATATGGACAGATTCATTCATGAATAGACAAACGCAGGTACGAACATAACAGGGTTCAGCTTAGCAGTCTTATTACTTCCTTATGCCTCAGAAAGATCAGGTGATAAGTTTGCATTTAAGCTCTATGATTGCCTACATCTCATCCCTCATCACTGGGTATAATTCCACATGGCCTCCTAGAGCAATGAGCAAATTTACAGTACAAACAAAGCAAATCACTTTGCAGTCCATGCCGCTTTGTCCCAGGTGTCTGGATCAAGCCCTGGAAGAAGTTTCCCAGGACTGGATCCAGCTTTTCCAGCCACCCAGAGTGGATTGACACGGAGCGGCATGGACTTTAAAAGCAGCAGGCTAATAAGCAGATTGCCGAGCTAACAAAGATTCGCTTTGTTTGTACTGTAAATTTGCTCATCTCTAGTCTCTTATGCTCTTCTAACAATCTAAAGCTAAAATCTTCCAAAATCTAAGCCTCTAATGTCATTCTCCAAGAAGTTGCCTGTGCCGCACCAGTTCTTTGGAATATTATACTCAAAACACTAAAAGGGGTTGGCCACTTCATAGTAAAATTATTCAGCGTACAGTGGCATCACCTCAGCATGCTGCCATATTAGTTATTATAACGCTGTGATACACAGTTTCTCCCTGCCACGTCGACAACACAGTCATGAAGATCAGCGCCCAGACCCAATTATTACTGTTAAGAGCAGAATGTGCTGCTGACAAAAGCAACATCTTTAAAGAGCTGCTATTTTTGCTCTTTTCTAATCCTCTCTATGCTGAATGTTAGGATGTACATGACTGGTGTCTGGCTGGATTACTCACTCTGCCAACCACATAGCCAAATATTTGAGCTCAACACAAGCTTTTGTTGGCAGCTTTGCAGTCAGCAGAAGTGTATAGATATGTGGCACTGCCACACAGCCAAGTGTTGGATTATTCCTATACAGATCTGCTACAACCATGTTTTATGGTACTAGTCTGTCTCCACTAAAGACAGCTGAGTGTAAATGTAGGTAATCATGGATATTGTGAGTCCAATACACACTCCACAGGATAGGTGATAAATGTCATTACTGGAGGTCCCCGAATGCCTATTGTGAATGGAGCAGTAGTGCACACATCTCCACTATTCCATTCACTACTGGCACATTGCCCCTAGGAATTGCGGCAGCCGTGGTAACACAAGCGCACAACACTCCATTCACAGGTGGCACTCAGCCACCAGTCACAGTGGTCAGACCCCTAGCGATCACACATTTCTCACCTGTCCTGTGTATAGGTGATAAATGCTACCAGTGGGTTATCCAGTGCTACAAAAACATGGCCACTTTCTTTTAGAGACAACACGACTCTTGTATCCAGTTGTAACCGGATGGGTTTATTTCAAAAAATTTGTGTCTTATTGATGTGATGAGAGGGAATGTATTATTTCAATGGCTATGTGTATATTAGGGATGGTCTAGCCTAGTGTGTGTGTGTGTGTGTAATATATATATATATATATATATATATATATATATATATATATATATATATATATATATATATATAGTTAGTACCAATAAGTAACCCATTACACCAGTTCAGGTGCTGTTTGCAATTAAGCTCAGGGCCATATTTACCAGTAGGCACCCATGGTCCAGTGCCTAGGGCAGCACCAGGGAGCAGGGCGGAAGAAACAACTTTTTTTTTTTTTGCTTTTATTTTTTTTAGTTTCCCACCTCCTGGTCAGAAATAAGACAAGAGGGAAAAAAAGGAGCCGGGAGGATGGCGCCTCGTGTAATCCTGTTACATGAAAATGAGTGAAATAAAAGTATAGGTGGACTCTCACCTTTTAGCCCCTTGGGCTTTGTGCGTATCACCCCACTATGGGGTATCTTGTAGCGTCGGATGATGGCTGCCGGCCGAAGGATCCAGGAAACGGGACTCTCCCAGTGTCGGGACCCGTGGTTTCATGCAGTAGACAGAAGAAAAAAGTACCTGGGTAGGTATCCTGGCGCTGCCAAAAAATCCTTCACAACGAGTAGAGTATAAAACATAAAATGGCTGATTTATTGGATAAAATCAGTAAAAATGTACATAAAATAAGCAATTACGCGTTTCGGGAGTTGCATCTCCCTTCATCAGATTGCATCCTGATGAAGGGAGATGCAACTCCCGAAACGCGTAATTGCTTATTTTAAGTACATTTTTACTGATTTTATCCAATAAATCAGCCATTTTATGTTTTATACTCTACTCGTTGTGAAGGATTTTTTGGCAGCGCCAGGATACCTACCCAGGTACTTTTTTCTTCTGTCTACCTCCTGGTCAGACTTGCTAGTAAATCTGGTGTCTTTCCAAGGGGGGGGGGGATGTTATGGTGGTTTTGGTCAGGCCTGGTATGGCAATATGCAGACTGCTCTAATCATTGATTCAATGTGGAAATTTGTTTATGTTTTAAGCAGTTAAAAACAATGAAAAATGCCATTCAGACAATGTTTCTACATGTAGAGAAATGCATGTGGCCAAAACCACGCTCCCCAAGATGGGGCGCCTTCAGGTTTAGTGCCGTGGGCAGCAGCAGCTGTTAATACAGCTCTGATTAAGCTCCATTCACTTCAATGGAACTGAGCAGCAAAACCCCGCCCAAGCTGAAGACAAGAGTGGGGTTGTCTCTGGAAGAAAGTGGCCATGTTTTTGTAGCGCTGGATAACCCCTTAAAATGTACCCACATTGCTGTGTAAAGAAAAAAAAAAAAATCAGTATTACTTACTAACTATTGCCTAACTATTACATCATAGAGCTCAGGACCACTCTACATAAGGTAGTAGAGAGAGGCCATCATTTTAATTATTTGCATCTAAAACCACATTTTGCTTGCAGTTGCACATTAAATATATACCTGGCCAATGGCGGCTTTAGTTTTGCAGCGATTTTTCTAATTGCCGTAAAACTGTGACATATTTGCCTATGATTTTGAAAAATCTTGCAGAAACTGCAATCGTACCGAGATGGAATCCAACCCCAATGTGTGACATACAGCCTAAGGCCACTATGCCAAGTTGCTTACAGATGTTCTTACCAATTGTGCCATTAGTCAGTGAGGCTGAACTGTCATCTCCTCCTTCATAATAGAAGCAATCTACAGCAATCATCATCATCATCAGTGCCTGAGATTGGAATTAGTATCCCCCTGTGAACAGCCTGAGTGGAACAGTCCATGCAGTTTCATCATACCTGAAGCCTAAATTGGTGCCTATATGAGCAACATAGACTAGACTAGTGTCGCTGAAGTGTAGTAGTTGTTGAGAAGAGACTCCCTCAGTAAGGATAACATGCTTAAGTCACCTTTTAATCTTAATATAATAGTCATTATATTTCTAATTACAGACCTAGTGCAGAGTTAGAAAACTCCACAATTAGAGAAACATCCAGTACTATCACAAGACCAGTGATCCCTGACCTACCAATCCCAGACTGGTCATAACACAATACATTGCACAATAAGGCTATGTGCACACTGGGGGATAGGCCAGGAATTAAAGAGGAAAGTTTTCTGCTTGAAATTCCTCATTTATTCAGCTCTGGCAGAATAAGCAGAATTTAAGCAGAATTTGAGTGGTGCGCCAGCTAATTGCAAGCAGAATTTAAGCCCCCATTGACTTCTATACAATTTCTCTAGCAGAATCCGCCGAAAGAGTTGGCATGTCAATTCTTTGGACAGAAAGTGGATCCACAGCTGAAAACTCTGCTCGAAAATACTGCAGTGAGAACAACAGAGTGGAAATCCCATTGAACACAATGGGACATTGCTCTGTTCACATTTTACTGAAGCCAAATCCGCAGGAAATTAAGCGCAGATTCTGCTTTAAATTCCTTGCCTATTCCTCAGTGTGCACGAAGGCTATGAGCTATGTTTTGAGTGCCAAACAATGGCCGTTGTTAGTACATGGTATGAACACAGCTTAAAGCACTTTGCAATAGGACAAAATATCAGTGTTGTGGCTGACAGCTTCAGAAAACTAAGTACTGCCGTTCAAGCTCTGATTTGTACATTAATTATTTAAGGAAACTCACTACTTTAATCTTTATTTTACACAAAAAAATTGATTTTTTTTTTCCTGCAACCAGAGGACGTCCTTGGAGGAGAGTATAAAAGAGCGGCACAGTCATCAGAAACTGCTGGACCCTCTCATTATAATGATTGACTCCAGATGCTGAGGCAGATGAGCCTTGAGGACATTAACAAGTCAGCCCATAGAATACTTTAACCAGAACACACCAGCATTTACATTTTGCACACCACAGCCTCAAGATCTATTCATTACTGTAAATAATAATGCCCTTACTGTCCAGTGTCGCCATGTACCTAGTGGTACATTCACTTTAAACATGTGAACAAGACCTAAGCAAACTACCAATAAATATTTTCAATTTAAGGAGGTTTCCATAAAATAGGTCTTCAATAATGTAATTTACTAACACTGTAGTCAAACATACTGTTCTGCAGAATTGTTTGAACTACATCTAAATATCTTACTGTAATCATAAAAAATAAAAGAATTAAAAAGTGGAAATAAGTTATAAATATACAAATACAGCCTTAGGTTATGTTCACATTTATTAAAAACAGCGGCCGTTGTTTGCTGGGTCAAACAACGGCCACTAATTTACACGTATCTGCGGCAGATACTGCCATATTGGCCACAGGGACATTTTATTTTATTTGGATTGCGGGAACATTTGGGTGTACCTGCAATCCAAATTACCACAGAACCGTCAGAACGGCCATACATTGTGGGAACAGAGTGTGCACAACGGCCTTTGTTCACACTCTAGCGGCCGGAAATAATTGACATGTCAATTATTTCCACAGCAGCACTGAACAACGGCCCATAGAGTTCAATACAGTCCATTATTTTAGGACAAAAAACAGCCGTTTTAATCGGCAATCGGTAAAAAGTACACTTTGTGAACATAGCCACTGTGCCTAAGACCGTCATATTCCATGGATTTTACCTAAATATTCTCTCTCTCTCTGCTTAGAAAAGGTTGTTGGTTTTTTTCTTACTGCTTAAAGTCGTCTGAAGCAAAACCAGGCCAAGTCATTGGAAAGAAGTCAATGAAACACTCCCTGCAAAACATCTGCTGTAAGGACTAATACATTACATCTAATGAGCTGTCTCTGGAAAGAGCACCATGGCGTCTGCCAGCACTTTATCTTGGGTGCTGGTGGACAAGCAAAATCTCTGCCTAACCAGCATGCCGGCCTGCTCAATATAGAGATTATACCAGGAAATTACTAATCAATAATCTTCATGTAATTTATACTAACTTCTATGACAGCAGCAAGTGATCCCACCAGAAAAGGGTTCACACGAGTGACAGCCAGCAACACGAGTGACGGCCAGCAACACGAGTGACAGCCAGCAACAGAGAAAAGATTTTGTAAGTGGCACCTGTGTTATGTCAATGTTACCTAAGGTAAAGGCTATAAACTGGGAATTCAGGCTCAGTCCAATCAATAGTGCTAGTGAATGGCTTAGCTTACAGATACTATGCATCAGTGATGGTTTTCAGCTACCAAACGAGAGTGAACATCTATATATACACACACACCAAGAATTTATTCCACTATTTTACCAAAGATAAAACATGGAAAACTTGAGCCTAAACAACTACTGTATAGCTCAGATACTGTGTATATAAGTAGTAACCCCCCCCCCCAAGGCTACACTTATTCATGTTAGTGACTCATGCAGTCCAGGAGGAGACTGACTTAGCACTTGTGTCACACTTTCTTCTGTCAGAGATGTATGCATAGTATTGTACTGTAAAGGCATACAGATGTGTACGCTGCCAGTTTATAGAAGAGAGCCCTGGGGAAGCCCAATAGTGTAGGAGTCCAAACATAGTCAGACAAGTTTTCATGTTAGATAAAAAAAAAGGCCTATCAACAGGTTAGTCGCCACCAAGCTGCTGATACTCCCTTGTAGAGCTCTTCACTCTGAGGGGGCCCGCACACATCTTTTGGGTGGCGTTTTTCAGGTCTCCACAACCAGAAGAATCCCATTAAAGTCTGTTTGCCAGTTTGCCAAAAAAAGTCACTCCCTCAGCGTGCTGCGTTTTGGAAAAACTGCCGAATAGCCTCAAAAACACCACAATAGTGCCACCAAGGTTACAGTGGGTTAGGGGGGCCCAGGACTGGTGGCCTATGCTAAAGTTAATCCACCCCTGTCCCATAGACTCACATTAGTTTCTGTTTCCTTCATGTGGCACAGGGCTGGAATAGGCTATGTTCACACTACGTATATTTCAGTCAGTATATGTATATTTCAGTCAGTATTGTGGTCCTCATATTGCAACCAAAACCAGGAGTGGATTAACCCCTAGACGACCCTGGACGTAGGGTTACGTCATGGAAGTCTGTCCCCAGACGACCCATGACGTAACCTTACGTCACGGGTGTTATTCCCGCTATGAAGCGCGCTCCGGAGCGGAGCGCGCTTCATAGGAGGTGGGGGCCGGCTGCAGTGAGCAGCCGGGACCTCACCGGCAATGACACGCTGCAGCGATCGCGCTGCCGCGTGTCATTAACCCCTTAAACGCCGCGATCGCGGCGCGACCGCGGCGTTTAAGTGTAAGTGACAGGGGGAGTCCCCTGTCACTTACCGATCGGGACCCCCCGCAGTGTGACTGCGGGGGTCCCGATCGGTATAACGGACTGCTGGAGGTCTCTTACCTGTCTCCATGCGGTCCGATCGGCGCTCTGCTACTCTAAGCCTGCACAGGCAGGCTCAATGAGCAGAGCGCCGATAACACTGATCAATGCTATGCCTATGGCATAGCATTCATCAGTGTAAAAATCAAACTAATCTATGTACAAGTCCCCCAAAGGGACTTCAAATGTGTAAAAAAAAAAAAGTTAAAAACACTAATACACTACCCCAAAACCCCTCCCCCAATAAAAGTTGAAATCACCCCCCTTTCCCATTATATAAATAAAACATATAAAAATAAATAAATAGATAAACATATAATATACCGTAGCATGCGTAATTGTCCGATCTATTAAAATATAACAAGTGTCATTGTGACCGGTAAACGGCGTACACGAAAAGAGGGGAAAAAGTGCGCAGATTACCGATTTTATGTTACATTATATATATAAAAAAATTAATAAAAAGTGATCAAAACGTCCGATCTTCACAAATATGGTATTAATAAAAACTAGAGATCATGGCGGAAAAAATGACACCCCATACAGCCCCGTAGGTGAAAAAATAAAACCGTTATAAGCGTCACAATAGTCCCATTTTATTTATAATTAATTGCCAAAAAAAAGGATTTCATTTAAAAAAAATATATAACATTAGAGAATCTGTGTAAACCTGCATATGGTTGTGTTCGGGCTGACCTATAGAATAATTGTATCATGTCGCTGTTACCATATAGTGCATAACGTAGACACAGGAACCCCCCAAACGTTACCATATTGCATTCTTTTTTGCGATTTCATCAATTTATATCTTCATAAATAATATATTTGGGATTCCATCATACATGTTATGGGAAAATGAATGACGCCATTACAAAGTACAACTATTCCTGTAACAAATAAGCACTTACATGGCCTGTAGATAAAAAACTGAGAGTGCTAGAGCTCTTAGGAGGGGAGGAGGGAAAAACGGAAACACTAAGATCAAAATTTGCGCGGTCCACTGGGTCATTTTGGGCCTGGTCCTCAAAGGGTTAAAAACACAGAAAGGATCTGTTCACACAATGGTGAAATTGAGTGGATGGCCGCCATTTAATGGCAAATATTTGCTGGTATTTTAGAACAACGGCTGTTGTATTGAAATAATGGCCGTTATTTACTGTTATATGGCGGCCATCCACTCAATTTCAACATTGTGTGAACAGATCCTTTCTGTGTTTTTAATCCACTCCTGGTTTTGGTTGCAATACTGACTGAAATATACTGACTGAAATATACGTAGTGTGAACGCAGCCCCCGGGTGCGTTCACATGTACAGGATCTGCAGCAGATTTGATGGCGCAGGTTTGATTTAAGAATCTGCAACTTCAAATCTGCTGCGGATCCTGTACGTGTGAACACACCCTTCGGCTATGTGCACACTTAGTATAAGACCGGCCGGGTCACGGAACGGCCGGTCTTAGAAAAGACCATGCCAGCCAGTAATGCAGTACCGACCGGATGATCTTTAGCGCCACAGAGTTCTGATGCGGCCACATCGGTGTGTGCCTGCATCAGAACTCCCCACTGCACACTATGGAGCGTGCGGCCAGAGCTGCTCGCTTCACTGTGTGCACTGACAGGGTTGTCTGCGGCCACTATTCAATAAACAGCGGCCGCAGAAAACAGACATGTCAGTTTCTTCCGGCGCCGCTAGGGATCCCGGCCGGAGTGTATAACATGTGTATACACTCTGGCCGGGATTCCATAGACGGCAATGTAACGTATATATTCGTATTAATCACGGCCGTTGGTGCAATTGGCAACAACGGCCATAGTTTTATGAAAATACACGTAATGTGAACTTAAGGTGCGTAAAGGATCTGCAGCAGATTTGAAGTTGCAGATTCAAAGCAAATCGAATCTGGGCCATCAAATCTGCTGCAGATCCTGTACGTGTGAAGGCACCTTTAGGCTGGGTTCACACTATGTATATTTGAGGCTGTATAGCAACCAAAACCAGGAGTGGATTGAAAACACAGAAAGGCTCTGTTCACATAATGTTGTAATTGAGTGGATGGCTGTCATTTAATGGCAAATATTTGCTGTTATTTTAAAACAACGGCTGTGGTATTGAAATAATGGCCGTTATTTACTGTTATATGGCGGCCATCCACTCAATTTCAACATTGTGTGAACAGATCCTTTCTGTGTTTTCAATCCACTCCTGGTTTTGGTTGCTATGAGGACCTGACATTAGGACCAAATACAGCCTCAAATATACATAGTGTGAACCCAGCCTTAGGGTGCATTCACACGTACCGACTCGCAGCAGATTTTACGCTGCGAGTTTATTGCAATGAAATCCGCTGCGATAGTGATTACTATGTAACTCAATGGCAATGTATTCCCACAGCAGCGTATTATGTGCATTTATTTGTACCATGCGGATTTTCTCCGGAAAATAAGCTGCGAGTCGGTACGTGTGAAGGCACCCTGAAACAGATGGATGTCCCAAGGATGGTTTGACCAACAGTTCTCCCATGTGTTCTCAGCCCACTCCTCCATCTACAGCATATACATGTATACTCTGCAGGCTACATGTACAGGTCAGCAGCAGACAGGTGATGCCATGACAGGGATAGCAGCAGCCCATGCCCAATGTAATGTACAGACACTACATCCAGTACGGCTGAAAGAGATAGACCACTGGGGTCACTGAAGAGATCAACCAGATGCAGAAGATCTCCCTACTGCCGGGGCCATGTGCTCCATGACACATATGGTGGAGCACTTACAGCTCTGCTACATCCAACACATCAGGACATTCCACACATTCATTGGATCTTCCTGTTCCCCATAAACTCCTTGTAAGGACAATCCTGATAGAGAGATCGGGATAATAGGGAGGCGCTGTATGACCCCCCACATGCCAGTCATGTCACTATGGGGCACTGCCAGCTTACACTGGGTGTGGTGGCAGTCTATGGAGTCTCAGTCCCATAGCACTGCAGCACTGGTTACCCAGCTGGCACTCTATGCCACACGCCCACTGAATTATATTACTTACTAAGGATGAATGGAAAAGGTGGATCTTGCCTAAACCACCAGGGGGCAGGAGAGGGCAGAGGGTGAGCGGCCGCACTGATGACAGATACAAACTCTGCTCTAAGTTCAGCAGCACAGAGGATTACAGCACAGAGCCAGCCGCTTCCCCATCACCCCATACATCTGCCAGCCCCCCGCCCACAGCCCCGCAGGCCGGCTGGACCCTCTCCACAAGAGTCCTGAGGCGACACCAAGTAGCAGTGAGCAGCTATCAGCCCTTCCATGACCACAGCCCGCAGTACAGGACAAGTAAGTTCCCACAGACCTCTCCGTCCCAGCTCGTTACCTGTTCGTCATCCCCACGACAGCCAGCATGAGGGCCCCTCAGTCGGTGCGCTGCACAGTGATGGGCTACTGGTTACGGAAGGCGCCTCACAGAGCGGGATGGGCAGAGCCCCGGGAACGCGCATTCCCTCCTCCCACTGGGGGCAGCTCCACGCCCGGCTCTGACTCACCTCCGCCCACCCCGGGCTGTCAATCAACCGCGGAGGAGGGGTTGCCATGGTGACGGGAGGAGGCTGGATGTAGGCCACGCCCCTCTGTTTTACTCCACAGGTTACTATATCCGGGTATTCGCGCCGGACACGCCCACTAACCTTGGCTGATGGTTTCCAGCCCAGAGCGGTGATGTCATATCAGGCATTTCCGCGCCATTAGCTCATCCACACAGTGCGGTATGCTGGATGTCACCGCTCCAGACTGGGCGGATGAGAGGGGAGCGCTAGGAGCTGTTCTAGCAGTGTGCATTGAGGCTGTGGCCTTCCAGCTGTTGCACAACTAAAACTCTCACATGCAGTACTGCAGCAGCTACAGGGCAGGTATAGCGGGATCTATGGGGAGCCACGTGACCCAGCCTCAGGAATCTATACATCTCATAGCAGGGGTTTCATTGAACACTATATATATATACAGTGGTGTCTTGGATTACGAGCACAATTTGTTCCGGGACCGTGCTTGTAATCCAAATCCACTCTTAAACCAAAGCAAATTTTTCCATATGAAATCACTGAAATGCAGACAATTGGTTTCACGCCCCAAAAATAATGATTTTATATTCTAAATAACATGTAGAACAGATGAAACAAACAATGAGAAACAGCAGAATATGTGATATTATAAGTTACTGTACAGTATAGCAATCAGCATGTGGAGTATAATGTATAGTATGTAGATACAGGATGGAACTGCAGATCCCCATAATGCAGTAGTGTAGTACAACAGGCTGGAATAGAGAAGCAGGGCTGCTGTCAGAGGTCTGTGTGGTCACATGACAGCAATGGGGAAGGGGTGTGTGTTCAGCATCGGCCAATCAGGACTGACAGAAACTGCGGGGAGAGAGGGGTTACAGCTATGAAGAGATTACCTCCACAGTCCTGTCCCCTGATGCAAGCCTCAGCCTGAAGTGCATCTGCCATGGTTTGGAAGGTGAGGGAGACTTCCTGAGTCAGAGTACAGTGCTGTAGACCCCACTATGCAGACCATGCCCCTCCCCCACTCCCCCTCCCACCCAGTACAGGGAGCTCTTAAACCAAAGCAATGCTCTCAAACCAAGTCACTATTTTGAAAAACTGTGAGCTATTAAACCAAAACGTTCTTAAACGAAGGTACCACTATATATTTATATATATATATATATATATATATATATATATATATATATATATATATATATACATATTTAAGCAGGTAAAAGTCCGGCAAAATTTTTTATTAAAGTATTGTATTGCTGCCCAAAAGTTGGACAAATCCCCAATATACACTTATTACGGAAATGCTTATAAAGGGCTTTTTTCCCTGCACTTTCTACTGCAACAAGGCTTCACTTCCTGGATAACATGGTGATGTCACCACCCAACTCTCAGAGCTGTGCGGGCTGTGGCTGCTGGAGAGGATGATGGCAGAGGGACACTGAGGGCAGGGCCGGGACAAGGAGTTCTGGTGCCCTGGGCAAAGAAGGCAAATCGTACATCCCCCCTCCCCCCCCAAAAATATAATTTACATACATACATGCACCCTTATTCACACACACACATACATACATGCACATTCACTCATGCATTCATACACCCATGCACCCTCACACACACATACATACATACATACATACATGCATGCACACTCACACATACATGCACATACACATGCTCAGTTATACACTAACCTCCTTGATACTGGTCTCACTGGCAGACATCCTGGCTGTGCAGGGTCAGGACCTCAGATAAGGACAGACGTAGTCAGGCAGTGGAGGCAGCTCTGCAGGGGACCTTTCTGTTGATGATGCTGTGCAGGCTTGTGCTGCATATCCTCTCCCATCCCCCGGACCCGACAGCCAGGGCAACCTCAGGGACAGCAGCAGACAGTGGAGGATACATACCACACAGTGTAAGTGATGTTGTGCATCCTCTACTGTTTGCTTTTCTACCACAAACCCTGCTACTGGGTTCAAGCTTGTGGGGGCCCCTATGTGGTGGATAGAATAGCGCCCCCTGTAATTCACCACCAGATGGCGCTCTAAGCCATTGCCTACCCCTTCTCCCGGCCCTGACTGAGGGACAGAGGGCACTGGAGGGACACTGAGCATCCCTCTGCTATCATCCTCTCCAGCAGCCCCCGCCCACACAGCTCTGGGAGTCGGGTCCTGAAGAGCCTAATACCTACCAGAGGACACACCTATTAAGTGTTCTTTAAAGTATCCTTCGGGGCCCCATAAAAGGAGTAAATTATTGTGTTACAGCTTGGGCCCACTGGAAGATCCTCTGGTAAGCCAATCCAACCCTGGACACCAGGTATACAAATCAATTGTCTATGATTGTACTGCTGCATGTAAAAGAAATTCTAACAGAAGAGGCTATTGTAATCCTAACTTAAATCATAAATAAAAGACAATTCTACATAAAAAGATAGAGCAAAAAAGTAAAGTTATAGCCATAAAACCTGTATGAACTAAAACAAAATGCTCAACTATGTGTGATCATTACCTGAAGGAAATACAGTAATAATCGAATTGTAAAAAGGAAAGAAATCGGCATCAGCTCTCCAGAAGATATCACTGTCTGACAGCTTTGGCCAGAATTGCTTCCAAGGATGATATAATGCTTTAACTTGGAGTGCCAATACACTGGGAAAAGCCAGGAAATACAAGAAAGAAGTCAACGCTTTCGATTTAGTGAAGTAAAACCAATGAATGTATCGATCCTGTAGAATAATGCACTGTCCTAAGAAACATAGCTCTTCCTGAACATCTCTTTGTTTGCAGGGGAAATACAGTGGTTTGCAATAAATTAGAACATCAACAAAAAAAAAATTTTTTTTCAGTAATTCAATTCAAAAAGTGACCTCATATATATTATAGTCATTACATACAGAGTGAACTTTTTCAAGCATTTATTTCTGTTAAAGTTAATGATTATGGATTACAACCAAGAAAAAACCAAAAATCTGTATTTCAGAAAATTAGAATATTATATAAAACCAACTGAAAAAAAAAATGTTTTTAACACAGAAATGTCGACCAAATGAAAAATCTATACAGTAAATGCCCTCAATACTTGGTCGGGGCACCTTTTGCATGAATGACGGCATCAATGCAGTGTGACATGGAGGTGATCAGCTGATGGCACTGCAGAGGTGTTATTGAAGCCCAGGTAGCTTTGATAGCGGCCTTCAGCTTGTCTGCATTGTTGGGTCTGGTGTCTTTCATCTTCCTCTTGACAATACCCCATAAATTCTCTATGGGGTTAAGGTCTGGCGAGTTTGCTGGCCACTCAAGCACAGTGATGCGTGGTTAGTAAACCAGGGATTGGTACTTTTGGCAGTGTGGACAGGGGCCAAATTCTGCTGGAAGATGAAAATTCCATCTCCAAAAATCTTTTCAGCACAGGGAAGCATGAAATGCTCTAAAATTTCCTGGTAGACGGCAGCGGTGACTTTGTGTTGATCAAACACAGTGAACCTACACCAGCAGATGACATGGCTCCCCAAACCATTACTGATTGTGGAAACTTCACACTAGACCTCAAGCAGCTTGAATTGTGTACTTCCTCTCCACTCTTCCTCCAGACTCTGGGACCTTGATTTCCAAATGAAATGCAAAATTTACTTTCATCTGAAATCAGCCCCTTAGACCAATGATCAACAGTCCAGTTCCTTGGGCCAGATAAGACGCTTCTGGCGTTATTTATTGGTCAGGAGTAGAGATGAGCGAACCGGGTTCGAGTCGATCCGAACCCGGACGATTGGCATTTGATTATCTGGGGCTGCTGAACGTGGATAAAGCTCTAAGGTTGTCTGGAAAACATGGATACAGCCAATGACTATATCCATGTTTTCCACATAGCCTTAGGGCTTTATCCAAGTTCAGCAGCCACCGCTAATCAAATGCCGAAAGTTCGGGTTCGGATCGACTCGAGCATGCTCGAGGTTCGCTCATCTCTAGTCAGGAGTGGCTTGACACATGGAATGCAACACTTGTAGCCCATGTCCTGCAGGTGTCTGTATGTGGTGGCTTTTGAAGCACTGACTCCAGCAGCAGTCCACTCTTTGTGAATCTCTCCCAAATTTTTAAATGGCATTTTTGTTACAATCCTGTTAAGACTGCGGTTCTCCCGGTTGCTTGTGCACCTTTTTCTACAACACAACTTTCTATTAATATGCTTTGATACAGCACTCTGAGAACAGCCAGCTTCTTTAGCAATGAACTTTTGTGGCTTACCCTCCTTGTGGATTGTGTAAATGACAGCCTTTTGGACATCTGTCAAGTCAGCAGTCTTCCCCATGATTGTGTTGCATACTGAACCAGACTAAAGGGACTTTTTATAACACTTAGGAAGCCACTGCAGGTGTTTTGGATTAATTATTCAAATTTTATGACACACAGATGTTTGGGTTTTTCTTGGCTATCAGGGCCGCTTCTGCCATGAGACGGAATGAGTATTTCGCCTCAGGCGGCAGATTCTGCGCCCCTGCAGGGGGCGGCAGACACCTGTCCTGCCGCAGCCATCTCATCCCGCCGCCAACGCTCACCGCTGTCCCACGCCATCAGTCAGCAGCTGTCATCGCCCTCCAGCGAGTCGTGAGTGCCCAGGGTACTCACGACTTGCTGGAGGGCGATGGCAGCTGCTGACTGACGGCACAGGAGCGCGGAGGGGGACAGTGGTGAGCGTTGGCGACGGGACGGCTGCTGCAGGACAGGCGAGTGGCTGCAGGGCCGGAACGCCTGGGGGGGGGGGGGGTGCGGGCGCGTATGATTAGGTTACGGCAGGGGGGGGTGTTGGGCGGTGCTAGTGAGGGGGCGGCCGCCTCAGGCGGCAGAGACCCCAGAATCAGCCCTGTTGGCTATAATCCATAATCATCAATTTTAACAGAAATAAACGCTTAAAAAAGTTCACTCTGTATGTAATAACTATAGAATATATGAGGTCACATTTTTTAATTGAATTACTGAAACAAAAATAACTTTTTGTTGATATTGTAATTTATTGCAAACCACTGTAAATACAAGCTATAGTCAAGATGATTGGTAATTCTTCTACACCACGGTTTCTTATGTTTCATATGTTCTAGACTCACTGAAGGTCCCCTTGGCCCTTCTCGCCTTCCTGCTTGTAGCCAAACAATGTATCCTAAAGAAATGGCTGTAGCCAATCCTTCCATCAGTGACAGGAGTCCTCCTTATCTGTACCAAGACAGGCTGGAGTGTGAAAGGATGAGAGAGTCCAGTGCTGCAGACTTTTCATAACATGGAAGGGCTTTATAGAAGGGTTTTATAGAATTATATACCCAGTGGTACCTTAGTTTAAGAGTAACTTGCATTGAGAGCGCTTTGCAAAATTATAACACCAAAGCAGACTTTCTTTAGGTTTACTGCCAACCTGTAGATAGACTGCCCTATAGTCAAACAAAATTATGACAAAACTAACAAAACTAGACTATATAGTTAACAAATTATGAATCAAAGCTCAAAAACAATGTATACCAAAACCAAATATGGTGACAAAATAGGGTGATAAAAAACACCAAGGCACTTATATCAGGAGATGATAGTCTATAGGGTGGGGGAGGGAAGTGCACTCTAAGCTGTTACCCAAGCCACTATCCCTGCCTTTTGAGGTGATGCACCTCCTTAGTAGGGTGGCCCCAAACACAGTGTTGGTCCCTTCTCTAATATAAGTGCAGAGAAAAAACACCAAGGGGGAGATTTATCAAACTGGGTGTAAAGTAGAATTGTCTCAGTTGCCCCTAGCAACCTATCAAATTCCACCTTTCATTTTCCAAAGAGTCTATGAGGAATAAAAAGTTTAATGTGATTGGTTGCTAAGGGCAACTAAGACAATTCTGCTTTACACCAGTTTGATAAATCTACCCCCCCAAAAAAATCAAATACACACTCTGATCTATGTTCAAAATAGTTTAGAGATCAGAGTTAATTCCAATATTTCTATGTATAATGTTCCTACACATTTCACCTATTTGATATACACAGGCTCATCAGGGAACATTTAAGTACTGGTCGTTTTTTAAAAAAAAGGATGGTGATACCAAAGAACACAACAAAAAACATGGCCGAGAGTATTCATAGTATTCCGAGATGAGCCCTGTAAATGATCTTATTAATAGCTAATACAAAAGACTAATGATGACGTCAGCAGCAGTAAGATGGTAGGCGCGGGGCAGATATAATAAACACCACAAATTCAATTATAATGAATTAAACCTAAAAGCGTAACTGTCATATTTTTTTTTATTGTAGAAATCAGTAGTATAAGCGATTTTAAGAAACTCTGTAATAGGTTTCATCAGCCAAAAAAGCCTCCTTCTGTACACAAGAAGCAATCTCCCAGCCTCCCCCCCCCCCCCCCCCCCGACTTCTTATCTGTGCATTATCAGGCAAACACGTCTTCATTACAGAGAAGCCAGTGAAGATGAGCTCTGCTCTCTCTATTGTAAGCCTATGAAGGGGGGAGGGGCCGAGGGAGATGAGGGAGCAGGAAGAGGTGACATGAAGGTCAGCTGTTTGTAGACTCTCTGGGCACCTAAAACGCTGGATTCTGGGGTCAGAAAGGTCAGTGCTTATCTATGAACTTACTGAGAGAAGATTGCAGGGTGTTGTGCTGTGCAAGACTGCTCCGTGCTCATTCACTCCTAACAGCCCCTCCCCTCTCCATAGCCACATAATGGACACAGAAAACCTGCTTCTTCTGAAGTTAGGGGGGAGGCTGGGAGATTGCTTTTTCAGTCCAGAAGGAAACTCTTTTGGTTTATAAGACCTATTACA
Source organism: Dendropsophus ebraccatus (assembly GCF_027789765.1). Lineage (NCBI taxonomy): Eukaryota > Metazoa > Chordata > Amphibia > Anura > Hylidae > Dendropsophus > Dendropsophus ebraccatus. The sequence continues at coordinate 106,428,760 of NC_091458.1, forward strand.
AAGTTTCTTAAAATCGCTTGAACTGTTGATATTTAATGTTTTTAAAAAAATGACAGTTACGCTTTAAAGACTATATGTGCTTTTAAAAGATAAAAATCATTTATCCAAACAGCCTATTAGACAATAAACACAGTGCTGTATGTGGTAATACTCATCCTCTGTTGTTCTTGTACATGGTAAGTGAGATCTCATCCTGCGTCGTTCAGATGCAGAGCAAGAGAGATCCCGACCCGGGTACAATTCAATGGCCGTAAAGGTATAACAGTTTCTATACCTTTGTGGCCACTGACTTGTACCCGGGTCGGGATCTCTCTTGCTCTGTGACATACAGGGGGAAATTTATGAATGGGTATAAATGTACACCTGGTGTAAACTGCCCAGAGCAGCCAATCACAGCTCCTCTTATATTTTGCCAGAGCTGAAAGCTGAGCTGTGATTGGTTGCTGTGGGCAGTTTACACCAGGTGTATATTTACATCCTTTCATAAATCTCCCCCTAGTCTTTGAGTTTTAATTCAAAATAATCAAATTTGTGGTGTTTATTATTGTATCTGCCCCGCGCCTACCATCTTTAGTCTTATATTTGTAAGCTCATTTACAGTGCTCATCTCTGTCATATGAAGTATGCTTTTCATTAAAATGGAATACTCTCAGGCATTTTTTTTTGTTGTGTTCTTTGGTATCACCATCCTTTTTTAAAAAAACGACCAGTACTTAAAGCGTAACTGTCATTTCAGGGTCATTTTTCTGAAAACATTAAATATCAACAGTACAAGCGATCAAGCGATTTTAAGAAACTGTAATAGGTTTTATGTACTAAAAGAGTTTCCTTCTGTACTGAAAAATCAATCTCTCAGCCTCCCCCCTCACATCAGATGAAGCAGGATTTCTGTGTCCATTATGTGGCTATGGAGAGGGGAGGGGCTGTTAGGAGTGACTGAGCACAGAGCAGTCCTGCAAAGCACAACACCCTGCAATCTTCTCTCAGTAAGTTCATAGATAAGCACTGACCTTTCTGACACCTGAATTTAGCGTTTTAGGTGCCCAGAGAGTCTACAAACAGCTGACCTTCATGTCACCTCTTCCTGCTCCCTCATCTCCCTCAGCCCCTCCCCCCTTCATAGGCTTACAATGGAGAGAGCAGAGCCCGTCTTCACTGGCTTCTCTGTAATGAAGACGTGTTTGCCTGATAATGCACAGATAAGAAGTCAGGGGGGGAGGCTGGGAGATTGCTTCTTGAGTACAGAAGGAGGCTTTTTTGGCTGATAAAACCTATTACAGAGTTTCTTAAAATCGCTTATACTACTGATTTCTGCAATAAAAAAACAACAAAAAAAACATGACAGTTACGCTTTAAAAGTTCCCTGATGAACCTGTGTATATCAGATAGGTGAAACGCGTAGGAACATTATACATTGAAACAATTGGAATTACCTCTCTGATCTTTTAAATATTTTGTACATAGATCAGAGTGTGTTTGATTTTTTGTTCTTGCACTTATATCAGAGAAGGGACAGACACCGTGGTTGGGGCCCCCCTACTAAGGAAGTGGATTACCCCAAAAGGCAGGGATAGTGGCTTGGGTAACAGCTTAGAGTGCACTTCCCTCCCTCGCCCTATAGACCATTATCTCCTGCTATAAGTGCCTTGGTGTTTTTTTTTTTTTTTTTTTATCACCCTATTTTGTCACCTTATTTGGTTTTGGTATACATTGTTTTTGAGCTTTGATCCATAATTTTTTAACAACCTAATATTAAAAGTTAAGTTTTAGCCTCATATTGTCTAGTTTTGTCAAATTATAACTTGGTTTAAGAGCATTGCTTTGGCTCAAGAGCTCCCTGTACTGGGTGGGAGGGGCATGGACTTAAGAGCTGACAGTTTTTCAAAATTGTGACTTGGTTTAAGAACATTGTTTTGGTTTAAGAGCTCCCGAAGTGGGAGCTTTAGGTAGGAGGCGGGGAAGGGGCATGGTCTGCATAGTGGGGTCTACGGCACTTTTCTCTGACCCAGGAAGTCTCCCTCACCTTCCAAATCGTAGCAGATCCATTTCAGGCTGGGACTTGCATCATGGGACAGGACTGTGGAGGTAATCTCTTCATAGCTGTAATCCCTCTCCCCTGAAAGAAAGTGCTGCATTTATGTGCCCACATATGAGCCCTGCTCATTCCTTCATGTTCCCTGCAGTCTTTGTCAGCCCTTGTGTTTCCCATCCTTCTCAATTCCTGATGTGATGTGCCTGCACTTACAATAAGCCATTCCCACTGCTGCTATAATGCGCCTACACTTACACTCAGCTATAAACACTGCTGCTATAATCTGCCTGCACTTACACTGCCATTCACACTGCTGTATAGAAAGGTTTCTGTCACTGTCCATGGTCTGCACAGCTCTGTGATTCTCACTTCCTGATTGGTCCATGCTGAACACACACCCCTTCCCCATTGCTGTCTTGTGACCACACAGACCTGTGACAGCAGCCCTGCTTCTCTATTCGAGCCTGTTGCACTACTCTACTGCATTATGAGGAACTGTATCTACAAACTGCTGCTGTTTTTTAGGTTTATGCACTTACTATACATTATACTCCACATGCTGATTTCTTTACTGTACAGTAACTGATAATGTCACATATTCAGCTGTTTCTTAACATTTGTTTCACATGTTATTCAGAATTTTAAATAATTTTTGGGGTGTGGAACCAATTGTCTGCATTTCAATGATTTCTTATGGGAAAATTTTCTATGGTTTAAGAGTGATTTGGATTACAAGCACGGACCCGGAACAAATTATGCTCGTAATTAGTGTTGTTCAGTAACCTAGACAACAAGCTGTCAATAATGAAATTAAAAGGGCAGCATATCAGGAGAAGGAGGCAAGTTTGCTAAACTTTTTTCTATTAAAAGTACATTGAAAGTTATATATGATGCAGGTAAATGATAGAATCGATGATTTGATCAAATCCCAGGAAATGATGAAATGACCAAGCCGTTACATCATTTCCATGAAGAAAGTCAGGGTTTTGATCAAATCCCTGACCTCTTTCAGGGGAATGATGAAATGAATTGTCATGCAAGTTGCTTACTCTACTGGGCCTCCTACTCCCCCAGCCTGTCGGGAGGTCCGGGCCTCCTGCTCTCCAACATACAAGTTGCTTACTCTATTGGGCCTCCTGCTCCCCAGCCTGTCAGGAGGTCCAGTGCCATCTTGGGCCACTCTGCTCCCTGTCCGCCCCCAGATGTCCGGTGCCATCTTGGGCCTCTCTGCTCCCGATCCGCCCCGCCGCCATTTTGGGCCTTCTGCTCTCCAGCCGCCCACCTCTGGTGCTATATTGGTTCTCCTACTTGCCGTCGTCCGCCCACCGCTGCTGTGCCTGCTGAGAGGTCCAGCGCCATCTTGGGCCTCCTTATGCTCCTCCGCCCCCGCTGCAGTGCCTGATGGGACCCCTGCGCCATCATGGGCCTTTTTGCCCCGCGTCCAATGTTCTTGTTTTACTCATTTGAAACATTTTATAAAAAATTGTTGTTAAATATACCAGTTCTTGAGCTGGACTAGATTGCTAACTAGATACTTCTCCTACTTGTAATTACATATATACCAATTAGCATTAAAACCATTAATAGATAAACTGTGTAACATTGATGATCCCGTTACACTGAAATCTGTCAAGGGAAGGGGCGAGTGAACAGTCAGCCCTAGAAGTAAGGGCACTCTACACATGGTGCTACTGGATGCATCTAGTGCTAGCAGTGCAGGTAGGAGTTGGACTTCAATTACTAGAGGCTGAGACTTACCACTGTTTAAATCTGCAAGTACACTACTGTCTGCAGAGGTTTTCTTTTGTATAATAAAGGCTGAGCATTACCTAAAAACTGCACCAGCTGTCACTTTGAGCGGCATTTTATGCTTGATTAAATAACTTTAAGAGTCTCAAACATAGTAAATCAGCTTCTATTGTAACTAAACTGGGATTTCTTCCAAGTAAAATGTTTCCTTTTGATAAACAAGGTGCAGGAATGAGACTTTGACCTCAAGAACTAGCAAACTAGTTTGATATGTAAGGAAGAATAGATAAAACATAACAAAGATGATATGTACTTATTCTAGTAGAGGTAATATCACAAAACAGTTTCTATGATCCACAACTTCTTATCTAATGGAGGGCTTCAAATTAACGATATACACTATAAAGTATGATCACTATCAATACAACATGATGACTGTCCTTCAGAAGGGCAATAGTCTAATAATGGTTGGAAATGAATGGCTCAATTTGTAGCCTAATTATTTGTTTTGTAATAATTTGTATTAGGGTAGCTTCACACATACCAGATGGCAGCGGATTTTATGCTGCGGATCCGCAGCAGATTTGATCTAAATAACTGAACACAGCATCAAATCTGCACCATCAAATCTGCTGCGGATCCTAGTTAAAACTTTCAAAATCTAAACCAAAAGTAGATCCTTCCAAAGGAAGTCAGTAGCGGCACTCACCCATAGGTTCAAGACGCTTTATTTCGAAGGCAGGTAACAGACAAACAATAGTGCAATCCACAGAATTAGAATGATTTATGAATTATGTCTATAAGCAGAGCACCCCCGATGGTGTGACGGCCGGCTGGTCCTGTGTGCTTAGTCCGTGCCTGCAGATTCAGTGACTGGAGTGCCTGCATACATACTAGCGCTTCTGTGATAAACCAAAAGTAGATGTGATATAAAACAAGTTTGCAATTTACATAATTTTTTTTTTTTCATGTCACTTCCTGTTTTCTGACCTTTTTTTTTTCTCAAAGAGTCAGAAAACAGGAAGTCCAGCGTAACTCAGGTCTTTTGAGGCAGTCATGTGACTGATGGACATATTGAGCAGTGACTTTCTGTACTAGCCAGAATTCCTGTGTTTAGTCTGTTTTTTACAACCAGCACAAGTCAGAGAATCTGCCTTCTGGAGACTGGACCTGGATTTCTGTTAAGTTCAGCTTTGTTTTACAGCATAACAACAATAAAAATAATAATGAATGAAAATTGCAAACTTGCTTTATTTAACATCTATGGTTGATTTAGATTTTAACCCCTTAAAGACAGAGCCAATTTAGATTTTTGCGTTTTCATTTTTCCCTCCTTGTGCTTAAAAGGCCATAGCAGTTGCATTTTTCCACCTAGAGACCCACATGAGCCCTTATTTTTTGCGTCACTAATTGTACTTTGCAATGACGGGCTGAATTTTTGCATAAAGTACACTGCGAAACCAGAAAAAAAATTCAAAGTGTGTTGAAATTGAAAAAAAAACAAACGCATTTTGTGTATTTGGGGGAAATGTGTTTTTACGCCATTCGCCCTGGGGTAAAACTGACATGTTATATGTGTTCATCAAGTCGTTAGGATTACAACGATATATAACATGTATAACTTATATTGTATCTGGTGGCCTGTAAAAAATTTAAACCATTGTCAACAAATATATGTCACTTAAAATCGCTCCATTCCCAGGCTTATAGCGCTATCCTTTGGTCTATGGGGCTGTGTGAGGTGTTATTTTTTGCGCCATGATGTGTTCTTTCTATCGGTACCTTGATTGCGCATATATACGACTTTTTGATCGCTTTTTATTACAATTTTTGTGGATTTGATGCAACCAAAAATGCGCAATTTTGCACTTTGGGATTTTTTTGCGCTGACGCAGTTTACTGTGCGAGATCAGGAATGTGATTAATAGTTCGGGCGATTACGCACGCGGCGATAGCAAACATGTTTATTTATTTTTTTACTTTTATTTATAACCTGGGAAAAGGAGGGTGATTCTGACTTTTATTAGGGGAGGGGGATTTTTATTAATAATGACACTTTTTTTTTTTTAACTTTTACACTTATACTAGAAGCCCCCCTGGGGGACTTCTAGTATAAGTGCACACTAATCTCTCATAGAGAGATAGGCACTCGTTTACTTCCGGCTGCTGCAGCCGGAAGTAAACGAGTGCCGAGCCGGGGACGGCGCCATCTTGGAGCAGTCCCCGGCCGTCTTAAGAAACGGAGATCGGCGATCTCCTCCACTAGACACCAGGGAAGTGCTGCAGCCGGTAATCGGATGCAGCTGTCATGTTTGACAGCTGCATCTGATTACTGTATTAGCGGGCACAGCGATCGGACCGTGCCCGCTAATACCTGCGGTCCCGGGCTACAAGCGGCACCCGGGACCGCCGCGGTTCAAAGCGGGGTCGCCGCGCGGCCCCGCTCTGAACGTCCTTAACGGCAACAGGGCGTAAATATACACCCTTTGTCGTTAAGGGGTTAAAAGTTGAAACAGTGACAGTGAAAAGATTTTGAAACAGTGACACTAAGTATAAAGGTCTCTAGCACAGTGGCTCTTGCCATTACATTTCAAAATGAAAGTACTGAGAAATCTGGAATCAGCAAAGCTTTATGAGTGCTGTTACTTTTTATTTTTGCCAGTTTTGTCGTAGCTTCCGAAGTCCACCTAATAAGTAACTTACATTAGCCAAAAATAGACCAAACAGCTCCTGTGTTATTTAGAAATGGAGAAAATACAATGCTGGCCCTCTAGGAAGAGGTTATATAGAGAAAGCAGAATACATGTGGAATCCTCAGAGAAGGATAATACTTACAAAAACGTAAGCAAAAACACAGGTGGAGAAATCAAAATCAAAAATCTTTATTAGAAGAGATATTACAGTGTGCAGGAATTGCAGGTTTTCTTCACAGTTTACAAAGCTTTAAGGTGGAGTCACATTGGCATTTCAGAAATGTGGACATCCCCAAAACGAAAGCCCAGAATCCCAGGCCTAGCCAGATTCTATGGCTACAGCTGGGTTATTCTCCCCAAGCATTGCTCAATTCTAGATTGTGTATTTTTTCAGCCATGCTTAAAACATATGGAGGGAGATTTATGAGGCAGCCTTATAATAAGATATGTCATTTCTTACCCATAGCGACCAGTCACAGTTCAGTTTTAAGAGCTAATTAATATCCGAAAGTGGAGCCCTGACTGACTGCTATAAGCAACAATGGCTTACTATAAGGATGCCTAATAAATCTCCCCCATGGACTCTACTTCTAAACTCCACATCATCGGACATTTGAGGAAAAATTTTATTGTGGAGCAAACACTACAATTAAAAAAAAGTCTGACTAAAGACGTCTGACTGTTCTTACTTCACAACAGAACAGCCTTTTGTAAGCCCAGTTATTCACAGAATGAACATTCAATGGGTGCATCTACATGTCAGTTTGTTGTTTTTCTGCTGTAAAATTGGGCCAAAAAAAAGCCATAAAACCAGCTAAGCACAGGGACATCAATTTACCTGCAAATACAAAGAGGTCCAACAACCAGACTGCCTGCAGCTTTGAGATCATCAGATGCTTGCATACTTTGTGACATCCATTCACTCTAACTTGACAAACAGCATACAAACTTTAAATTTCCTTCATAATCCAAAATGGGACAAACAAAAAAAATCACTAGTAAAATATCTCTCTTCCTTAGCATGTGTACAATATTTCCATTCTACCCACATGGCTCAGATTACATTCTGAATGCCAGTGTATAGTGAGTAAGGAGTAATATTAGCATGTCTATACAATAGATTTTACAATTGCAAGTGAAGTGACACGGTAGGATTAGCCTTTCTAACAATAATTATTTTTAATATTTAAGCTTTAAAAGGGTACCTGTCACTTTCATACTGCCTGAACCATGAGTGAACTGAGTGGTCCCTGGTGACTTCTGCCTGCCCCACTGACCTTAATAGATCTTTCCTTATAGACAAAGAATAATGGCTGGTAAGGAGGGGAGAGGCCATGATTTTGGTAGCCTGAAAGATGACTGGTTCTCTTTGTATAATTTATAATAATTAGTCCAAATTAATAAAGAAAGTAATTTAGCATTCATAGATTGAAATGAATAATCTGATTTTAAAAAGCTGCTTTCAATTCCCACTTAAAAATAGGTTATCCAGGCAACACAATTTTTTTTTGTGTTAAGCAAGGTGGCAAACGCTGCAGCCAGTGATGGCTGAGCAAGACCTTCCTGCTGGGTCAAATAAGTCTCGGAAGTAGAAAGCAGAATTACAATCTGGAGACCTTTGGTGGACCCCCAGCCAAATTAGATTTTTAGTGCCTGGATAACCTCTTTAATTATTCCTGAAAGAAAATCACAAAACTTAGCTGTATGCTTCTAGGAAGCAGGTGACCGTATGTAAAAATGTAAACTACACTTCTGCTACATTGGCAGTAATGTTATTGGGAAATATTTTTGGTCAATGAGAAAAAAACCTGTCTGAGACTTAAACAGGTCAGATACTGAGACTATAGAAATGTATGATAAATTACGACAACTTTGCATCAAATTAAAAAATAAAACCAAACAGGATCTTTACAGTAGAGTTTTATGGTGACATGGCCTACAAAGCAAACTGCTCTTCCTGCTTGCACATGAATTGCACCTTCTCAGCAGCAATATACATTAAACTTCACATTTAAAAAAGACAAAGGATGTATGTTACACTCCACTTTATGCATGAAGCAAGGTGTATATATGCAAGAAGCTGTATAACCATAGGGACCCTATAATGTGACAGGAAGTTGTGCAGACTTTCATTAATGCTAATTCTTTAATTAAAAAAAAGATAATATATTTAGCCAATGCATACGGAAAGAGATCATCATAACAATAGCAGTGAACAGCAAATTCCAAAGTAATAGTGACTACATTTATCTCAGTATACCGCTTGTAAATGAGCTGCAGACGACAGACTGTAGTAATGGGTTGGAAATTGGAATGTAAGATCTGCTTCATTATGCCAGCAGATAACTCCCATTTCCAGTGCAAACAAGAAGGATCTGTAATGTCCAATAAGCAACTAATCCTGTACTATATATATATATATATATATATATATATATATATATATATATATATATATATAATCTTTATCTTCACTCTTCCATGCCCTATTCCTATTACAGAGCATTCATTCCTTTGCACAGCGAATATTCAATATAATTAATAAACTGACAACTGGACCACTTCCAGCAAAGGAGAATGTTCTGTGGCTGTCTGTCACATCAGTACAAACAGTGTCAGAGCGGCTACAGCAGTTAGAAGACAGCATCATCTTGTGAAATGGTCCAAGTTTCATGATATCATGATGCTGGAGCCACTCCACTGACACTGAGCGCAGCAGGAATCTGGTTATCAATTACCTGCAATGATTTGCATATTAGCCATAAAGACAAACTGCCGACTGCTGCAGAAAAAAACACCCTGCAACCAGGTAACACAGAAGAATGATGGTATGACACATTTCACACACCTACAAAATTGGGGGGGGGGGGGGGGGAATTAACACAAAAGAACACAGCAATTTCCTCAGCTTTTTCAGTGACAAGTATAAAAGCAAAAGTGAAACTTGATTCCATATACACTTCCAATTATTGTTAATGGACAAAGGTGCTTTGTTGTGGCTTTTTAAAGAACCACTTAAGTAAACAGAATAAGGTGGTCAGTAAAAAATATGTCTACGTAGCTGGTTAATAGACCACTTTGTACTAACACTAAACATACATTCAAATTTGACAATCAACATCATCAAAGCTTACAAAGCAATAGCTGGAGTGATTTACAGACATACACCAATTTGAGGAGAACATAAAGAAAAGCATTGCAGTTAATAGCAGATTCCTTGAAGTTTTACTTAAAAACTGCCAAGATCCTTTCTGAGGATAAGTGATCTACGCTGCTGTCATTAGACAATGCTGTATTTAGAACTCCTCTCCATTTTTACTCGTGCTTAATTGTGATTTATATACATTCTTTGGTTTACATAAGAATACGTAGAGTAACATATAATGCCATAGAATATATAACAAATTCCTACTTGCTATAGAAAAATTTAAAATAAAAAATCTGCAATGAATCTTATTTTGTACATGTTGTTTTCTTGCCATGGCAATGGAATAGAAACATTATCCTGGAGAAAACATTAAAACGCCATAAATTAAAAAGAGTAAACAATTGTAAGAAAGTGTGCTGTGCAAAGTATCTCCCCCTACAATACCTTTTATAGAATTGTTAGGCACTGTGATTTTTTTTTTTTTTTTTTTCAATTTGGAGTCAACATTTAGGTTCCAGTTTCACAATGAAGACAAACACACAAAAACTGAGATAAGAAGGAACAAACAGTGCAAATCTTCAAAGGTTTGATGTGGATCCACCAACTACCGAAGCCCTGACCAGCTATGGAGATAAGAGGCCCATCCAGCTGGTCGTGCAGCAGACTCCTCTTCCCCTAAAGAGCAAAAAAAAAAAGAAACATTTGGGAATTCATGCAGCAAAACGTTCCAGAATTACACAATAGGAGACATTTGTGAAGGTTGCCCCGGTTGGCGTACGTCATGGAGAAGGTGCAGATTCTTACCTTCTCCCAGCGTACGCAAGGCCTGCTCCCGCACCTGATTTATGAGTGGTAAAAGGGCAGGGCTTTATCTAAGACTTGCATGGCAATACGCCAGTCTTTATGAATGTGCAATGTGTCAAACATAGAATGCATGGTGTGGATAAAATTTATTTAGTGCTACCATATGAACTTTCCTCTACAGTAGAAACATTTTCTAAGAAAATGGGTTGGCTAGTACAGGTTGTAAAAGCACCAAACTAGACCTGCATGATATTAAAGGCACAAAAATAAATATTGGTGTTTCTGTACTCTAGCCAAAAAGTAGCTTTTTTTGCTTTCTCCTCCTTCCTTCTTTCTTCCCTCGTCAGGGGTGGGCTAGGGTGGGATGAGTAATGGGTTTAAGATTCTGGTTGTGGTCTGAGAATTTGCTACTGTGTATAATGTCAGTGCTAAGACGATTTTATTATTCCTTCCTCTTGTATAAGGAAATTTTAAATAAAAATTATCTAAAAAAAAAGTAGAATAAAGAAGAGAAATATGAATAAAATGTGAATTGATCCAACTATAATGTTACGTGAATAATTTTTTCATAACCTCAATAGTATTGTACAATGTATACATATGATAATCTTTCCCAGTCTCCATAAATTTTAAATAAGGATGGTCTGAACCTGCCGAGGTTCGGGTTCGTATGAACCCAAACGCTCGGCATCAGATTCCCACTGTCTGCCGGCTCCGTGCAGCGGGTGGATACAACGGGGGGACCGCCTGGAAAACTGGGATACAGCCTATGGCTATGGCTGTATCCCAGTTTTCCAGGCAGTCCTCCTGTTGTATCCACCCTCTCCACGGAGGAAGAAGACAGCGGGAATCATTGCAGAGTGTTCGGGTTCGTACGAACCCGAACCTCGGCAGGTTCGGACCATCCCTAATTTTAAAGCATTAAAAGGGGTTATCCAGGATTTAAAGAAACACAACTACTTTCTTGCAAAAACAGCACCACCCTGTCCTCAGGTTGTGTATAGTATTAAATGTTAGCTCCATTTATTTTAGATGTTGGTTTTCCAGCTCCGTTCCATTAAACTGAGGACAGGAGAGATTGTGTTTCAGGAAGAAACTGGTCATGTTTTGCTAAGCCTGGATAACCCTTTTAATGCAATGCACCATTGTGATCACACTAATATCCTACCCTGGGCAATGGCAAAAAGTTTTCCTTTCTCTTCAGGACTCAATTGCAACATGGTATCGATGACTGGAAGAAGACGCTGCCTTTCGCTGCCTGCCTTCAGGAAAATGAATTGCAGCAGAACATTTTTGAGATATTCCAAATTTGCAACAGACTTTTCTCTTTCTTGATTCCTTTCTAGACGGCGGACTTCATTCTTGAGAAGCTGTAACAGGAAAATGAGGTCACTCAAAATGTAAAACACAACAACAAAAAATTAATAAAGTGACGTTGACAGGGGAAATACATATTTCTGCTGCTGCAGCGGCCATTGCAATGTTGTGTTACAAGACATCCATTAAAATTAACACAGTGCACGTTTTTTCATTTTTAGCATGTATCTGACATCAATAAATTTCCAACATAACAGAGTTAAATGGACTGGCAAGGAGACTTACTGTTATTTGCTCCATGAGCATAGCATTAGTTGCCTCAGTCTCGTGCAGAAGACCACTCAGATGTTCAACACTCTTTAATGTTGTGGTGAGTTTTTCAGTTAATTCTTCCTTAGAAAGTTCTGGCTGCCACTGAGGAATGTCTGCCGCTGAAAACAGGCACATGTTATAAGCAAACAATAAAAAACATCAATACTTGAAAAACTAAAGAGCCTTCAGAGCTGTCAGTCCTTATCACTACACCCGTGGACTGCAGCAACTGAGGGGTACTGAAAATAAAAGTTCTTTTTCAATAATGAAAGGATTCCTGGACTAAGACCTGCAAATTAAACACTGCATTGCCTTAGGGTACAAACACACACACCGTGTACACAGCCTATTTACTGCTGCGATACGCAGCAAATGCGCAACAAATACGCAGCAAATACGCAGCAGATTAGATTTAAATAACTGAACACAGCATCAAATCCGCACCACCAAATCTGCTGCAGATCTGCTGCGTATCTGCTGCATATACGGTGTGTGTGTTTGTACCCTTAAAGTGAATTTGTTCCACACTACTAGTACTGTTAAATAGCTGTTAGATCAAAGGAAACAGATGGTAGCTTTCATATATCAGTCAATACTTCTATATCCCATTTCAAAGAGTCAAAAAGGCTTTCCCGAGCTCTTAACTTCTGAAGGCACCTCCTCGCTCCCTCAGGAGTCATTCCAGCTTACTGCACTTCACAAGGTAGGGAAACTCTCTTTCCACCAGAGAATAAAAGCATTTTTGTACATTCTGGAAGCACTGACAAAGTAATGAAAGGTATCCTTTGTCAGCAGTTTGGAATGTAAATTGCAGATGGCAGATTTCCTTTAAAAAGAGAGTCCATGACCACTGCTGATATGTCCGTTTTAGTTAATACCAGTCACCCTCATAATATATAAATTATGGAGATTGTTAGAACTCTGCACTGTACCATTCCTCTGTTATTCCTCCTAGAGAATTATGAATAAATAGACAACTGGGTGTTGCCATTTGGCACAGTCAGCACCAGTTGGACAATGCCACACTTTGTAAAGACACACCCCTATGACAAGGAAAATAATAAAACCGAGTGATCAGTTTATTCATAAATTGTACAGAAATACGAAAGAAACCGTAGAAGACAGATGACCCAGAATTGTTACTTTATAAAGAAAAAAAGTATATAGTAAAACAGACATGTCAGGAGATAGGACAGGTCCTCTAACACGTACCTGCCTGTGACCAGACTATAAGCAGAGAATCATATGACAGCCCATTACATATTTAGCTCCAGGTGGTAGGACAGACCACAAATGCTTATACTGGGAAAAGCTGCCTAAGGAGTCCTGTACTGAGTACCCTGCTGGCAGTCTCACAGCACACAATCTATGTGCCATATTTAATCCTAACATGATAAGAGGTAAAAAAGACCTTAAAGTATGTCGATTGCTGAACTAACAAGCCAGTGTCTAAGGATAAGAATCTATTGAGCACTATGACTCTTTAACCTATTTAGACTTTTATTCGATATACCATTTACTTAGGTTTAATGGTCGAATCCTGTGGCCACTTGCTGGTTTTGTTTCATCTTTTAAAAAGAAATACAATGTTTACCAGTTTTTGATTCTGAAGCATTAAGGAGCTGTTCTAAGGTAGCTGCATATGTGCTGGCAGAGGAGACTGATTCATTATCCGTGGTTTCCATTCCTTCACCTTCCTCCCTGGCAATGGAATATAAATCCAGGATATGAAGATCAGCTGGTCGCCTTTCCCGTGAGCTTTTCAGAGGCTGCTGAGAACCTGAGGGACCTTAAACAAAGAAAATATAGAATACGCAAGAATGTATAACTAATAACAAGAAACACAAGAAAATGGACAGCAGGGAAATGCCTTTCCTTCCTACACCCCTCCTCCTGTTTTTACATGATGAAAGCAAACGTGGAAAAAAACTGAAACAGCCGATCTACCTCATAATAATTTGGCTTCTGAGAACCCATACATTCCAACAGTCCAGAAACGTTACATAATCTGGAATCCAGAGACGGACAATGTGCAAATACTGTACAACCAATTGAATCACCTATAATATAGCACATGGAACTTGAGCCTGTATATGTTGAGATATTATTCATATTTATTATGGATGAATTATATTCATAATCTTTGTTTCTGGTAATGATATCTTATTATAGGTCCTCTTGGGTAAGTTACGTTCCCTTAAGATATTTAGGTGTTTTTAATGTGAAGTGTTGCTCTTTTGGCTAATAAAGGATATTGTTAAATTTTAGAGCTGGAGAGGGTACAAAGACGGGCAACTAAACTAATAAGGGGAATGGAGCATCTTAGTTATGAGGAGAGATTAAAAGAATTACATTTGTTTAGTCTGGAGAAGAGACGTTTAAAGGAGATATGATTAATTTATTTAAATATATAAATGGCCCCTACAAGAAATATGGGAAAAAGATGTTCCAGGTAAAACCCCCTCAAAGAACAAGGGGGCATTGCCTCCACCTGGAGAAAAAAAGGTTCAATCTCCGGAGGCGACAAGCTTTTTTTACCATGACAACTGTGAATCTGTGGAACACAGGATCTGGTCACAGCAACAACAGTAGAGGGCTTCAAAACCGGCCTAGACAAGTTCTTAGACCAAAATAATATAAATGCATATGTATAGAACCTATCACCCCTCCCCCTTCCCTGTATCCATCCCCTCCTTGGTTGAACTTGATGGACATGTGTCTTTTTTCAACCGTATTGATTATGTAACTATGTAACTATGTGTTTCATATACAGTGGTACCTTGGTTTAAGAGTGACTTGAATTAAGAGCGTTTTGCAAAAAAACCTCACAGTTTTTCAAAATTTATACTTGGTTTAAGAGCATTGCTTTGGTTTAAGAGCTCCCTGTACTGGGTGGGAGGGGGAGTGGGGGAGGGGCATTGTCTTCATAGCCTGGTCTACAGCCATGTACTCTGACCCAGGAAGTCTCCCTCACCTTCCAAATCATAGCAGATCCACTTCAGCTGGGGCTTACATCAGGGGACAGGACTGCGGAGGTAATCTCCCCATAGATGTAACCGCTCTCTCTCCAGACAGAGTGCTGCATGTATGTGCCCACATCTGCCCTGCTCATTCCTTCATACTCACTGCAGTCTCTGCAGTCCCATCCTGTCCATTCCTGATGTAATGTTCCTGCACTTACACTTAGCCATTCACACGGCTGCTATAATATGCCTGCACTTACACTCAGCAATACACACTGATGCTATAATGTGCCTGCACTTACATTCAGCCATTCACACTGCTGTTTAGAAAAGTTTTGGTCCATGCTGAACACCCCCCCTTCCCCATTGCTGTCATGTGACCACACAGACCTCTGACAGCAGCCCTGCTACCGCCCCATACTACGCTACTGCATTATTGGGATCTGCAGTTCCATCCTGTATCTACAAACTGCTGCTATTTTTTCAGGTTTATGCACTTACTATACATTATACACCACATGCTGATTGCTATACTGCACAGTAACTTATAACATATTCAGCTCAGTGTTTGTTTCATCTGTTCTACATGTTATTCTGAATATAAAATCATTATTTTTGGGATGTGGGACCAATTGTATGCATTTCAGTGATTTCTTATAGGAAAATTTGCTTTGGTTTAAGAGTAGATTTCGATTACAAGCACGGTCCTAGAACGAATTATGCTCGTAATCCAAGGCACCACTGTATTTGTGAATGCACTAACTTTATGTTCCTTTCTTTTCTCTCTTTTATTGGGACTTGCAACATATAAAATAGTATGTGGAACTTGTCATGTGCAAGTGACACGTTGCTGAAATATTTTGTACACACTTGTCAAACCTGCTAATCTGTATATTCACAAACACATGGCTAGTTCTCATTTGTCTTCCACACAATTCCCAGCTGAATACACATGTTCCTACAAGGGTTATCATTTTACACTTTATTGACATAGTAAGAATTCCTATTAGTACACTACAAAAAATAGAAGGACAGTCAAAGGGACATGTCACAAGTTTTGGCCAGTCAGGATCTGAGACTTCCCCCTCTGATCTCTTGCTACTACTGGTAGGGGAATGCAGCAGAGCTCTTCTCTCCCTAGCTCCCTGAGATCTCCATCGCATTGCTTAAGACAACATACATTATAAAAGTCTATGGACTCATCTCATGCATTTTTTTTTTTTTTTACAGGGACACTTGGCCCCCTGTGTTTTTTTCCATTCTTCCTTGGTGGCGTTTCTTATTCAGTGACCTTTTGCATATCTGATTTTTTTTTTCCTGCACCCCATCAAAAAGTTGATTAAAAATAAATGAAGGAATAGCATAGAAAATGCAGAAACTTTCCCAATGTTGTAATGCAAACTTTTTAATCATTTCCAGGCTGCATTGTTTTTGAAGCAAAAAAAAAAAGGCATTTTTTTCTACACTTCTATTCCTAGAGGCTGGGGGAGGGGTGGGGGTGGGGAGTGAGAGGGGACCTTTTTATTTTAGCGCTCGATTTCCCCTCATTCCTCGCTCAATGCACTGTGCTATTACATGCACGGGCAGTGAGCAAGGAGCAACAGGAGGGGCCACCTGAATGATCCTTAGATTGTTTGGGTTGTCCATTGAAGTCAGCGGCGGTCTACTGCTGTTGCACCTATTACACAGAGCAATGCGCAGCAGACCATCGCTAACAAAGTTGGGACCTTTCAGTGTGTTGAAATACAATGATCAGCTGAAACTGTGCATGTTAGCCGATTGTTGCCTTTTAACATGCACTATTACATTGAACATTTAGTAAGGCTGATAATCTTTCAGTGTAATAGGGCCTTAATTGAAGTGAAAGATAACAATGCCAGTTCCTTCCTGAAACTGTTTTTAGGGTGGCACTAGATTCATCATCAAGATTATGCTGCTGTTTAGAGGTCATGTGCGCATCTAACTTTGCTTCATAATCATTAAAAAGACAGCATAATGCTCAAAATCTGGTATCAGTGGAGATGCAGGGTATTAGCAAGATTTAGGTGAAACTTACTTGTAACAGGAACCTCACTCTTAACTTGAAAAAGTTGTGCTTCCACTTTGGACAGCTGCTGCTGTAAAGTCTCCACAGTCTTCCTGTGATCATCCTGCAGATGTCTCACTTGGTCCCTGAAGCTGTTCCGCTGTGCCTCATTTTGGGCACTCAACTGACTGACTAATTGAGCATGCTCAGTCTTTAGGACCATGTTCTCTGACTGGATCGTACACAGCCTGAAAAATAAAAGTAATTTCTCTTATGTGCCTATACATTACAAGAAAGGACTAGACCTGATTTTACATTGAAGTGGTGCAGAAAATGACAGTAAAAAAAAGTATCACAATTTTTCATACTTTTCGCATTTCAGGAAAATATTTCTGAATATATCACACTATAGCTGCAAGTCTAATTATCATGCCATAAAAATTATTTCAGAGTAAGGCTATGTTCACACTGCCTTTTTGCTGTCCGTTTAACATATCAGTTTAATGGGAAAAAAAGGATAAAATACAGATGCAAAGACGGATGCATTTATGTGTATCCATTTAGATCCATTCTTTCACCGATCGTACAGTGTGGTTGAGCACGGAGTCGACAGCCCTGCGGTTCACTCCTCTCCCCATTGTGTCTATGAGACCTGGATGGCCCCATAGACTTGCAGTGGGAGTCCGTCCTGGTCACACACACTACAGAGCTCAGAGTACTGTATCTCTACAATATCAAAAGTTTTTTCTTTAATGACAGGTATGCTTTAACAAAGTCAAAAATATGGTGAAATTGTGTATTGTTCTTGGAAGGCACTGAAAAAAATGAAATAAAAACTCTGCCAAAGATTATTGCGGAGTAAAGAGGGTAAAAGGGTTATCCAGTGCTAAAAAACGTGGCCACTTTTGCACCACTATTGTCTTCAGCTTGGGTGGGGTTTGAAACGCAGTTCCATTGAAGTAAATGGAACTTAATTGCAAACCACACCTGAACTGGAGACAAGAGTGGTGCAAAAGTGGCCATGTTCTTCTAGCACTGGATAACCCCTTTACAAAAGGCATAAATAGTCTGCTAATCCACCATAAAAATGATGAAGCCTAATGGAAGATAACTAAACACGTGACTGGCAGTAAATATTCCTAGCTTAAAGTGACACTGTTACCCCCTTTGTGCATTCTGACATCTCTACACAGATGTAAAGGGTAAATTTAGCTTTTTTTATACCTTATTTCATATCATACCATTGGCCATTGGTTGGCCAACGAAAAGGGGGTGGAGTCTAGACCTTTCGGCCAGCCTGTTCCAATGGCCGATGAGGGGGCCACTTAACACAATCTGCCGTTAATAAGAGATGACTTTTTACTTGAACAAGCACCATGACGTATGATATAAAATAAGGTATGAAAACCGCTAAATTTACCCTTTACACCTGTGTAGGGATGTCAGAATGCAAAAAGGAGGTGACAGTGTCACTTTAAGTCTTGTAAGGGTGACTCACTTTTCCCTCAGCTCTGCCTCCTTTGTAACCGTTTCCTGCAGCATCTTATTATGCCTCTCCAGCAGCATGTCATGTTCTGACTGCAGAGTCTGGAGCTCCGCTGTGTTCATCTGTAAAGTGTGCTGTGTTTCTTGGAGCTTGGTTTTCACTTGATCCAACACTGTCTGCAGGTGCTCCCTGAAGCCAAGAGAAGCAAGCAAAGGATTAGAGGATGTGCAAACAGTTCTAAATATGGCCATACAGATAAATATGCAGCTTTGGCCCAGTTCTAGCAATCTTTTTTTTTTTTTTTTCCTTTTCATCTTATTTTGCACTATTGGCTGAAAAAATTGTTGTTTCTAAATATTGCCCAGTATTTGGTTATGTGCACACACACAGTGTTCTGAGAAAATGTTAAATGTGTGTAATTTGCATTGTGTTTTTGGGATGGGTATTTACAAAAAACATGAAAAACGTAAAAAATTTACAAAAAAAAAAAAAAAAGGTTACAGGGCATTCAGTGGCTGCAGTGGTGTCCTATCTCACCCAGTGATTGGCTGAGTGGGCCATTCCTGCTATGACTTCTTGCCTTGGAAGCAGGCAAAAGAGAGAAGTAGCTGGAAACTGGATAAAACATCTACAAGAGCGGTGGGGTACCAGGGTTACACAAGTATGTATATATATTTTTTGCAAATATTGTGTATCATCCCAGCATGGTAAGATGGCCACATGCCCGGGATGGACCCCACAGTAAGGTCCATCTCGGGCATAAGGCCACCTTATCATGGTAGGATGGTACACACTTTTTGCAAATGGTAACCGAGAGCCTCACTATTTTTATGGAGGTTTTCTTTAGCGGTCGCAGTGGCTGCTTTTAGCAATTTTCATATGAATATTGGGTTTACATCTTGTGTTTTTGTGTACCTCTTTAAACTACATAGAAAAGTAAAAGACATTTTCCCACTGAATTCAGGTTTCATTGAGATATAAAATAGACATCTTTTGGGCATTTTACTTCACAAATGGAATCCCCAAAAAACTGTTTGGACATAACCTAAAAGGTCCAACCATCAGGCACTCATTCGTCAGCTGACCACATTTTTTTTAATAAATGTTTATTAGCAGCACATCTTGCGGTGTAAACAGGGCATATGCTGTCGACAATAACAGAAGTAAACAGCCGCGCAAACAATTAAAGAGAATAAGTTGTCAGCACTGGCGAGATGAGCGAATCTCGAGCAAGCGTCCGAACCAGAGCATGAGGCATTTGATTACTGGTGGCTGAAGTAGTTGGCTGTATCCATGTTTTCCAGGCAGCCTTAGGACTGATTTTAACTTCTTCAACCAACAGTAATCAAATGCTGTATGTTTGGGGTCTGCTGAACCAGAGGATGCTTGATGTTCGCTCATCTCTAGTCAGCACAAATGGCATTGCCTAGTTGGTTTGTTAATACAGTTTCCTACCTTGTCTTTGGTCCATGAATTGTGCTTTCTAAATGCCTGCAGTAATGGCTTTAACTGGGAGCACTGTGTGTGCATATTACTCCTAGTAGGTTTGGGGAACAAGCCATTTCTAGTCAAGGCTTTCTGCCCATAACCACACTTTGTAGGTGTGCTTGACAGGCAAGGAGGCTTCTATGACCCAGCAGTGAGAGACATACATCTCTTCATCTGTCAATCTGCAGAGTGGGATTATGGGCAAAGAACCATGACTAGAAATGGCTTGGTCTCCGCCCCAATGCTTACATAGATGTAATGTGCATACCCCGTACACCATATTAAAACTATTACTGCATTTAGAAAGCGCAATTACCAGACTAAAGGCAGGAAGTAATAGGCCTAATAGACACTGCGTTGCTTTTACTATGTCAATCATGCCGACTAGTCCTCTTTCAACAATTTCAGAAGGGGGGCGCTCACTCCTGACAACTGCCCTGTGTAAACTGTCCTTTCCACTAGCGCTGATCAACTTGTTTATAGTCAGACAACTGTCTCGCCATGCAAATACAGAAATACAGAATACTTGTGGTGGCCAAGAACACCTAAGAGATAACATCTGCCACTTTTATGCACTCAGGCTGGGATCAAACATAGTATTTTTTTTTTTTTTAAATAAACAATTTATTGCAGTATGATGTCCATATTTGACAGAAATATGTGACATAATTATCAAAGAGGTTTTACATCCATTGCATTTTCACAGCTTAAACATAGCCAGAAGACATAGCTCTTTTGCCCTATCCCCCTAAAGAGTCACGAGAGATTGCGCCGTGTGGGGCAGTGTTATCTAGAGTCCATAAGAACTTATCTCTGTGGTTTCCGTGAGGAGGTGGTGAGACATCTATAAAGCTGTTGTTGAGAGGACGAGTCTCACAGTCTCTCCTACGTCCTCCGAGGCCAGAGGGTGATTTGGGCAGAAGAAAAATAATATTTTAAGATAGAAGCTCGAACCTAACAAGAACCCACGAAAACAAACTATGCTAACAAAAAGAAAAAGAAAAAAAACAAACTAAATGCTTTGCTATATCATCATAACAATAGACAGTACAGAAAATATGAGCGGGTAAATGTGCCTTATACAGAAAGTTTTCATAATTTTGCCCTACTCAAGGGCGAAACAGTTTCACCGTAACCACTTAACTAATCGAGGTGGATGCGGGGAAACCAGTAAGGGAACCTCGGTCTGACATCAGGCCTGAGTTCAATAGTGAGATCAAGGTGAGCCTAAAAGTGAGGTTGAGACCCAAAAGCGAGAATGAGACCAACCAACCTTCTTTAACCGCCTATTTGTAAAATAAATGTCAGAGTTTCAGCGCTCCTAGAGTGCCTCCTTTATCTTCATTACAGTACTAGCTGGTGAGCCTGAAGTGTTGCATGGTTTGCGTCCGTTCAGTTTGGGACAGGGTGCGCTCTACAAAACTCCTCCACTTCCCAAAGAAATTCTTTGTGGAGGTTTCTTTTGTTTTTAGGACATGTAGTAGTTCCCAGTGCAGTGTGTCTTTGAGGGCGCCTATTGGGGGCATTGCATCCTGTATCCAGTGGCGTAAAATGCAGCGAAGAGCCAACAGAAGGGTTAGGTGGACGCCCTTATTCGCTACAAGCTTATCCGGTGTGTCATTACCAGAGGAGTATGGGATGTAGTGGAATATGAGACCTAGCGGGTCCATTTCTAAATTAACATTCCATGCATTGGCTATAAGGCCTCTAACTAGGTTCCAAAAGTTCTGGGTTGCCGGGCAGGACCAAAGTCCATGGAATAGGTCTGCTGCTGGGTGTTTACATTTCGGGCAATGCGACATATAAATGTGCGGAGGGAGGGCGTCTTGAAAAATTTAAAGCATAGATAGCCTTGTGGATCACTTTCAAGTGTGATTCTCGCAAGCGCTCATTGGAAGTGGCAGATCTCACAAAGGAGATACCTCTTAGAATTTTCCTGCCTAGGTCATCTCCCGAGAGTGTACCAGCCCAGCGACCCAGAACCTTATCCACCAGACCCTGAGTTGCCCTCTCAGTGAGCGTAGAGTATATTTGTGATAAGGACAGATGAGCTCCAGAGGGGGGTGAGTAGTTGGCCAAATTGGGCTATCTTTTCCGCTGAAGGGAGGATTTTAACCCTGTCTGTACTGAAGCTATACACTTGTAGGTATTGCCAATGCTGGTTTGCGGGCAGTCTGTGTTTACTAGAGAGCTCTTGCCAAGATAAGTACTTCCCGGCTTGAGGATCAATCAGATCTGCTATGGTGTTTATATGTTTGGCTCTCCACTCCTGGAAAAAGGGATTTGAGATCCCCTGTGGAAAAATGGGGTTATGCCAAAGAGGGAAACAGTTAGAGAGCATGTATGGTAAATGATATAACTTACAGACACCTCTCCACGTGGAGACTGTGTCTATTATCAAAACACATGTACGTAGATGTGAGGGGGTCTCCGAGTGTTTTGCGTGGAGAAGGACCGAGAGGGTCCAGGGAGCCGCAAGTTCAGATTCCAAATTAAGGTTTGAAAGATGACTAGTGCCAAACATAGTATTTTCATCAGTGCTTTTTGGACAAAGGCAGGAGTGGGTCCAAAACTGGAAAAAAGCACAAATCCTTTCAGAGATTTTCCTATGTTGGTACCACTCCTGTTTTTCGCTGAAATACTGAACCCAGACATTGAGCAGGGCATCAGTGGAATAAAAGCTATTTTGCTAGTTTAGACTAAATAGTAGTTACAATGTAAATTAATATTGTAGTTTAACCTGTGATAGGAAGGACAAGTTACCTTTCTTTATTAAAGGCCTCTTGTTCAGCTTGGGAGGCAGATTTATTCTTCTGTTGCTTTAACACATTATGAACACGGACTTTGTAGCTTTCAAATTCAGCTGTAACAGCAGCTTGTTCAGCCTGCAATATAAAGGGATGAAGTAAAAATGTGTGGCTACGTTCATGCACGTTAAAAATTTTAAAATGTAAAAATTGGGGAATGGATGTTGACCAGAACCAGGTGTTCTATCTGTTCCCGCTTTGAAAAAAACAAACAAACAAAAAACATAAGTTAAAGGGGTATTCAAGAAAAAAAAGGGAAACTATCTGGGCGAATTTATCCATAGTTTTGGTGTTCCAGTAAGTTCTTGAGAAACTGCTAATTTGCTCAAAAATTCGCAAATTTTTCTGTGTTTTGCCAAAAAAATTTTTTAACAAGTTACCCCACCTGCCTATTTCTGTTTGTGGCCAAACAGATAGAAAGATAGCTATACAGAGATGGCGTAGATATGACACTGTCTGTCTCTTATTTGTGCAGATTATCTAGTGTGTCCTATGAGATGTAGCCTGGCACAGTCGTTCTGTGTGTCACAGCTGTCACTTGAAGATAGGCTGGAGATGCATCTCATATGATACTCTATACAGTGAGTTAGGAGACAGAAATTCTATGTCACTAAAAGGAGAAGTCTGGGGAAAAATTTTATTAAAGTATTGTATTGCCCCCCAAAAGTTATACAAATCCCCAATAAACACTTACAGTATTACAGGAAATGCTTTTAAAGGACTTTTTCCCTCCACTTACTACTGCATCAAGGTTTCACTGCCTGGATAACATGGTGATGTCACGACCCGACTACCAGAGCTGTGCGGGCTGTGGCTGCTGGAGAGGATGATGGCAGAGGGATGCTCAGTGTCCCTCCAGTGCCCTGTGTCCCTTAGTGTCCCTCTGCCATCATCCTCTCCAGCAGCACAGCCCGCACAGCTCTGGGAGTCGGGTCGTGACATCACCATTTTTTCCAGGAAGTGAAGCCTTGATGCAGCAGTAAGTGCAGGGAAAAAAGCCCTTTATAAGCATTTCCTGTAATAAGTGTATATTTGGGATTTGTATAACTTTTGGGGGGCAATACAATACTTTAATAAACATTTTTCCGCGTACTTCTCATTTAATTATGACGTCTGCATTTATGTCGTCTCTGGCTTTGCAGAGGGGACAGAGTCCTAACAAATGTATAATGCATTAAGAGAACATGCATGCTACATCAACTAAAGAAGGTATACGTATATACAAGTGCTTTACATAGTGCAGCATATTAGAGAACAATGGGAGCAACGACAAAATAACATTTCACAGTGCTTCTTTATATCATTGAAAACATGTGCTGTATGCATCTATGGTTTTAGAAAGTACAGAGGAGTGTCATCCCTTATGTACCAGAGTAACTCAGGGTCTTAGTAACGGAGCACATTCTTACATGGGGGAGTGGAAGACAGGAAGTGTCACTGGTTCAAACAAAGCACTGTACAACAGGAAGCAAAAGGTCAATGGGTAACAGATGTGAACAGTGGGAAACTGCAAGCACAACTTGATTCATTCAGCTCAGCAGGATTAGAGGAGAAGGATTCCAATACTGTGTGTGAGTACTGGACAATGAAGAGGGCTTCAGGAAATACACTGAACAAGGAGATCTAGACTCATAGAGGTGAATAGACTGTAATATAATGTAAAGCCTGTTATTTCAGCTTTAAATTATATTATTATATTATATATATTATATTATTATATATATTATATACCATTATATTATATTAACAGCTACAAGTACTGTTACTCCTGAACAGTTTCAAGCCTCTCAATGAATTGTTTTTATACAGAAGCAAATATTTTGGAAATAGTGAAGATAAGTATATGACAAAGTTGTAGGCCTTTACATTACACATGCCTGTTTTAGTAAATCCTTGTATTCCCCATGAAATAGCAATTCTGGATTATTTTCTTCCATCTCTGGACTGTAATGAAATGTTAGAATAAACAATAGGATGTTACCATTCTCCAGGCATGTCCCCACAAAGTGCGTCACAGTCATCACTAAGGCCAAGCTCACACTGTGCAAAAACGGTGGAATTGGCGCTCAGTGTCCTGCAGTGAGTGAATCAGAGGGCACGCACGTCCACTCCCCGCTCACAGAGCTGACATGTCACTTCTTTGAGCGGAGAGGGGAGGAAGCGGATGCGTGTGCACCCTCTCATTCATTCACTGCAGGAGCACGGCGGGATTTCATGGCGGAAAGCTCAGCTGTTTTTGCTCAGTTTGAACTGGGCCTAACAGGACAATGTCATCTTGTGTTAGGGCACCCTTCTAACTGGTAACATCCAGCTGTCAATTTACAATTCTAGGAGGAAAAGCAGAGGAACAGGACAACTCTAAGAAAAAATGCTCCAGAATTTTCATTTCATGGGGAAAAGCTCTCAACCATATTACATTGATATCTCCCACATCTGGTTTATGATGTCAGTGCAGCAGCCTCAAGGTACAGCTACATCAGTGAATTCCAATGGCGTATTACACAAGGAAACGTAATTACATTTAGAAAAATGTCTATGACATACTGTGCAAGGAAGCATAATTACTTTTCATAAGAAAAAAAAATCAATGCTAATGAATTTTCTAGTCCCCAGACCTTGGAAATCTATTTCTGTCTCTACCTTTAACCCTTTTGTGGCATAAGTAATATATTACCATAAATTCCTGAGAGTCAATGCCTGACTATGGCAAACCATTTAAATAAAAAAAAAAAAAAATAACAAAATTGGTGGCAGGGTGGGTGAGGACTTTTTTTTTGGAGCACATTTATTGAAAATAATTTAACTTTTTTTTTCTGTCTCACTATGGTACTTCTATCCAAGCATTCTGTTTCGGGCAGAAGAGCATAGTAAATCATGCCTTTGAGTCATAACTTGTATACGCACAGAAGATGACCTCAACATACTGCAGTCAATAGAGGACAATGTTCAGGCCATTTAAATGGATAGGGCCTTTGTCTGTCCAAGCACGGACATGTAAGTATCCCATTTTTCTAATTACTATTTATTTTTATTATTTGCTTTCCCCCTAGTGTCCCCCTACGTCATCTTGGGTGCCTGGGTGAAAGATCCCGCTGATCCTTCCAAGACGGACTCACCAGATTCTGTACTAGGGGTTTTATTCTGGATTAAAAACAACAGATTTGAAATCGGGAAGGAATTTTTCCTCCCAAAATGATGAAACTGTTTTGTTTTTTTTGCCTTCCACTGGATCAACACCATAGGGTAATAATCTGAATTGGATTGACTGGTGATTGACAGCATCACAAACGATATAGTTATGTAAACATTGGCAAGTTGGTCCTATTATGCCCCCCCCCCACCCCCGGCCTATTATGGAACTGACCAGACCCAAAATGTGTAGGGGGTAAATAAAAAGCCTTCATACCTTTGCAGCTGTACATTCCTCTTGAAGCGCTAGTAGCTTTTGTTGGTATGTATTAGCTGCTCGTTGATGCTGCTCTGTCAGTGTCCTAAGTTGCTCTTGTACTTTGTGCTTCTCCGATGTCAGCTCTGCTACTTGAATCTAAAAAATAAATGTATAGTGTAAAATCAGCTAAAACACCTTTGCACTAATTTTTTTTTCATTATGAAGTTTCTAAACAGTCATTATTAGAAGTTTCCTTATATTTAGCTGCTACTCAGAAAGCTAGGATAAATCTTTCAAACAAAATTCATGCCGTCTCAGTATAACAGATAACAGCAAGGAGAGGAAGGGGGGGTTACACAGTAGCTCAAAGAGTAGAAGGGGGTAGAGAAGTCTAAAGGAGAGAGAGAAAGAGAAAGAGAGAGAGAGAGAAAGAGAGAGAGAGAAAGAGAGAAAGAGAAAGAGAGAGAAAGAGAAAGAGAGAGAGAGAGAAAGAGAGAGAGAAAGAGAGAGAGAAAGAGAGAGAGAGAGAAAGAGAGAGAGAGAAAGAGAAAGAGAGAAAGAGAAAGAGAAAGAGAGAGAAAGAGAGAAAGAGAAAGAGAAAGAGAGAAAGAGAGAGAGAGAAAGAGAGAGAGAGAAAGAGAGAGAGAGAGAAAGAGAGAGAGAGAGACATATACAAGCCAGTCTTCTGGGGAGAATCATATAGGGCCCATACAGCAAATGGCTGCATTTAAGAAAGAGAGGCTGAACAGTTTAAAGGGGGGAAAAAAAAGAATTTTTTTTTTTTCTTTAATAATTTTTAATGTTATCACTGTACTTTGAGTGTCTCATGTCCAGGCAAAGTGACTGTCTTTGCTCAGACTAGTATACATCTTGTCTTGATACATAAAGCATTTTGTATATTCATAGATACTTATATTTTTCTTTATCAGATTTTACTCAATACATCCAAAAACTAGATCATGAAATACTAGTAACCTCAGAAATGCTATTCTTTTGAGCATGTGTGAAGTAGACGAAGAAGCAGAACTAATGTATAAGCAATAATAGAGTAAGTAAATAAGTAAATAACTTTGCTAAGTAAATAGCTTTACCTTATAAGCTTCCAGATGTTGCTGACTCGCCTCCAGCTCTCCTTTCAGAGAAGCTTGGAGTATTAAATGATCTGATTCCTGGAACAGGCAGTATAATATTTGTATTAATAAAAAAAAAAATATCAGAAAACAATACCCCCATACAGTATGTGACACTACCGCACTGTGTACGTACCGCCTGCTTAGAATCAGCCAGCTCCTTTTTAGTTTTAACCAGTAACTGCTTCATCTTTGTGCTGCGATCCTCATGCTGTTCCACTGTCACCTGTAATGATGCTAGTAAAAAACAGACAAAATATGCAAATTTTATATTAATTTTACTTCAGTAAAATACCAGCATCAACCAGTCAACAAAATATCTTTCCTCAGAATACATTAGTACCATATACTGACTACTCACATTAAAGTAATTGGGTCTTTTGCAGAAGCACTCATATCAGACTGTCTACTGCAAAGTTATTCCTATATTTGTGACTCTATTTTTAATTAGAGGAGTATTTCCACCTCAACTAGTATAGTTAATAGTGTAGGACTCTTCAAATTAAATATTTTTGCAACTACATTCATTTAGCAAACTTGCCTTCTAATATGACCACTTCTTTTCTTCCCTCTGGGGACAGCTCATTGTCTAAGTTACCAACCACCATTCCGCTCTAAAAGCAGTGGTCAGGACGTTATGTATTGGTCAGACCACTGTTTTTAGACCAGAGCAGTGGTCGGTAACCTAGAGAACGAACCGTCAACAAGGGAAAGGGGAGGAAAGTTTGTAAAACTATTTATCTTGATTATTCCTACAAGTTGTGTTAAAATGAAAATACCCCTTTAAAGCAAGTGGGAACAAAAAGGTTTGGTGATGGTTATCCCCATGTGAAACAAAAGAATTAGTCAAGGTAATTAGCTTACATTCATCATCTGCGCCATTTTTGCCAAGTCATCAATTCAATTAATATAAAAATCAGGTGACTTGGTGCACTGGGGGAGGACTGAGCGCCAAGTGTGTTAGGCAAGTATATGTCTGTGCAGCCCCAGCAGAAAAATAAAAAAAAGCTGCATGCACGGAGTACCCCTTCAAGTTGGCCATATACATAAGGTATACAAGTTCTTACAATGTATCTAATATATAAGACCACAACCTGAGAGTCCCTCAACAGCTCTCATCAGGGAAAGGACTGGAAAGGTAACATTTTTATTCTGCGTTGTCCTCTATTCTCAAGAGTGAAATACTGTTGGACTTGACAGCCTATTCTCATCTCCCTGCTGAATTAAAGGGCAATTCCAGTGATTTATTTTCTTTCAACCAAACTGGTGTCAGAAAGTGCCAGGGATTTGTAATTTTTTAAAATCTCAAGTCTTCCAATATTTATTAATACAGTCTTCCAGTATTTATTAACATAGATAAAAATATGTAGGACATACAGCAGCCGATAAGTACTAGAAGACGAGATTTTTCAATACAAGTAAATTACAAATCTCTGGCACTTTTTTGACACCAGTTGATTTGAAAGAGAATTTTTTTTCCCGCTGGAGTTGCCCTTTAAGCTTGCATGTTTATCCAATCTGAGAAGAGTACAGTGGCCAAAACCAACAGATATTGAATATGTATGACCAGTATTAAAGGATGAAATATGTACATTGAAAGGACAAATCCAATAGGAGTGCTTGTGGATGCAGAAACATGCAGGGGGAATTTATGAACCTAGGTTTGTGCAAAAATGTACATAGTTTTTAAAAAGCAGTTTCACTCCAAGGTGCACAGGCAGCCACAGATGCATCTAATTCATGTGGAGGCCTGAGCAGAGGCCTGACCCTAATGGTGGTTTTACACGGAACGATTTATCGTTCGAATTTGCACGATAACGGTCGAATTCGAACCATAATCGTACATGTAAACGCAGCGAACGATCAAGCAACGAACGAGAAATCGTTCATTTTGATCTTTCAACAACTTCTCAAATCGTCGTTGATCGTTCGCAAAAAATTCGCAGATCGTTCCATGTAAACAGTCTTTCAACGATTTCACCTATGTATGAGATAGGCTTAAGCGATTGCAAAACGATCGCAAAACGATTTTTCCGTATGATGTATCGTTCCGTGTAAACACTGATCGTTATGAAAAAAAACATCGTTGATTCTAAATCGTTAATCGTGCGATCGGGTGCATTATCGCTCCGTGTAAAAGTACCATTAAACTAGCTAAAGACCAGCATGTAAAATTTTTTTTTTTTTTTAGTAAATCTGGGCCTTAGTGTAGAGGCCTTTGGAATCTAAATTCCACAATGAATATGGTAGGTATATGCCATTAATCCAGTGTATTTTATTTTAGGCTAAAAGCTAAAATACATCAATAGTACAGAACATAACATGCTTACAGCAAATTGACTTTCTGCATTCACTTTAAGGAAACTGATTGAAACAATCAGCATATAGCAATGAAGGATAATGTGTACCTGTAAAGAGTAGGAATGGCTTATCATAACAGGATGACAATGTCTAATGTGAACATTGGAGGGATTTGTCAGCTAGTCAACAGAGAATATCAAGAATACGCTTCTTACATATTTCTTCTTGTAGAATTTCACGTTTCTGCTTCTGCACACGGAGCTCCTGCTCCAAGTCCTCCAGCTGACTGCTCTTGGTAGTAATCTTTTGGTTGAGCTCCTTGACCAAACGTTCGTAGTCAGCTATCTCCATGTCCATCAGTGTGCTCTTCTGGGCATCCTGAATGAGACAGTAACAATCAAGTAACCACAGTACATATAATATTATACAATTACAACAGTGTAATAAGAATAGTATAAACTTACGAATGAGATTGGGCTAAATACAAAAGAGTAACAACTTCTCTTCCCCATTTTGCCCATTTTTTTTTTTACTTTCTCATTTATGGCTTTACATTTCCTTTAAAGTTAGCTTATAGTCTTCCCAAAATTAGTAGCCCTTACATGTATCACAGAACATAACATTATAACCCGTTTAGAATTGTAAATCATTAAAATAAGTTATATTTGCAATATGATATAATATATTCTTAATCTGTGATTAAACTCTCCTAAAACATAATTTTGAGTAAAAATAAAACAAGAAAAGTTGTTGTTTTTTTTAAAGTACATATTTTGCAAAAGTGGATTGTGAATAATGTTCATTATTTGGAAAGTGGTAATCAAATATGGTATTCTTTATGGTGTGTGCATTGCCATTAAATTTTCTATTGACTTTAAAGGGGTTATCCAGCGCTACAAAAACATGGCCACTTTCCCCCTACTGTTGTCTCCAGATTGGGTGGGGTTTTAAAACTCAGTTCCATTGAAGTAAATGGAGCTTAATTGCAAACTGCACCTGAACTGGAGACAACAGTAGGGGGAAAGTGGCCATGTTTTTGTAGCGCTGGATATCCCCTTTAATAGAGAGCAATATTAAATTGAAAACACAACCATATTTTAAAATTATTTTACGTTGTGTGTAAAACTAGCCTAAGGGGTTATAGGGGCATTTCCATCTCAACTAACATTGTTAGATTTGTAGGGATCATCAAGTTAAATACATTTATTTAGCAAATGATCATCCTTCATTTTATATGACAACAAGCTGTCAATAAGGGAAGTAAAAAAGCAGCATATCAGGACAAGGGGGCCATTTTGTAAAATTAGTGTAATTGCAAAAATATATAAAGTGTAATTGTTTTTATAAAAAATGTCAGAGAGATGTTAAAAGTTTTGATCGACAAGTGGGAAGAGGACTGTACTGGCTGCTACATGTCAGTGAAAATAATCAGGATTTCCATAGGGATCTGACTCATTATGTGACAGACAGCCGGGAGAGGACCGCAGTGAGCACAGTCTTCTCCGGGCTCCTTCTTATGATCTGTCAAGGTCTGAACACTGAAACAAAGATCGATCAAAGCTTTTGACACGTCTCTCTGACATGGCCAATATTTTTTTTTTTTTAAATAACGAAAGTGACTATTTAACTTCACATGTCCTACAAGTTTACTGTATCTATTTTATTACTATAATTTGAGAAGTGTCCTCTTTACGTGATGCACAAAATGCTCAGGTAGGCCTTATAAACACTTGCCATGTTTCATTACAGTGCCGCAAATATTCTAACAGTTTCCCCGCTGCCAGCAGCATATTGACAGATGATGCCGGGAACTTGATGTCAGACCTGCCATGGACAGCACGTCCGCGAAACATGAAACTTATGTATAAGGCCTTAAGCAGTTAACATATATTTACAAAATAGGCCTATCTATATCCAAACTTTAGAATAGCGTCATACTTCGCGAAAAATGGGCAGCAATTACAGTTCCACCTAAGTGGATAACATTCTGGGGGAAAAAATCTGGGGGGAAAAAAGTGCGCTCAAAAAGTAAACACAGTGCAACATTGGATGCAAACTATAAAAGCTATATTTAAAGGGGAAAAAAGGCAGAAGTGTTACTCCAAGCAACCAACTGCAACCCAAGCATCATTTCACCAGTATAGTTAGAAGCTGGAGGACGTTACTACCACTTCTAACTTAGAAAGTTTGAAATGTTTTACCTTTCTGACAAGTTCCAAGTTTTGTGTGACTAGCTGCAGCTGTTTTTTCTCTTTCTGAAGCTGCGCTTGAAGCTCTTCAATCTGCTTCAGGGCACAGTTTTGCTCCTGAAATGAAACAAATGACATATATTCCTAATCATTGCCTTATAATAATGAGGATCTGTCAAGTGGAGATAGGGGGGTCAGGCATGATAAAAAAATTACTGCCCAACCCCTTTGTTCTCTGAGAGATAAGCTTAACCTTCCCATTCCCATATTCCCCAGGTAACAGAACCAGCGGATTAGCAGTCAAGTGAGCAAGACTTTAACCCATTGCCTCTTCAGCCTGTTTTGGCCTTAATGCCCGGGGCTTATCAGTCTCTCTTTATGTAGTGATAACTCTGCGATGCTTTTAACTATCGCGCTTATTCTGAGATTGTTTTTTCGTGACATATTGCTCTTTATGTTTGTAGTAGACTTTGGTTGATACACTCGGTAGTTTTTTGTATTAAACACATGCTGCTGACATGACAGAGACTTGGTTAATTTTGGGGCTTTTTTTATATCAGGGTTTTTTTTAGCCATTATACCATGTCACAGAGGCTTTCCGGAGCCAAAATATTTGTGTAACACAAGTTGATGTTTCCATCGGTACCATTCTGGGGGACATGTGGCACCCTGATCATTTTTTTATTACATTTTTTATGAGGTGGTATGAATAAAAAACACAATTTAGCAGCTGTTTTTCACCATTTTTTTTGTACGCCGTTTACTAGACATCACATATGACATGTTATCGTTATTCGTCAGGTCGGTACGATTACAGCGATATCCATGTTATATAGCTTTCGTTATAGTTTATGGCATTTATACTATAAAAACTGTGTTTTGCATATTGTAAGGGCAGTAATATTTTTATTTTTTCGCTAATGGAGTTATGTGAGGGCTTTTTTTTGCAGCATAAGCTGACGTTTTTAGTGGTACACCTTTTGGGTACATGTGACGTTTTTATAGCTTTTATCTATATTTTTTAGGGGGTGGGATTAACAAAAAATTGTCATTTTGATTAGTTTATTTTTTTTTTGCAGCGTTAATCAGGCTGGATGATTAATGTAAAAGGTTAATAGACGGGGTCATTACGGACGTGGCGATACTAAATATGTGTATCTTATTTATAGGGGATCATTTCTAAAGGGGGATGGGGAATGTGTATATTAATTTATTTATATTTAATTAAGTAATTAATTAAATCAATTTAACATTATTTATTTATGTATTTGTGTGTGGTGTGTTTGAACTTTTACTTTTCAGGTCCATCTATAATACATTACAGCACTATGATCAGTGCTGTAATGTATTATAGAATGAATGCGCGGTCAAAACCTGACAGCCCATTCATTCGATCGGGTCCCTGTCTCAGTGCAGGGGCCTGATTGTAGTAATCCATAGCAGCCCAGACGCATTGGGCAGCGTCTGGGTTGCTATGGTAACCCCCGAAGCTGCGCGGCTCCAGGGGGGGTCGAAGGGAGCGGATCTCCCTCTGGCTGCCCCATAGACACTGCAGCCGGCTGGACCGCGGTGCCTATGGTGTTAACTGCCCAGGGGGGGGGAGCATGGCTCCTCTCCGGGCAGGAGCAGCGGTAGGAACTACCTGCTTCACGTTACGTTTCCCAAGCGTAATTTTATGGCAAGGGGTTAAACATGTCGAAAGAATCTGCAATTGGCTGCACTTCTTTCTGTATAAGAAAAGATGTGTGGCTAATGGCTGATTAAAGAAAAAGGCAGCCCGGGCCACACGATTTCCAAGCTGTGTAATAGACTCTGCAAGCACTCACTGATTTATCAAATTGGCACTTGCTTAAACAGCAGAAAAGACTATGTAACCTTTATCTGACTAGCCGCTAAAGGGTAGAATATCTCTATGGGTGCCTTCACACACACCAGATCCGCAGCAGATTTGATGGTGCTAGCTACCCTAAGACAATTTAGAAAGTTGCTTCATTAAAAAAAAAAAAAAAAAGCACTGCAAAGGTGTCCATGGCCTTTAAAGAATGAGACTGCACAAATATTTTCTTTCTAAGCCCTTTAAAAAAATTATGCAAGCACCCAAGAAATTATTCATACATTTATGCACCAATGAAAATTTAGACTATAGACCTTGGATAATATATCACTAAATTTCTACTGTGCATTACATTTACCTTCACTTTCTGTTCTTTTATTAACTTTTCAGCTTCCAAATCTTTCTCTAAAGCAGCTTTAGCTTTCTGAGATTCTAGTATCTGTGCTTCAAGTAACTTGTTGTTGGACTGCAAAGTTTCTAAACGGGTGACCAGGTCTTCATGGAGAGAGCTTATTTTTTCTTGCTGAAATACAATGGCAATTTGTGTAATTTACATGTATTGTACAAGTATGAGCTGGTGTACAAGTCAGTAAGGGGGCAAAGGCAGATCACATGCCCCGGATTTATGTAGAAGTGCGTATCTGGTGGAGGATTACAATCCTCCTGTAGAAGTGTGTATCTAGCTGATTTCAATGAGCCACATAAACAATCTAAGGAACGTTCGGGCGGCCCCTCCAGCTGCTCCCCACTCACTGTTTGTGTGTTTACAATAGCACAGTGCAGCGAGTGGGGAACAGGGGGGGAATGACCGCTGACCTGACAGGTTGTAGCTCGCTTCAGTAAGATATTGCTTTGTGTAAAAGGGGCTTTAGACTAAAGTTTACATTCGGGTGACATGCACATCCTTCTTCAGTGTTAGGCTGGTAATGCAGTACTGAAGATACATTTTTCAGTCTCTGGAAACTCTGGCTTGACACAGCATTCCTGTCCAAGCATAAGGTGGAGTGCCTAGTTTGCACTATTCTCCAGTATTAGACTGGAAGTGATGTTTAGCATTTAATCTTATGCTGCTGACAAAAATACCTTTCATATACAAACCGGCTCCATGAAACACTGATTTACAGTCTTCTTCTCCATTTAGTAACAAGGCATAAAATTATTCCTATCATATACTTGCATCCTCTTACCCTTTTTATTGTTAAACAGACTACAAGATCAGCCACTTCTAATGCAGAACCCAAGGCTTAGACACTCGTCTAGACTGCCAAATTACACAAGATCAGGCTGTTCTGTCCTCAGGCCTGCCTGCCTGAACTGCTTCCAAGTTACTGCAGTCCATTAGCACAGTAAGAAGACAGCTATAGGTAAATGCTTTCTCGGATATACTTAGTGATCACAGGATCATTACTATGTGCAGGGCAGTGTGGTTTCTACAATATTCTGTATTAATGCAACAAAGTTATAATATTGAATCTCTTCACACTTGTCTCATGCCTTCTGTGTTTAGTGAAATCACAACTACAAACGCAGACTGACCCATAAACGTTAAAGGGTCTCAATCAGGGTCCTATATGACAATGGAAAACCAAGGTGCAAGTGGGAACTGTTATCACCACTAGTAGAGTAGACAAGGGATTTACCTCTAGAGTGGCCGTTCTCAGTTGACGTGAAAGCTCTTCCACCTGGTGCTCTGCTGATCTGACTTTCTCCTTCTCCAATTCCAGCAGCTCCACTTGTTTGTCATACTCTACCAACAAATTCTACAAGAATATATGCAACAATTAACACTTGCAAAGAAGGGATGAAACCACTGGAATAACAAATGGATATGGAAAGGTTATTCCATTGTGGAGGCCAGGATCACAGCTTTAACTAGTTTTTTTGTAATATGGTCTTCATAATGTAGGAACACCCCTTAAAGTGTACCTGTCGTTATAACTTTCAAGATCTAAACCAAAAGAAAATGTGATATAAAGCAAGTTTGCAACTTACATTCATTTTTTTTTTGTTATCATGGAGAACACGGCACTTTCTGTTTTCTGACTTTTTTTTTTCTCAAAGAGTCAAAAAAACAGAGAGTCCTGTGTTTTCCAGGTCATCTAAGCACTCACAGAGAAGGTAGTCATGTGTTTGATGGACACATAGAGCCGTGACTCTCTGTACCAGTGTTTAGTCTGTTTTTTTACAACCAGCACAAGTCAAAAAATCTGCCTTCAGGAGACTGGACAAAGTTCAGCTTTGTTTTACAGCATGATAACAACAAAAATAATGAATGTATATGGCAAACTTGCTTTATTTCACATCTACTGTTGATTTAGATTTTAAAGGTTAAAACGACAGGAAAACTTTAACATAAGAGTACACACACCAAGCATTTTACCAGTAAAACGTCACAAATTTATATTTCCTAAATGTAAAAGATTACTAATGTATAAGTGTTGTACCTGATAACTTTCTGCACCTTGAACAACATCCTTCACGGAAGAGGTTATTTGCTGTTTTTCCGCTCTTACTCGCTCTAATTCTTCCTTTACTAAATGGACCTTAATTCGGCATAAAGCATAATGGTAGATTAACAAAAGATCAAAGTAGCATATTTGCCAGCACGCTATACCCTTGATGTCATATGATGTGGATCTTCTGTTAAAGAGGGCTTACATAGAGATCCAAAGGGTCAGTGGTTCTTAAAGTTTAGTTGTCATTTCACTAAACTTTTCAAATGGCTTTGCGAAATGTCTGACATTTCGGTGCGGTCCATATGCTCAAACCTCACCAATTGCTAAAACGAACAAGAGAATGCTGTCTCTCCTCACACACTGAAGATGGGCACTAAAGAAAATCTGAGAGTCCATCTTCAGCAAGTGGGGAGAGACCCCATTCATTTTAGGGATTGGTTGAATTCTCAGCAGCTGAACCCCTGTCAATCAAAAATGGAGATGTTAAAGGTTTTGTGAAATGAAAAGTATACTTCAAAGCCATCAAGCTGCCATTGATCGTTTTCTTTAATGCTCAGAAGAGCTTAACGTCTGAAATCTGGATGACCCCACTGTGAAACTCATAGTTCTCCTGTGTGAGAACAAAAGATCAATTCATGATCGGTGGTCACAAACTGGCCAGCTCAGTGTCACAAGATCTTGCCTGTAATTACAGATAGAGGAAAAAGTCAGGCAACTGACCTGAAGAGGGCAGCATTACCCACTTATTCACACAATAAACAATGATAGACACAATCATAATTACATCTTAGTTACAAGAGATGTTTAAATTGTTGGAGGTAAAAGAATTGGGTGTGACTATAGAAAAAGTGTTACAGAAATATATGGGAAGTCATAGTGGTATTGGTACATCTGCGAGTAAGAACATCTGACAGTGGCTATAAAAGTTACCTCTTTTTTATAAGCATCTAGCTCCTTCTTTGCTTTAATGGCCACCGCTTTAATCTTATTACACTTATCTTCTTTATCTTTAGATTCATGCTCTAGTTTCTCTAGATTTAAAAAAAAAAAAAAAAAAAAAAAAAGGAAAAAAAGATTGTTAAAAAGTGATTGAAAGAATGTGACAAAAAATAAGTTTTAAGTTAGAAGTCCGGCGAAAATTTTTATTAAAGTATTGTATTGCCCCCCAAAAGTTACACAAATCACCAATATACACTTATTACAGGAATACTTACAAATTGCTTTTTTCCCTGCACTTACTACTACATCAAGGCTTCACTTCCTGGATAAAAATGGTGATGACACGACCTGACTCCCAGAGCTGAGGGACACAAGGCACTTAAGGGACACTGAGCATCCCCCTACCATCATCCTCTCCAGCAGCCACAGTCCGCACAGCTCTGGGAGTCGGGTCGTGACATCACCATGTTATCCAGGAAGGGACATCACCATGTTATCCAGGAAGTGAAGCCTTGATGCAGTAGTAAGTGCAGGGAAAAAAGCACTTTATAAGCATTTCCCGTAATAAGTGTATATTGGTAATTTGTATAATGTGTGTGTGGGGGGGGGCAATACAATACTTTTATAAAAAATTTTGACGGACTTCTACTTTAAGCCAACTTCTCATCCCAACATGTTACTAATATACATCATCAATATGGATTTAAATGATAAATACAAATATGGGTATAAGACGAATAGAATTATAAGTGGTTATACTTTGTAAAATGTTCTAATGAATTTGTCAGATGTAATTCACGTTCCAAACTACTGACACTGCTAATAGCTCGTAGGGCAAGGAGGCACATGGTCGCTTTCATATATGAAGCTGTGCTTCTATTAAAAAAAATGCTTTTACTCTCTGGTGTGAAGTGTCCTGTTCTGGCCATACAAACTTCTATTTAACTGTAAATCAAGCAGTGATAGCGATGGGAGAAGAACCAAGGAGGCGTTACAGTCCTCAGCACTTTACAAGTTATGGAAGCACAGAAGGGGTTATGAAGGGTACTGCTAACTAACAGAGTCAGCAGTTTGGAGTGAAAATCACAGCTGACAGATTTACCTTATATAAAAAGCAGTAATATTTAGCAGTTATATTTAACAAGAAAAAATAAAGTATCCTATGCTTACTAAGTAAGGGCTTCCTAAAAGGATTATTTATTGTAGACAAATATTACCCATGTCCCCTATTTCCTGCTTGGGACTTACCCCCTTGGAGCCAACATGGAAAGCTGTTCAATATAAATGGCTTCCAATCTAAACGTAAATCTCCATATATACCTACATTTCCTCTGCCATGGCCACTGCCTGGGAAAGGTCTGGCTGGCCGCACCTTACCCCAGCAAAACAATTATCCCTGTAGCCTTAAAGTGACACTGTCACCCCCTTTGTGCATTCTGACATCTCTACACAGGTGCAAAGGGTAAATTTAGCGTTTTTCATACCTTATTTCATATCATACGTCATGGTGTTTGTTCAAGTAAAAAGTGTCCTTTTATCAACTGCAGATTGTATTAAGTGGGTGTGGCCTCACGGCATTAGTGCCACTTAGCCCCGCCCACAACTGCACCGTTGGTCCCGCCCTCTTGGCGCCCATTGGTTGGCTGACGTAAAGGGGGTGGGGTCTAGACCTTTCAGCCAACCTGTTCCAATGGCCGGCAAGGGGGCGGGGCCAACTGTGGTGTTGTGGGTGGGGCTAAGTGGCGCTAATGCCGTGAGGTCCCGCCCACTTAACACAATCTGCAGTTGATAAAAGATGACTTTACTTGAACAAGCACCATAAACGTATGATATAAAATAAGGTATGAAAACCGCTAAATTTACCCTTTACATCTGTGAAGAGATGTCAGACTGCAAAAAGGAGGTGACAGTGTCACTTTAAAGTGTTCCTTTAAAGGGGGACCCCAACAATGGGAATTTTTCACAACATAAGCAATTTCTTAAACAGCAACTTCAAAAACAGCTATTCTTAAATTTACTCATTTTATTTACTCAAATGGTGTCTCACAGCACAATCTTCTGTTAACCTGTATCATTTATTTGTAGGATTAGTGCTCCTTGAAATGGCAGGAAGCCCTGCAACTGGCTACTTTCTATTTTAGATGATTGACCAGAGCCACTGGAAATCAATGGGTTCAGAGCATGGTCACATTAACATGTGTAAATAATAAAAAGGCAAATTTCACTCAGCATGATAATATATCATTAGTAAATTTCTGTACCTATTTTATTTTGAAGCTCTTCTATAAGAGATTTCTGTTGAAGATCCAATGATTCTGAAAGCACTTCCTAGGAGAAGATGAAAAAATTGTTTTTTAAGAGGTTGAGACAGGTGTTAAAATGAATGTAAATGTAAATGTGCAGCTTTTAAACACATAAAACCTTAAGATGCATTACCACCTAGACCGTGAAACACAGAGAAACATTACATCTCAAGCTTTTAATAGCCAGGAACGCATTAAGTATTCACATTCCCATAAGTGGTAATAAATCTGCCCTCGTAATAACTTGTAAAGCAACAAAGGTCAGAATTGTAGAAACCCCATATTCCAAGTGTAGCTTCACTTCTCTAGGTAGTGTATGCATTCTTAGGGCCAGTTCAAACAGAGCAAAAGCGGCAGAATTTCGTGGCAGAACTTTCCGACGCAGAATTCAGCCTGCCTCAGTCTCACAGTGTGTGTCTATGGGAGGGTTTGTGCGCCTCCACTCTCAGCTCAAAGAATTGACATGTCAATTCTGTGAGTGGAGAATGACGGAATCACGGATCCACATATATGAACAGATGAACTGGCAGCATTCTCAGCTATAATGAAGTTTATTTCATTCCAATGTGTTTGGCTTCACTATACCTGCTCGTGAAAGTGCTGCCCGTTCATCTGTATCTATCTATCGATATTCCTACTGATGTGCTAACTAACAAAAAATAGCAGAATTACTGTCTTATTCCATTCCATCTCAAGAAATAAAATGAACAAAAGTATAATTGCCATAAATTATAAAACTTATTTTGTTTGTTTTTGCCAGACGAGCCCTCTATATGGCTATGGCAAAAAAAAAAAATGCAGGCCCCTGAAAGGTGGGTGATTAAAAAAATATTTATAATATATGTTGCCATCTAAACCAGCTAAAGCACCAAAAGGGTTAAAATGCATTCCAGTGTATAAGAAAAAAAAATTAGGATACAGTATGTCTGCAGAATCATAAAATCAATTTTCACGTCTGCTTTATTAAAGGGAACCTAGCACACTGAACAAGCAATCTGATCTGCAGGCAGCATGGTATACAGCAGGAATAACTGAGTATATTTATATACAGTAAAATGAAGTTAGGTGAGCATCAATCCGCACAGTTTTTCCTGCCCTATAACAAACTCAGTAAACTGAACTACATTTTCATGGTGACACATTCCCTTTATCCTTTACTGAACAAATGACATAGGTTGGAAGTATGTTATAGGTTAGAGTGCCTTCACACTACGGAATTCTCGCGGATAACATTCCACAGATTCCGCCGCTCACCCCCGCTTGATTCTCTGCCTGTCCCATAGACTCCATTCTATGTGCTGGCAGATTCTGCCATCCGCCCAAAGAATTGACAGACCGGACATAGCAGACTGACGTGTTTCAATCATCATGTGGTCTTAGTGATAATCATGACTAAGATCACGTGATGATCGAAACGTGTAAGTCTGCTATGTCTGGTCTATAATGTATGTGAAGCTGTAATAAAGAGAAGAAGATGGATTTTATCCCAAGTCTGCTGGCTTCTCTTCCATGTATCGTTTGGTGAAAGCTTGCACGGCCGTGCACTGAGACGAATGAGGTGAATGAATGGAGGTGTGGTGAGGTGAATGGATGGAGGTGTGGTGAGCTGAATCTTTTTCACATTTATTGTCAGTTTTTATAGGTTTTCATACTCACAGCGGAAATTTCATCCTGCTGAGAGTATGTAAACACCGGACCCCCTAACCCGCCACGACCCAGTGAAAACTTGCCCAGTCTGCTCTCCGTCTTGCTTCTGGGGCTCCCAGCTCCCTGATGTCCCACTCAGCCAATCAGTGGCTGTGGTGGGACAGCACACTGATTGGCTGAGCGAGAAGTCAAGAAGACGGAAGCAGGCTGGAGCATGGACCAGGCCGCAGCGGGTTAAGAGGGATGGTGTTTACATACTCGCAGAGTATGTAAACCTATTGAAACGGACAGTAAGAAACCCGGAGCGGATTTTGCTGCAAACTTGCAGCGTGAAATCCGCTGCTATTCCGCTATGTGTGAGCCAACCCTTAAAGTGTGTCTTCATTATCGAGATTTGCTGTGGAAAATATTGTAAAACTGCTTCACAAGCAATTCCCTAATGTAGAATTACATTATCCGATTTCATTCCATTAGCAACTAAAGTGAGATTCACTGCTAGAAGTCTGCTTGCGGCCTTCAGCAGCATAAAACACTAATGTACTATGCTGGTTTCTTCACAGGCCACAAGCTGAAAGGGGGCTGCAGAAAGTGTAAATCGAATCTGTCACCCCCTGAAGCTTACCGAGCTAGCAGTGTCACTAGATAGATATTAACAGCATTCAGAACAGACATTTATTTCCTGTGTCTGCATTTTTATTTTCACATAAAAACACCTTTATTTAGTCAGTGAATAGTGTCAAGGAGGCGGGGCCTACTATTCCCTGGGCCCTAGCACTGCTATGCCTCACTGTGTTGTATGCACAGTGCGCTCACTGATTATACAAAGAAGTGGCCATAGTGGTGAGTGCCCTCGTATATATATCTCTTGATAGATGTCACAAACTACTAGAAATCTACTAGTGAGCACTCCGTATCCCTATACAATATATGCTGTCCCCCAATATATATCCACAGTGTTCAGTAGTGCCAATCCCTGTTTCTTTCCATGAACAATAAATGGAGAGATGGCCTCATATGCTTGGTGCACTCTGTACATTCAGGGGGCTTTTCACTTTAATTCTACAGATCAGTGGGCTTCACAGCAGTCAGAACTCCACTGATCAGCATTTTATCCCCTTAAGACCAGCTTGTAAAATGCTCATCTGGGTCATTCTACCTTATTTTATCAAATATTGACGCAAATACACAGAAACATAGTTAGCAGGAAAAGACCACCTGGGCCATCTAGCGTGCCTAAGCAGTAATAGCAGTAATGTAGATGCTGCACACAATGCTTTCAGAAGGTGTGGAACTCAGTTCCAAATGCATCTAAGAGCCCTTTTACACAGGTCGATTATCAGCAACGAGCACTGCTAGAAACGCTCACTCAGCTGATAAATGGCAGAAGTGTTAGTGATCAGCCAAGTAGCATGAAAATGCCCGCTCATCAGCTAATCGCATATTTTAAGTGTCCCTTTACATGTTTGTGTGGCCCGGCTGCTCGATTAATTATATCATGTGAAGACACTGCTAGCGAGCACCAATCTCGCCGATTGGTGCTTGTTTGCGGCCGTGGACGTCTGAAGATCAGCACTGTAAGTAGGATTGTAGGACTGTAAGTGAATTGTTTACGTGACAAACATTCTGCTACAACCACAACAACATCCTAAAGATGTAGAAATGTCTAAGTTGTTTCCACACATGGAGTTGTCTTACCTCACTGCTAGTCACTTCTTGCGCCAGAGGGCGCTCTTTGTTTTCTTCCTTTAAACCCTCTTGTGCATGTGCCTGCTGAGTAGACTCTTTGTCAGTATGCGTTTCCTTGTGTACAGAACTTAACTCTGAAGTTAA
This sequence comes from Dendropsophus ebraccatus, assembly GCF_027789765.1. Lineage (NCBI taxonomy): Eukaryota > Metazoa > Chordata > Amphibia > Anura > Hylidae > Dendropsophus > Dendropsophus ebraccatus. The sequence goes on from NC_091458.1 coordinate 106,471,602, forward strand.
ACTTTCTATACGTGAAATTAAGTCCTCATTATCCAGTTTGGATTTTTCAAGCGCATGCTTCATTTCAAGGAGATCTCTTTGGAGTGCTTCTTTGTCTCTAAGCGTTTCCTCCATCTCTTCTTTCAATAGTACCTTTTCTTTAGAGTAGTCACTTAGCATAGCTCTTAGATCTGAGCACTGTATTTCATACTCTTCATGGAGCCTCTCGAGCTCAACAGATGTCTCCTCTTTCTGTAAGAGAATATCTGCCTTTTCCTTCTTAAGCTGAAGAACTGCTTTGTTAATATTTTCAAGCAGTGGAATAAGATCTTGGTCTCTGCCATCAATAGTCAGGATGTCCTGAAGAATATAAAGCTGTTGCTGAAACATCTCGATATGCTGCTCCTTACTCCTAAGAAGCCTAGTTACTTCATCCTTCTCTGCAGTTATCAGTTGCATTTCCTTTCTCAAGTCACCTAACTCCTCACAAGATGCAAGACACTGACTGTGTTCAGAAGTAAGTCTATCAAATTCTTTAGAAAGAACTGCCTTCTCTTCATTGAGTTTTAACATGTCATCTTGCCACCTTCTGGAGTCCCTCTCTATCGTCTCTTTATCGAGAATCAAGGTGTCTACTTGCTGCTGAAGATTTTTCATCTCCTCCAGACTCTGCCCGGCACTGCTCAATTTCTGAGTCAACTCCTCGATTGTGTGCTCCAACTGTGCAATAAGCTTGACATGACTTTCGACTTCCTGCTGGAAGCTCAAAGCCTTTGTCTGCTCACTCTTGAAGATTTCCTGAAGTTCAAGTAATTCTTTCTTTGCCTGCTCCATGCTAGAAGAGATCTCTGCGTTTTGCTTGGTTGTCTCCTCTATTTTCATTTGAACATCTTTTATCAGTTCTTCTTTCTCATGTAAAGTAGCTGTGACCTCATCATGTTTTTGTTGCCACCAAGTAATTTTGAGGTGGAGATCTTCATCTTCGTCATTTTGATGGGATGACAAGACAGATTCTTGAAGCTTCTGTGTCAGGTCGTCTACCGTTTTCTGTAGTTGTGCATTAAGCAAAGACAAGCTCTCGGCCTCTTGACGCAACGACTCCACGTTGACTTGCTCACTCTTGTACATTTCTTGCAGTTTCTGGATGTCTTCTTTAAGATAGGATAGCTCAGAGTTTTGTTTTGAATTTTCATCGACTCTGAGCTGGAGTTCTTTTATAAACTCCTCCTTTTGATGCAGAGATGCTATATTTTCTTCATTATTCTGCTGCAACTCTGTGATCTTAAGTTGAAGTTCTTCATATTCTGTTTCCTTTGATGACAGCGATTCACATTTACTCTGGAGCTGATTAACAGTTTCAAGAAGGTCATTTTTATCCTTGTATGCAGCTCTTAACTTCTGCTGAAGTTCATGGACATCTGAGGCCTGTTGGTTCTTCATAGTTTCAAACTCTCGGCTGATCTTCCCAGCAGAATCTTCAAGTTCTGCCTGAAGACTGACAAATGTTTCTCGCAAGTTCTCATAGCTGCTCACGGCATCCTCTTTTTCTTGATGGAGTTTTTCACACTGCTCTTTTAAAATCTGCATTTCATGGACAATAGACAAATTTTCATTCTCCAAACGTGATGATATTGCTTGTTTAAGCTCATACATTTCTTTCTTGTGCTGATCTCTTATGCTTTGAATATCTATGGCTTTTTGCTGGGCCAGCTGTTTATAGTCCATTTTAGTAGTCTCAAGCTCTGTCTTTAATTTCTCTATTAAACTATTATACTCCTCTATAGCAAGCTGAAGTTCATTTATCTTAAATTCTAACTCTTCTCGTTCATGGAAGTGTTCACTTTTTAAGTGCTGTACCTCCTTCTCCAGACTAATCTTTACATTGTTTATGTAGGTGAGTTCATCTGTTAAGAGGCTCTGTTGAGACTCCAATTCTTTCACAACAAATTTTAGATGCTGTACTTCATCATCGTCACTTTGAGAGGTGACATTTTGCTCACCGGATACATCACCATTATTCAGGCCTGATTTATTATCCTCCAGCAATGTTTTCTCTTTTTGAAGATATTGATTTATTGTGTCTTGCAATTCACTTTTCTCCCTCTCAGATTCCTTGGTGGAAGTTTCAAGTTCATGCATTAGGTTTGATACTTCGTCTTTGTGCAGAGCCTGCAACTCCAAGATTTTTGCATGAAGATCTTGGATCTCACAGAAGTACTGTTCTGAAGCAGCTTGAGCATCTTTAAGTCTGGTCATTCCATTAATCTTCTCTTCTGTAACAAGATCTACATCTTTCTGCAATTTAGATATCCTTTCCTCGTACTCTTGTCGCATATGTTGAAGCTCCTCTTCCAGCTTTTTTGTGTGCGCATCTTGTTGTTCTTGTTGGCTCAGTCTTTCCATAAACTCTTTCTGTTTCTTAAGTGCATCTTGTAGTTCCTTCTTTAAAATATCAACATCTTCTTTGTGATTGTTTTGGGACTGCAAGAGGTCATTCTTTAATACAGCTATTTCTTCTAACATATTGTTGTTTGACTGCTCCAGTTGATGTTGTAGCTCACTGGCTTTCTTGGAGACAGCCTATAAAACACAATTCCCAGCATAGTTCAATAGGTACCCTTAAAGACTTATTAGAAAATAAAAAATATAAAAACATTAAAAAAAAGCAAAGAGAAAAGACAGACTATCAGCTTACTGAGGGACCAGTTTACATGCTGCCCAGAAAAAATGCACTGACAAGGGAAGAGTGACCTGCTGGACAAAGAAAGAAAGAACCAGCTACAGAGACAGCAGCTTGTTGGGTTATGGTGATACTCCAGGTGCTGAAGGCTCAGCTTACATCTCTCAGTACTGCTCTATAACATCCACCATGTTGCTGCTTTGTATGGTTTGCTATAGAGATATAGTATAAGGGTGTATCATCTTCTTTTCTCTGTGTGCAATTTATGCACACAGCTAAGACAGCTAATCGGTGCAAGCATGTCAGTAAAATATGTTTTATCTGTGAAATGTCCTTGAAGACTGGCTGGATCTGTTATAGCCCATGCAGTGGTGTCGCTAGGCATTATCATTCAGGGCTCAAGTGTGTGATGGGGATTAAGATGGGGCCCAGTGTGTGTGTGTGTGTGTGTGTGTGGGTTGGGGTGGGGTGGGGGTAGTATGTGTGTGTTGTGTGTGAAGGAATGAGGGTCAGGTGGGGTAGTGTGTGTGTGTGTGTGTGTGTGTGTGTGGGTTGGGGTGGGGGTAGTATGTGTGTGTTGTGTGTGAAGGAATCAGGGTCAGGTGGGGTAGTGTGTGTGTGGGGATGGCGGTCAGGTTAATTGCAGGCAGGTGGGGAACTTTATTACTATGGGGGGTAACGCAGACACATTATTACTATATAGGGGGCACAGCAGAAGGTACATTATTACTATATAGGGGCACAGCAGAAGGGACATTACTATATAGGGGTCACAGAAGGAGACAATTTTACTATATGGGGGTAGAGCATACGCATCATTACTATATAGGGGCACAGTAGAGGGGGCATTAATACTTTATGGGGGCACATCAGTGGGAATTATTACTATATTTGGGCACAGCAGGCGATCCTACATACAGGGGGCAACACACTTACCTACCTACTCACTGACACCAAGCAGTGGAATTACTACAGTTTGGGGGCCTATAGGTGGGGAAAAGGGAAGGTGGTTGAAGTGTGGAGCCTAATATGTTTGGCAGGTTTTGAGGAGATGAATTGCAGCTGGAAGAAATCATCATGGTGGCCTGGGCTGGATGGAGAGGAAAAGGGAAAGAGAACATCTCAGATCAAAGAAGACGTCACCTGTGAGTCACTGAATGAGGTTTTTGCATTTTGTAGAATGTTATCTGGTATGAGTTCCTCAAAATAGAAAAGGTTGGGAAACTGGCCTAGAAGATAGGAGTTAGGGCAGACCTCCCAGAGGCTGTGTGTACAGGGGGAGCTGTAAAGGAGCTGGTGTGCACCATTACCGATGCCAGTGACCCTGACAGGAGCCCAGGGCGGGTGGCTGCCTGTGTCTGCTTATCCACATGTTATTATGAGTGGAGGCAATAGAGCTGGGCATATATAGCGGTCATTGGGGTCACTAGCTTCTGCACTGGGCTTCTTCGCTAACCGTGAAGGACGGCACTCAGAGGGCCCGTGCCCCGGATGTTTTAGGACCCTAGCAACGCCCTGAGCCCATGACATGTACTAAATATTGGCAGCATCTGTGGGACTGCATCTTGAACGTGGCTTAGGAAAGACCACTGTATGCTGAAAATATTGTCACCTTAGTTCCTTGTAACTTGAAGGAGCATAGGCTTTCTCTGCTCCTTAAAATAAATACATTTTTTAAAATAATGTTACCTCATATTCTTCTTTTGTTTTAATGAATTCTTTCTTCATAGAAACCAACTGTTGATGAGTCTCTGCTTTTTCGAGTAGAACGGCATCCAGTCTATCAGTAAGAGCCTAAAAGAAATATGGTAATACAGACGGATAAACAGATTAATTCTATGCGCAAACAATACGGATGTTAGACAACATACCTTGCCCAGGTATATATTTTTTTCCAAGATACTATCATAGGCTGAAGAAATAGAATAACATATGCACAGCCAATATAACAGCCGAGATGGGTGCACAGTCATATATTTATTTTGATATCTTCGGAAAATGGCCAGATGCAAATAAATTTATTCGCACATGGCCATTTTGCGAATAAATATTTGCATCTGGCCATTTTCCGCCCGCTGCGCAAGGGGGGGCGGGGAGGGGGTGTTTAGGAGGTGCGGACTCTGGGTCTGCTTAATTTATCATTTTTATCACTGGAAAATGATAAGAAAACCTACACCAGCTCTGAGCTGCCATAGGAATCCTCAGCGCACACACTGGTGCGCACAGGATTTATGTAGAGGCAGTGCGCTCTACATAAATCAGCGTACTGTTGGCGCTGCAGGGACATTTTTGGCTACCTGGCCTTGGTTTTTCCCTTGTCATTACATTGACTTATGTGAAATGGAGAGAAGAGTGCAGCTGCACCTCACACCTATGGCTGATACTAAAGCCGCTAAGCTACTTTAAAAACAAACACCAGGAATTTGGTATACAATTTGATCAAACCAATACGCCCCGTGTACCACGTGCAGGTATTACATTGACTTATGGTGGTTTTGGTGGTTTCCTTACAGGAGCCACCCCTAGGCTGGGTCCTTCCCGGAGGGATATCTGGCTAGTCCTGTGTTTCGAGACTCTTTGCTGAGGCTCCACAGGCTCTTCTTTTGCATATTCATGTTTCCCAGGGGGCAATGCACCTGCTACTTCACAACCTTGAGCGCTTTCACTAGCAGCAGGCAGTGTTGTCGTTTGGCTATCGTCAGCCTGGCGCAAAAAACGTCGGACTTAATAAATGTCCCCCTATGTGTGTACATAGCCTTACACTATATAGAAATTTCACTTTTTTTTTATTGAACTTGTGAAGTGCCTTTAAACAGGTGGTACCAGCATATTCCCAGCTGTCCTCCCCATGGGTTACAGCATAATAACTATGATGTATATAGCCAATAGCTATTCAAGACAGGATTGTGGCACCCATGGCTCATGCACTCTATAATATATATATTTTTTCTTTGACTGGGTAGATTAGTTACTATGCCATGCTGCCCAGCAAAACAAATGAAACCTGACAGAACAGAGGCAGCTGTAAATAGCTATAGCAGTACAAGTACAACATGTTATCGGAACACGATACAGTGAAACTATACCTGCACAACGTCATCTGCCCCTCCTGTAACTGGTTTGGATTTCAACTCTTCAACTTCTTTTTCTAACTCTGTAAATCAGAAACAGTGACATGGTGACATCGCAGGTCAAACAACTCAGATATAATCACTAAAAAAAAAACTAGAGAAATGCTCAGATGTTTCCCTAACTCCCACTCTTTAAAATGAAATCTAGTTGCACATGTGTGGCAATTTTTCCCCTGCAAATGGGGATATAGCCAACATCCCACTGCAATGGCCAAGATCCGGGGCAACTCCAATCCCAGCCAGTAAATCCCATAGATACTGAATTCAATGGAGACAGGCATATGAAGACAGTAAGATGGGGGATGGGGATGGGGCTCCATCTATCACTTTTCAGTACAATGAAGCACAGCAACACTGCTGGTTTTCAAACAAAGTCTTTCAGGCCTGCTATAGTTAGGGCCCTATTACACAGAGCAATAATCGGTGGGATCGGCGCGATTCGGATGATTATTGCTCCATGTAATAGAGAGAATGATCAGCCGATGAAACGATCATTGGCTGATCATTTCTTTAGGCCCCGACCTAAAATAATTGTCCGCCGACCACGAATCACTACGTGTTATAGCGTTGACAGCTGACAATTGACGATTCAACAAAACGTTTACATTACCTGTCCACGTTCCCGGTCTCTTCCTGAGCTCTGCTTCCTCCATGGTCTCACACGCTGCAGCTTCAGAGTGGCTCAGACAGGCCTCACTGAGGAGATCGGGAACGTGGACAGGTAATGTAAACGGTTTGGGCAAAGGCTGCACGGACATCGCTAATGATGTCTGTGTAGACCTTACTAAACAATTATCAGGCCATGTATTAGGCCCAATACACACATGAAAGTTTACTAATGACAGGCAATAATCCAGAAATGCTGCAAGCTGGAATGCCACCTTGCTCTCCTCACATCCCTTTTAGCTGACTGTCAATCTCAGGCAAGCAGGGATTGAGCAGGGGAACCAAGGAGGCATTCCAGCTCACCGCTTTGCAGAAGCTTGGAAAAGCCTCTTTGACACTTTGAACTGGAGAATAAAAACATTTTTCTGCTATGGAAGCACAGACACATATGAAAGGTACCATGTGTCTCCTTGGCCAAACAGAAACAGTGTCAGCAATTTAGAATGTGAAATACAGCTGACAAGGTTGACTTTAGGCAAATTGCTGAGAAGGTACAGTGGACAGGTGAAACAATAAACATTGCTGCAGGGCAAACTAAGCATTACATTGCGTCTACTGGTGTCAGATGACCGACCCTCTCATACACTTTGCTTTAAAAGAAACCTGTCAGGTAAGTTATGCTGGCCCTGCTGTGGACAGCATAACACAGGCACAATGGATTTCTCATTGGTTCTGAGAACCTACATCTGCAAACGGGCAGAACATGGCCAGAGGCCAGTGGCCCCCACCCATTATCAGTGCATATAAAGGAATCTGTCATCAGAGAAAGGGAGGGGGGAGTGGTGGCAACCGTGACCCCTTTTTGGTAGTGCCCTGCTTCTTTCAGTGTTGGGGGTCTGAACCTGCACTACGTCTTTGTGTAAGGGACAGACGGATGAAAACAGCGTGTCTTTCCATATGTTACGCTACCATCAGCAAAGGCAGCATAACTTAACCGAGAGGTTCATTTTAACCCTAGCAATTCCTTCCATACTGTTCTGTATGTAAGCCCAGCAGGTGAGAACAATTATAATTTCCTATTACAGCCTTGCAAATCAATCAGCAGACTATACTATTACCATCCATACCTGTACACCTTGATTTTACTTTCTGAATCAACATCATCTGCTTCTTTGCAAACTTGATGAGGTCATCTTTAGACAGGGAATCCAGCTGTAAAAAAAAAACCTTGTATAAAACATCTTTGTGGCGGTAAATATGTAACATATATCTCTTACCACAAAAAAAAATGAAAATAATTCACCTATGGTAATATGGAGAAAATGATCACAAAAATCATCTCATGTTTCTCTTCCAAAAATATATACTTTGTATTGTTGGGCTAAGACTGACATGGGAGAGCAGAATATTTTACATTTATAAGAGTTAACAAAGGTTTTTATGGTCTTCGCAAACAAAGTTAATTCTCTGAGTAATGAAGTTCCCCAGCGTACTTCCTGTATCAGTTTATCATGGTGAGCATTGAACAGGCCCACTGGGTACACTATGCAGGATATGTTTGCAAACTGATTCCTTCTATAGACCTGTGAGGTGCTGTGTATGCCGACTAACAACCCAAAGCACTATTCTCCTTTTTTAATCCATTAGTCCCAACATTTTCTTAGAGGAAGTAGTAAAAGAATGAGTCAGAGATAATAACACTAAATGAAGGTCACACATTCCAACAGCGCTCTCAGCCAGCCAGTTTCTTATAATAAATAAATATATATATATATATATATATATATATATATATACACACACACACATATTCATTTACCTTGGACTTCCCTGCTCCATTGGAAGCTGGTGATGAGACATCCTGCCCGGTGTCCTGAAAAAAACAATTATAGATTATATATCTTATATCAAGTCACTTCTACCCATATCAATAAACATTACAGAAAAATTTGCTAACATGTATTTTTTTATTCTTATAATGAAAGATGCTGTAAAGATCATTGAACAATCCTAATAATGATATTTGATTTAATTTACTTATATAGTTTTTCTGCTCTTATGAAGCACAGATTTCTGCAATATGGCTGGGATGTACCGTGCACACATGGAGGGCTGCACTCCACAATGTCCCGCATGCACAGAGAATCTATCACCCCTCTATACACCGTCCTTTTGATTGGCAGCAGCACTAGTTATAGACGGTGCTTAAAAGGTAGCCTACTAAAGTAATAAGGTTATAGTTTAGTTAGTTATGGTGTGAATGCATCTATAACACGGTGCCAGTGGTTTATTATGCACATAAAATATGCACTTTTAAAGGGAAACTATCAGCAGATATAGATACTTCTATATCCCCCTGTAGCACATAGGTGATGAGGGCAAGTTTCTCAACTATCTATGCTACCGTTTCCGTTATATTACGAGTTTAATCCCTATGCTAATAAGTCGCTTTGCTGCACTCGCCCCCATTGCCCTGCAACTACTCATTAGCACAGGGATTCAAGGATACTGTGCTGTGGATGAAGGTAAGAAACTTACCCTCATCCTCATCGACCCGTGCGCTATAGGGAAATGAGATTTATTCAGTAACGGGGTGTAGGATGTGAGCGCTCATCAGGGTGTATCACACATAATAAGCTTAGGTACACCACCTCAGTATTACAGCAATTAGATTTATTCAGTAACAGGGGGTTATAGGATATGCACTCTCATCAGAGTGTATCACACATAATAAGCTTAGATACATCATCTCAGTATTACAGCAATTAGATTTATTCAGTAACAGGGGGTGTAGGATGTGAGCTCTCATCAGAGTGTATCACACATAATAAGCTTAGATACACCACCTCGGTATTATAGCAATGAGATTTATTCAGTAACAGGGGGTGTAGGATGTGAGCGCTCATCAGGGTGTATCACACATGATAAGCTTAGATACACCACCTCGGTATTACAGCAATGAGATTTATTCAGTAACAGGGGGTGTAGGATGTGAGCGCTCATCAGGGTGTATCACACATAATAAGCTTAGATACATCACCTCGGTATTACAGCAATGAGATTTATTCAGAAACAGGGTGTAGGATGTGAGCGCTCATCACGGTGTATCACACATAATAAGCTTAGATACATCACCTCAGTATTATAACAATGAGATTTATTCAGTTGGGGGGGGGGATGTGAGCTCTCATCAGGGTGTATCACACATAATAAGCTTAGATACATCACCTCAGTATTATAACAATGAGATTTATTCAGTTGGGGGGGGGATGTGAGCTCTCATCAGAGAGTATCACACATGATAAGCTTAGATACACTAGCTCAGCACTTTAGTAATGCCACTCCTGATGAGAGATGAAGCAGTGATGGGTGCTCTCTTTAGAGAGTATCACACATCACAGCTTTAGATACACCAGCTCAGCATTACATGACGGACACGGAAGCCAGTGGCTGCTGCAGGAGGTAAGGTAACCCCGTGTACATAACACTCAGCTACACCCACCCGGGACCCAGCAGCAGCCCGCACACACATCTCACGGGGGCAGCGCAGCCCTCCAAGGGTCTCACCTCCATTTCCGCAATTCTTCTAACACTAGATCCGGTAGATGCTATTTCCAAGTGAATCACTAGATCCTGGTTAGGTGAAGGACCTTTGATGACGTCAGAATCATGTGATCGATCACATGGCTTGAAGGGGGCAGGCAGCGTAGTGTCAGCAAGAGGATGGGCAGAACAGGCTTTACACCTCCGCATCCCGGCCAGACAGGTTACCGTGTGCTGGGACCGTGTGCAGAACGGACTGTTCACATTCCTTCACACGTATACCGCGGCCTCAGCACACCTCTGTATTGGCAGGTGACATTTGGTCTGGTAAAAGCTTTTGGTGATAGAAAGCGTCACTAACCTTCCTGTGCTGTTCCTCATGTTATTCAGGGCTGAAGATGGATTCTTATTCACAGGACTTTCCTTTTTTTAGCCATTATTCTTACTGAAAAATAATAATAATAATAACCTCCCCATAAGTGAGGAGCCCTGAGGAGATGGAGATAAACATGGCCAAAAGGAGCCCATAGGTGGCATAAAGATGGGCATCAAAGTGAAAACACCAAATTCTGTTTTAATAAAATTGACTTTGGGGAACCCCCGCATCACACTGATAATACACAGAGAGGGACCCCGCATCACACTGATACTACACAGAGAGGGACCCCGCATCACACTGATACTACACAGAGAGGGACCCCGCATCACACTGATACTACACAGAGAGGGGCCCGTATCACACTGATACTACACAGAGAGGGGGGAGACCCCACATCACACTGATACTACACAGAGAGGGACCCCGCATCACACTGATAATATACAGAGAGGGGGGAGACCCCACATCACACTGATAATATACAGAGAAGGGGGACCCCGCATCACACTGATACTACACAGAGAGGGGGGACCCCGCATCACACTGATACTACACAGAGAGGGACCCCGCATCACACTGATACTACACAGAGAGGGACCCCGCATCACACTGATACTACACAGAGAGGGACCCCGCATCACACTGATACTACACAGAGAGGGACGCCACATCACACTGATACTACACAGAGAGGGACCCCGCATCACACTGATACTACACAGAGAGGGACGCCACATCACACTGATACTACACAGAGAGGGGGGACCCCGCATCACACTGATACTACACAGAGAGGGACCCCGCATCACACTGATAATACACAGAGAGGGACCCCGCATCACACTGATACTACACAGAGAGGGACCCCGCATCACACTGATACTGCACAGAGAGGGACCCCGCATCACACTGATACTACACAGAGAGGGACCCCGCATCACACTGATACTACACAGAGAGAGGTGACCCCGCATCACACTGATAATACACAGAGAGGGACCCCGAATCACGCTGATACTACACACAGAGAGGGACCCCCGCATCACACTGATACTACACAGAGAGGGGGGACCCCCGCATCACACTGATGATACACAGAGAGGGACCCCGCATCACACTGATACTACACAGAGAGGGACCCTGCATCACACTGATACTACACAGAGAGAGGGGACCCTGCATCACACTGATACTACACAGAGAGAGGGGACTCTGCATCACACTGATACTACACAGAGAGGGACCCCGCATCACACTGATACTACACAGAGAGGGGGAACCCTGCATCACACTGATACTACACAGAGAGGGGGGACCCTGCATCACACTGATGATACACAGAGAGGGACGCCCCGCATCACACTGATACTACACAGAGAGGGACCCCGCATCACACTGATGATACACAGAGAGGGACCCTGCATCACACTGATACTACACAGAGAGAGGGGACCCTGCATCACACTGATACTACACAGAGAGGGACCCCGCATCACACTGATACTACACAGAGAGGGGGGACCCTGCATCACACTGATACTACACAGAGAGGGGGGACCCTGCATCACACTGATGATACACAGAGAGGGACCCTGCATCACACTGATACTACACAGAGAGAGGGGACCCTGCATCACACTGATACTACACAGAGAGAGGGGACCCTGCATCACACTGATACTACACAGAGAGAGGGGACCCTGCATCACACTGATACTACACAGAGAGGGACCCCGCATCACACTGATACTACACAGAGAGGGACCCCGCATCACACTGATGATACACAGAGAGGGACCCCGCATCACACTGATACTACACAGAGAAGGACCCTGCATCACACTGATACTACACAGAGAGAGGGGACCCTGCATCACACTGATACTACACAGAGAGAGGGGACCCTGCATCACACTGATACTACACAGAGAGGGACCCCGCATCACACTGATACTACACAGAGAGGGGGAACCCTGCATCACACTGATACTACACAGAGAGGGGGGACCCTGCATCACACTGATGATACACAGAGAGGGACGCCCCGCATCACACTGATACTACACAGAGAGGGACCCCGCATCACACTGATGATACACAGAGAGGGACCCTGCATCACACTGATACTACACAGAGAGAAGGGACCCTGCATCACACTGATACTACACAGAGAGGGACCCCGCATCACACTGATACTACACAGAGAGGGGGGACCCTGCATCACACTGATACTACACAGAGAGGGGGGACCCTGCATCACACTGATGATACACAGAGAGGGACGCCCCGCATCACACTGATACTACACAGAGAGGGACCCCGCATCACACTGATGATACACAGAGAGGGACCCTGCATCACACTGATACTACACAGAGAGAGGGGACCCTGCATCACACTGATACTACACAGAGAGGGACCCCGCATCACACTGATACTACACAGAGAGGGACCCCGCATCACACTGATACTACACAGAGAGGGACCCCGCATCACACTGATACTACACAGAGAGGAACCCCGCATTACACTGATAATACACAGAGAGGGACCCCGCATCACACTGATACTACACAGAGAGGGACCCCGCATCACACTGATACTACACAGAGAGGGACCCCGCATCACACTGATAATACACATCCAGGCTGCTACTACTGCACCCCCTAGAGCAGGGGTGGGGAACCTCCGGCCCGCGGGCCGCATCCGGCCCCTGAGACCTCCCGATGCGGCCCGCGGCCCGCAGCTCCCCTGTGATGTGCGCCGCTCTGCTGGGGAAGAAGCCGGCATACACCGCATCCTCCGGTGTCTGTGACAGCTGGCGGACACCGGAGGATGCTGTCTGTGCCGGCTTCTTCCCCAGCAGAGCGGCGCGTGTCTTTAGTCTCTTGCGGGCCGCGCGCGATGACGTCATTTCATTGCGCGCCGCCTGCAGGAGAAGACCGGCACAGAGGACCTGGGAGAGAAGAGGACCTGGACTGCGTGGGAGCGGAGGTAAGGTGAGTGGGATGTTTATTTTTTTATTTGGGAGTTAACTAGGATCCCAGGGACATGATTGATGGGGGGGGGGGGACAACTAGGCTACCAGGGACATGACTGATGGGGGGGACAACTAGGCTACCAGGGACATGACTGATGGGGGGGGGGACAACTAGGCTACCAGGGACATGACTGATGGGGGGGACAACTAGGCTACCAGGGACATGACTGATGGGGGGGGGGACAACTAGGCTACCAGGGACATGACTGATGGGGGGGACAACTAGGCTACCAGGGACATGACTGATGGGGGGGGGACAACTAGGCTACCAGGGACATGACTGATGGGGGGGACAACTAGGCTACCAGGGACATGCCTGATGGGGGGGGAATAACTAGGCTACCAGGGACATGCCTGATGGGGGGGGGAATAACTAGGCTACCAGAGACATGACTGATGGGGGGGGGGGGGGAATAACTAGGCTACCAGGGACATGCCTGATGGGGGGGAATAACTAGGCTACCAGAGACATGACTGATGGGGGGGGAATAACTAGGCTACCAGGGACATAACTGATGGGGGGGGGGGGACAACTAGGCTACCAGGGACATGCCTGATGGGGGGGACAACTAGGCTACCAGGGACATGACTGATGGGGGGGGGACAACTAGGCTACCAGGGACATGACTGATGGGGGGGGGACAACTAGGCTACCAGGGACATGACTGATGGGGGGGGACAACTAGGCTACCAGGGACATGACTGATGGGGGGGGACAACTAGGCTACCAGGGACATGACTGATGGGGGGGACAACTAGGCTACCAGGGACATGACTGATGGGGGGACAACTAGGCTACCAGGGACATGCCTGATGGGGGGGGAATAACTAGGCTACCAGAGACATGACTGATGGGGGGGGGGAATAACTAGGCTACCAGGGACATGACTGATGGGGGGGGGGGACAACTAGGCAACCAGGGACATGACTGATGGGGGGGACAACTAGGCTACCAGGGACATGACTGATGGGGGGGGGACAACTAGGCTACCAGGGACATGACTGATGGGGGGACAACTAGGCTACCAGGGACATGCCTGATGGGGGGGGAATAACTAGGCTACCAGGGACATGCCTGATGGGGGGGGGAATAACTAGGCTACCAGAGACATGACTGATGGGGGGGGGGGGGGGGGAATAACTAGGCTACCAGGGACATGCCTGATGGGGGGGAATAACTAGGCTACCAGAGACATGACTGATGGGGGGGGAATAACTAGGCTACCAGGGACATAACTGATGGGGGGGGGGGGGACAACTAGGCTACCAGGGACATGCCTGATGGGGGGGACAACTAGGCTACCAGGGACATGACTGATGGGGGGGGGGACAACTAGGCTACCAGGGACATGACTGATGGGGGGGGACAACTAGGCTACCAGGGACATGACTGATGGGGGGGGACAACTAGGCTACCAGGGACATGACTGATGGGGGGGGGGACAACTAGGCTACCAGGGACATGACTGATGGGGGGGACAACTAGGCTACCAGGGACATGACTGATGGGGGGGGACAACTAGGCTACCAGGGACATGCCTGATGGGGGGGAATAACTAGGCTACCAGAGACATGACTGATGGGGGGGGGGGGAATAACTAGGCTACCAGGGACATGCCTGATGGGGGGGAATAACTAGGCTACCAGAGACATGACTGATGGGGGGGGAATAACTAGGCTACCAGGGACATAACTGATGGGGGGGGGGACAACTAGGCTACCAGGGACATGCCTGATGGGGGTTAACTAGGCTACCAGGGACATGCCTGATGGGGGGGGGGGAATAACTAGGCTACCAGGGACATGCCTGATGGGGGGGGGGGACAACTAGGCCACCAGGGACATGACTGATGGGGGGGACAACTAGGCTACCAGGGACATGACTGATGGGGGGGACAACTAGGCTACCAGAGACATGACTGATGGGGGGGGACAACTAGGCTACCAGGGACATGACTGATGGGGGGGGGACAACTAGGCTACCAGGGACATGACTAATGGGGGGATAACTAGGCCACCAGGGACATGACTGATGGGGGAGACAACTAGGCTACCAGGGGCATGACTGATGGGGGGGACAACTAGGCTACCAGAGACATGACTGATGGGGGGGGAATAACTAGGCTACCAGGGACATGCCTGATGGGGGTTAACTAGGCTACCAGGGACATGACTTGGGGGTTAACTAGACTACAAGGGGCATCACTGGGGGTTAACTACAATAGCAGGGGCACTAGGGGAACAATACTATGCCTTGTCCTGGGTGCTGCAAACCCCCGCTACTAACTGCCGCGCACGGTATGCGGCCCTCGAATGATTTTATTAATGCCCGACCGGCCCTCGACATGGAAAAGGTTCCCCACCCCTGCCCTAGAGCTACGCCACTGCTTGCAAGCTGTCCTCATATTTTCAGTTATCTATTGAAACAAATGCAGTTTTTTAACCTCTTAATTTTTTTTCCGGTCATTCTTAGAAACAAATTTAATTTTTTAGGTTGTTCTATGTGTCCAGTTTACTCTTCTGGATATTATTCCAGCTCCTCCTATCATAGATAGATATAAAAATTAACCCAAACATCTCCCACTGACTTAAATGGAGTTTGAGTTCGACTTAAACCTTGAACCGAATGCCCTACAGTTTGAGGTTTGATAAGTCTAAATTTAGATGTTGACCCCTCTCTATGGAGAAAAAGTCAAATACCCAGGATAAAGGATGGTTTTTAAATATATCTAGAGTTGTAACCTGCAGTATTACCAACTCGTCACTTATAAATCACGGACACAGATAAGACATTGTATCATGATTATAAGTCTGGATAAATGGCCCAAGTTTTATTATGGTAATCACATTTTATAGACAGAATATGGTAGGCCAGTCCATAAATGGTCAGTAGCATCCTGTACTGCGCAGTCAAGGTAACACAATGTTTTATTATTTAAAAATTGTTTATAGATAAGAGTCTCTCCTTCGTTCCTTGGGTATTGTGACTATAAATGATAACTTTCCAGGAGCTGTTCTCATTGACGTGCTTCCAGCATTCCTCTTCTTCATCCAGAACATCTCTCTGTCACCCTCTGATCACGCTCTGATCACGCTCTGATCATCTCCAGTCTCTTCAGAGGGCAGTATATATAGGTGTAGTGATATAGGTACGGTGCAAGTAGGTAAAATCCCAATACCTGGCCTTATCAGGTTCGACACGAACTCAAACATTTTACTGTTTGCTCATCACTACTCAGAACTGGAAGAAGGAGACTGAATAGATAATAACAAGTATGGAAGGAATTGTTAGGGCTGTATTACATGGCCTGATCACCAGTGTAAATTCTTACAGAGCCTATTACAAGGCTCGAGTATCATGCAGCAAGGGCTGCACATACATTGTTAGCAATGTCTGTGCGGCCCTTGCCTTTAGTGTAAAATAATAAAGTATATACCTACCTGTCCATGCTCCCTGTTTCTTCTGTCAGCTCCCCGGTACCTTCCTGGCTTCTGCCCACTGGTCTCTGAAGTAACAGGCTGCTTAGCCAATCACTAGCCGCAGCACGGTCACGTCTTGCACAGTGATTGGCTGAACGGCCTGTCACTTCAGAGACCGGCTTTAAAGATCCAGCGGCGGCAGGCAGAAGCCAGGAAGATACCAGAGGCACCAGGGAACATGGACAGGTGTGTATAAACTTTAGTATTTTCTTTACACAATCATCAGCTGTCTGACGCACATCGCTATTACACGTAGCAATGCACAGTCAGTGGCCAGTGATTTTTAGGCAGGACCAAAAGACATGATCAGCCGATAAATGTTGTCATTAGCTGATTGATGTCTTTATTACACAGAGTCAGACCTGGGCTCCAACTGAGGGTGGAATACCAGGGAGGATACATGGCGCCAGCCAGAAGAACCGGGCGGGTCGGAGGGTGAATGCAGTAGCGTAGCTACCGTAGAGGCAGGGTAGGCAGTTGCTATGGGGCCCAGTGCAGGAGGGGGGCCTGGGGGAGAAGGTAAGAGCATGTGTCCTTCTGCTTAACCCCTTATGTACTCCAGTGTGTAAGTGACCCAGTGTTTACTTACATGCTACAACACAAAAAAGGGTTAACTAGCAGAAGACAGAGATCTCTGCTTTACTGTACTGATAACCCCTAATCTCTGTTCTCCAGCTGTGCAATCAAGTAGGAAAGGAAAATGTGCAGAGCTCCATGCAGAGGTCAGGGGCTATCAGTGCACCAGCAGTAAAGCAGATATCTCTTTGTCTTCTGAACATTGGGTCACTTACACACACAAATGCAGTACGTAAGGGGTTAAGCAGAAGGTAGTCTGCTCCTGCACCTATGTATTTAACCATAAGGCTCCTAATGGGTCCTTATAGGTAATAACAGTGGACTGACATAGCAAGCATCCATTGGCTCTCTGCTCTACAAATCACTCTTGTGGCCATAGTTGCCAACAGTCCCGGATTCTGAGGAGATAGCCCGGCAAAATCATTTCCCGTGTATGTCCCAGGAAGCCCCGCCCCCTTCAAGCGTGAGTGATGTCAGTGATAGCTTTTTTTTGTTTTAAATACAGATGAAGGGACAAGAGGATGCTGAAGGGGGTACTGGTATGATGATGAAGGGACAGGAGAAGGATGAAGGGAGAAGTAGTATGATGATGGAGGGGCAGGAGGATGAGAGGGGTAGTAGTATGATGATGGAGGGGGAAGGAGGATTAGAGGGGTAGTACTATGATGATGGAAGGGCAGAAGGATGAAGGGGCTAGTAGTATGGTGATGGAGGGGCAGGAGGATGATGAAGGGGTAGTAATATAATGATGGAGGGGCAGGAGGATGAAGGGGGTAGTAGTATGATGATGGAGGGGAAGGAGGATTAGAGGGGGTAGTACTATGATGACGGAAGGGCAGGAGGATGAAGGGGGTAGTAGCATGATGATGGAGGGACAGGAGGATGATGAAGGGGTAGTACCAGGCTCGGACTGGCCTACAGGGAAGCAGGGGAATCCCCCTCTTTGGTGGGCCCTTAAACAGGAGGTGGGCTTCCCTGTCTAGCAGCTCCAGGATGACATATAATCCTAACACTGCTGCACATGCCTTTCATCTATACAAATAAATATTATTATTATTATTATTATTATTATTATTAAAATTATTATTACCTCTATCTAGTAATCTGGGTTTTCATCATATTATATAGAGGCAAGAAGTGACAGGGGTGACAAGCAGCAGCATGTAGTATGTAGATTTAGTGCAGCCCCTCTCCTTTCCCCTGGGACCATCCTGCTCTATGTGCTGCTGCTGGCAGTCAGGACACAGGAAGGGAGGAGGGAGAGGGGCTGCAGCCTGCCCAGTGTGGCCCCAAGGCTGAAAATCTGACAGCATGTGAGCTGTACCTGGTGCTTTCCTGTACCTGAGGTAAATTTGTGTGTGTGGACATGACGTTTGTATATTTTGTGAGTCTGTATGGTGCATGTTTGTGTATTATTTATGCGTTTATGTAATGTGCATTTGTTTATATGTGTAGATGTGTGTATTCTGCATGTGTGTGTGTGTGTGTGTGTAGGTACTATGTATGCAAATAGATCATTTCTATATATCTGTGTATGGTGAGTGTGTGTGTGTGTGTGTGTGTATGTGTGTGTGTGTACTATGTATGGATATAGGTAATGTGCATTTCTTTATATCTGTGTATGCATTATGTATATTTGTATATAATATGTATGTACATGTTATGTGCACTCACTTGTAACTCCCCCTCCCACACCTAAACCTGCTACGGACTCAGCTTCCAGGTGTCAAGTAAGCAGGGAGGGAGGAGAGAGATTTTTTAGCTTGTAGCTATTCAGGAGCTTGGAGAAGCCTTTTTATCTCTTTGTATAGGAGAATAAAAAATTGTCTATGCTATAGAAGCACAGACAAATATATTTAAGGTACCTTATGTCTTCTTTACCTAACAGCATCTAACAGTGTCAGCAGTTGGGAACATGCATTACAGCTGAAAGATTCCCTTTTAGGGTACCTTCACATGTATAGCATGCGCAGCGGATATCACGCTATGAGTTTGCAGCTAAATCTGCAATGGAGGAAGGGCTGACTGCAAAGCATTATGGGGAACAGGGCCGTATTTACCACTAGGCACCCGTGGTCCGGTGCCTAGGGCAGCACCTTGCAGGGGGGCAGCACCAGGGAGCAGTGGGAAAAAAATACCTTTTTTTTTTTTAGTCTCCCACCTCCTGGTCAGACTTGACAGTAAATCTGGTGACTTTTTGAGGGGGGTGTGGTAGGTATGTTCAGGTCTGCTATGGCTGTGAAGCCTGGAGCTATTACCTACCAATCTACCAATCCTGTGGTGAGAATTACTTCGGACAACATGCAGACGGCTCTAATCATTGATCCAATGTGGAAATTTATGTTATAAGCCGTTAAAAACCATGAAAATGTGATTCAATGTTCAAGTAAAGAAAGGCATGTGGCCAAAACCATGCTCCCCCACGCTGGGGAGTCTTCAGGTTTTGTGCCTAGGGCAGCAGCAGCTGTTAATACGGCCCTGATGGGGAAGCCCGATGTCATGTGTTTTCAGTCATCATCATAAGCTTCACAGCAATGGAGTAGATTTATCAACCTGCCAGAGACAAAACACAGTCTGATTCGCCTATAGCAACAAATCACAGCTCATCTTTCATATCTTAACAAACTCTTATAAAATGAAAGCTGAGCTCTGATTGGTTGCTATGGGCTGCTATAGACTGTCTAAGTTGCGCATGGCAACCAATAACAGTTCAGCTTTTATTCTACCAGAGTAATTTGAGAAAGGAAAGCTGAGCTGTGATTGGTTGCTAGGGGCCACATCAAACCATATTATTTAGTGTTCTTAGTGTGGCCTAATCATAAGCTGTTTGTTCGGTCACAAGTGTGTTTAGTGGCCTCTGCAGAAAAGCGCATCACCAGTCATTAATGGGTTAATGCTTCAGATGTGTTTACCTGCAGTAACCATGGCAACTGTGCACTGTGATGACAAGCGCTGATGTCATAAAGAAGGTTCCATAAAGCAATGGACCGCGCCCTGATCAGTGCCATCTTGGATGCGCCAGAGGACCTTCAGCTTGACTTCTTTACTGCCCCCTACCCTTGGATTTGGAGGTTCTAGCAGGGGAAAAGGGGTGATCTGCTTTAGACTTCCCCTTCATCGAGTCTCCACCTTCTTGAGAAGTGGACCTGGATCTGTGAGGGAGAAGAGATACATCCGCCATCAATAAGGTGACAGATATTACAGCCAGATTTCTCTCTCATCCAGTTTATTATATTTATAGTATGGTATTACCCTCTAAGCTCAGAGGAGGGGCAACTCTCCAGCCATGGCTCCCTCGAGGTTTCCCCCACAGGGGGTTTTGTCTCGTCTGAGTGCTGGAGGGTGACTCTTTGTGAGTCGAGGGTCTGCCATTTTCAGTGTCATGTAATTTTAAATAAAATTGGCACCCTTTGACACCTGATTACAATGTGTTATGTCTTTATTTTGCATTCTTTGGTTTAACTTATTATGCTTGGGAGTTTGGGATCCATCACATATTGCAAAATCATAAAGCTGGACATCTGCCTGCTACACAGATCCATCAGCTGCACAATGAGCGCAAGTAGGACGGAGCAGTGGCTAGAAGAGCTCCTGCATGTATGTGCATATCCCTGGACTAAAGGGGCACTCAAATCTTGAAGAAAAAAAATGCATTTCAAGGTGTATACCAACATCTGCTAGGTTTGTCAAGGTTTTTTTCAAGTGACAGGGTCACACCAATCATAGCTTATCATAGCAAAACGGACACCACCATAAATATACATCATGTATATGTTGCAGGGCCAGGACAAAGGGTAGGCAGGGGTAGGCATGATGGCCTAGGGCGCAAAATGACAGGGGGCGCAATCTGGATGGGTAAGTAATCTACTTACCCATGCATGCTGCCCACTGTAGGGCTGGCATCAGCGCCCCCTGCCCCCTTGTTTGATGCTGGTTATATTTGGTATATGTAGGGTGGGCCCCTAGAATCAAATTCCCTGGTGGGCCCATGGTACCCCAGTCCAACACTGGGTAGTACTATGATGATGGAAGGGCAGAAGGATGAAGGGGTTAGTAGTATGATGACAGAGGGGCAGGAGGATGATGAAGAGGTAGTAATATGATTATGGAGGATCAGTAGGATGAAGGGGGTAGTAGTATGATGATATGGGGTGCAGCTGCATCATATGGATACAAACTACCAGTATGTACAGTCAGTCAGTAGAATGCTATCTCTGAGTCTCAGCCTGCTCTGAGTGGGGTGTGTAACATACTGGGAACCTGAAAATGGGGTGTGTAATATACTGGAAAACTGAAAATGGGGTGTGTTATATACTGGGGACCTGATACTGGGGTGTATAATATACTGGGGACCTAATACTGGGGTGTATAATATACTGGGGACCTCATACTGGCATGTGTAATGCTCCCTTTTTGTTGTTCTGACTGTAAATTCCAACTGGAAAATTTTGAACCCACACCCATGATAGGCAACACCCCACCGAGACCACATCCACAATAAGCCACACCCCTTTTAAAGTGTCTCTGGAAAAACTATGCTTGTGGCTGAAGTCAGGATTCTGCCTCTGGCCGCAAAAGATTCTGGGGGAGATTTATCAAACATGGTGTAAAGTGAAACTGGCTCAGTTGCCCCTAGAAACCAATCAGATTCCACTTTTCATTTTCCAAGTAGTCTATGAAGAAAGAAAAGTGGAATCTGATTGGTTGCTAGGGGCAACTGAGCCAGTTTCACTTTACACTTTACATGTTTAATAAATCTCCCCTTTTATTTTTGGCCACATCACAGAGCATACACTATATATATATGCAGTGCTTTGTGTTGTGACTAGGGGAGGGAGGCCCCTAAAATTTTTTGCTATGGGGCCCCGTGAATCCTAGCTATGCCCCTGGGTGAATGAACAGGGATTGTCTGGA
Source organism: Dendropsophus ebraccatus (assembly GCF_027789765.1). NCBI lineage: Eukaryota > Metazoa > Chordata > Amphibia > Anura > Hylidae > Dendropsophus > Dendropsophus ebraccatus. The sequence continues at coordinate 106,493,930 of NC_091458.1, forward strand.
TTGCACAGGGAATGTGATTACGGGTGTACAGGCAGGGCTGTATTAACAGCTGCTGCTGTCCTAGGCAATAAACCTGAAGACGCCCCATCTTCACGCACCTATTGGCGATACCAGACCTGACCAATACCACCATACTCCCCACCCCCGTGGAAAAGACACCAGGTTGTTACTGAATTCTCTCCTAAATGGCCGATACCACATTCATTCTTAAAGGGCCATTATTGAATTTGCTCTTAAAGGGCCGGTACTGAATTCACGCTCAAGTAAGTCAGCACCAAAGTTTCTCTTAAAGGGCCGGTACCGCAATAACTTTTAAAGGACCAGTATTGAATTTACTTTTAAAGGGCTGGTACTAAATTTCCTCTGAAATCAGCTCTGGGACCACACTGTATGAGGCAGGCAAACACCGCCAGCTCACCTAATACACCCTTCATGGACCCATGACAAAAATATATGGGTCGTTAAAGTTTCTCTTAAAGCGACGCTCTGGAAGTTCCTGTTAAAGGGGCACTCTTTTTATTATTTTTAATTATTATCATTATCGTCATTATTAATAATATTAAATACTATTTACAAAGTGATAACTGTATGTTTTAGTAAAACTAAATAACATAATCCTCTCCCATGTATCAAATAAAATGCCATACAGAGGACACATTTAGTACATTATAGATAACTTTACGCACTTTCAGACAGACAACCTTCCTCCTTGGAGTCTCACACACCATCATATAGCTATTCACACCCACAGTCAGTATATGCTTCAGTTGTGTGCTCCTCACGTGGAACTGTCTTTATTGATCCAGAGGCTTCTTGCATCTGTTAATTCTACAACTTCTTGGATTCCTCTTGTGACATCCTGCTGTGGCTTTCCTGATGGAAGAGCTCCTTTCATCTGTTTAGATGTCATCAAGAACTGACAGCGCTATTAACCAGAAAAAATACCAACCCCCTCCCCAGTAACAGGGGGACTTATCCAGATTGCAGAACAGTGCTGCTTCCTCCTTACCTTCAGCATCTAATGGAGTAAACCAAGGTAGTTTTGAGTGTGTAATATTTGAAAGGGTCACTGTCATTAAAATTAACTTTTGACATGTCATCAGGCATGTCGAAGGTTATTGATCACAGTGGGTTTCACGCTCTGACCCACTGTAATCAAGAGATATAGGCTACATTTAAACATTCTGTAGGGCTTTCTTTAGCTAGGGACCTGTAGATGTGCATCTCTAGTCCTCTGCAATGCATGCACCCATTTATAGAAGAATAGTGCTCTGTGCCGCAATTGTGGGTCTGTACTGTGGCCTGGCACTTTTATTGGGGCACGAATCACATCCCTGTAACATGTACAGACATGTGAAGGAGCCATTCAAATAAATGGGTCCGCAGTTTGTTCTTAATTCACAGACATGACACAGGCATAGCCAAAGAGGGAGCAGAGCAGCAGTGCAATCACCTCTCCGGCCAATGGCAAATTTTGACATTGTAGCCTCATACACTTACATAATTGTTATTAGCCAATCAGAAGATTTACATACCTCCCAACCGTCCCGGATTTCGCGGGACAGTCCCGTTTTCGGGGTGCTGTCCTGCGGTCCCGGAACAGCCCCCCGTGTCCCGCATTATATGTGGCCCCAGCGAAAAAAACAATAAATCAGTAACTCATCTGTCCGCCGGTCCCAGCAGCTCCTCTCCCGGCAGGGCGTGCACTCCCATCATCCTCCGGGGCGGGCAGCGGGGGACAGAGACACTGACTGTGCCGAAAGTGACCTGCAGCCTCTATCATGAATCACTTCCGGCACAGTCAGTGTCTCTGTACTCCGCTACCCGCCCCGGAGGATGACGGGAGTGCGCGCTCTGCCGGGAGAGGAGCTGCTGGGACCGGAGGACAGGTGAGTTACTGGTTTATTGTTTTTTTCCGCTCGGGCCACACAAATGGGGGGTATTGGCTACTCTGTGGGGCGCTATATGGGGGATTGGCTACTATATGGGGGGATTGGATAATATGTGGGGCACTATATGGGGGATTGGCTACTATGTGGGGCATATATGGGGGCATTGGCTACTATGTGGGGCATATTTGGGGGCATTGGCTACTATGTGGGGCATATATGGGGATTGGCTACTATGTGGGGCACTATATGGGGGATTGGCTACTATGTGGGGCATATATGGGGGCATTGGCTACTATGTGGGGCATATATGGGGGATTGGCTACTATGTGGGGCACTATATGGGGGATTGGCTACTATGTGGGGCATATATGGGGGCATTGGCTACTATGTGGGGCATATATGGGGGCATTGGCTACTATGTGGGGCATATATGGGGGATTGGCTACTATGTGGGGCACTATATGGGGGATTGGCTACTATGTGGGGCATATAAGGGGGATTGGCTACTATGTGGGGCATATATGGGGGCATTGGCTACTATGTGGGCACTCTATGGGGGTTTGGCTACTATGTGGGGCACTCTATGGGGGATTGGCTACTATGTGGGGCACTATATGGAGGGATTGGCTACTATGTGGGGCACTATATGGGGATTGGCTACTATGTGGGGCGCTATATGGGGATTGGCTACTATGGGGGGCACTATAATGGGGGATTGGATACTATGTGGGGCACTATATGGGGGGATTGGCTACTATGTGGGCATATATGGGGATTGGCTACTATGTGGGGCACTATATGGGGGCATTGGCTACTATGTGGGGCACTATATGGGGGATTGGATAATATGTGGGGCACTATATGGGGCATTGGCTACTATGTGGGGCACTATATGGGGATTGGCTACTATGTGGGGCACTATATGAGGGGATTGGATACTATGTGGGGCAATATATGGGGGATTGGCTACTATGTGGGGCACTATATGGGGATTGGCTACTATGTGGGCACTATATGGGGGGATTGGATACTATGTGGGGTACTATATGGGGATTGGCTACTATGTGGGGCACTATATGGGGCATTGGCTACCATGTGGGGCACTATATGGGGGTATTGGCTACTATGTGGGCACTCTATGGGGGTTTGGCTACTATGTGGGGCACTCTATGGGGGATTGGCTACTATGTGGGGCACTATATGGAGGGATTGGCTACTATGTGGGGCACTATATGGGGATTGGCTACTATGTGGGGCACTATATGGGGATTGGCTACTATGGGGGGCACTATAATGGGGGATTGGATACTATGTGGGGCACTATATGGGGGGATTGGCTACTATGTGGGCATATATGGGGATTGGCTACTATGTGGGGCACTATATGGGGGCATTGGCTACTATGTGGGGCACTATATGGGGCATTGGATAATATGTGGGGCACTATATGGGGCATTGGATACTATGTGGGGCACTATATGGGGATTGGCTACTATGTGGGGCACTATATGAGGGGATTGGATACTATGTGGGGCAATATATGGGGGATTGGCTACTATGTGGGGCACTATATGGGGATTGGCTACTATGTGGGCACTATATGGGGGGATTGGCTACTATGTGGGGTACTATATGGGGATTGGCTACTATGTGGGGCACTATATGGGGGCATTGGCTACCATGTGGGGCACTATATGGGGGCATAGGCTACTATGTGGGGCTCTATATGGGGGCATTGGATACTATGTGGGGCACTATGTGAGGGATTGAACACTATGTGGGGCACTATGTGGGGGATTGGATTCTATGTGGGGTACTATGTGGTGGACTGGGCACTATGTGGGGGATTGGATACTATGTTGGTCACTATATGGGGGCATTGGATACTATGTGGGGCACTATAATGGGGGATTTGATACTATATAGGGCATTTTTGGCGGGATTGGATACTGTATAGGGCACTATTCAGTCAGCAGCATGTGGTGACTGTAGGGGAGTGGCTATGGAGGGTTGCTATGGGGGCGTGGCTATGGAGGGTTGCTATGGGGGCGTGGCTATGGAGGGTTGCTATGGGGGCGTGGCTATGGGGACCGCGGCGCACATGTCCCTCTTTGCTCTTTGCAAAAGTTGGGAGGTATGGATTTAGTCGGTGAGTGGATTGCACAACCGCCATTCTAAATCTCCTGATCACACCTGATGACATGTCAAAAGTTTTTTTTTAGTCTCTTTAGGATTTGTTTGGGAGGATATGATGATATCCTAATGACATAGGTGTAACGACTGGAGTCGTGGATCTGCTGTACCACCGCTAGCAATGGTGTAAGCCGCACCAGGGAGCGGAGTCTAAGGGGCCGTTGGCCTTCACCAGTGCCAACGGCAAGGCAGGTTGGACTTGCTGCAGCAAGCAACCCCGAGGTGGCTATCCCTGGCTTGGCTTGCTAACGGCGCCAGGCTAGGTGCAGCTGGAGCCATGTAGGTAGACAGCAGGAACGCAGCAGGACTCATGGCTGGAACCACAGGCGGCAGGAACACTGAAGGCTGGGACCACATGCTAAGGGAAGCATGCAGAGGCACCAACAGGGAAGGTCGGCCCAGGTGTCTAATGTATAGTGGCGGTGATTGGTGCAACTAACCAATTAGGTTGTCCCTTTGAATTTGTGACAGTCAGCACACGTGCGCCCTAGGCGGCGGAGATGCATGCGCCAACCGGGACAGCAGGGAACATAGCGGGGGGAAGAAGAGGAGCGGCGGGGGCCCGAAGCACGAGACGCTGTGGCCGTGACAATAGGTAACATAACACAACTTGTCACCCTAAGATATATACCTTACTAGTATAGTGTAATCACTAATAGCACTGTGTAATAGCTTTAGTGTGCTTTTCCGTGCCTCACCACTGACAGTAAATGTAGATTATTATTAAAGGGGTTATCCAGTGATACAAAAACATGGCCACTTTCTTTCAGAGACAACACAACTCTTGTCTCCAGTTCAGATGCGGTTTGCATTTAAGCTCCATTCACTTCAATGGAACTGAGCAGCAAAACCCCGCCCAAGCTGGAGACAAGAGTGGGGCTGTCTCTGTAAGAAAGTGGCCATGTTTTTGTAGCGCTGGATAACCCCTTTAAGCCAACAGGATGAGAACACTATGATCAATGTTTCAGTATGTGGTAGTTGTTAATGTTCCAAATCTTGATCCCAGTACCCTCTGTTGTAACTGTATTCAACAATTCTGAATAAAGTGATTTTTATAAATGGGTAAATTGTAATTTTATTATTTCCACTCTTTAATATTACACATCTTTCCAATGTTTTAAAATACAGTAGAAGCCAAGACTCCATAAACTCCCTGAGAGAACCCAGCCTCACAGTTATAATTTCTCTCAGACCCACAGCGTCATTCTGGGCAATGACTAATGCTCATATTTCATTCTTGTAATTTCAAGTCTACCCTTGCAGTGTATCATGTGCTGCATACATAATTTGTGCTCTAGCAGCTCAGTAATTTCCCTTCTTATTCTAATGATTACATTTATCATGCAGTAACAAACCGTTATTTTTTAGCATATCGTATAATTTTATTAATTAAATATGCTTAAAGGGATCGGCAGACTATGAGACGCCGGAACATGATTGCTCCAACAGGCACAGTAATATAATGTCATTGCGCCTGCTGGAGGATCCCATCCCTGTGGCTCACAGACTGTAGGCCAGAAGATGGAAGGACTGCTCCATGCACAAATTTTATTATGTTCTGGTTTTGTCACGGCACGAGATGGGTCTATTATTATTATACTGGGGGTGGGGCTGTGCACAGCAGGGGGCATTAACACTATGCAGGAAGTGCCCAGCAGGCAGCATTATTAAAGTGTGGGGGTGCACAGCAGGGGCCATGATCACTAGGTGGGGATGCACAGCAGGGGGCATGATCACTATGTAGGGGTTGGGGGTGCACAGTAGGAGCATTATGACTATGTGGGGGGTGCACAGCAGGGGCATTATCACCATGTGGGGGCTCAAAGCAAAGGACATTATCACTATTTAGGGGTGCATAATAGGGCATTAGCACTATGTGGGGATGGGGGAACACAGCAGGATCATTATGTTGGGGGTGGGAGTACACAGCAGGGGCATTATCACTATGTAAATGGATTGGGGTGCACAGTAGAGGGCATTATTACAATGTGGGGGGTGCACAGCAAAGGCATTATCACTATGCAAGAAAGGAGAACACAGCAGGATCATTATCACTGTTGGAGGTGGGGGTGCGCAGCAGGGGCACTCTCACCTTGTGAGGGGGCTTTGCACAGCAGATACTTTATGACCATGCGAGGCGGGAAGTCCCCTGGGGGACTTCTATATACACAGCACTGATCTCCCATTGAGATCAATGCTGTGTATATAATAGAGCAATGATCCATCAGATAAGTGTTCTATTATTCTGGTCTGCAGCAGACCAGGTGCACTGACTGCCGAGCCAGGATCAGCGTCATTCCGACGCTGAGCCCTGGCCAGCTCAGTAGAAGGGTCTCCCCTCCGCGATCGCTTTGACAACTGCATTTAAACAGTTAATTAGCCGGGAATGGCGAACGGCCGCGCCAGCTAATACCCGTGGTCCCTGGCTGCACATAGCAACTGGGGACCGCGGGCTGCAAAGGATAGGGGACATATCAGATTTTAAATTAATAAGAACAGATGCTACACTTGATCGTAGCCAAAAGGCCGAGAAGCAGTGTTTTTTTTTTATTTGGATGCTGTACGAATCTGACAGGAAAACAAATTGTGGCATGCTCCATCACATTCTTTATATGAAGGTAACATCTATGTATATATGGCATCTGACTGAGCTTGAATGGCAGCACATAGAAGCTGAATAGCTTCACTTAGGGAGGCATATGGCCACCAAGCATTGCTTTACAGGCTTCACACTTGGATGCATGTGCCCTATTTCAAAGCTACAATTAGCAAATTATATATATATATATATATATATATATATATATATATTAGGGATGGTCCTAATCTGCCGAGCTTCGGGTTCGTACGAACCTGATCTCTCGGCAATGATTCCCGCCGTCTTCCACCTCCGTGGAGAGGGTGAAGACAGCCGGAGGACCGCCTGGAAAACTGGGATACAGCCTATGGCTATATATATATATATATATATATATATATATATATATATATATATACACCGGCCACTTTATTAGGTACACCTGTCCAACTGCACGTTACCACTTAATTTCTAATTAGCCATGTAGACATGGTCAAGACAATCTCCTGCAGTTCAAACCGAGCATCAGTATGGGGAAGAAAGGTGATTTGAGTGCCTTTGAACGTGGTATGGTTGTTGGTGCCAGAAGGGCTGGTCTGAGTATTTCAGAAACTGCTAATCTACTGGGATTTTCACGCACAACCATCTCTAGGGTTTACAGAGAATGGTCCGAAAAAGAAAAAACATCCAGTGAGCGGCAGTTCTGTGGGCGGAAATGCCTTGTTGATGCCAGAGGTCAGAGGAGAATGGGCAGACTGGTTCCAGCTGATAGAAAGGCAACAGTGACTCAAATAGCCAACCGTTACAACCAAGGTAGGCAGAAGAGCATCTCTGAACGCACAGTACGTCGAACTTTGAGGCAGATGGGCTACAGCAGCAGAAGACCACAGCGGCTCCTTTCAGCTAAGAACAGGAAACTGAGGCTACAATTTGCACGAGCTCATCGAAATTGGACAGTAGAAGATTGGAAAAACGTTGCCTGGTCTGATGAGTCTCGATTTCTGCTGCGACATTCGGATGGTAGGGTCAGAATTTGGCGTCAACAACATGAAAGCATGGATCCATCCTGCCTTGTATCAACGGTTCAGGCTGGTGGTGGTGGTGTCATGGTGTGGGGAATATTTTCTTGGCACTCTTTGGGCCCCTTGGTACCAATTGAGCATCGTTGCAACGCCACAGCCTACCTGAGTATTGTTGCTGACCATGTCCATCCCTTTATGACCACAATGTACCCAACATCTGATGGCTACTTTCAGCAGGATAATGCGCCATGTCATAAAGCTAGAATCATCTCAGACTGGTTTCTTGAACATGACAATGAGTTCACTGTACTCCAATGGCCTCCACAGTCACCAGATCTCAATCCAATAGAGCATCTTTGGGATGTGGTGGAACGGGAGATTCGCATCATGGATGTGCAGCCGACAAATCTGCGGCAACTGTGTGATGCCATCATGTCAATATGGACCAAAATCTCTGAGGAATGCTTCCAGCACCTTGTTGAATCTATGCCACGAAGAATTGAGGCAGTTCTGAAGGCAAAAGGGGGTCCAACCCATTACTAGCATGGTGTACCTAATAAAGTGGCCGGTGAGTGTATATTATATATATATAACAAGAAAGAAAAAAGTGATGGCACTGCCTGGCTCTCCACTAGATGGCACTATCTCAGGCTGGGTCCGGTATGTGGTGGTGCTCAATCCGAAATAAACATGCTGTATGAACAATGAATAAAGGATAAAAGGAGGCACTCACCAGCAGTGTATTTAGACCATCCGGCTTTTATTGCTGTGCGCAGGGGGAGCGGGGGAGACAAGGTGTCTCCACCTTGTCTCCCCCGCTCCCCCTGCGCACAGCAATAAAAGCCGGATGGTCTGAATACACTGCTGGTGAGTGCCTCCTTTTATCCTTTATTCATTGTTCATTATATATATATATTCTCAGGGGTGATTCTAGCCTCTCTGCTGCCCGAGGCGAACTATAGAATGACGCCCCCCCCCCCCCGTCAATCCGCCCACATTATAATCCACTACTGCCCCCCCCCCCCACTGCTGTCCCCAATAAACATAATGTTTGGTCCCTTGCTGCACAGAGGATGTCAGGAGAGGAGGAGGCTGACTTTATAGGAGAGGTCCCAGCAGCACAGAGGATGTCACGAGAGGAGGGGGCTAATCCTATAGGAGAGGTCCCAGCAGCACAGAGGATGTCAGGAGATGAGGGTGCTAATCCTATAGGAGAGGTCCCAGCAGCACAGAGGATGTCAGGAGAGGAGGGTGCTAATCCTATAGGAGAAGTCCCAGCAGCACAGAGGATGTCAGGAGAGGAGGGTGCTGATCTTTTAGGAGATGGTCCCCCTCTTCCCCCCTTATAGATGGTCCCCCTCTTCCCCCCCTTATAGATGGTCCCCTCTCCCTTATAGATGGTCCCCCTCTCCCCCCCTTATAGATGGTCCCCCTCTCCCCCCTCCCTTATAGATGGTCCCCCTCTCCCCCCTCCCTTATAGATGGTCCCCCTCTTTCCCCTCCCTTATAGATGGTCCCCCTCTTCCTTCCTTATAGATGGTCCCCCTCTTCCCCCCCCTTATAGTTGGTCCCCCTCTTCCCTCTCTCCCCCCCTTATAGATGGTCCCCCTCTCCCCCCCCTTATAGATGGTCCCCCTCTTCCCCCCCCCTTATAGATGGTCCCCCTCTTCCCTCTCTCCCCCTCCCTTATAGATGGTCCCCTCTCCCTTATAGATGGTCCCCCTCCCCCCCTTATACATGGTCCCCCTCTCCCCCCTCCCTTATAGATGCCCCCTTATAGATGGTCCCCCTCTTTCCCCCTCCCTTATAGATGGTCCCCCTCTCCCCCTTATACATGGTCCCCCTCTTCCCCCCCCTTATAGACGGTCCCCCTCCCGCCCCTCCCTTATAGATGGTCCCCCCCTTATAGATGGTCCCCCTCTTTCCCCCCTCCCTTATAGATGGCCCCCCCCTTATAGATGGTCCCCCTCTTTCCCCCCTCCCTTATAGATGGCCCCCCCCTATAGATGGTCCCCCTCTTCCCTCTCCCCCTCCCTTATAGATGGTCCCCCCCCCTTATAGATCGTCCCCCTCTTTCCCCCCTCCCTTATAGATCGTCCCCCTCTTTCCCCCCTCCCTTATAGATGGCCCCCTTCCCCCCCCTACCTTATAGATGGTCCCCCTCTCCCCCCCCCCCCCCCCTGCACAGCAGATAAAACAAAAACAAAAAACAGCACACAACTCACCTGCCCTCCGTTCCCCCGTCGAGCCTCTCTGGTCTGGTCCCGGCTGATGTGCGGCTGCCCGGGGTGTCCCGTCCTGTCCCCGGCAGCGCGCGCATCACAGAGCTCCCCGTGCGCCTGTGCCTGTGACTTCCGGCGCACGGGGAGCTCTCTGATGCGCGCGCTGCCGGGGACAGGACTGGACACCCCGGGCAGCCGCACATCAGCCGGGGGACTAAGGCTGCATTCCCACGTTCCGTGATCCTGACGGATCACGGACGTGGAATGCATGTACTGGAGCCCCCCCGCCCCCGGGAAGTATCTGTAATGAGATGCTGTGAGCGGGGGAGACTGTATTCATAAGCGCCGCGCTGTACTAAATCAGCCGCGCGCTTATGAATACAGTCTCCCCCGCTCACAGCATCTCATTACAGATACTGCCCGGGGGCGGGGGGGCTCCAGTACATGGTACAGTCAGGGCCGTTTTAATACATTGGTGGGCCCAGTGCACAGCCCTCAAGAGTGGGCCCCCCCCCCTTACCTTTCTGCACATTGTATAATGTACTGAATTTGCCCCCACACTGTATCAAGAGCCCCAATACATACAGTAGTTACCTTATAACACTATTTCCACCATTCAGTGATTACATATTACATAAAAACTGCACTAAACAAAACAGAAAGATATCACCATTGATACCATTACATAATACCGCCACACCATGACCCCTATCAGTACAAGCCTATAACAGAGTGAAGTTACATCCAGTGACTCACCGGAGGCGTCTTCTCCGATCAGAGTCTGTCACCTTTTCTTTTTCTCTCCATCCAGCGTGGGCCACCTTGAAGTCTTCTCCTGGCTGTGAATCTTCTCTCCAGAATCTGCCAGACAAATATTTTAGGCTCCAACACATACAGTAGTTAGGTCCCTTGTACCCCTATACAGTAGTTACACCCCTCTGTACTCCTACATAGTTACACCCCTCTGTGCCTCCATAGTTTTAAGGTGTCCCTGTAGTATATAGACCCTCATGTGCTCCTCCAGTTATATACAGCCCTCCTGTGCGCTCCCCCATTAGTATATAGCCCCCCTGTGCACTCTCCCCAGTAGTATATAGCCCCCTGTGCTCACCCACAATAGTATATAGCCCCCCTGTGCTCTCCCCCAATAGTATATAGCCCCCCTATGCTCTCCCACAATAGTATATAGCCCCCCTGTGCTCTCCCACAATAGTATATAGCCCCCCTGTGCTCTCCCCCAATAGTATATAGCCCCCTGTGCTCTCCCCCAATAGTATATAGCCCCCCTGTGCTCTCCCACAATAGTATATAGCCCCCCTGTGCTCTCCCCCAATAGTATATAGCCCCCCTGTGCTCCCCCTCAATAGTATATAGCCCCCCTGTGCTCTCCATAATATATAGCCCCCTGTGCTCTCCCCCATAGTATATAGACCCCTGTGCTCCCCAATAGTATATAGCTCCCCTGTGCTCCCCAATAGTATATAGCCCCTGTGCTCCCCAATAGTATATAGCTAACCTGTGCTCCCCAATAGTATATAACCCCCTGTGCTCCCCCATAGTATATAGCCCCCTGTGCTCCCCCATAGTATATAGCCCCCTGTGCTCCCCAGTAGTATATAGCCCCCTGTGCTCCCCATAGTATATAGCTCCCCTGTGCTCCCCCATAGTATATAGCTCCCCTGTGCTCCCCCATAGTATATAGCCCCCTGTGCTCCCCCAAAGTATATAGCTCCCCTGTGCTCCCCCATAGTATATAGCTCCCCTGTGCTCCCCAATAGTATATAGCCCCCTGTGCTTCCCAATAGTATATAGCTCCCCTGTGCTCCCCAATAGTATATAGCTCCCCTGTGCTCCCCCATAGTGTATAGCCCCCTGTGCTCCCCCATAGTATATAGCTCCCCTGTGCTCCCCCATAGTATATAGCCCCCTGTGCTCCCCCATAGTATATAGCCCCCTGTGCTCCCCCATAGTATATAGCCCCCTGTGCTCCCCAATAGTATATAGCCCCCGTTCTCCCCCATAGTGTATAGCCCCCTGTGCTCCCCCATAGTATATAGCTCCCCTGTGCTCCCCCATAGTATATAGCCCCCTGTGCTCCCCCATAGTATATAGCCCCCTGTGCTCCCCCATAGTATATAGCCCCCTGTGCTCCCCCAAAGTATATAGCTCCCCTGTGCTCCCCCATAGTATATAACTCCCCTGTGCTCCCCAATAGTATATAGCCCCCTGTGCTTCCCAATAGTATATAGCCCCCTGTGCTTCCCAATAGTATATAGCTCCCCTGTGCTCCCCAATAGTATATAGCTCCCCTGTGCTCCCCCATAGTGTATAGCCCCCTGTGCTCCCCCATAGTATATAGCTCCCCTGTGCTCCCCCATAGTATATAGCCCCCTGTGCTCCCCCATAGTATATAGACCCCTGTGCTCCCCAATAGTATATAGCCCCCGTTCTCCCCCATAGTATATAGCCCCCTGTGCTCCCCAATAGTATATAGCCCCCGTTCTCCCCCATAGTATATAGCCCCCCTGTGCTCCCCAATAGTATATAGCCCCCGTTCTCCCCCATAGTATATAGCCCCCCTGTGCTCCCCAATAGTATATAGCCCCCGTTCTCCCCCATAGTATATAGCCCCCCTGTGCTCCCCAATAGTATATAGCCCCCGTTCTCCCCCATAGTATATAGCCCCCTGTTCTCCCCCATAGTATATAGCCCCCTGTGCTCCCCAATAGTATATAGCTCCCCCTCCCATATAACATTGAAAAAAACAAACACTTTTACTCACCTGGGTCCACGCGTTCCTCTTCTCTTCCCTCCTGTGGCCGCACTTCCTGAGGTCACAAGAGGCTGCACTCCCCTCACCCTCGCGCCGACGCTCCAGTGACGTCGGGCGCTAGAGGGAGAGTGCGGCCTCTTGTGACCGCAGGAAGTGCGGCCACAAGAGTGAGTGACTGACAGGGAGGGAGCCAATGGCTCTCTCTCTGTCAGTGTCGCTGCTGCTGCAGCGCTGAAGCGCCGCAGCAGCAGCGGACGGGGGCAGCGGCGGACGGGGGGGCCCTGCAGGGGGCGCCATGGAGGGGTAAGTAGATTACCCATCCATGGCGCTCCCCCCTGACAGGCTGGTGGTCGGAGCCCTGTGCGACCGCACTGGTCGCACATAGCAACGGCCGGCCTGCTCGGGGGGGCCCCTTTAACCAGTGGGCCCGGTGCACGTGCACCATGTGCCCTCTGGTTAAAGCGGCCCTGGGTACAGTCAGTGGCGGATTATAATGTGGGCGGCCGCCCGAACCGCTCATATTATAATCTGCCACTGAATGCCGCCCCCATGAAGATAGCTGGTGGCGCCGCCTGAGGCAGACGATTCAGGTCGCCTCATCATTGCGGCGCCCCTGTATATTCTTTACTAGTTGTGCTGATACACCTGGGTGCAGGGTTTGATGATTTGTCTATGACTCCACCATAAATGCATTTTTCCTAAAGGCTTTTCATGTCTGACGCACAGGAAAGAAAAGTCACATGATCCCAGTTCTCGGTGCAGTATCATAAAACATATTAACTGCTTCATATAACACATTGCTAAAGAAAAATGACAACTGCCAATGTAACTCAGGAAGGTTCTCTGACATGATGTAGTGATTCCATTTTCTCATCTGATGCATATGAATTGTAAGAAGATTGCTGGTTTACTAGCCTGTTTTCCATCTGGGCTTCATGTAATAAGTTAATTACATAGCACCAGAAACAGATAATCAGATGGGGACTGCCGCATGGGTCTAAATTAACACAGTGAATAAGGCAAACAAGTACAATTTACAGTTCATTCTATAATTGTAGTGCACTGAGAGTATGCCACATGATGTGCAATGAATTGTTCACTATTGGCTGAAAACAAATACAGGAAATCAGGGATGAATGAAGCTACTCTGCTGCCTGACAATATATATATATATATATATATATATATATATATATATAATGCACAGATTATCAGATGGACTAATATTTGAAACTGTGTGCTGGAGTGCTATGTGCGCCTCCTTAGCCAATCACTGACCAAGATGGGACAGTGCCACACCACAGGAGGACAACTGGGGGTGCTATTCACCTTGCTGTAAAATTGACATATTGAATGATCAGTCATTGCAAACTACATACCTCCATTTGATTTCTAACATATTTTTAAATGACTTTGTTCACCAAAAATGTCTCCTTAACTCAGAAAAAGCTTAAAGCTCTGGGCCACTTCCCTGCAAACTGCTGTCCACTCCGTAGTTCTTTTGAAGTAGAGAGACTAAGGTAGAACACAGAAAATGGGGGCGGGGCTTAGCTAGTGCTATACAGAGGAGAAAGCCTGGACTATGTTAATGCGATCTGAGTAGTCTGCCTCTTTCAAAGAGTCCATACTAGGCCTGAAAGGTAAATCAAGGCTTTCCTGTTATCTCTGACCACCTGTAAGCTTCTATGTATCTGTGAGTTCTGTAAATACATGTGTTCTTTGTATTCCGAGCTTAGCCTTTACTTTAATAAGCAGGAGCACCCTACTGCATACACCAATAGACCAGATTTGCTTTTGTAATCTCTGCATTCTTGTGACTCTTTGCTGTTGTCTTTTCTGCCACATAGCACATTGCAAAGCCAGGTTATCAATTATCCCCCCCCCTACACAAAGAGAATGAAAAATAGCTGTACATCATAGAGAGGACTCTCTGGGGGTCTATAGTAGCACTAAGAGCCCAAAAACCACCTTGTCACCACTCTGAAAGGCTAAAGGGGCACGCCCATCTATATTAGTTATGTCCTATCTACATGATAAGGCATTGCTAAGAGATCATGGGGGGACCGACCACTGAAGCCTTCACTTGAAAACGCCCCCGAAATAAATAGAGCTAGGAGCCATTCATTTTTTAAGGAACTGCCAAAGAGAGCCAAAAGCTTCATTCAGCTCTCTTCAGCGACTCCATAGTGAATGAATGGAGTGGCTGCATGCATGTGCAGAGATATGAAAAAAGTAGCATTGTTTGTAACTGAATTCTTTATTTGAAAAGTGGGTGATTCGAGGTTGTCTTATGGGAGATTTTGTTATACTTTTAAAAACTTTTTTTTATTACTTCTTTTGATCTGCTAGGCCACTTTGCTGTGCAATGACCATAATCAGAACTAGCACTAATGCCAGATGGTGATCATGGTCCTAAACAACTAGGTTCATTCTTTGGACGGACGGTGGAGTCTGCCCGTGCATAGAATAGAGTCTATGGCACAGGCGGAAATGCGCATGTCCACCAGAGTCTGCTAGCAGGTGCGAGCTGCAAAATCTGTGATGGGTTTTCCGTCGGAATTCCGTAGTGTACACATACCCCAAAGAAATACAGTGGTGCATTGGATTACAAGCACAATTTGTTCCAGGACTGTGCTTGTAATCTAAATCTACTCTTAAACCAAAGCAAATTTTCCCATAAGAAATCACTGAAATGCAGACAATTGGTTCCACACCCCCAAAATAATGTTTTTTAATACTCTAAATAACATGTTAAACAAATGAAACAAAGATTTAGAAAACGCTGGATATGTGATATTATGAGTTACTGTACAGTATGGCAATCAGCATGTGGAGCATATTGTATAGCAACTGCATACACCTGACAAAACATTAGCTGTTTGTAGATACAGGATGGAACTGCAGATCCCCATAATGGCTGAGTGTGAGTGCAGGCACAGTATAGCAGAAGTGTGTATAGCTGAGTGTGAGTGCAGGCACATTATAGCAGGAATGGAAAGGATGAGAAACACAAGGACTGACAGAGACTGCAGGGAGCATGAAGGAATGAGCAGGGCAGATGTGGGCACAGTATAGCAGCATTCTCTGTGCAGGGAGAGAGGGGTTACAGCTATGGAGAAATTACCTCCACAGTCCTGTCCCCTGATGCAAGTCCCAGCCTGAAGTGGATCTGCTATGATTTGGAAGGTAAGGGAGACTTCCTGGGTCATAGTACAGTGCTGTAGACAACCCTGTTCAGGCCGTGCCCCTCCCCCGCTCTGCCTCCCACTGAGTACAGAAAGCTCTTAAACCAAAGCAATGCTCTTAAACCAAGTCACAATTTTAAAAAACTTAATCCAAGTTACTCTTTAACCAAGGTACCACTGTATTAGGGAAAATATTGTTTTCTTTCCTCTACAGCAATTGGATCCTCCTTTTCAATTTAAAACACTTATTGGAGAATAGATCCATTAGGTGTGAAGTGAAACGAGTCTTATACATGACAGATCCAATCAGAGGAGTACAAGACAACCTTTAAAGTTGGAGAGAAAGCCCTGTGGGCATTAGTGGTATAATGTTGTACATAGCTGGCTTCCAAAGTCATGTAAAAGTGCCCTCTACACATTGATTAATCTGCCCTATTGTGCCTTACAGGTTTGCCTTCTTGTTTACACCATATACAAAGGCTGGTAAATGTTTCTGTATGGCATTTACACCCTTCCTAAACAATAACAAATAGCATAGTAAATGCGGGATCTTGTGAACTTATGTCTAGACAGTTTTATTCTAGTTTATGAAGCAGAAAACAAGACAGATACTAAGATTAAGTGCTTACATGTGTTTTTCTAAAGCCTTCGGAAACTGGTTATAAATGGCAGCTTCAAGTATGAGAGCTCAGAAATATATGCGGGGACAGATCCATAAATCATAATGAAAACAGGCACAGTATTGCTCTGACATGAATTACCTTTCATGTCCATCCAGTGTGAGTGCTGATATTACTAGGGCTTAAAAATGACTTTACAAAGTAGATTTTTTTTCTGGCTCTTCAATGCAGTGTGATTGGTGTATAATTCATCTATCTTTACTCAACCATTGCCCATTAGTATGAGCAACCAATATCTCCTTGCCTATATATAAAATAAATGGTAAAACTGGAAATGTTATAACATTGGAAATGAAAATGATAAAATTGGAAACATACGATTCTAATTGTGCCTCTTACAGACACATTGGCCCCACCGTCTAATTAAAGGTGGCACTTGAAGTGATTTACACCAAAATGTTTAAAATGTGCATATCCAGGGGTATAGCTCTTGGGCCTTGGTACAAACATACCCAATCCCTATTATGCAGGAACATCCGACCCATTAACTCCATAGACTCTAATAAAACAAAACGAGTGAATCTGATTGGCAGCCAGGGTGAGATGTGCGCTGCTAGCTGTATTTTGGGATATCAGCTGGTATTAGGAGTGACCCCATGTGATTAGTAACGTTTGCCATTTTTTACATGTATCAAAAGTTGCTGCAAAATACACTAATGCTTTAACCTAAATTGTTGATGCAGCATGAAAAAGCTGGGATTAGTTGTTTCAGACCCAAAGCATATGTTTTAGGCTTCAGCCTTCATGGGATCCTCCAGCAAGACAATGTGACATGATATATGGCTAGAATTGTCTTAAATTGGTTGGATTACCTTATATGTTGTGTTCGTTCTATGGATCCTTCTATAGCAGCTGTGGAATGCACTACAGTCCGAATGGCTCCAGAGACCTGTGACAACCTACCAGACAGTCTAGCTGATTTTCCTGCTGCACACAGCGGTTAGCTAGTGGTCATAATAATGTGACTCAACTGTGTACTTCTCCCATTGTACCCATCACAAAATAATAATGCCTCCTTTGTGTCCCTACAAGGTTGTGCTGCCCCCTTTGTGCCCCACATTATAATACTCCCATTCTTTCACCCTTCTTTTTGCTCCCAGAGTAGTAAAGCCCTTAGTGTGGTGTGACACAGGGTTGGGGTGGGGGTTGGGCGATCTATTGCAACTCCCTCTGCTGTGACCCCAATAGCTACACCACTACCTAAAAGTGAGTATATGATATGTACTGCAGATTTGTACAAAAAATTGCACCATTAATAATAGAAATCTATTATAAACTATTTCTCTTTTGGAGATTACCCCTACTTCTAGCCTCTTCCCGACCCCACAAATTTAGATTTTTAATCATTAATGGGGACTTATTTTTTGGGACAAGTTGTACTTACTGTCACTCTTTTATTATTATATAATATACAGTATCTCACTCCCTCTCTGTTCTCAAAGACCTCTCTTACCCTTGCCCCCTTGCCCTCTGGAAAAAAAAATTTGAATAAAAAACAAAATTGGTGTGCCCTCCAAATACCATTTATGTCTAAACCCTTGGCTATAAAAGTGAATACAACCCTAAGTAAAAATAGAAAAATTGTGTCCAGAGAGGCAATATCTTGCGGGGCCACCATTATTTTCCAGCATTGCCTTAATTGTCTTGGGCATGGAGTTTACTAGAGCTTTATAGGTTGCTAATGGCATCTTCTTCCACTCCTCCATCACAGAGCTGGTGGATGTTAGAGACCTTGGGGGAGATTTATCAAACTGGTGTAAAGTAGAACTGGCTCAGTTGCCCCTAGCAACCAATCAGATTCCACCTTTTATTTTTCAAAGAATCTGTGAGGAATGAAAGGTGGAAGTTGATTGGTTGCTAGGGGCAACTGAGCCAATTCTACTTTACACCAGTTTGATAAATCTCCCCCCTTGTGCTCCCCCACCTTCCGTTACAAAAAAAGACGTGTAAACGTTGTGTCTAATACTTATTTTTTCACCAAGCAGTGTGAGGGCTTATGTAGTTTTTTTTCAATACCACACACCACCCAAAGGTATGACTTTTTGACCACTTTTTTTTTTTTTTATTAATGAAGGTGTTTTTCTTGATATTATGCCTCATACATTTTTTCAGATCCCTCAACTTGACATGTTTGCTGTAGTTTGTGCATACTTGATGATCCTTTTCTCTTGTATTTAAGTCAATATACTGTATTTCCTTGGGGTCACAAATGACTTTCATTGTGTTTCCTCTATGTAAATTACATTTCCTCAGCTGAGTTCCTGAGAATTACTGTTTAAACAGGTTGTTCAACAGCAAATAAATAAGAAATATCATTATTACACTATGAAGTAAAAACAATTGTCATACTGTCATTGAAACTAATCAAAAGTGAAAAACCAGAAAGGCAAAAATGTATAGGTCAATGTAAATGAAATGCCAGGGAAAAGAAAAGCTGACATAGTAAGCAAATGAGAAACAAGGAAAGATTAACATTCTGTAACCATACCGAACCATTAAAGGGGTATACCGGAGAGTTAACATTTTTTTTATGCAAACACTTTGCTTTAATCATTGCTGCCGCACAGCCCTGCAGTTTCTGACATGAATGTTGTTAGGGCCCTGTGGTCATGCAACCACCTGCTCTGGATTTTTAGGGGCAGCTTGTCTCTACTTGCTACTGCATTCTACCAATCTAGAGCCACCTGCACCTTTTTAAATTAGCACTGCCGCTTGCTTTGCCTTACCTGAACATTGTTGTATTCCTGCACACATAGCAAATGTGTCTATCTGCTGTTTCTGCTAAATTTCCATGTATGCTTACCATGCCTGTTCTTTGGATTACAGTTCCTGCTTGTCTCCTATCTGTACCGTTTGCCTCTCTTGTTGTTGACTCAGATTGCCTGACCTACCTCTGCAGCCGCTTGACCTGATCCTTTGCCGGTCTATGATTCTTGCCTCATCCCTGGTACTGCACTGACTCTTCCGTTGATGACCTGGTTTGCTGACCACGAATACTTGGTCTGCTCCCTGGTGCCTTGCACAAACTCTGTCTGGTCCTTGGGGCCAGCTGCTGCTCAAACCGAGAGACCTTGCTGCAGAAATCCAGCCTTAACGTCCTGGAGTGGGTTAAAAGGTCAAGACCTAGACTCCCTGGTGTGGCACAAAGTCAAACCAGTCCACATTTGCTGTCTGTTACTGTCACTCAGACCACAACCAATCAAAACTTTAGATGCGTCAAGTTTTTCTTTCCATGGCCGGTACTCTTTGAATTCTCAGGTTTCTCTGTGACATCACTATTATGGCTCTATACAATAAACAGCTGTACTATAGCCAGGTACACGAGTCTTTGAGTATACTTTTTAATGTAATAATAGTTTACATGCCCCTAGTCTAAATGACAGCATACATGAGCTGTGTATCTACAATCACTACCATAGTAGTCCAGTTGTTTGGACAGATCTGTCTGTAGAACATAGGCTTTCCAAACTAGTTGCCTAGATCATGGCTTTTGGATTATTTTAAAAAAAGTGAATTGTTGACTAGTACAATAAACATTGAATGGGGTATCCCGCATAACGTTTAATATGTTGCTGCCCATGGTTACACTAACATTTCATTCCATACTTTCATATTTTCATCAATATAAATAAACGTACATTGAAATACTTTCTATCTGTGCATATCCTCCAGCTTATATTATTATTAGAAACAGTAGGTGGCAGTGTTAGTAATACAAATTTCCAGCCCTATGGAAAATACTACAAATGCTAACAGTTGCAGTTAGACTTTCTCTAGAAGAGACGAACTGGAGAGAATGGAACGGCTGCACATCCCATCTATGGCTGATACTAATGCCGCTGGGCCTATATTAAAAATCAACACCAGAGTGTCTGTATATGAATTGATCAAGCCATATTGCCCCGTGTACCACCGCGCAGGTCCTCTGGTCCACACGGGTCCCTACGCTAACTCCACACCGTGTCGGTCAGCGACCGCCAACCCCGCAAAGCGTGCATGTGCAGAGAAGGGAGGCCATGGAACGGCCCTGCAACCCCAATGTCACAGGACCATGACCAAAATTAGCAGGATATGCCTGTGCTCACATGTCTGGACCTTATGTCTTCCCCATTCTGTGAGAGCAGCAATGGTGAGTGTAATACCATATCCATACTTGTGTCGTTTGGGGGCAGCCTTCCCCGCCGGTGGTGCTGGCTGGGTTTTGGTGGGGCTTTTTGGGTCTGGTCCTGTGACATTGGGGTTGCAGGGCCGTTCCATGGCCTCCCTTCCCTGCATGTGCACGCTTTGCGGGGTTGGCGGTTGCTGACCGACACGGTGTGGAGTTAGCGTAGGAACCCGTGTGGACCAGAGGACCTGCACGGTGGTACACGGGGCAATATGGCTTGATCAATTCATATACAGACACTCTGGTGTTGATTTTTAATATAGGCCTAGCGGCATTAGTATCAGCCATAGATGGGATGTGCAGCCGTTCCTTTCTCTCCAGTTTCCGTGTCTTACAGTTCTCCCTCTCTGAACAGCTAGCACTTCTTTATAAGACCCACATGACCAAAATTAGCAGGATATGCCTGTGCTCACATGTCTGGACCTTATGTCTTCCCCATTCTGTGAGAGCAGCAATGGTGAGTGTAATACCATATCCATACTTGTGTCGTTTGGGGGCAGCCTTCCCCGCCGGTGGTGCTGGCTGGGTTTTGGTGGGGCTTTTTGGGTCTGGTCCTGTGACATTGGGGTTGCAGGGCCGTTCCATGGCCTCCCTTCCCTGCATGTGCACGCTTTGCGGGGTTGGCGGTCGCTGACCGACACGGTGTGGAGTTAGCGTAGGGACCCGTGTGGACCAGAGGACCTGCACGGTGGTACACGGGGCAATATGGCTTGATCAATTCATATACAGACACTCTGGTGTTGATTTTTAATATAGGCCTAGCGGCATTAGTATCAGCCATAGATGGGATGTGCAGCCGTTCCTTTCTCTCCAGTTTCCGTTTCTCTAGAAGAGAATAGGGGTCTTCGTGGAGTGCCTACAGGTCCATAATACAGACCCCATAGTGACTCTGTGTGCCATTGTGTGGGCTTTGAGCACATGGCAATGCTGTGTACAATAACAAAAACCTCCAACTACTGTAGACTATTCAATATGACTATAGATTACATCTGCCAGCAGCAGCAGTAGAAGAATAAAGTGAAAGTCCATACTTTTTTTTAAATGAATTATAAAAAAAAAAAAAACACTAAGATGGGCAAATGGGCTCTTCAGATTTACTAGATTTTATGAATATATAAAATTAAAGGACTTTTTGTGGTAAGCTGTCTCCTAATAAATGTTATTTAATATAATGTAGTACAAACACTTACATTTCTAAGCTTAAGAAAAACCTGTTTTTTTTTAGTTGTTTACAAGTTCTCTTTAGATGGCTATAAAAATGCAATTTTTCACAGCAATTTCCTGGGGTAACACAATGAGGCTATGTTCACACTCTGTTGAAATGACAACTTGGGTGGTGGCTCCACAATGGATCACTGTGTCTGGCAGCCTCTACACAACTGGCAGTGATCTCTATTATTGCCTGCTCTGCTCCAGGTGATAGCGACAGCTCACAGTGCAGAGGCTGCCGGGCATAGCCACCCAGGGGAACAGAACCCAGCGCTCTATAACGCCGTTTGGCAGCAGGGGATCTGTAACTGCAAGGGGCCGTGTTGCTCCTTACTGCTGCCAGTCAATGAAAGTGTATATGTACATTAAAAAACTATACATTTCTTAAAGGAGACCTGTCACACACCAGCTGCCGTGGTTAAGGCCGCCCAACCCCCCGCTGGAGCCCCTTATACTTAACCCTTCCTCAAAGTCCTGGTCCCAGACCCCGTCCCGCCACAGAGAAATCTCCGTCGGAAGCCGTGCATGCGCTCAACAGAGATGAGTCCGACGCCCATAGAGAATGACTGATCCAGTCATTCTCTATGGGCGTCGGACTCATCTCTGATGAGCGCGCCCACAGCTTTCGATGGGGATTTCTTGGCGGCGGGACTTCGCATACTCAAGTCTACCCATAATTATAAGCTACTATATGCCCTGCAGGAAATGTTTTATTTTCAGCCTGACACAGTGCTCTCTGCTGACATCTCTGGCCTAGACAGGAACTCTGCAGAGAAGGAGAGGCTTTCTATGGGAGAAAGTTTCTGTCTTGACCAGAGATGTCAGCAGAGAGCACTGTGACAGACTGAAAATAAAACAACATTTCCTGCAGGACATATAGTAGCTAATAAGTACGGGAAGACTTGAGATTTTTTAATAGAAGTAAATTACAAATCTGTATAACTTTCTGATATTAGTTGATTTGAAAGAAAAATATTTTCACTAGATAATCCTTCTAAGGGGATCTCAGTCTAATTTCTAAATATGCAGCAAAAAAAAAGAAAGGAAGGAGGAAGTGGTGGAGAAGCGAGCTGAAGTGCGGCACAAATGCCAAGCCAGTACTCCTCTTTGACTCTTGATTACAGTGGGTTTGGCAAGATTGTAGAAAATCTTTTGGCACAAATGCATTGAATACAGATACCATGCACACAAAGGACCAGACACCTACACTACACTGTCAGCACCTCAGGTCTGGTCCGGGTTTTGGCAGATTCCCTTTAAAAACAAAACATTCATACTCATAGAAGAACTCTGCAGACCTGTCATACCCAGACATGGAAGCTGATCAGCATCTGACTGGAGGCCTAATAGGATGGCAATGCTTAGGGTTTTATGGGACTATATAAAATGGCATTTTATAGTACTTTCTACCAAAAAATAAACAAACATTCCTGTAGGCCATCTACAAATAACGGATGAGAAGAGGTCAATCCTGAACCCTTGTCACCTGCAGCCTGCCAGACAGGACGTTTAATATCAGGTTCCATACAAATAAAACTTCAGAATTCATATAGGTAAATACTGATTCAAGTTTAGAATACACATGCCAATGGTTTCACACCCTGTTAATCGAAATAGCACTTGTGGTTAAATAGACATTTGTAGCACCCAGTAGGCCTGCTCAACCACGAGGCCCCTGGTACGCTGAGCTCCATAGCGGTGGCGTGGTCTGCCTTCATGGTAGCTACGCCACTGCACTAGAGTAGCTCTTCTAATTTATCAGTTGTTGTGTATGTTCCTTGGTTCGGGCCTACAAATATTAATGCAAAATACTGACCAAAATAATAATTAGTGGCCTCAAAAGTATTTTGTACGCTTGTCTACTTGCACTCAGCGTCATCTATAGAATAGTCTAGCTTGAAACTTGTTAGGCTCTATTATATACCTTTCTATACAACGGACTCTCTTTTCACATCTATGAGTATAATGTATTTTAGTGCTATTGAAATTCAATTACGAGTAAAGAGTTAAAACAACAAGCTAATAAGGGTTATAAGCCAAATAGCAGCAGCACCTGTTAAGCTAATTAAAATTGTTAACTCTATCATTTCCAGAATGCACAGCTTAGGGGGAAAAATGACTAAATCTGCATCCAACAAGAGGTATACTTCTGATTTTGACACATTGCGGGCTGTAGGAATCTAATTTGTAACTATCCATCTTTTTAGCCAGTGAAGGAATTTACATTGCCTGAAAAAGACAGCACAGAGACATAAGTTTTGCAGTAAGCCATAAATAACCTTTAAGTATGTTTTTTTTTAAATGTGGGAGAATGTTATATATCATAAGCAATATCCTTTTGTTTGTTGTAGAATTTCCAAGTACAGTATTTGCCCACACTTGCATTAAAAACCCAAAGTTCTTTTAGCTTGATGGATTTTTAATGAACTTTATATACTGTACACGTCTTCTATGAAGAACGATATGAAATACACCATCATCTGTTATTATGGAAGGAACATTTAGAACAGAATGCTACAAGTATGTATTTTCAATCACAAGATTATTGTTTATTAGATGAACAGTTATATGGAGGCAATCTATAATAACACGATCTGTTTTCTATGTTCTACACAGCCTTTCAGTAAGGAAAGATATTTTTCCAAACTGACAGAATTTGATAGAAAGCCAGTCAGACCCATAACTTGGCTATCTTTCATTCAGAAGAGGGGTCTGTGGAGCCTCAGTTACGAATCTCAAAACACAGGAATAGCCAGATATCCCTCCAGGGGAGGTAGGCCTATTGCCAAGGGGGGGACTCCTAGTGGGAAGATCACTGAACCACCCTGATACGTAGCCCCTTAAGTCCCACTCAGTTGCGAGTATTGGAACATAAATAGGGAAATACCAGGGTGGCCACCCTGGTATTTCCCTATTTATGTTCCAATACTCGCAACTGAGTGGGACTTAAGGCACGGGCACTCCAGGCCACACCAGTTTGTTTTGTGTAATAGGCGATGCATGGCTGACAATTGATTAATCCCTTAACAACACAGGGCGTATATTTACGCTCTGAACCGCCGTGGTCCCTAGTGCTGCATGTAGCCCTGGACCACGGCTATTAGTGGGCATGGTCTGATCACCGTGCCCGCTAATAAAGGGATCATATGCAGCTGTCAAAGTTGACAGCTGCATCTGATTACTTATGCAGCCCGATCGGTGGTGGTCTAGTGGCGGAG
Source organism: Dendropsophus ebraccatus (assembly GCF_027789765.1). Classification (NCBI taxonomy): domain Eukaryota; kingdom Metazoa; phylum Chordata; class Amphibia; order Anura; family Hylidae; genus Dendropsophus; species Dendropsophus ebraccatus. Next base: position 106,519,067 of record NC_091458.1, read on the forward strand.
ATCGCCCCCCTGGGACGTTGTCCTGGAGGAGTGATCTCAGTGTCTGCTGCTGGCCGGGGTCTGCGACGTAATGGCGCTAATCCTCGCTCGGCACTCGGTTGTTTCCGGCTGCAACAGCCGAAAGCAATCAAGTGCCTATCTCATTGATCTATGCTGTATTACTATATACAGCATAGATCAATGAGAGATCAGAGTGCTTATACTAGAAGTCCCCCAGGAGGGCTTCTAGTATAAGTGTAAAAGGAAAAAAAAAGAAGTGTTAATATTAGTAAAAAAAACCCTCCCTTAATAAAAGTTTGAATCACCCCCCTTTTCCCATGTTTTAAATAAAAATAAATAAATAAATAAACAAACATGTTTGGTATCGAAGCGTGCATAATCGCCCGAACTATTAATTTATCACATTCCTGATCTTGCAAGGTAAGCGTTGTAAGCGCAAAAAAATCAGTGCAAATTTGCACATTTTTTGGTCACATCAAATCCAGAAAAAATGTAATAAAAAGCGATCAAAAGGTTGTATATGCGCAGTCAAGGTACCGACAGAAAGAACACATCATGGCGCAAAAAATGACACCTCACACAGCCCCATAGACCAAAGAATAAAAGCGCTATAAGCCTGGGAATGGAGCGATTTTAAAGAACATATATTTGTCAACAATGATTTGAATTTTTTACAAGCCATCTCATAATATAAAAGTTATACATGTTACATATCGTTGTAATTGTAACGACTTGAGGAACAGTTTTACCCCAGGGCTAACGGCGCAAAAACACATACCCCCAAATAAACAAAATGTGTTGTTTTTTTTTTCACTTTCACCACACATTGAATTTTTTTTTTGGTTTTGTACTTTATGCAAAAATTCAGCCTGTCATTGCAGCATGGCAAAAAAAATAACAAACAATAAAAACCTGACTATTGCTGACGCGTTTCAGTCTGGATCTGCTAATGGAGCCGCATCATACAGGGCTGCCCTACCTCCAGTGCTTGAGCACCGTCCGGTTCCAGTGCATAGACCGGCGCCGTTCACGGAAACCGGGCCACGGTCCGAAAAACTGACCGCGGCACCGGCTTCCCCGTAAAGGCACTGTTCGATCCGTGGGTTCAGTGATATACAGTAGGATCTTGACTTGATAATATCTTTGAATCTTTAACGACCCTATCTGTGCTGACAGTTTAGAGAGAGGTATAGTGGTGCTAACTGAGTTGCATGCTGAGAGGTAGAAGAGGTTTAGAGAAGTAGAGAGGAGGATGTCGAGAGAGTCCCAACCTAGGGTAGAATTGTGCTCTGCCGGAACTTTAGAAGGATAATAAGTAGAGAGAGAATACTTGTGCCCGTGTTTTGACTCTTTGGTCTTTGCACCACCTATTGCCCACCAGTGTCGGGCGACCCATCCTAGAGGGTGACACAAGCCCCAGACCTTGTTACCTGGAATGGGCAGAGTGGTCAGAGTTCTCTGATGACACCCGCGCTGTGCGATAGAGTACGTAGGCTTCTAGCAACTTTGCTCTATGCGGATCAGTTCCTTTCTTCTGTTGGATACTGTCCTGCACTTTTAGACTGGTTCTCGGCGTGGGTTGGAGTAATCCCTGACTTGGCTACTATAGGGACCTTTCTGGCTTGCATCCTTCCTCTACAACAGCCAGAGTAAGACTAAGGTGTGGCTACACTTCCTCTCCCCATGTGACTTTCTTCTACAGCTTTTGTAAGGTATGCTGTGAGTGGGTGAGAAGAGAGCGCAAGAGAAAGAGAAGGGTAGAGATAGGTAGAAAAGAGAAAGAACACCCATTGGTGCACAGATCCTAAAACAATAACCCTTTAGTTACATCCAGCTGTGCAATACTAAGGTACACAATATACATACTAGTGACATCTAGTGACAAAACTTCATTACCACTTTTACTTTGAAGTACAGACTTTTGTAAGGGGTGTAAAGACTAGAAACACCCGTGGTGGGACACCACAAATAAGTAGGGGAAATTAGGGTGAACAGATTTAGGCTATGGTTGGTACGCATCCGGCCGCATGTCTATTTTTCCCACGCCCGGTGAGAACATGATTGCAACAGATATCACGAATCCAGCAAAAGTAAGTGAAATCAGATGTCAATCATCTAAAGAAAACAGAGGTTAACCATGAAGTGTTAGGGTGCATTCACACATACAGGATTCGTACCTTAAAATCCACTGTGATATGGTATGTGTGAGGCTACCCTTAGGGTACAAACACACTGGGCAAATCCGCAGTGGATTTCTCGCTGCTAATTTGCAGCGAGACTCACTGCGGATCCCTGCCCTGTGCACTCAATGGCAGACATGGACATCCATGGACATCCCGCTGCGAGTTTGTCAGCAGCCTGCCCCGTTAATCCCTGTCCGCCGGAGCGTACACATCACCTGGTCCCCACTCCGGTTTGCTTTGTGGCTGCGGCGGGGCAGCACACTAATTGGCAGCGCGGGATGTGTCGGGAACCCCGGAGCAAGCCGGAGCGGGGACTAGGTGATGTATACGCTCCGGAAGCCGGGGCTTACTGGGGTGGCTGCTGACAAACTCGCAGCCGGATGTCCATCCTGCTGCGAGTTTGTCTGCCATTGAGTGCACAGGGCAGGGATCCACAGCGGGTCTCGCTGCAAATTTGCAACGAGAAATCCGCTGCGGATTCACCCAGTGTGCTTATGCCCTAAGGATACAAACACACACACCGTACACGCTGCGTATTTACTGCTGCGGTACGCAGCAGATATGCAGCAGATTAGATCTATATAACTGAACACAGCATCATATCTGCTGCATATACGGCGTGTGTGTTTGTACCCTAAGGGTACAAACACACACGGCATATACGCTGCGTATTTATTGCTGCAATACGCAGCAGATACGCAGCACATTAGATCTAAATAACTGAACACAGTATTAAATCTGCTGCGTATCTGCTGCGCATCTGCTGTGTGTGTTTGTACCTTTAGCTTTGTTCACACTACGTACATTTCAGGCAGTATTTGGTCCTCATGTCAGGTCCTCATAGCAACCAAAACCAGGAGTGGATTGAAAACACGGAAAGGCTCTGTTCACACAATGGTGAAATTGAGTGGATGGCCGCCATATAACAGTAAATAACTGCTATTATTTCAATATAACAGCCGTTGTTTTAAGCCTTTCTGTGTTTTCAATCCACTCCTGGTTTTGGTTGCTATACAGCCTCAAAAATACAGCCTCAAATATACGTAGTGTGAACCCAGAGTAAGGGTGTAAACCCACACACCGTATATGCAGCGTATTTACTACTGTGATACGCAGGAAATACGCAGCAAATACGCAGCAAAAACACAGCAGATTAGATCTAAATAGCTGAACACAGCATCAAATCTTCACCATCACATCTGCTGCGTATTTGCTACGTATACGGTGTGTGGGTTTATACCCTTATAAGGGTGCGTTCACACCTACAGGATCTGCAGCAGATCTGCAGCAGATTTGATGCTGTGTTCAGTTATTTAAATGAAATCTGCTGCAGAAAATCAGCTGCAGCTCCTGTAGGTGTGAACGCACCATTCGGGTACAAACCCACTTGACGTATTTGCTGCGTGAATCAGTCTTAAAAATAAGCAGGCAAAACGCAGGTTGGCTTTATACAATTGTTCTGCGTTAAAATACGCAATTGCGTATTTTTAAAGCGTGAAGCTTGTTGTTAGCAAAGCATCAGTTGTTAACAACCTGTGCGAAAAATGCATGTAGCTTCACGCTTCAAAAATTCGCAATTGCGTATTTTAACGCAGAACAATTGTATAAAGCCAACCTGCGTTTTGCCTGCTTATTTTTAAGACTGATTCACGCAGCAAATACGTCAAGTGGGTTTGTACCCTTATGGTGCGTTCACACCTACAGGATCTGCAGCGGATTTTCTGCAGCAGATTTCATTTAAATAACTGAACACAGCATCAAATCTGCTGCAGATCTGCTGCAGATCCTGTAGGTGTGAACGCACCCTTAGGGTACAAACCCACACACCGTATACGCAGCAGATACGCAGAAAAAACGCAGCTGATTTGAAGCAGATTTGGTGGTGCAGATTTGATGCTGTGTCCAGTTATTTAGATCTAAACTGCTGCGTATTTGTTGCGTATTTGTTGCGCGTTTGTTGCGTGTTTGCTGCGTATCGCAGCAGTAAATAAGCTGCGTATACGGTGTGTGGGTTTGTACCCTTAGGGCCCTTGCACACTGAGCAATTCTCGAGGAATTGTAGCTGAAAGTTTTCAGGCAGAATTCAAGCTGAATTTAAGCCCCCCATTGACTTCTATAGGATTCCTCTAACAGATCTTCAGCAGAAAATTCTGCTCGGAAATTCTGCAGTGTGAACAACAGAGCAGAAAACCCATTGAACACAATGGGACTTTGCTCTGTACATTTTTTACGGGAGGAATTTCAAGCTGAATTTCAAGCTGAATTTCAAGCTGAATTCCTCGCCTTTTCCTCAGTGTGCACATACCCTTAAGGAGGAACTCAGCAGAAGAGACACAGGCGTGGCAGGTGAATTAATCAGCAAAGCAGAAGGAGTAGCAGTGTATGGAGTGGGCTCAGCTCCATACACATAGAAAACATAATTTAAAAAAAAAATCAAGATTTTGGGTTCAAGAAGGTGTTAAAGGTGTTATCTAGGATTAGCAAAGCATATCTGCTTCTAAAAACAGCGCCACACCTGTTCTGGTTGTGAGGTATTATAAATAAACGCCAGTTGCTTTAATGGAAATGAGCTGCAATACCATGCTCAACTTCAAGACCAGGGTGGCGCTGTTTCTGGAAGAAAGCAGATATGTTTATCTAATTTTGAATATCCCTAAGAAAGTGGTTTGTTTTTCTCACAGCTAACCATATACTGCTCAATAGAAATAACACACAAAAGAATAGCAAATAAAATAAATAGAGAACAACTTTACAGCCTGGCTTTGTTCAGACCTGGCACCGTATTCACCAAAAGGTGTACACACTATACTTTTTCTTCAGACTGCCTTATGTCTCAGGGGTATACCTATCTTTGTAAATTAGTCCTATATTTCAAATCCTGCCTCTGTAAAGCCCTAACACTGAGCATATTTTTTAGATTGAATAATACCCCTTGGGCATTTGATGTCTTTCTGTGTATGTCTTTGTATGACATTGCCTGTGAAAGGGGTATTTATTAAAGGGTTTGTTGAAGTGAATTAAAAGACCCTTTTGTGGTAAATAACTATATAAATAGAAAACGAAATCCCCAAACTAAAATATGCTCTATAGTGCAAGAGATTCCTGTGTATAGTTTATCATTGCAGGAATATAAAATGCATAATTATTCAGCTAAAATATTTCATAAAAAGCTTTGAACTATGTAATTGAGTCACAGATCTGTTCACATTTATTGACTGAGCTCATAGGAATCAACCCTGGCTCACAAGAGGCTAAATAAATTCCTTTACTCTCTCATAGACTGACTTAGGTAACTGGACAATTATTTGCCATGCTGTTATATAAGCAAAAGAGATCCCAAGCTCCTGCATAGCCCTATGCTGGAATGTCTCCTCTCCCATTTCCCTGCTTCATTGACACCTGGAAGCTGAGTCCCAAGAAGGTTTAGGTATGGGAGGGTGAAATAAGGGGACATTTACACGTCCACAAATTTGCAGATGTTATGGATGGGGAAGGAATTTATTGACATAGCGGTGGAGATTCAAAGAGTTTTCCCGCTGCTGGCATGATACTGACACATCATGCCGAGTGGAGAACGAATCCATGAATTCCTTCCCCCTCTGTAGCGTCCTCAAATTTGCGGACGTGTAAATGCCCCCCAAGGAGGTGTTAGAGCTTGCTGCACTTTAGGGGTTCAGGAAACACTCTTTGACTCTTCTTACTATATAATACATTTCTACATTCTGGAAACACAGACAGATATATGAAAGATAGAAGTTGTCTCCCTGATCTAACAGCTATCTAACAGTGTCAGTAGTTTGAAACATAAATTGCAGCTGACATATTCCTTTTAGAGTGCGTTTACACGTAACGGATCCGCAGTGGATCTCACAGCGAGATGTACATCCCCGCTCCGGCTTCCTTTAAGACTCCTGACATCTTCATGTCCCGCTCAGCCAATCAGTGCGCTGGTGCACTGATTGGCCGAGCGGGAAATTCCGGGTATCCCCGAAGCAAGTTGGAGCGGGAACCAGGTGAATTATATGCTCCGACAGCCGAGGGTTAACGGGGCAGGCTGCTGACATACTCACAGTGGGATGTGCATCCCGCTGCGAGTTTGTCTGCCCATAGTGTACAGGGCATAGTGTACAGGGCAGGGATCCACAGCGGATTTCGCTGCATATTCGCGTTGAGAAATCCACTGCAGATTCGTTAAGTGTGAACGCACCCTCAGGCTGGGTTGACACTACGTATATTTCAGTCAGTATTGTGGTCCTCATATTGCAAGCAAAACCAGGAGTGGATTAAAAACACAGAAAGGATCTGTCCACACAATGTTGAAATTGAGTGGATGGGCGCCATATAACAGTAAATAACTGCCATTATTTTAATATAACAGCCGTTGTTTTAAAATAACAGCAAATATTTGCCATTAAATGGCGGCCATCCACTCAATTTCATCATTGTGTGGACAGATCCTTTCTGTGTTTTCCATCCACTCCTGGTTTTGGTTGCAATATAAGGACCACAATACTGACTGAAATATATGTAGTGTTAACTCAGCCTTAAAGAGAAAGTATCTGTCACATCAAGGGGGTACAGTGAGCCCAGCCCTCTGTACCGGCCTACTTGATGTGCTGCCCTACAAGACAGACCCCAGTTGCTAAGTGCAGAGCCAGTCAGGGACAGAGAAGTCAGCACTTTACATCACAACTAACGGGGACTGTGTAGGCCACAAATAAGAATCCAAAGAGAGTAACCAATAACACGTCAAGGGTCAGAGCCATGAGAGCTAATTAGTACTGAATCAGACTTCAAAAAGTACCGTAAGGGTATATTCACACAGACGGGCTCGCTGCGAGATTCTCGCTGCGAGCCCGGCAGGTCCTGGCAGTTCCCATACACTACATACTTGCTGCGGTCTAAACGACCGCAGCGAGTATGTAATTATACCGCCCTTAACCCCTTCTGCTCCTGCCCGGCTCCCCCGCTGTAAACATACTTTACCTGTCCTTGCTGCACGGGTCCGGCGTCCTGCTCTCCCTTCCGGCCAATCAGTGGCTGTGGCTGGGCAACACACTAATTGGCCGGACAGGAGAGCAGGACGCCGGACCCATGCAGCGAGGACAGGTAAAGTATGCTTACAGCGGGGGAGCCGGGCGGGAGCAGAAGGGGTTAAGGGTGGCAGAATTACATACTCGCTGCGGTCGTTTAGACCGCAGCAAGTATGTAGTGTATGGGAACTGCCAGGAACTGCCGGGCTCGCAGCGAGAATCTCGCTGCGAGCCCGTTCGTGTGAATATACCCTAACACAAGCCAAGGTCAAGAACTGTCAGGTGTGGGGTTTAAAATCAGAATACAAAGCTGAGGTCAGGAACAACAAGAGGTAGCTGCTCATTTAAAAATCCCACCTTTCCTTTGCAGAGTGCTTTGCTACTGCACACTCAACCTGACCAACACCCACATCATTGGGGATGGTCACAACTACCTGCCCCTGGCTGCTAATATGCTGCCTATCAGCGTGCAGTATCAGCAGGCCATGCAGTCAGCAAGGTTTGTACAGTATCACCCCAATTTCTTTTTTTTTTTTTTTTCTTTTTTGTATTCTTTTTAATGGATGTGTTTATGGAGGCAGCCATCTTTGCTGAGCTTCTGTTAACAACATTTAATAATGTGTTTTACAGCAGCCATATGAACCATGGGAATTTGTAGTCTATAGCTGAATCATTGATTTCTATGGGAGAGATGTTTAGGTAACCTCTATGACCTGTGAAGAGGTCATTGGTCACTGTGCAGAGGTCATTGTGCAGCTGGACAGGAGGCTCCAAAGAGAAAGATCAGGCAACGTCCGTCCATTTTGTGGTGCTCCTGCTTAATTATTGCTTTGCTCTTAAACCTATCATGAGTTAAACATAAATCAGACTTTAATACATTACCATAGTACATAGAGACATTTTTGCTGGCCAGAATTTTAACACATATTCTAGATTAATCTCCTAGCTGTATCTTTACAGTAAATGCTGTTGCTGGTGGCAGTATAGAAAATTGAAAGCTTATTCATTTGTCATCAAGAATAGGGAAGGTTATAGAGAAGAGCAGGGTGTATATACGCCATATAGATAAATAGGCCCTCACAATAACATTACATCTCTGACATCTGCAGTCATCCTTGGCACTAGCTCCACTCCCAGTCATGTCACTAAGTGAACCCCCCCGTACAAAGGTGTATGAGGGGGCGAAGCCATAGACAGATGGGCTGCACACCATTTCTCATACATACCCACTCTGCCACAAAAACCAAGGAGGAATTAGGAGAGATTGTATTATATTTTTCTTTTTATTATTTTTCAATTTCCTGTAATTGACATTGCTGCCGTAAATGAAATACTAGCACACGGGTGTTTTTATCGGCTCAGTTGGTGCTTTATCAGACAGGTGTCAATTCTTCTTCCCTCAACCTATAATGGGTCTATCGGGTTTCACTATTTTTATAATGATTATTATTTATCTTCAGGATAGGCCATCAATATTAGGATATGTTTCATCAGGGTAGGAGTGCTTTAGACTTTCCACAACACTTCTACATTATTCCAAAAATTGTGCCGCATAATATATATATATATATATATATTTATTTTGGAAGCAGATTATGTAAATGTTTTACCCAATGCATTTAGAATCCGCAGTTACATATGTTGCTGCAGATCTGCAGTGTTTCTGTAGCAACAAGAGATGTATTGTAGAATGTTACATAAATTGACATGCTGACCTCAGGTTAATGTATGCGTGAATTGTTACTACTTCTACTGTAATATGTTACAGAAAAGATGCAGTGTATCCTCCCCATATGAATACACCCTTGTGAAGTGTCCCACTGGGATTCCTGAGGGCCGGTGGTAGGGTGATGTCTATCTGTGGCTTATTTCATGCGTTTTTTTTATGTCTGAATTGTTTTGTAAAGTTGTGTAAATTGTTTTGTAAAAATCACCACCCTGATACGTGGCCACCCTGGTGTTTCCCTATTTAGGTCCCAAAGCTCGCAACAGAGTGAGGACCTGAGGGACTACGTATCAGGGTGGTTTGGTGCTCTCCCCACTAGGAGGCACCCCTTGGCAATGGGCTTCCTTCTCTGGAGAGAGGGATATCTGGCTATTCCCGTGTTTTGAGACTCGTAACTGAGGCTCCACGGACCCCTTTTTTGCATATATATATATATATATATATATATATATATATAGTGTATGCTCTGTAATGTGGCCAAAAAAATTTAATCTATTGTGGCAGAATCCTGGCTGCAGCCACAAGAGTGACTGGCAGAGCAGAGAGCCAATGGCAGCTTGCTGGGACAGTCCACTGTTTATACCTATAGCGACCAATTAGGAGCATTAGAGTTAAATACATAGGTGCAGGAGCAGACTACCTTCTGCTTAACGCCTTATGTACTGCAGTGTGTAAGTGACCCAAAGCTCAGAAGACAATGAGATATTCGCTTTACTGCTGATGCACTGATAACCCCTGACCTCTGCATGGAGCCCCGCACATTTTCCTTTCCTATTTTATTGTGCAGCCTCAAAACAGAGGTCAGAGGTTATCAGACCAGTGAAGCGGAGATCTCTGTCTTCTGCTTTTTAACTCTTTTTTGTGTTGCAGCATGTAAGTAAACATTGGGTCACTTACTGCAGTACATAAGGGGTTAAGCAGAAGGACACATGCTCTTACATTCCCCCCGGGCCCCCCTCTTTCAAGGGCCCCATAGCAACTGCCTACCCTGCCTTTATGGTAGCTACGCCACTGGTGGAGGCCATCCCTTTACTGAGGAGGTAGACGTTGAGTCAATTCAGAGTAAGGCCTCTTTCACACATTAGTTAAAGGGGTACTCCAGCGAAAAGACTCATTCTTACCTAATGACTGAACCCAGGCTGCTCTGTGGAACCCATTTTGTGATAATGACATTATCAAGAGTGAGGCAGGTTTAAGCCCTGTTAGGCCACCCTCCCTTTGTCAGATGACACAGGTTGCTCATCTCTGATTGGCTGAACAAGATGTAAGCCATCTAACAGTTTTACAGAGTCAGTTAGACATCACAGGAGATAAAGTGCATTATGGGAAAGCCCAAACCAGGAAGTAAAGAAAAAATGAAGCCACCAACTGGAGCCTCAGGTCCCTGCAAACAGCGGGAAATTCAAATGGAGACAGACTCAGGAGGAATGGTAAATGTAAAAACTGTGTTTATGATTGATTGATTTTCTTTTTTTTTATCAGCGCCGGAGTACCCCTTTAATTCTGGGGTCCAAGGGGTCCATGCAACCGTGGCTATTTACATTGCACTTTTCTGTTTAGTAAAGCAAAAATATAAAACTGTAGAATTACGAACATGATGAAAAGTTCACATCTTTACGTTAATAAAGACTATGATGCATTATTGTAAAATGACATAATTCCAATAGAAATATAAGAAACTTTACAATATATGTTCCCTTGATGATATGATATCTTCACCCATCATCCCCAATTCAAACTGGTAATTACCTTTCAAACTTTGAATCTTTCACTTTTAATAACCTCAAGTAGATTCATATGAAAAATAAAAGTGACACTGATGCAATAATCTCGATAACAAAACGCTTCTATTGTATGAGGTTTTTTGTAAAATAAAATGAAAAATTAGCACTTTGCTACCATAATAGCTAAAATTCCATGCCTGCTTTGTACTGTGCGCAGTGGTAGAAGCACAAGTGGAATGTGCTGCTAAATGACAAGCAGTGAGGACAAATGATTGGCATACTGGATTGCACTACCGCTGACAGATGTATCAAATAAAAAAGCAGAGAGAGTCTGATAAATAAAACATGGCTCAGCGTGATCTAGTTCTGAGAGGAAAGCAGCTGAATAATTAAAATTAGCTCTATTTTGTTTATTTGTTACTAGTCTCTCATGCAGTACTGTAATATTTCTATGCTGATCCAGAACCTGGGAAGGCAACACACTTGTTGAATTAAAGGGTGTGTTTTAATGGAAGAAATGAAATGAGTCATTTCTATATGGTGTGGTTAGATTTTAGCTTTTAATTTATATTTTTAATTATATTTATATTCTACTACATATTAAACTGCAGATCCATTTGTTGCACTTTATACAGTATATTATGTCTGGGAATTACGTATTAGCAGCTACCTAATATAATATCAGTATTAGGCTATGTTCACACTACGTATATGTACGGCCGTAGTGCGAGCCGCGAATATTCGCCCGTAGTTTTGAGGTTGATGCGTACGCTGGAAAGTATACGATATACGGCTGCACTGCACACTACGTATGAGCCTACGGCCCTATCGTAAACGGACCCGTAAAAAATGAACAAGACCATTGTTTGTGGCCGGAACTGTGCAAATTCACGGCCGTGGATTTACAGGCGGTCCGTACGGAGTACTTAAAAAATAGCCGGCAATAATGCAGAATGCCGATGCCTCTAATAGTTAATATATTAAATTAATAAAACACATTTTCTTTGTAATAAAGTCCCTTTCGTTGTTCAATAATTTAACTCTAACGAATCCATCATTGTGCAATTAAATATACTGTTAAAATAAATATATATATAAATAAATGTATATTTATATATATATTTATTTTTTGACAGTATATTTAATTGCACAATGATGGATTCGTTTAAATTAAATTATTGAACAACAAAACTGATTTTATTACAACAAAAATGTGTTTTATTAATTAAATATTAATTATTACAGAAAGCTCCATTAAGCCGTTAATTCATATTCCCTGTAATAGAGCATTCTGTACTAATCAACACTTTACTGTAATGAAAACATCAAATGTTTCTTCTAATTATGTTATCACAATAGCATTATTAGAAGAAACATTTTGAATTATATGTGCGCTCAGCTGATTGGCTGATTGGCTGAGCGCACATATAAAGAGCCGGTCCGCAGTACAGTGACTTCATTGTGCTGCGGACCAGCGAAGATGCTGCATACTGTAAGGTGCAAAACACCGCTCACAATGATGGGTGTTGTGCTCCTGTTTGTGTGTTTTTTGTGTGTTTCTCCCTTTTTGTTTTTCAGATATCGGTATCCTGTGGATTACGTCGGATTCGATGGACTACGTCGATGACCAGCGGTTGTTTGGTGTTTTTTTTTTTTTTAAATAAAATGGTCAATGAGGGGTGTGGGGGTGTTTTTATTTGAATAAATTTTTTTTTTTTCACTTGTGTCTTGTCTTTATTTCTTTACTTTATAGACTTAGTAGTGGAAGCCGTCTAATAGACGGAATCCATTACTAAGTCGGGGCCTAGTGCTAGCCGGTATAAAATGGCTAACACTAACCCCCCCATTATTACCCCAGTACCCAATGCCACCAGGGGTACTGGGAAGAGCCGGGTGCCAGTGGTCTCGGAGCGTCAAAATTGGCGCTCCTGGACTAGGGCGGCAGCAGGCTGGTAAGATTTAGGCTGGGGAGGGCCTAAAACAATGGCTCTTCCCACCCTGGTGTTACCAGGCTGCTGTTGCTTGGTTTTTAACCTGGCTGGTTATGAAAATAGGGGGGACCAGCCTAAAGTCACAAATATTCTTTCCCACACTCTCCACACTCGCTAATAGTTGAGTACCATCTATTTTACATTCATAGGTTCTAATAGGTCTTAACTTCCATTAGAATCAATGTAGCTGCGTCACAGAGGGGCAGGGATTTCCTCCCACTGAGGGCGGCCAGCCAGCCTCCAGTGCTCCACCCCAGCCGGTGTCCGATAATAGACCAGCACCATGCGCGGGAATCGGGCTGTGGTTCAAAAAAAGGACAGCGGCATCGGCCTCCCCGCGCTGGCATCATTCTATTGATATGCAAAACTTAAAGCTAATGTACCGAATGGTACATTAACTTTAATATCTGTAGAAGTGGTAGCAGCAACCTTAGGGGGATCTTAGAAACATTTTTTTCTGTGCAAAAGCACTGCAAGAAACACTGTGATTATACAAGACCACAACAAAAATGCAGCAGTTTAATAAAAAAAATATATTTTTTATGTTTTGCTGTACGTCATCTAGGAAGGTTCAGTTTGTGTTATCCCTACTGGAATATAAACCGTATATACACAGAGTATCAGCGACAGCACGTAGTCAAGCAGAAGTTTAAACCCTGGTGGTTTATTGCATATCACAAGTCTTATGATGTGCAATAAACCACTGGGATTTTAACCTCTGCTTAACATGGTTCTGCCACTGATCCTCTATATACATGGCACTGTAAACATATTGTCTGGATTTATTGCTTATATCTATTGGTGAGTCTACAACCTGTAAGCAGTGGATTATTCAGGGCAATATCCAGACGGACAGATGCTTTACAAGAACAGTATAGTATACATCTGTATGAGAAGTAGTTGTTGTGGTAACTATAATTATGAGTAGTAATGGGTAGTGAATAAAGATTGGAATAGGTTAGTTCTAAACGTATCAGGTTAGTTGTAGTGTTTAACTCAAAACTTATGTACAAAAATACTGTAGTCTTTTTATTCCCCCTCATTGATTATTCTGGAGTCTCTGAGCAAAAAAAGGTAATGTTCTGATCTTTTATCTCTGGATTCATCTCCAAGGCTTCACCTTCAATCACTGCTAATAGCTATTCTGGCACAGGCTGCGTGGAGCAATATTTCTTGATTATTGTAAGAGAACTGGCTCAAGAACATGTGCATTAAAATCCTGGCTTTGTCACTTCAGGATACAAGGCTTCACGTACCTGTACAATATCAGTAATGCTGTAAGAAGCAGCTATGAAATATAAGCATGGCAGAATATAGAGCAGCAATCCTTGAAGATAAATCTTAATATATATCTTTTTACCTACTGGTCTGTGACCTCCATGTCTTTCCATCTACTTCTCCCATATGGACTTGAACTGAAAATACTTCAGTACGTGATATTTTGTTATAGAGTCATAAATAATACATATAATAACATCACTTTTAGCACAGACTCGTGAGGACTTATTTCATATGTTTATGGTAAATAGTAGCAATCTAAATACTGGCTTGGTTTTTAACTCCTGGCTTGGTTGTCCATGCATATGGATAGTTTAACACATGATTCTCCAAACCGCGGCTCTCCAGCTGTTGCAAAACCACAATTCCCATCAAGACTGGACAGCCAAAGCTTTGGATTTGGCTGTACAGGTATGATGGTAAACGTAGTATTGCAACAGCTGGGGGGCCGTAGTTTAGAGACCCTTGGTTTAACATAAGCATATGTGTAAATGTATGTATACATGTATGCATTATTTTACTGCATAAGGGTGGGTTCACACATAGTGGAATTGCAGCGGATAGGCCGATTATCTGCAATGAGCGTTGCTAGAAATGTTCATTCATACGATAATCAGCCCGTGTATAAGTGACAGTTATCATTTTTCCCCTTATCAGCTAAACACATATTTTGTGCAGTGGAAAAAAGTATCGTTGCCGGCTACATTTCTCCCTGTGTAAACATATGTGCGGTCAATAGCAATATATTACAAATGGCCGCATTAATGATGCAGTGATTGTTCATGCAGCCTAGCTTGATTGGTACCTGTTTTTGTGCTGCAGATGTTGCCGATCATGGAAACTAGGCACTGTTTTTACAAATGGACCGTGCCTCCGAGATCTCGGCATCAGGGCTGACCAGGTAGTGAAAAAAATTTTTACTACTCGAAATGGGACATCTGCTTAAAGGGAACCTGTCACCCCCCGTGCCGGGGTGACAGGCTCCCGACCCCCCGTTAGAGCCCCCTATACTCACCTAATCCCGCCGGGTCCCGCTTCTGGATCCGGTCGGGTGATGAAGATCTCAGCCGCTGCAGCCCGGCGCGCGCGCTGAGAGATGAGTCCAACACCCATAGAGAATGACGGAGCGCTGGACTCTCCTGTCATTCTCTATGGGTGTTGGACTCATCTCTCAGCGCGCGCGCCGGGCTGCAGCGGCTGAGATCTTCATCACCCGACCGGATCCAGAAGCGGGACCCGGCGGGATTAGGTGAGTATAGGGGTCTCTAACGGGGGGTCGGGAGCCTGTCACCCCGGCACGGGGGGTGACAGGTTCCCTTTAAAGAAAGCCAAGTGGGCATGTGTATTGTATTGGGGAGAGATAGATGGGAGCTAGTTTGGTTTACAGCTATCTGCTGGGTACAACTTGCCTAAGGGATTGTACTTTTTACATCCTCACATGTTGTTCTACAGTAAGGGACACAAGGAAAGCATTAGATTAAGGCCATGTTCCCACAACAGGATTTCGCCGACATCTTTCCAGACGGCTGTCAAAAAGATGTCCGTATTTTTATAATGCAAAAGGGCAAAGGCGGACGTCAAAACAGTGATCATGTCAATTATTTTCGGACAACTTTTGCAAACAGCGGGCGTTATTTTTTAGTTGTTCACTCACAGTTTTTCTTTTTTTTCACTGTCTTTTCTCTGTTTTTACTATTAAATTCAATGGATTTTCAAATAAAGACACACCCAAAAGCCAATATAGCTTTAGAATGCAAACCTGATTTTCCATAGTCCTAGCATCAACAACTTTAGTGATAAAGATTTTGAAAACATAAGGGGAAGAATTTGAAACACCTATTTTTCGGTATTAATTAAAAATTTCCATCAGTCCTATGAACCCACAAGGTAGAGAATTTCATAAATGTTCTGCTGCCAAAGGGACTAGAAGAAAACAGATTTTTACATTCTCAATCTAATGCACTTGTTTCTGCAACATAAAAGAAATGACCTGTATCAGCATTTTCTTTAATGTTTAATAAAGAAAATATTTTCATGCCAAGTCTTCCTGCAAAGTGTATGATTGATGATTGACCGTCAGTAAACGTGAAGGTTCAGGGGCTCTGTTGCGAATGACGTATTATTTTGCTCTTCTCCATAGCTTTCAGGTAGCAGGTTTTACGAATTTACAATTCTTCGATTCATTTGCAGTCAAAGTGCTCTGTATAATTGTATCCATCCTTTCTTGAAGATGTTTTCCTTCTTCTGATGGAGTTGCAATTGTCATAACAAATCTGACCTGAAGGCATTGTGTCTTCTTTTGCAAGTTTTGCTTCAGTAGTCTGGAACTTACAAGCTATTTAGGTAAGCCAGTGTAGTCTGTTCATTTGCAAGAAATATAGGACAGGAAACACTACATCAATACACATATATTTTGAAATATTTGCATAGTCTAAATTAGCAATGTAAATAAATGTTAATAGAAACATGCATATTTTATTTCCACGTATACAAGAAACAGGGCAAAAACAGATCGAGAGCTTGTAAATACTTTAGTTTTACATTTCTGGTTCAAATGAAAATTTGTTAGGATACAGTATACTATATTATATTGATTTTAATTATACTGCGATGACACTTTTCCAGGGCTCATACGAGCTCATACAAAGCTCATACAAGGGCTTTACACAAGTCGCATTAACATGGTGCAAAATGCATGTATATTACTTTAACCCCTTGCCTCAGCAGCCTGTTTTGGCCTTAATGACCAGGGCCTATTTTGCAAATCTGACCTGTCTCTCTTTATGTAGTTATAACTCTGCGATGCTTTTAACTATCACGGTTATTCTGAGACTGTTTTTTCGTGAACTATTCCTCTCTATGTTTGTGGTATACTTTGGTTGATACACTCAGTAGTTTTTTGTGAAAAACACAAAATTTGCGCAAAAATTAGAAACATTTACAATCCTCTGAAAAAAATAGTCATGCCACATGAATTAATTATTACTGCAACATATACAACATGTCTACTTTATGGTGACGTCATTTGGTGAATGTCCTTTTACTTTTTAGGATGTTAGAGGGCTTCGAAATTTTGCAATGATTTTTCAAATTTTCAGGAAAATTTAAAATTCAGATTTTTTTAGGGACCGGTTCAGTTCTGAAGTGGATTTGTGGGGCCTGTATGTTAGTTACCCCCATAAATCCCTCCATTGTAAAAACTGCACCCCTCAACGTATTCAGAGTAACGTTTCATAAGTGTATTAACCCTTTAGGTGTTTCACAGAAATTTAAGCAAGTTGAAGGGGAAATTTAAAATTTTCATTTTTTGGGCAGATATTCCATTTTAATCCATTTTTTCCTCTAACACAGCAAATACTAACTGAGAAATGGAACTCACTGTTTATTCCCCTTACTCCAATGTTTCTAGAAATCCCCCACATGTGGCTGCAGTGCGTCACCTGACTCAATCACAGACCGCAGACATGATAGAAGCCTTATGTATTTTTGGGGTCTTTTCTTATTTAAGGTTTTATATAGTCATTATATCATGTCACGGAGGCCTTGGGGTGCCAAAATATTTGTAAAAGACAAGTTTACGTTTCCATCGGTACAATTCTGGGGGACACGTGACACTCTGATCATTATTTATTAAAATTTTTTATGAGATGGTACGAATAAAAAACACAATTTAGCAGCTGTTTTTCATCATTTTTTTGTACGCCGTTTACTATACGTTGCATATGACATGTTATAGTTATTCTTCAGGTCGGTACGATTACAGGGATATCCATTTTATATAGCTTTTGATATAGTTTATGGCATTTATACTATAAATATTGTTTGAGTCTTGCATATTGTAAGAGTGGTAATATTTTAATTTCTTCACCAATGGAGTTATGTGAGTTTTTTTTTTTTGCAGCATAAGCTGATGCTTTTAGTGGTACACCTTTTGGGTATGGGGGGTATGGGGGCGCCTGGAGAGGGAGAGAGCGGGCTGGGGAGGGGAAGCACGGGGAGGAGGGGGTGCGGGGTTGACTACGGCAGGGAGCAGGTGCCTGGGAGGAGAACAGCATGTGCAGCTGCCTCCTCCCAGCATCCGATCTGCGAGAAGCAGCAGATCTCCCCATAGACGCTGCGGTCGCACCGACCGCGGCGTCTATGGGGTTAACTGCCCGGGGGGGGGAGCGCGGCTCCTCTCTGGGCAGTGGCAGCAGGAGGAGGCTGTGTGACACAGCCTCCTCCTGCTGCCCGGTCTCAGCCAGGGACAGTGGGGGGAGGCAGGAAGAGCATGACGTCCAGGCACTGCTTTTCATGACGTCCCTGGACGTCATATTGGGGGAAGGGGTTAAAAATGTACATTACAGCTAAAAGTATGCCCGAATAGTAAGAAAAGAGCTGTTATGTTACATATTTATATATGGAAATAATCAACAGATGTTCTGTATTAGGGTCTATTTACACGGAAAGATTATCTGACAGATTATCTGCCAAAGATTTGAAGCCAAAGCCAGAAACAGACTATAAACAGGGAATAGGTCATAAAGGAAAGCCTGAGATTTCTCCTCTTTTCAAATCCATTCCTGGCTTTGGCTTCAAATCTTTGGCAGATAATCTGTCAGATAATCTTTCTGTGTAAATCAGAGGTCTCAAACTCGCGGCCCTCCAGCTGTTGCCAGCTAGTTTGGCAACAGCTGGAGGGCCGCGAGTTTGAGACCCATGGTGTAAATGGACCCTTACTTGCATTGTGTTGCATTTGAATTATCCTATTAGCCAGCAGGTGGAAAATTGATTACAAGTGGGAACTTACCTTTCCCCGTGTCCATGATGAGCGGCCGCAGGACCCCCGCCGGAAGTCATTTTCCTCCCGAGTTGTGATGCCATCACGACTTGGGGGAAAATGCCTCTGCGGCTGATGGACTGGCCACTCAGCGAATCAGCAACAGAAGCTCCCGGAGATTCCGCCCCCAATAAAAAACCTAATCATCCCTTTTTCCCATTTTTTTTCTCAGTGTAAAGGTAATACATTTGGTATTGTAGCATGCAAAATTATTAAACTATTAGAATATAACATTACTGATTTTGCATGTAAATTAATAAAGAAAAAAGGCGTGAAAAGGTGTCAATGACAAGTTCAAATGACATATGATAACATCAAATTTGAAGGACTTTTTTGCAAAGCAGATTTGAAGCCAAAGACCTTCATGTGTTTTCACAAATGGTTCAGATCCAAGGTTTCCTATATAATAAATACATTACCATATCTAAAGGGCGTATTTTCATGATGTAGTATATCTACCAATAAGCGCCATACAATAATGGTATCTCACTGGGAGACAGCAAATTCATGTTAAGAAGAAAGAAATGAAATCTCTTGGCTGCATTGATAAGTCTTTTCATTGGCCATTTAGAATCCGGCTTTCCTGTATTGGCTACATAATGTAATTAACATTGAGGTCTTTGTGGCTCTTTTTGAGAAATTAAATACTATGACTCACTAGGGCATTATCCGAACAAACCTCTCAGGATAATGACTTAATCTCTGAGATTGCTATCTGGCACCATTCCCACATAGCAAAGAACTAAAAGCCAACCATTAATCTTATTTAGAAGTTCTCCTGCAACATTCATCAGACACTATTATACGTCCAAGAAATAAATCCCTGATGTCGATGCTTAAAGTTAGAAATATTTCAGCAGCGTGTCTTCGCTAGTATAGACATTAAAAAAGATCAGGTTGTAAAATTATTTTAATTTATTAAGAAACAGACAAAAAGATTTTGTAAACTTTAATAAAAAAGAAAAATAAACAGAGATTTGAAATTTTATATTTTACAAATAAAGATGACCGAAGCTACAGTAAGATTTGCCAAATCTGAATCTAATGAATTGGCACTACATGTGTTTAGTCTTGAAATCAATGCCTTCCACTTTCCAAGTGTTCTAAGGCTTTATTCACATGTTTAGTGATTTTCAAGTCCGTAGATGAAGTCCGCCATCTACCTCCGTTTTCTGTGAAAAACCATCCGTGATTGCATCTGTGTCCGTGTTTTTCACTGATCTGTTTTAAGCTTTTAAATTACAATGATTACATTACATCCGTGTTTTTTACAGATTGCATGGATGTCAAAACCGTGCAATCCGTGAAAAACACAGACGTAAACTCATAAACTGTGCCGTCATCTTATCCGAGTTATAATATGTCCTATTTTATCACTGAACGGATTGTGGATCTCAGAAACAAAACTGAACATGTGAATAGAAAGCAATGGGCTATAATATTGTCCGTGATCACGGACAACTTCATGGAACGTGTGAATAAGGCCTAAGTCATTGGAAAAGTCTGGTATAAAATAGTCCCCAGAGTGTCATGCCAAACTTTTCTGGAAATCTAAGCACTTTATAACACAGACAAATTCTCAAGACTAAAGAATAGACATACGAATCACTATATTCATATTTGGGGAATGCTACAGGAGATTTGCTAATCTCTAATTACTCCCTTAATTATGTACCCTGCAAAAATATATGCCTGCAAAGGTAAGTCCTGTATAACATAAGAAGCCACACCAGGTGACCAGGTACCAGCTTGAACCATAGTAAATCTATTGGGCTATGGAAGCCAAACCTTCTTTATGTATAGTCCCACCCACTTTCTCAAGTTAGTGAGGGCAGCAAAAATCTGCAGAATGAATAAATGAGTTTTGCACAAGGTTTATGACTTTTGTATGCCAAAAACAGGAGTACAAATGATAATGAATTTCCTCCTTAACTCCTGACAGGAAAGGGGGGGTAATTCTCTATATAGTAAAATACCGCTGGTGCTGTGACCAGGTCCCAAACCAAGCCGCTCACTTGGTATAAAATCCAATGAAGTAAGTAACGGGACACAACAACATGCTGCTTGCAAAGAACTTGTTTTTCTTTTTATATAGATCTTGCAACTTTCACAATAAAGACAAAAAATCTCTTAAAGTACAATAAGAAATAAAAAAAGAAAAACTTCACCACAGTGTGTTGGACAGATGCAAGTTGATCTTCACACCATAGCTTGGTGCTTTGCTGTGCTTTGGAACAATGACCCGTACGCTACGTTTTGAGGGAGGAGCCCTCTTTCTCAAGCGCTGCCGGTAAGTAAACCCTCCACCATATTTATACCATACACGTTATTGATTGCAAATCACAAGTAAAAACATGACATATTAGACAAATAGAAAATTACACTTACTAAAAACCATGTCTATGCATGTGCATAGCCTTACTTCACTTTTCTTTATATATATATATTTTCGCATCGGCTAGACATAATCTTACGTCATTCCTAGCTACTAGATGTTATATACAACTCAACTGCTTACTGAATTTCATAAGATAATTCTACATATCTCACCTAGTTAGTTACACCTATTTACAAAAATACTGAAAAATTACATATTTTATTTAATCACCTAGGGGCAACACAATCTAACATGTGTATCCAATACGTTTCTTTCTGAACCAATTTCTTCTTCAGATCTGCCTTATTTTCTGTCACAATCTCTTCTAACACAACCCATCTTAGATCAAATATGTTATGTTTATGTTCATAAAAATGCTGAGCTACTGTCGTCTCTCCATATGTTTTTTGCCCACTTGTAATGTTTTCTTTATTCTGCAGTAGTTTTTGTGTATATGTGTGAATTGCAGACCCGTGTTCATTGACTCTAATCCGTACCTCTCGTGATGTCTGGCCCACATAGACTAGCCCACACGGGCATTTCAGCATATATATCACATTACTTGTTCTGCATGTGAACATTCCTTTTAGTTTAATTGAATTCCCATTATGTGGATGACATATAGAATCACCTTTAATTATACTACTGCAATTTTGGCACGATAGACATGGAAAGGTACCAGTTTTGCAAAACCTCATCTTCATCTGTCTCGTTCTTGTCGTCTTGCCTATGTCTGATCTCACTACACTATTGGCTATGGATTGGCCCTTCTTATAGACAAAATGTGGTGTTTGTTTAAAAAGTCTACCCTATTTTTCATCATATGACAGCAGTGTGCAATATTTATTTATGGTTTTCCTAATTAGGGTGGCATGATTATCATATTTAGACACAAACAACACCCCATCTTTCTCCATATCTTTCTTCTCATGTCTGCAATCTTAAGCCTCTTTTACACAAGCCAATTATTGGCACGGAGGTGATAATCGGCCAGTGTAAAAGTGTCACCCATCATCCAAGGTGACTGACCATGCCTTCTGTAGGCACTGAAAACGAGCACCGATCTCGCTGAACAGTGCTTGCTTGCGCCCCATATCGGGCTGTTTAAATGGACCCTTAAAGGCAATACTTCCTGGGAAAAGATATGCAATTTAAAAAGAAAACTACATAACAAAAGAAAAGTCAGGATGACACTACCTGAGTGGGATAAGACAGCACTCAGGACGCCACAGATCCCATACCGTGTTGCTCTACAAGTCCAGCATGAACAGATAGTCTCTTGTAACTATGGTCATTGTAGAATGACTTGCGGCACTCACCAGTGTGAGCTTTAGCCAATGTTTATTGAATTAAAAGGTCAAAGGATAAGAACATGGGTGATGGGCATTTCACTACTCAGAGCTTCCTCAAGGGCCTTGGGATATTTTGGGTGAAAAACCCTGTGATCAGATAGCCAAGAGTCAGTGTGGAAAAAAAGAAATGTAATACCCACAGGATGTTTTTTGCTATGGGTTTTTTAGTTCAATCTAGCGTTTTCAGTACATTTACAGTTGTGTAAAATCTCAGCTTTTTGCTTTTTTTTTTCCACAGAAACATCACTGCTTTCTCCCATTGACTTCTATAAGGGGCAAAAATGCCAGAAAAAATGTCATGTCTATATGCATATTGTTTTTTTTTTCTGGCAGTCTTATCTTCAATTCTTCAACAGAAATCCCCAAATCACATGATAAAGAATCTCATGACTGGTACTAAAAAAAAGGGGGGTAAAAACATCTCTAGTAAATTACACTAAAATGAGAAAATGTCCCCCCCAAAAAGTTGAAAAAAAATGCTTACGGTTTTGGTGACTTTTTTTTAAGCAATTTTGGAAAAATTGTGTTTAAGGGAGACCTAAGAGTGCAAGTGTAAGCACAAATTTCACTTATAATTTCTTTCACATATAAAACCGACACATTGTAAATAACTACCAGTAAGTCCTTTAATTTTTACGCATTTTAATTAAAAAATGTAATTCCAGCTCAGCTGACACAGCAGTTAGCTGGGAGATGCCAACAGATGGCACCTCTTGGAAATGATTACATAACAGCACACTTAATAAAGTTGGAAAGATGTATACTCCAGCTGCAAGCTGCAACGCAGCTGCTAAAAAGCTTTTTATGAAATTGTGTATATTTCCCCAGCTAGAATAGCTTCTGACTGATGTTCAGTTGGATATCTGTAAATACATATAAAGCATTTATTATTCTTGCAAGGAAAAATATCATTAATCCTTTATAAATCTACTAAAGAAGCCCTAGACTCAGGGAAATCTTTATATAGTATTGCTAAAGTTTATCTGTCTGTATGACAAGAGTCCACATGTACAAAATGGTCTCTACATGTTATAATGTGAAGTTGTTTAAGGGTTTTAAAAATTAAACTATCTGCAGTAAATGTTATAAACTAAAGAAACAAAAGTTACTCACCTGTTAAATCCACCATGCAAAAGCCAATGCTCCAGTGGTCTTCACTGGTCTCTGTTTAGTTTTAATACAACAGTGACGTCATGTACTTCACAGTGAACCTCTGGCCATGACTAATGACTAGAGAGCATGCATGTTTTCCAGGCAGCCTTAGGGTTGCATCCAACTTCTTTAGCCACCAGTAATCAAATGGAGACAGTTTGAGCTCAAATGAACAAGAGCATGCTCACGGTTCACTCACCTAATGACTAATCTCAATGACCGCTGACGCTAGTGATCAGCTACAGTGGTCGTGTGCATGTATGAAAGGTCATCACTGTTGGAAAAGCAAAGACTGGTGAGGATTTAAGGGGTTGTGCACACTGAGGAATAGACGAGGAATTGAAAAGGAATACGCTCTTAATTTTTGCTTGAAATTCCTCCCATAAAATATGAACAGAGCAATGTCCCATAGCGTTTAATGGAGTTTCCGCTCTGTTGTTCACTGTGCAGAATTTCCAAGCAGAATTTTCTGCCACAGATCCACTTTTGGCCCCCTTTCCGGATTCTGCTTGAAGAATCCGATAAAAGTCAATTCTGCCTGAATTCTGCTTGAATTCCGCTTAAATTCTGCTTGAATTCTGTTCAAATTCTGCCAGAGCTGAATACAGTAGGTGAGGAATTTCAAGCAGAAAACTTTCCTCTTCAATTCCCTGCTGAATACTTGGCTATTCCTCAGTGTGAACACACCGTAACAGGTCATTTGAGGAATCTGTAAAGGGTTATTCCAGAGAAAATGTTTAATCTACACTTAACCCCTCATACCATTGCAATTTCTTTTTCCATGTCAAGTCCCTGCTGACCTGCATATGTTTGTGTTGCACAAGGACCTTTCTGCTTAGCCAATCATTGACCACATCGGAGTTGTGCCTTAGCCACTGGCTAAGTGGGAGGATAATTGTGCAACACAGACACTAGGAAGTGCAGGACTGCGGGCAGGGGGTTATATTGGAACAACAGTATCAGGGGAGTGGGTCAAAAACACAGAAAAAGGCGCAACTCTTTACATTATAGTTTTTCCCTGTGATGATTCCACTCCTAGTTTTGGCTAAATTACTGACAGGCCAACATTTGTAAAAGGTTGATATACTTTACTATTTAATAAATTCTATTAGAATATCAAGCCGTGATGTAAATAGCATTTTATTACACATGCCTACAGTACTCCTTGATACCTAGTAGCATGATCCTTCCTAATATGATGTACATTCAGTTATCTGCAGTGTTAGAAATGGGACCACCTTTGGGTTTCTGTAATAAGCCCAAGTCTGTAACCGATTGTGCTGTGTAATGTTCTGCTGATTTCTATTACTGCATCTGACCATATTTATTTTACAGCAGCAAAGAGAATATAAGGTAAATTACAATAAAAGTGATCATCTTCTGGGAAACTCTGCCTCATCTCCAAGGCTACGACCCCAATAAACACTTTTGGCAATACTTGTCAAAGCTTATTCATGAACACTCTGTAACTAATAACTCCTGACTACGATTAACAATTCACTTGTAAAATAAACCGAGTTGGTCAAGGTTATTTATCAACAGTCACATTAGAAGACTGAAGAAACAAGTGAAGGGGTTTTGACAGTAAAGGTGTTTGCACACTACCACGGATTCTGCCTCTCACCCCTGCTCCCACTCGTGTGCATCTCCGTCTGTGCCATAGACTCTATTCTATGCACAGGTGGATTCCGCTGTCCGCCCAAAGAATGAACCTGTACATTATAATGTCCATATTATCTATGACTATCCCTTTAAAGTGAATGTGTCACCCCTTGACCACATATTGAGCTGATAGCACCACTGGATAGATTTCAATAAAAGCATTCAGAACATTCTGTGTTTCTATTTATTCAGGCTATGAATCGTGTCAAGAAGGCAGGGTCTAGGGTTCCCCAGGCACTGGCACAGCTATGTCTCAGTGTGCTATATGCCCACTGCTTTTTATAATGAGCGGCATGCACTGTACATACAGCACAGTGAGGCGTAGCGGTGGTAGAGTGCAAGGAACCCTAGGCTATTCCTCCTTGACATTACTCATGGCTCAAATAAAGGCATTTTCTATGGCACCCCTGGTCCAGTGCTAAGTTCCTACATCCCAACCATACACATGCCATATAATGCATTTGTACAACAGGTATTCCTAATACGGTCACTTGCATGAGACCTCACTTTTATAAATACCGCAATGGTAAAATAAATCTGATGGTCATTTATTAGCTGTGCAACATTTGCTTGAGAAAAGTGTGAGAACATGAAATGCCTGATTCTAATTCTTGCTGCATAATAAAATGTATCGCTTTAGAGAAAAGAAGTGACGCACATTTTTAATCTTTAAATGAGACTTTTCGGGGAAGCATTTTATTATACATTTGACCTTGAATATAAAGGAGATGGCTGTTGCACTGTAATTGTAATGACAAAAGAGACTGCATTAGTTATATTTGGTAAAGTGACATCAGCAGCCAATCTCAATTGAATTTAACAGACAGCGATGGAATTGACCTGTGCTCATCCATCAGAATCCCTGCCAACATCTAAACATAGCATTTTGTATTGTAGCCAGACAAGTCCCTTTATCCTTTCCCAGAGACGGAATTTCAAATAGAAAAGGAATATATGTACAACATACAAATTCTCCCCATAGGGATCCAAAATCTATAGATATCCCATATACAATATTAATTAATACAGGGCAGATTTTCCATCTGGATTTACACTGGGAAAATTAACAGTGGATTCTAGTACTAGCAATTCAGTATAGACAAATCTCATGCAAAGGGTGCAGGCATTCTCCATACTTACAGAATCAGATTTTTACAATATTGTTTAACTTATAATAGTACGAAGAAGCACAAGAGTATCCATCAGACTAGGATTTCTGGCATAGGCCGCAAGATTATGTCAGGTACTGGTAAAAGTGACAAACCTGTCTCTTACATTACATATAGCCTTATGGCCCTTATGTCCCTCAATCATAAAGCGCAGGTAAACTGCAGTCTCCTAGATCATGGGTCTACAAACTGCGGCTCTCCAGCTGCAAAACCACAATTCCCATCATGGGCACCACCTAGAATGGAGTGCAAGCCCTCATGATAATATATTGAGAAAGGGGTTTCAAACAAGTGCCATGCAAAAAAAAAGGAAATTCCATAAAAATTAGGGAAAGTCCTTATTGAATCATAATCAAAGATAATTCATTCCATTTTGGTGCGGCAGCTCATATTGATGATCCTATTTTTATGTACAAGCATTCTATAGAGTTGTACCTATACTTTAGCACAACTCTACAAAGTTAGTGTGGTTATCATTAAAATAGCTAAATTGATCAAAAGGAATCTGTCAGCTGTAATTCATGTCCCAAACTGCTGACAATGTTAGCTGTTAGGACATTGAGACACATGGTACCTTTTAGAACATGGAGTGCTTCAGTGTTTCCAGGAAGTACAGAAATGCTCATATTCTCTGGTACAAGAGTCAAAGAGGCTTTCCCAAGCTCCTGAATAGCGGTAAGCTTGAATGTGTCTCCCCCTCCCTGCTTGATTGACACCTGGAAGCTGAGTCTCAAACAGGTTAAGTTATAGGAGGAGGGGGGGGGGGGGGGAGGTGTTACAGCCTGGTGCACATCAGGAGCTCAGCAAATCCTCTTTGACACTTCTTGCTATATATTAAAGACATTTTTCTATGCTCTTGAATCACAGATAAATGAAATAAATGAGGTATCAGGTGTCTCCCTGATCTAACAACTATCTAACAATGTCTGCAGTTTGAAACATAAATTGCAGCTAAAAGTTTCCCTTTACGAAAAAGTGACAGTCATTATTATACAAATAATAGCAGGCATTATAAAATATTGACCGTTACTTGCCCTCAAAATGATGGCCATTCCAAAAGAGGATTGTCAAACTGCCAAAAAAGACAGTGTGGGAACATAGCCTCTAAATGAATTAACTTAATCTCTGGCAAGACTACACCAGAAAAGTAAATCCATGCCTGCTATGAGCAGGTATAGATTTGTGCCATAATATACATGAATTTCTGACATACGTTTTGAAAGACATGCTTATTCTCCACACTTCTAGGCAATGTTCACACAACATATTTTTTATGACAAGAGCGGGCGTTGTTTGCAATTAAAACAACTGCCATTGTTGTCATAAAAAATGTGTTGCATTGAAGTCAGTGGAGACAATGACCACTCAATGTATTGAACAACGGACGTTGCTGGTTACTGGCGTGGAAGTAATTGACACGTCAATTATTTCCGGCCATTCTGCATTGATTTCAATGCTATTTTCAAAGCAACATGTCACGGCCGCGGCGGCTTCCCGCGTTCCGGGTTGCCGCCGCGACCGCCTCCTGTCCCGTGCAGCCGCCGGGGTCCTTGTGTAGGGACCCGGCGCTGCTGCTGCTTCGGCCCCTGGGGCGCTTCACCTCTCCTCCGTGCATGTCGCGGTCTGTGCCGGCCGGCGCGCGCGCCCCCGCCTCCTTGGGCGCGCGCGCGCCGGCTGTCTCAGATTTAAAGGGGCAGTGCGCTCCTAATTGGTTAGTGTCACCAATCACTCCCCTATAAATCCCAGCATGCCCTGTCCTTAGTGTTGGAGCCTCTACATGCTTCCCATAGCGTTTGGCCCAGCTCCCTGTTGTTCCTGTGTCCTGTCCGTTACCTGGTCCCTAGTCCCTGTTCCTGAGTCCTGTCCGTTACCTGGTCCCAAGTCCCCGTTCCTGGTTCCTGTTCCCCTGTCACTCCACCTGTTCCCGTGTCCAGCCTGTCACGTGCTCTCTCATCTGCAGACTATTGCCTGTGCCATCTCCTGCCACGCCTCGCCTGCCGACACCAGCAACCAAGCCAGGGGTAGCGACCTGGGGGTCGCCTGCCGCAGCAAGTCCATCCCGCCTTGCGGCGGGCTCTGGTGAAAACCAGCGGCCCCTTAGACTCCGCTCCCTGGTGAGGTTTGTGCCATCGCTGGTGCCGGTCCAGTGGATCCACTACTCCGGGCGTTACAGTAGGCTCCAACCATGGATCCCGGCGAGGTGCCTGATCTCCGTGACGTCGCCAGAGTGGTCGCGCAACAAGCTCAACAAATCCAGAAACAGTCACAGCAGATCCAGCAACTCACTGCCGCCTTACAGCAGCAGACTACTGCCCAGCGCACACCACCTCCTGACGCTGCTTCTTCACTCCGACTGGCCCTCCCAAGCAAGTACTCTGGGGACTCTAAGTTGTGCAGAGGATTCCTGACTCAGTGCACCATGCACATTGAACTTTTGAGTAGTCAGTTTTCCACCGAGCGCTCTAAAGTGGCTTTCAT
The DNA here is from genome assembly GCF_027789765.1 of Dendropsophus ebraccatus. NCBI lineage: Eukaryota > Metazoa > Chordata > Amphibia > Anura > Hylidae > Dendropsophus > Dendropsophus ebraccatus. The sequence goes on from NC_091458.1 coordinate 106,548,011, forward strand.
CATCAGCCTATTAGAAGGTAGAGCCCTGGCCTGGGCCACGCCACTGTGGGACCGTGATGATCCTGTTGCTGCCAATCTCCGGGCCTTCCTATTCGAGTTTCGCTCCGTCTTTGAGGAACCTGCCCGTGCTTCTTCAGCCGAGACTGCTCTCCTCAACCTCTCTCAAGGCAGCTCCTCTGTTGGTGACTACGCCATCCAGTTCCGCACCCTGGCAGCTGAATTGGACTGGAACGAGGCCGCTCTATTGGCCACCTTCAAGAAGGGTCTGTCTAGTCGAGTGAGAGACGTGCTCGCTGCCCGAGACCTGCCTACCTCCCTGAACGAACTCATTCTACTGGCCACCCGAGTTGATACTCGTTTTTCGGAGAGGGAGGAGGAGGTTCGGCATGAACATCTACTAAGCCGTTCCCGTCGCCATCCCCAGCTGGCGCCGGTTTTCCAGAATCCTGACCTTTCGATGTCCCAGCCCTCTCCTGAGATTCCTATGCAGGTGGAACGGGCTCACCTGACGCCTGATGAAAGAATCCGGCGCCTGGAGCGGAATCTCTGTCTCTATTGCGGTGGTTCCGACCACTTCCGGCTGGGATGTCCCCTACGTCCTCAAACATCCAGAAAATGCTCGCACCTAGGTCCGGTGGGACAGGTGTCCCTAGGTGTGAATGCCACCTTTCAAAGTCTGTCTATGCCAGTTTCCATCCGGACTCCCTCAGGACAAAATCATCAGACTACTGCCTTCCTCGATTCTGGGTCAGCAGGCAGTTTTATTGCGGCAACATTGGTCCAAAGATGGCGGCTACCCGTGACACGACTAGCCAGGCCCCTGACTATCTCCTCGGTCACGGGCGAAATTCTTACCGACCGTGTGTACTACCAGACCGCATCTTTAGTCCTCCAGGTGGGTCCTTTACATCAAGAAGAGATATCCTTCTACGTCCTGCCCCATTCTTCCCCCGCGGTCCTCCTGGGACTCCCGTGGCTACAAGAACATGCCCCTCAGCTGGACTGGAGAACCGGGGAGATTCTCAGTTGGGGTCAGGACTGTTCCCACCAGTGTCTCAAGTCACCTCAGACCAAGTTTACTATGTCATGTCCTGTCCCGGCCAAGCCTCTATCCGGCCTACCGGCAGAAGACCAAGACTCGGCGGATGCCTTCTCTGCCGAGTTGTACCCTCTCCCCGTACCCAAGACTAAGGTCGTGTCCTCTCACCACCGGAAGAACTTACAGAAGGTCCTCGTCCACAGACCCACAGTCCCTTGCCACGTTATACCGCCTGATCGCCTAGTACCAGTCGTCACCTCCACTCTTCAGAGAGTACCCCCCGGAAAGACTCATGTTCACCCTGCGCTTCGAAGAGGTATTTTGAAGTGGGGACATTCCTCGTTGGAGGCCGGGCACCCTGGAGTCCGTAAGACCGGCCAACGGATCTCTCGCCACTACTGGTGGCCCAGCCTATCCCAAGATGTCAAAGACTTTGTGGCTTCCTGTGCCATTTGCAGGCAAGAAAGAGGGGGAGGCCAAAGGGGGGGGGTACTGTCACGGCCGCGGCGGCTTCCCGCGTTCCGGGTTGCCGCCGCGACCGCCTCCTGTCCCGTGCAGCCGCCGGGGTCCTTGTGTAGGGACCCGGCGCTGCTGCTGCTTCGGCCCCTGGGGCGCCTCACCTCTCCTCCGTGCATGTCGCGGTCTGTGCCGGCCGGCGCGCGCGTCCCCGCCTCCTAGGGCGCGCGCGCGCCGGCTGTCTCAGATTTAAAGGGGCAGTGCGCTCCTAATTGGTTAGTGTCACCAATCACTCCCCTATAAATCCCAGCATGCCCTGTCCTTAGTGTTGGAGCCTCTACATGCTTCCCATAGCGTTTGGCCCAGCTCCCTGTTGTTCCTGTGTCCTGTCCGTTACCTGGTCCCTAGTCCCTGTTCCTGAGTCCTGTCCGTTACCTGGTCCCAAGTCCCCGTTCCTGGTTCCTGTTCCCCTGTCACTCCACCTGTTCCCGTGTCCAGCCTGTCACGTGCTCTCTCATCTGCAGACTATTGCCTGTGCCATCTCCTGCCACGCCTCGCCTGCCGACACCAGCAACCAAGCCAGGGGTAGCGACCTGGGGGTCGCCTGCCGCAGCAAGTCCATCCCGCCTTGCGGCGGGCTCTGGTGAAAACCAGCGGCCCCTTAGACTCCGCTCCCTGGTGAGGTTTGTGCCATCGCTGGTGCCGGTCCAGTGGATCCACTACTCCGGGCGTTACACAACAATGGCCATTGTTTGGTTTTCAAGACAAAGGCCGTTGTTTTTGGGTGCCAAACAATGTCTCTTGTTCGTACTGTGTGTGAATTTAGCCTTAAACCTGCTGATATGCCACAGAAGTCCTCTACCTAATGGTCCTTTTACAAGGAACGATAACGATAACGATCGAATTCGAACGATAATCATACGTGTAAACGCAGCGAATGATCAAACGACGAGCGAGAAATCGTTCATTTTGATCTTTCAACATGTTCTTAATATATCGTTGGTCGTTCGCAAAAAAATCGCAGATCGTTCCGTGTAAACATTCTTTCAATGGCCAACCGGTGATCGCGAGTCCTAAAACACTCCCCCGTACCATATCTCCATATCTGACCTGGTGTCCGCCCGCCGCCAGCGGCAACAATCCCCCTGGCATCTGACTCGGCCTCTTCCCAGCGCATGGACGGATGGACACCAGGTCAGATATAGAGATGTGGTACGGGGGATGGGGGGGTGTACGGGTGCGGGCGATGCTGCGCGGCCACCAATTCAGATGCGGGCCTGCACAGGATGCGGGGCGGGTGAGGAGGGGCACACAGTGAGGGGAATGGGTTACAAAGGGGTTAGACAGAAAGCTTTCTGGCACATCACATGCGCTGGGAAGAGGCATAGTGGGCAGAACTGTGCGGGGCTGGGCTGGGCGCGCTAGGCGGGGAGGTGTCGGGGGGACGCGACAGATGAGGGCGGACTGGGTGGGCCGAGCAAGTGTTCCGGGACAAAGGCTCAAAAAGCTCTTATGCCCCACATTTGCATAGGGGCAATTAGTGAATTCATAAAGAATGCAGAGGGGCAGAGGAGCGTTACTAACATCAATCAACTCCTAAGGTAGAGGACTTCTGTGACATATCAGCAGGTTCTCTTGTGCCGCTTTAAAAAGTAATAAGAAAAGTGCAAAGTGACAAAAAGTCACACCAGAAGTCTATATGCCAGAAACTGGGTGCAAATGTGTTAATAAATCTCCCTTTATGCTTCCATGGTAAGCATGATAATGGAAAGAAAGAAGGGGAGCAGAGCAGGATCAGGCTATGCAGACTGGTTACCTGTCACCATGGAGACATGGCTGTAGAGATAAAATTGGAGGATTTTTTTTTTTTATTTGGATCTATTAGGAAATTTGTTTTACATTCAGTGAGACAATAAAAAACTATTGGCTGTAATAAGCGCTCACAGCCTTTTCAGATCATTTAGTCTTTTTGAAAAGCTTAGCCTATTTGCATATAGCTATTATGGGTTAAATCTGTGGTTGGCAGCAAAGAGCAAAAATATTTTTACATTTTACGAGGAAATTCACTGGTTTTGTTATACTAGAGGCAATGCTAAAAACATTTTAATGCAGTATCCATTCCTTTTTCTTAGTATCTGCGGTAGAATGTGGGCGGCTGATCTGCTTCTTGTTTATAAATCTAATTTTACTCCATGTCTTCCTACTGTATATTGATATAAATGGAGTGGAGGCATTCACCCAGACATACATGGGATGCATTTTTCATTCAGTTTTTTCCTTTCAATTAAATGAGCTACAATTACATTACAAAAATCACTGCAACACATAAATATCCCAATGCCCTGCTGTCTCTTCCTTACTTAAAGGCTGTGTATACACAACATCAGAGTCTGCCTTCAGAAATAAATTCTCACTACATATTCCTCCAACAGAAGATCCCGACGTGTGTCACTGTCTGTATACAGTAGAATCCCTCAACCATAGGGTCCCATTCTACAATAATCATACTCTTTATGGTATCCTTTTCCCCCCTTGTGTCTCTGTATAGGAAAGCACACGCTTTTCAGTACAATTATAAAAACAAAAACAAAAAAACATGCTTACAAATATTGGCCTGATAGAGGCCAAAAGGTCACTCTGTGGAACAAATGGAGCTCAATGTATATGTTTAATATATGTAATGGTATTTTTTTAAAAAAAATATGCAGTAAACATGTGATGAGCCATGGAAAGTAAGCAGAATGGTTTTTATAGTAGAAAAGAAAAAAATGCCCAAGATAAACTTCAACAGGGTAATTTAGTAATTTAGTCGAGAAGGTCAATTTTAAACACCCCCCCCCCACACACACTATTCGAATAATGCTGACAATATTAAAGGGGAACTATCAGCAGGTTAGACAAATTGAAGCTGCTGATATCTCCCTATTGCACAGGAGACGCCGAGGAGGAAGGTATGTCTCTTACTTTTATTCTCTGAGCCGTTCCAGTGCTGTTAGTGCGATGCCCTGGCCCCTGGGGGGCCACTTCCGCAGTGCTGGTGTTATGAGCGGGCAATGACCGGGGCAGCTGCAGGGGTTATACTTGTCACGGTATAGGCCTGAGGGCAGCACAGCTGTAGGGCCAGTTTGTGGAATCTGCGGGTGATGATGGGCATGCGATTCTTCGCTGCAACTAGTCAGGGCACCAGTTAGTGGACACCAATGCCAGGGTTCAGTAACAGCGGTTTTATTATAGATGAAGTAACTAGTAGCAACAGTTCTGTCCGGATGCAACCGGGTATATATCAGGCTTTGACAAATAAGGCAGGAGTGGTGCTGCATAGGCTGTGAGAATACGTGCCGGATGATGGGAGTAGGAGTATGAGAGAAATAGCGTTGCTGGGTGGGTTAGCTTGAGAGTAATACTTGCTGTGAACCCTTGCAGCGATGAGGAGAGATAACGGAATGACACCCAGATGAGAGAAAAGAATCCGGTCACTTGAGCAGGCAGATACAGCCGAAGACTTGAATATAGCAGAGCACCTGATCCACACTTCTAGTGGTGAAGTGGGAGCTGCAGAGAAGAAGTCCAACTCCTCTGAGGCAGGAGAGGGACGACACACATCCTCCTTGCTTGGAAGCAGGGGGAAGACTAACTTGTTAGGAGGAAGTGGGAGGTCACATGGTTGCTCCTGGCCAGAGCTAGTCGGCCATTGGAGGAACCATGGTTACAGGTCACGTGATCAACAGCCTTGCATACCACTGTACACTGTAATAATACACAGGAATACATGAGAATACACATGAGAATGCACATTACCAGAGAATACTAGGGGAAAACCAGCAGCAGTTGCAGTGCAAACACTTACCAGAACAGGCATTGACACAGCAATAGAAATGGGCATAATAGGAGTAGTAGTCTGCATGTTCTGGGACACTGCATTAGTAGTTTGCTTTATGATCCAGTAGGACCGTTAAGAGCACTGCCCCGCCCCCATAGCTCCCGCTCTGTCCTATGGTCCGTCTTACCGGACAATGGTACAAATTACTAACTGTACCTGGACTGTGTCACGGCCGCGGCGGCGTCCCGTGCTCCGGGCCACCGCCGCGACTCCCCACTGCCCCATGCAGCAGCCGGTGTCCGTAGGCAGGGACCCGGCGCTGCTGTCACTTCGGCCCCGGGGGGCGCCTTACCTCTCCACGCTCATGTCCGTCGCTGTGCCGGCCGGCGCGCGCGTCCCCGCCTCCTAGGGCGCGCGCGCGCCGGCTGTCTCAGATTTAAAGGGGCAGTGCTCTCCTAATTGGTCCATGTGCACAATCACTCCCTATAAATTCCAGCCCTGCCCCACTACAGGTGTTGGAGCCTCTACATGCTTCCCATAGCGTTTGGCCCAGCTCCCTGTTGTTCCTGATTCCTGTCCACTACCTGGTCCCTAGTCCTTGTTCTTGGTTCCTGCTTCCCCGTTACTCTATTGCTCCTGTCTTCAGCCTGTCTCCTCCGGTCACGACTACAGACCTCTGCCACTACCATCTCCTGCCTACTGCTCCTGCCACGCCTCGCCTGCCATCACCAGCAACCAAGCCAGGGGTAGCGACCTGGGGGTCGCCTGCCGCAGCAAGTCCAACCCGCCTTGCGGCGGGCTCTGGTGAAAACCAGCGGCCCCTTAGACTCCGCTCCCTGGTGAGGTTAGTGCCATCGCTGGTGACGGTCCAGTGGATCCACTACTCCAGGCGTTACAGACTGCACTGAGAATAAAGGTAACAGACCTACCTATCTACCTTCTCCTCCTGTGCAATAGGAGGCTATCAGCAGGTTAGAGTCATCTGATGAAGGGGAACTTGCTGGTAGTACTTCTTTAATAACAATGCTACATAAATAGATTAATGTAGATCAATTAGTTCTCTAAAATACATTTCTGCACGAAAATTACAGCTCCCTGAGACCTAAACTGTTCCTCCTGAAATTCAATGTATTACACATTGCACCCCTCGAAATTTATTATAGTATACACCGTTCTCCTTGAAATTAATTATAATTTTATTGTATTTACTGAAATTCCTTATAATACCACCATAACACAATACCCCTGACTTTCATTATAATATACACCACACCCTATGAAATCTATTATAATGCATGAAGTCTATTATAATATACACTTCAACACACTTTACTTTTTGCGGCAGCAGGAATGGTTTTGCATTTGTGCCCAGCAGTGGGACAAAACTGCCATATCTAAGCATGGCTGCTGCAAAAAGTAAAGTGACTGCAAGTACAAAACAGGGTAACAGTGATGAAATATTACCTCCATAATGCTAATAAAGAAAATGCACTATAGACAGAAAGATCTTAGCAATAATGCCACTACATAATGCCTAAATAAAACATTATAATTCACTGTCACACCATGACTGCTGTCTAATATAGTCTGCGTTGATCTCCCACACATTAAGTTAGTGGGTTGGGGGAGGGTTAGTCCCCCCATTAGGTAGGCTGGTCATTGCAATAAGTTCACAGGTAGCATCAGTAGGTCATTTTCCCTATTAAGTAGGATTCCCACTAGCTGATCTTTCCTTCCCACAAAGACATGTCAAAAGATTTGATCTGTCAGGATCTCAGTGCTGAGACCACCACCTATTTATTGCCAGGATAAGCAATGTCCTTCAGGGTCTCGAGCCTTATAACGGAGCTTCCAAAATGCAAATCACTGAGAGGCGGAGAGTGAAATACATGACCTTGCACTTCATTCAGGTCACAGCATTCTCCGTGACATTTCAATTGTTCTTTTTATGACAGGTACTTCTTAATAAAACTGCATTAATGCCTTTGGCTACAGATAAAAATAAATAAATAAAAATAATCAAACCTTGACTTGTGTTTTGGTTAGTAACGATACAGGATTATTGAATATTGACTTCCTCAGAAATTGATGGCCCCATCTGCTAAATGATTGGGATCTCTAAGCTCCCCTGTGTTATTATACAAAATTGTAGGACCTCTTATTTGTCTCTGTATTGGATCTGCTCACACACTAATTTAATTGACATCATTCCGAGTATTAATACATCTCACTAATGTGCACGTATTTAGCTTAATGGATTAGATCAGCTCTGAACCTGGAGTTCAGTCACTGAGAAAGCTGGAAGAAAATGCCCTGCTGGCGTCACACCTAATTGACTTGAATGAAAAAACACCATTTTTCATTAGCTCCTAATAGCATCAAATAGGTCAAATGTTTTGTACTTTACTTAGGGAAGCAAACTACTAGTCAGTCTAAAAGAATCTCGGAATATCATTACACGCTCAGTAATGGAGATACACACTGTGTAGTTAAAAACAGAAATGGACTGTTATCAGGTACAATTTTAAAGGAGAAGTCCGACCCTGGCAAAGATGTGACAGGCGGTAGGGGAGAAAATAACAATCAACCTTTGCCTACCTCATAAGCAGCATGATCGGTCCCCCTAGTTATGATGACGTCATGACTTGGGGGAAAATCCCTGTCCTGGCTGATGGACAGCGTGCTCAGCCAATCAGGCCTCCCGATTTATTGTGCCTTCTAAAGGCACTGCAAAAAAGCTCTGTTCTCGCTGAGAAGAGCTCGCTTGCACAGCCCCATATTGTGAAAAGGACCCTAAGCAAACCAGAGCAATGTGGCTTTGTTACTCCATCTTCTTGATTTAGTGGCAGGGTTTGAGTGGCAGGGGCTGTTCTGGCAGGTTGGTGGGGGGGGGCTTCTGCCTTTTACAATGGTTAGCTGCTATGCTATTCACGCAGATATCACTGTGCTATTTAGCCACTGCAAAGGGTCAGTGTCTGGTGCAGCAAGACCTACTCTGGCCTTTTATCTGTGAGGCTCGTATTGAGTGCTCACAGTTAAATAATACAGCGCCCTGACTGACAGAGTGGGGAGAAATTGACAAGGAGTCCGCTCTGCCAGTCACTCTTGTGGCCACATGCTGCATTCTGTCTCCACTCACATGTGCACTTGCAGAACGTGGAAGAAGATGGAGTGCTGGGGGATTGCACAGAAGAAAGGTAAGTATATTAGGATAATACTGGAGCAAGGAGTCTAAAATGCTTGCCTGGTTGATTCAGCGGAGAGGAGTCACTTCCGGAGAAGTCTTTGTGATAGGCTGAGCCAAATGGAGAAGAAAGCGAGCAATTTTAATTATCAGAACCATTACCTTCAATTAATGCAGGGAAGATGCCCCTTATGAGTCGCTGGATGTAACTGCACTGTATTTATAAGGTCTGCAAACCTGTGCAGAGCTTAATATACCTCTATTTGGTCACTGCTTAGGGAGAATACTGGTCTTTACATAGTTCAGTAACAGTATAGTGGTATTCAGTCATCATATGGTGATGATATTGGTCATGGTCTGATGGTATTATTTGCCTATATATATACTGATATTAGTGGTAATGTATGTGTTTATATAATGGATTTTATTCAGTGACAGTATAGTGGTATTAGTCATTTTGTGGTGGTAATGGTAGCAGTGGCATGGCGTGTAATGCAGTGGCATGGCAGTAATATTTGTCCCTTGTATACTGGTATTATTGGTAATATCTGTATACTGGATCTGGTTAGTAACAGTATGACGGTAACATGTATTGTGATAATATTTTCTTTGGGGGGGGGGGGGCAAAAGAAGGTTTTGCACAAGCTGCCATCTATCCTAAGGCTGTCCTTGTCTAGTGGTATCTATCTATTGTATCAGTTTACACATCTACAGTAGGATTGAAGTGAAACTGGGTGTAGTTTCCCAGGACTGGAACCGCAAAGCAGAAAAGAGCGGAGCAGACTTCAAAGCCCACAGCCTGGTGAGCAGAATGCAGATAGGAACAAAGCACTTTGCTTAATTCCTACTGTAGATTCGCTTATCTTTAATTCTAATGACAAAGGTCAATTACAATACAGTTACGATAAGTTACGACATAAATATCTTGTATTAACATACCTTTTGTGTTGTGTGTATTAGATTTTACCAGATCATTTTTTTTTTACCTGTATCACTTGTAAAGCCATTACTAGCTTTAATAAAAGAGCTTTGATTATGATTGAGTGTTCTCTTTAAATACTATACATTACTGCATGGATATTGTCTTTATTTAGTACATAGAACTGAAAGCTTGTCTTAGGCTATGTTTACATATAATTTTTTTTCCAGTAAAGAACGGATGCTGATTGCAATGGCATCAGCGTCAGTGCTTTACTGCAGGGGCGGCATTGCATTGAAGTCAATGCAATGCAACTCGCTGTGTTCTCACATTGTTATGTTAATGCACGTTCTTTAGAACGGGCATTAAAATAATGTACCTGCCTATTATTTCCAAACACTGTTCAGTGAACAGCGTCCGGAAATAATAGCTGTTAACACAATGTAATATGTGGCGGTGGCAGCACATTACATTGAAGTGAATGGCTAATTGATATACGGGCACACTCGACGGTGGCGGCAAATCAATAGTAAATTAAAAACGTTCCTGCAGCCGATACAGAGGTATCATCTAGGAAAGTCCTAAATGCAGCCCGGTGGCCGGCTGTTTGACAGCATCCATAGCTTGGCTAGCTGACATTACAATAATATGTTCTGCTAAATAATGGTACACGCCATAAATAAATCTGGTGACTTTTATGATGCCCTCTTTAAATGCCATAGAACACATGTAACATCATGGATGATATCATGGGTTACGTACTATAGCAAGCATTCAAGTGTGGAAGCAATTGCTTCCCTATGTAAATTAAACCCCAAACATAATTATATAAGTCCGGTAGGTGAAGCAGATAGTTATGCAAAGCAAGGGATGAAATTTCTGTTGTCTCTTCGCTCTGAGTATTTAAGTGTTAACTAAAGAAATCTATGTTATACAACAGATAGAAGAGAATAATAGCTCTGAGTACAGATCATGCTGTAGTAATATCAGTGACTATTCGAATACATTATGAGGCCATTTGCAGCAACGGACATGATTTATACAACACATACGTTTGTATGTGAATGAATGAAATCCCGACTGGAGCGTATACACATAGTATACGCTCCGGCCGGGATTCCATCCGGCCGCATAAAAAACTGACATGGTGATGGTGGTGCATTGATTTGGATGCCGGTGCACACTGATGTGCCTGCATCCCAATTAATCAGAAATGAAGATCATCCGGCCGGTACTGCAGTACCGGTCAGTATGATCTTCTCAAACACCGGCCGTCCTGTGACCTGGCTGGGTCACAGAACGGTCGGTGTTTTACAAAGTGTGAACATGGCCTGAGAATGCACAATATCAAAGCATGAACCTCCTGATTCCTTTCTCCAAACTCATTGTTGTATGAGCCATGGAGTATGGCATTCTATAAAATATAATGTTTGACATACAATGCAGAATGTAAAATATAAGAGTAGAGTGTCCTACAATGACGTGGGAGAGGGAAAGTTCTCTTATCAGTACAAAGACTTTTCTTTCCCCCAGGAAAATGTAATTACAGAATTGAGTTACATAACAGACACAGAAAAAAATTTTCATATTGCCCTTTAAGAATCTATGACTAAGTCACTTTAATTCAGTCCCTTTTAGCAAGCAGTCACTTCTCTGTTCAAACAGATTCCAGTAAAATGCTCTGCTTTTGACTATTTTGTAATTGTATCAGATTTTAAGATGCCACTTCAGGCTATTATCTCCATTATTCCCATCACATTGCTGCGTCCTTAGTACAGCCTTTTGTTCTCTTATTCTAAGAGAACCACTTGAACTAGGGTTCTTCAGGCTTTTAACATGAGAAGAGTAGCAGGCATATGGTGTCCTTGTCATTTATTCGCCAGTCCCCAGGCAGGTATGCAGGCTTTATAAATGATCGGCTTATCAAGGCTCTTGCTCCTTAAAAGCTCCCTAAGGAGACATTTGTCTGGCTGTTTGCCATTGTATATTTCGAGCTTGCAGAGGTGGAACTCAGTAATCACTGCTCTGTGCTTTAAGCCTATAATCAATAACTTGGGTGCACATTATGTATTTCATGCATGGGACATTAGATCTTGTGGTTAATGAAAAACACTTCATATGCTGCATACATTATACTGAATTCAAAAATCCTTATTATGTTCAAATATACATATATCAGTCCACACCCATATACAGAGAGCATAGGGGGAGCTCTGCTATACTGCAATATAGTGCTGTTCCTACCAGTACTACCCATCCATGGGAATTGTGCTTTATTATCACTTATCAGAAACTACAGTAATAGTATTCTATCATTTCTCTTTGGTTTGTAGGTTGTGGCCTCTAAAGAATAAATAATAATGTATTCAGTGCTGTTTGTGGTTAGTGTAGATGTAAATAGGTATATTAATGGTTGCAAATGGCTCTGTCTAAATAATAGATAATCTGCTAAAAGGTATTTCGATATAGATGGTAATAATATTGCAGAACACAAATAAATATTCCCATGGAGGCAATATTGATGGCTTTGGCATACTACACACACATCAGTTTTGACACTTAGGGGCAACACCTGGGGCAATATCATTATATAGTATAGTAAAATAATGATATAGAAAAAGAATTGCACATTGTATATTGTCTCTGTATCTGAAATAGGACCTCTGCTCTCACAATGAGGAAATGCAGTTAAACTCTCATTAATCAATATCTAATCTAATATCTTAGATTAATGTTTGTAATAGGGAAACTGTCTTAAGTGTGCCCCCAACAGTGGCATGTTATAGTACCCCATAACAACACCATTTAATAGTACCTCCATCAAATCATGAGACATTTTTTCATTCCTGCCCTAGTGTCCCCCGTTAGTACAATGATCCCGAGAATACCGGTCACAATGTTCTGATAGCCAATGTATTTCCTTATTGCGGATTCACATGTTGCTCAATAAAGAGGTTTTTCTGAGCAGCAACAGGCCGCCTATCTTCTTTCTCCTGAAAATCCCTGATATCTATAAGGTAAATGACTAGTCACTAGGGGAAGATATTTGAAAGGCATTTACAGGCTGATCTTGACCTAATCTGCAATGCTACAAGTGTAGTGAACAGGTACTTCAGAGAAAAAAATGTTTTCTATTTAACTGGTCAGAAAGTTATATAGATTTGTAAGTTACTTCATTTAAAAAATCTCAAGCTTTCCAGTACTTATCAGATGCTGTATGTCCTGCAGGAAGAGGAGTTATCTTTCCAGTCTGACACAGTGCTCTCTGTTGCCACCTCTGTCCGTGACAGGAACTGTCCAGAGCAGGAAAGGTTTTCTATAGGGATTTGCTACTACTCTGGACAGTTCTTGTCAGGGACAGAGGTGGTTGCAGAAAGAAAACACCACCTTCTGCAGTCTATGAGCTGGCATAGATTATAGCTTCATAAATTTTGACATGTATTATGTGACTGGGCCTATTTGGTATATCTCTGTGTGTATGAGCCGACCGTGTGTCTACTTTTATAATTTTGCCTATTTTTTTTTTGTTAGCCCCATATGTCATAATATATTTTTTGTGCCCTTTTCAAAAATATGGCTACAATTTTCGCACTTTGTCAATTCTATTTGTGCCAACATTTGGCTCTGCCCCTCCTGGGGACATTGCTTTCATTGAATTTGTTTGCCTTTATCTGTATTTTATAGCAGTTCTGTTACCAGCATATACAGATCTGGATCTGAGGCAGAGGTTTGCGCCCTGAAATGCGTCATCCATTTTTACATAGTTTGGCTATGTTCGCACGTCTAAAAAAGGGAAAAAGCGTCTGCTTTTTGTGTTTAAAAAGTCGTCCGTTATTGCATCATTTTAAGTGACTTAAATAAAATGCATTGAAGTCTATGGAAAAATTGACGTCCAAAGTCCAATTAGTAACCTCAAATTAGAATAATGTGCAAACACCAGTCATTGCACTAAGGCAGGGGTGGGGAACCTCCGGCCCGCGGGCCGCATCCGTGCCCCTGACACCTCCGGATGTGGCCCGCGGCTCCCGTGACATGCGCCGCTCTGGAGGAGAAGGAGCCGACACACACGGCATCCTCCTGTGTCTGTGACAGCTGCCAGGAGGATGCTGTGAGTGCCCTCAGAGCGGTGCACATCTTCTGACTCCTGCCCTCCTGTGACGTGCGCCGTGCTGGTGAGGCAGGAGCTGGCACAGACACAGGAAGATGTGTTGTATGCCGGCTTCTGCCTCACCAGCGCGGCGCAGAGCGGCGCACGTCTTCTGACTCCTGCGGGCCGCGCGCGATGACGTCATTTCATCGCGCGCCGCCTGCAGGAGAAGACCGGCACAGAAGAGAGGAGGGAGAAGAGGACCTGGACAGCATGGGAGCGGAGGAAAGGTGAGTGGGATGTTTATTTTTTTCATTTGGGGCAGACACTGGGGGTTAACTAGGCCACCAGGGACATGACTGGGGGGTTAACTAGGCCACAAGGGACATGACTGGGGGGTTAACTAGGCCACCAGGGACATGACTGGGGGGTTAACTAGGCTACCAGGGACATGACTGAGGAGTTAACTAGGCTACCAGGGACATGACTGAGGAGTTAACTAGGCTACCAGGGACATGACTGGGGGGGTTAACTAGGCCACGAGGGACATGACTGAGGAGTTAACTAGGCTACCAGGGACATGACTGAGGAGTTAACTAGGCTACCAGGGACATGACTGAGGAGTTAACTAGGCTACCAGGGACATGACTGGGGGGGTTAACTAGGCCACGAGGGACATGACTGAGGAGTTAACTAGGCTACCAGGGACATGACTGAGGGGTTAACTAGGCCACCAGGGACATGACTGAGGAGTTAACTAGGCTACCAGGGACATGACTGAGGAGTTAACTAGGCCACCAGGGACATGACTGGGGGGATTACTAGGCTACCAGGGACATGACTGAGGAGTTAACTAGGCTACCAGGGACATGACTGGGGGGGGGGGGGGGTTAACTAGGCCACCAGGGACATGGCTGAGGAGTTAACTAGGCTACCAGGGACATGACTGAGGAGTTAACTAGGCCACCAGGGACATGACTGAGGAGTTACCTAGGCTACCAGGGACATGACTGAGGAGTTAACTAGGCTACCAGGGACATGACTGGGGGGGTTAACTAGGCCACCAGGGACATGGCTGGGGGGTTAACTAGGCTACCAGGGGCATCACTAAGGATTCAAATCAGGTACAAGGGGCATCACAGAGGGTTAACTACAATAGCAGGGGCATTAGGGGAACAATACTTTGCCTTGTTCGGGTGCTGCAAACCGCCGCTACTAACTGCCGCGCACGGTATAACATTGAGTGCGGCCCTCGAATGATTTTATTAAGGCCCGACCGGCCCTCGACATGGAAAAGGTTCCCCACCCCTGCACTAAGGGGAGGCCAGACAGCTGAATAACGTCCGTTATTTTAGACCCAAATAACGGACGTAATTTTTAACAGAGCTGAAAAGACGTTGTGTGAACCTAGCCTATGCTTGTTTTTACTCTCATAAAATCAACTACCTTTTAAGCAATTAGCTGCTGAAGTCTGGAGCTTTATTCTAGGCAGCGCCATACCTTGGGAATGTAAACTTTTTATTTTTCCTGTTAGATTACAGCTGCACAGTTTCTGGTGCAAATTGTGTTCCAGGCCATGGGAAACTTCACACTAAGCTCTGCCCCCTCTCTAAAAAGTGGTGAGGGTGGCATAAAAAGGTAAAAGTGAAATAGTTTGTGCTTGTGGCTCCCACTTAGTCACAGGTGTAATATGAAGTTCTTGGGCCTGGTTCAAAATCCAAAACAACCAATATAATCTATATAATAAATTGCCTGTATGACAAGGCCCACTTCATCCCATGTGGTTGAAGATATATTAAACTTAATAGTTCAACCCATTCAAAATATTGCAAATTGGTAAAATTGTTTAAAGCAGAGGCTGCATTTAACCTATTATTAACATCATTGCTGTATGTTTATTTGTAAGGCTAGGTTCACACTGCAATTCAGCTGTCCATTTAACATATACATTTTAAGGGGAAAAAAACAAATGCAAAAGCGGATGTGGTTGTATGTCATACTGCAGCATCCGCTTCCCATTGACTTACATTGAAATGAAACAATAGATTAAAACTGATTGTTTTCTTTAAATTTTTAACATACACAATGACTTGGTTGACCATGTTTTTCTGTATGCTAAAATTAGGATGCATGTCTGAAAAAGATGCAAAAACGTGATGTGAACCTGGCCTAACTGTGAATCTACTTGAATAAATATTGGAATTTATGATATTAGAAGTGCTACTGTATCTATTTTATGTAACCTACATTTAAGCTTGGTATCAGATGTATGAAGCTTAGACGCTGATGCTGATAAAACAGCATACTGTGCATTCAATACAGTAATTTACGGTCTATGTTCTTTGACGGTAAGAGCAATATAGGTTCTACAGACATAAATTATGTATAGTCCTAATAATATAAAAGAAAAATGAAGTATGAACTTTAATCAACCAAAAATATTGATTGTTGCTGTAGCAGTCTGTTAATGCTAATGTGGTAGTCAAATATATTGACTGCTTATATTGATTTATGGCCCAGGTTTTATGGTATGTGTACTGGTTTGCTACACTAGACGGTAACAGACTTGCTGCTGAAGAAATCATTGTTTTAATGTTAGGTATTATTTCAAAATGCCCGATAGACTGTATAAGGTCAGAAGGGGCTCCTGGATAATTTCTTTTTTTTAATCAGATTTTTTTAATAAAATTTTTAACACACACCAAATTTTAGAAAATTAGTCAAAGGACAAGGGACAGAGACACTTCTGAGATCATTTCTAGTAGATTTGTCAAAAATAGTAGACCTTTTAGGGCAACCAGGTTTTCTCCACTGTTTCGGTATACATAATAGATAACTATTGTCTAAGGGGAACCATATTTAGTGGTACCTTGGTTTAAGAGTAACCTGGTTTAAGAGCATTGTTTTGGTTTAAGAGCTCCCGGAGTGAGAGCTTTGGGTAGGAGGTGGAGCGGGGAAGGGACATGGTCTGCATAGTGGGGTCTACAGCTCTGTACTCTGACCTAGGAAGTCTCCCTCACCTTCCAAATCATAGTGGATTCACTTCAGGCTGGGGCTTGCATCAGGGGACAGGACTGTGGAGGTAATCTCTTCATAGCTGTAACCCCTCTCTCCCCGGACAGAGAGTGCTGCATGTATTTGCCCACATCTGCCCTGCTCATTCCTTCATGCTTCCTGCAGTCTCTGTCAGTCCTCATTGGTCCATGCTGAACACCCCCCCTCTTCCCCATTGCTGTCATGTGACCACACAGGCCTCTGACAGCCGCCCTGCTATTCTAGCCTGTTGTACTACACTATTGATTTATGGGGATCTGCAGCTCCATCCTGTATCTACAAACTGCTGCTGTATTTTCTATACATTATACACCACATGCTGATTGATATACTGTACAGTAACTTATAATATCACATATTCAGCTGTTTATAAATGTTTGCTTCATTTGTTTAAATGTTATTCAGAATATAAAATCAATTTTTTTGGTGTGTGGAACCAATTGTCTGCTTTTCAATGATTTCTTATGGGAAAATTTGGTTTAAGAGTGGATTTGGATTAACAAAACACAGTTATCACTGAACTCAAGGAGAACAATGAAAAAAATTCCAATGAAGTACTCAATCAAGAGTCTCCACTGATGCTCCTAAAAATTTAAATATGCAAAACAGGAGTCCGTGGAGCCTCGGTTGCGAGTCTCAAAACACGGGATAGCCAGATATCTCTCGCCTGTTGCCACGGGGTGCCTCCATGGTAGGGAGAGCACCACACCACCCTGATGAAGCCCTTGTCATGATCGCAATGTTCCAATGTTCCAATACTCGCAACCGAGTGGGACTTAAGGGGCTATTTATCAGGGTGGTGTGGTGCTCTCCCTATCATGGAGGCACCCCGTGGCAACAGGCGAGAGATATCTGGCTATCCCGTGTTTTGAGACTCGCAACCGAGGCTCCACGGACTCCTGTTTTGTGGATTTGGATTACAAGCACGGTTACGGAATGAATTATGCTCGTAATCCAAGGCACCACTGTACTATACTATAACACAGATTACATTGATCAAAACATTATTGTTTGATGTTTTCTTATTTGGTATTATGTTTAGTTATCCCCTTCACTAAGCCTATTTAGACCTTATTGTACAAACGGTTTTCTTCACTTCACTTTCTTCACTTTATTCAATTACATTCATCAACATAGCACAACATGAGGGCTTGTTTTTTGGAGGACAATTTCTATGTTTTAATTACACCACTGGTTTCAAATGTACACTATTCTGTTATTATTTCTTCTCTGGTACATTTACAGTAATAACACATGATTTGATTTTTTGTACTTTTTTTTAAAAGTTTTAGTACTTTGGCACAATAGAAATGTTTTTATATAAAAAAATTCATTCTAAGACCCATACCTTTAAAAACATTTTTTTTTTATCTTGATGAAGCTGGATGGAGGCCTAGTTTTGGTTTAGTTTATTGGCATTATTTGATGGCTTTCTTTTCAGTTTTTTTGCTGTTGGATGAACAAAATGCCACCATTTTTTTTTCTAAATTTTTATAGGGTTAAAAAAGTGTTTTTATTTTTTTTTGTAACCGGTCCCTTAAGGGGACTTTGAGCTTCATCACCACATGTGCGCTCTCCACTTTCTTGCTGTTGCTGATGCCGCCAGCCAGCCTGTATGGTATAAGTGACAAAGGCAGAATGCATGTATCAGCACCAGCATGCCAGCACCAGCAGTCACACAGCCAGCCCAGCCAACCTCAGTCTCTAGACCATTAGGCCAGCAGGGCCAACTGCACCTCCAGTGACCAGCCAAAGAGTCCACAGTGACAGTCCAGAAACAGATGTGTCTCAAAAGGACAGTGTCAATATGGGATTGTCCTAAAGGTACTTTAATAATGTACCTTTTAGACAGTCTGAGATTCATTACAACCACCAACATGCACACGGGGTGGGTAGCTTTGGACAGCCTTCCATGGATTAAATCCATACCATGCTTAATTTTATTGCATTTTGGAGGTTGTAATCCAGTTGAAGCTGTACAAAATATTCATATGTGATTGGGTGCTAGCTGTCTATTACATCAATCACATAAGGAGTGAATTACTCGTAGCTAAGAACAGGACTACTGGGTGTGGGCTGTATCATGGCTTGCCCCTTTTTTTTTTTCCCAGCACTGATCCGGGCCAACGGGTACAGGTGTGGTGTATATGGGTCCTTAATTTGTCTACAGATGCTGACAGAATAAGTGGACGTGTAAAAGGATCCTAGGGAGTTCAGACATATTTCCTATTATGTTTGAACTAGCTTTTTAGAAGTGGATGGAAAACTTGTTTTGTCGTAAATGCAACAGACTGCAAAAATGGCAAATAACATGGACATAAAAAATTACAGAACTGAATGGAAACAATGCCATCTACATATTGAAAATAATATACTCTCCTTTTCCAATGTAGTAGAATATTCTTTACTATATAAATATATTTAAAATGTTATTTTATTGAATTTGTTAAACCCATGGGTTCTAGAAAGGAATGGGGGGAAGACATTCTAATCTAATGTTATACCATCATCCCCTGACTATAAAATGACTTTTTACAGCAATCCATCTACAAGAACTTTTTACTTAATTTAATTACATTTACGCATCTAACATTATATAAAATGCTACCAAACATTAGAGAAAGCAGAGCAACATGACAAGTTGATTTGCATATATATAACTTGACCTTTACAACCTTTCTGGGATTTCACTATTAAATTAGAAATGTACTAATTTGCTTACAGTTATAACATTCCATTATTCTGTGTACCTATTCATCGGAGACGTAGAAGTGAGCTGAAATACCCGAGGGGTCAGCAGGCATTTTATACTTAGCTCCTCTTAGTAATTATTTTAATACAGTGTTTCAGAATCAGTGTACCAGACAGTCCTTTCTAATGTTATAAGTCACTTACTGTTGACCTAAAATACTGCTTTTGTGTATAGGAAGCATGTCAGGCTGCAGCACTCTCGACTTTAGGCTAGAGGAATGTTGATTAAAATTTGCCCTCTAAAATATAAAACTGTTCTCAACTGCTCAACTCTTGTGTCCTTCAGCTGGCTTGTTGTATATTGAAAAACCTGCTCTATTTATATCTGTCTGGCCCTGCTCACACAGTGCAGTTCTTTTGCAGTTCTTCCTTTTGACATACCAGAGAAAAAAGAAAACAGACATTTTAAAGGTTTGAAGTTAGGTGCATTTTTAGGCTCACACGTTTTCTCCTCTCCATTTAAAATGACTTCTATCGTTTCGCTGTTTGACTGCCTGTCAGTGCAATGACGGCTGTTGGTACAGTATTCTAGTTTGGGGTTACTAATTGGCCTTTGGTTGCGTCTTTAAATGAAAAGTCCATTGAATTTAATAGTAAAAACAGTGAAAAGAAAGGTGAAAAAAGGAAAAACTGTGTGTGAACAACTAAAAAATAACGTCCACTGTTTGCAAAAGAGGTCTAAAAAATAATTCTTATTATCATTATTATGATGTCCGCGCAGATAACATCCGTCATTTTATACACTGTGTGCATTGGACTTTCGTCATTCCATTGACTTCAATGCAGTCATGGTAAGGGTAAAAAAATGATCTTTTATTCGGCAGCAGTCAATGAGGAGTCAGTGAAGCATGGCCTAGAGTGCCAGCACCCTAGGTTTGCGACGCATCTCCTTACAATACCTATTATATATGTCATTCACATGGCTTATTACAACATTATCAGGCATAAGACTTCCTAATGTTTTTTTGTAAAAATAAAACTCGACAATTCTTGCATGTCTTCAGCCTTGGATTAGAACAAACATTCAGAATGTTTGCGTTTTTCACATGTGAGACATACCCTTTATATTGTCATCATAATGATTTTGAAATCTAATTGGGATTTAATTAGTAAACCCATTGGACATTTATCTCACTTAAATAAGACAGCAGCGTAACACATTAATGTAGGATAAATTCACCATGAAGCTCAGTTTACATTATTATTAATTAAACACCAAGAATGTATTTAAATGAAATTGGACCTAGTTGATAAATGAGCTTTCCAGAGTTCTCCCATGGATAGACAACGACATCTCTTTTGTCACTGTGGACAAGGATGGGCAGGCAACATATATGAGATGGCCTTAGAGAAGCATATGAAGGGGACTACCTGAGATAAAAGGGAACCTGTCAACTGGAATGACGGCGCCGAGCCCCCGCCCCACCCCCTGGTGGGGCTTGGATACTTACCCTTTCCTGCAAGTCCCGCTCGTGGACCTGGTCCCGGGACGGAGATCTCGCCATCTCAGAAGCCGAGCTTAGCAGAGATAAGTCCGACGCCCATAGAGAATGACGGCTCCAGTCATTCTATATGGGCATCGGACTCATCTCAGGTAATTAGCATACAGCGCGCACTCACCTTCCGGCGCCAATATCTTCGTCTGGGGACCGGGACTTGCAGGAAAGGTGAGGTATCCTGGGCTCCACGGGGGGTCATGCGGGCTCGGTGCTATCATCTTAGCTGATAGGTTCCCTTTAAGTGCAATTTAAGTGCAGAGCCATGATCATAGGGGCTGTGGACAGGCCTCTGTTACACTATTTCTATAACATGTTCAAAACATAGAGTTGACCCTATGTTTTGGCATGCACAATGCTGCATAATCAATGATAGACGGGGAGGCCTAAGGTGAACAAGTTAAATAGATTCTGGGGAGCCATTCTACAGCCAAATGCATATAGTAACAGACAACCTTTAGCCAATTTCCATCCAATGCATTTGATAAATTTGATTTGGAAAGAAAGCTGTGTTTTAGTGTGGCAATATTCCCATAGAAGTGTATGGAGATAGTGGCCTCTATGTATCATATTATAGTAATTGGACTTGTTTTATTGGCCATATCTTGCCAAACTTAATATTATAGTTTACATAATGCTTTTAATGTTGAACTTGTTCTAAAAATTTATATAATAAAACTTTAATTAGTAAGAAGTGTATGGAGAATGAAGGGGCAGGGCTCGGAGGAAAGAACATGGTGGTCCTGTGTTGGGGGCAGAAGCTCAGATGGTAGAAGGGGTTCTGTTAGGAGAAGGGGGAACATAAGTGGATGTATGTATGTAACACCATCAGAGAGGGTAAGTGTATAACAGGGTCTTATTTGTCAAACCATCCACCGTCTTCCATTGCTGCACAATCTAGGTCATATGCTCACATGTTCACTGTAGGCACTTTTGGTGGAAGACAGGGTTTAGCATTTGCACTGTGAAGGGTCTGCTAAAATCCATATGCTTTAAACACCAATGTGCCATGTGTTCTGACATCTTTCCATCATAGCCAAAATTAACTTTTTCAGCAATTTGTGCTTTAGTAACTTATTTGTAGGATTGGACTGGATGTGCTAATCCTAATTCAGTAAGCCTTGGGTGTCCATACCCCTATTGCTGGTTCACCACTTGTCCTTCTATTAACCTCTTTCCTCCCAGGCCAATTTTCGTTTTTGCATTTTCATTTTTTCCTCCTTGTGTTTAAAAGGCCACAACACTTGATTTTTTTTCACCTCTCTGAACCTCCCTACCCACCACAGGACGTGCCGGTATGTCCTGTGGAGGGAAGGGGTTAAGCACAGCATATCAGGAATACCTCAAAAGCCTTGTCAGAGTTGGTCAGTTCCTTATGCTCATCCATTTTTCTTGCTTCCAATGCATCAATTTCAAGCACAGATTCATGGTTAGAACAAGCTAAGTGTATGCGTTCTATGTGCTTCACCTGTACTGTGGTTTTTGTGGCACAATTATTACATTAACAGTCATTGTAACAAAGTAAAGAAAAAGTCAGGCCATCATTTATCAACACATTTTTCTAGTCATTTTCCAATTTAGAATGAGTTATCGCTTGTGATTACAGCAGCTGTCTAGGACATGACAGACAGAGGTTAGACTAGGTTAATATGTATTGTTTGTGCAGGAATAGGACTGTCAGGTGGTGCTCAATTTATGTTATTAAGCTCGCCATCCTGCACACTATGGATGACAGGGTCTGACAACATGTCTTTTCTTACATATATACAGAGGAAGTTTACTACTAATTCCTAAGTATCTCAAATGCCCTTCTGTCACATGTTTGTTGGTATATTTGGGCCTCTCCGTGTGTATTACCCTGCCCAGAATGTATACAATGTGTAAAATACACAATAATTCACACCTCTGCCTTCTTGCGTAGCTTGTTTGCATTGCACTAGAAGTTAATCTTCTATAATAGTAGATTTAAGTATTTAAGTATAGTATTTTTGGAAGCAAAAGCTCTGAGCACATGTCCAAAAAGTTTTATCCAAGTTAGGGGCATCTCTAGCACAGGACACAGATGCAGTGAAGCAGAATGACAGAGCAGGTGGCTGTTAGTTCCCTGCCCTGTCACTCACTCACAGCCTGCAGGTACTACAGGTGTCCAGCCTATGAGCTGCTGGGACGTGATCCCCTTACTGGCTCGGGATCCCATCCATGTGACTCACAAGCTGGAGATCTGAACGTGTTTTGGGCTGTGACCGTTAGCCCTTCCTCATGGCGTGAGGTGTCTGTGCTTCTCTTTTAGGGTTTTGCTTGTTAAAGCTGAAATGGTAGAGTTTTTACCTGATTTCTTTAATCTCTTCCCCCCACTTCAAAAAGTTGGGATAGCCTATACAATGGGCACATTCTGTTGCACAATCCAAAATGCGTGTTTTGTGCAAACTGATAAATTCTTTTTTTGTAATATTTTTCACAAAATACATAAAATGTAAAATGTGTTCTTAACAAATTTTAAACCACTTTACCTACCGTATAACACCGGCCGTTCTTTGATCCAGCTGGGTCACAGAACGGCAGGTGTTTCTGAAGATTATCCCGTCTGATACTGCAGTACCAGCCGGATGATCTTCATTTCTGGTGAATTTGAATGTGCGTGCATCCGTGTGCACCCGCATCCCAATGCACTGCTGCACACAATGGAACTGACATGTTCTGTGCGGCCGCTATTCAATGAATAGCGGTCGCACAAAACTGACATGTCAGTTCTTTGTGCGGCTGGTTGGAATGCCAGCCAGCCAGAGCGTATACTACGTGTATACGCTCCGGACAGGTTTCGTTTCATTCCAATACAATGTATGTTTAGCATAAATTTCGTCTGTTGTTGCAAATTGCAACAATGGCCGTGATTTGTGCTAAACATTCGTTGTGTGAACATGGCCTTACACAGTATAAGTTCATTTTTTTAAGTATGAAACAATGACCGTTGTTTTGAGTATCAAATAACATCTGTCGTTTAGCATGTTTCAGTGGCAGTACAATGACGGCCACTGGAATATTATTTTAGTTGAGGTGGACTGATTGGCCTTAGGGTGTGTCTTCAATTCAAAAGTCCATTGAAAATAATATAATGTAAATATGGTGAAAGTACGGTAAAAAAGAAAAAAAAAATGTGTGTGAACAACGTTTGCAAACAACAGACGTTATTTTTTTAGAAGTCCGCGAATAATTGTCATGATCATTATTGGGCAGATTCCATTGACTTTATTACATTCCATTAAGGTCAATTAAAGGACCTCGATTTAAAAGTATTTTCTTTACTTAGTGTGAACTTAGCCTAAAATGAAAACAAAAATGGCTGTAAAATAGGTAATATTAAAAAAAAGGGGAGTTCAGACAACATATATAAAAAAATCAATTATTGCAGAAACCTGCAAAGCTCTATTATTTTTTTGTCTGTAAATAATTATTTCCTAGTTGAGCAGTTGCTTAGTTCTACAATTCCCAGCATGTGTTGTTCTTTCTCACAGTCCTCCCATCCTGCCTTCTCCCCTCCCACTGCACTCCTGCTATCTCCCTACTCAGAGTTGCTGCAGATTCTGTAACTGCTACTCAGCACAAGGCAACATGCAACAAATACATCCCATTCTTCCATTATCCCTGTAAAGAAAGAAACTTATATGTGACAGGCAAATGGTGAATGGTCAGAAGTGATGACATCACTCAGAGGGTGGAGCTTGAGCACAGAGCCAAGATCCAGCCAAGATTGCTAAGTCAGCACTGGATGAAGCTTCATCTTGGGATGAATGAGCTGTGGAGCTCTTTTTTAAGGGGTACTTCAAGCAAAAACATTCTGAAGCCTGAACAATTTGAGACAATACTATATTAAGTAGTATCTTGGGGTTAAAGCTTTAGATGCATTCAATTTTCTGATATTATAACATCCCTTTAATGTCTTTTTATGTTTTTTTTTTTTTTTTTTTTATTGTGAAGATAAGATAGCCAAGCTCAGAATTCAGCAATTTTTAGAATTCCCATTGAGAATAAAGCACTGTTCTCTATTCATCTCTGGGAATATTTTTTTCCATTCTTGTGATCAGCTAATCAGCGTGTAATCCCCTATCCTGCGAATAGAGGATAACCTCTTGAGTTTTAGTGATTTTATTATAGAATATGTCCATGCAAAAGAAAAATGCCTCAAAAACATCATACTGGAAGCATGTTAATTTTTGCAAAATTTGGTGGACCTTAAAATCACACATAATATGAATTTGCATAGTTCTATTATTATTATTATTATTATTTAATTTTTTGTATTCACTTAGCACTAACTTCTTGATGTTGTGTCTTCTTACTAGTAAAACCTGGCTACTGTCTCCTACACATGGAGCCCACACATGTGCATTAGACCCTGGAACTTTGTAAACAGAGCATCCAGTTTTATATGGAGGAATGACAAGGTTTTATTTCTTTAAGATTCTGTAGACCACAGAGCAAGGAGCTTTGGCACATGGATTCCCCATGACTCTATGCTACAAAGATTGATGCATTTTGTAAAATAAAGTCCCTGGTACCCCAGTCTATACCATGTGGATAAGGTCTGAAATATAGTATATGATGTAAGTAACATAAAAATTAATCAGATTTTGAATTATTTTTATATGCAGCAACCAATATAAACACTTTATGGCTATGTTCACCCAACAATTTTAAATTGTTATTTGATACGTAAAATAACGGCTATTATTTAACATACTTCAGTGGCCTCCATTGCAACGACGACCATTGGTACATTATTTAAGTTTAGGTTGAAGGATGGTGGCCTTTTGGGTATAGCTATTTTTTAAGAACCGTTGCTATTTTTAAAGGTTGTTGTTTCCATAGGGTTCAATGGAAATCATTGAAGACTGAAAATAACAGCCATTATTTTGAGTACTAAGCCAGACATTTTTTTTGTGTAATACGGCAAGATTGCCCGTACCAGTTTTGTTGCATACATTTCTGTGACCCATATGAAATTTAGAGTTTCGGAAATTTCCATTCTTTTTGTTGGCCGTTTCGCATAAATTTTTGATGGCTGACATTTGCATGAGAAAGCCGCACTTTTGCGCCAAAATGACAGGTGTCCAAAAAAGAAAAGACAACAGCAAAGCGGCACACACACACAAAAAAGACGTTGTGTGAACATAACCCAAATCTGATACATTTAAAGGGGAACTCCAGGTAGAGGTTAAAAAAATTAAACTTCTGCAGAAGCATAAAGCATTACTTACCTATCTATTCCATTTTTGAAACTACCAAAAATCCATTTTGTGTGTGTGTGTGTGTGTGTGTGTGTGTGGGGGGGGGTTCTGTTTTGTGTTTCTGCACTTCCTGGTTTATCAGTTGTACACAGGACTACAGGTTCCAGAATGCAATGCTTTCCCTCAGTTGTTCATCACAGTCCTTCACCCTGCCTATTCCCCGCCCAAAGCTGTTGCAGAACATCTAGGCTGTGTTCACACATTGCAGTTTCATTGTGTTACTGAATTATTTGCAGTACTTTATCATTTTATTGTTGTACCATCCACACAGCACGCTGTATTCTTTACCTGTAACACCACACAGCACACTGTATTCTTTACCTGTAACACCACACAGCACACTGTATTCTCTACCTGTAACACCACACAGCGCGCTGTATTCTCTACCAGTAACACCACACAGCACATGGTATTCTCTACCTGTAACACCACACAGCACGCTGTATTCTCTACCTGTAACACCACACAGTACACTGTATTCTCTACCTTTAACACCACACAATACTGTATTCTCTACCTGTAACACCACACAACACACTGTATTCTTTTCCTGTAACACCACACAGCACACTGTATTCTCTACCTGTAACACCACACAGCACACTGTATTCTCTACCTGTAACACCACACAACACACTGTATTCTTTTCCTGTAACACCACACAGCACACTGTATTCTCTACCTGTAACACCACACAGCGCGCTGTATTCTTTACCTGTAACACCACACAGCACGTTGTATTCTCTACCTGTAACACCACACAGCACAATATATTCTCTACCTGTAACACCACACAGCACACTGTATTCTCTACCTGTAACACCACACAGCAGGCTGTATTCTCTACCTGTAACACCACACAATACTGTATTCTTTATCTGTAACACCACACAATACTGTATTCTCTACCTGTAACACCACACAGCACACTGTATTCTCTACCTGTAACACCACACAGCACACTGTATTTCCTACCTGTAACACCACACAGCGCGCTGTATTCTCTACCTGTAACACCACACAGCACACTGTATTCTCTACCTGTAACACCACACAGCGCGCTGTATTCTCTACCTGTAAAACCACACAGCACGTTGTATTCTCTACCTGTAACACCACACAGCACGCTGTATTCTCTACCTGTAACACCACACAGCACGCTGTATTCTCTACCTGTAACACCACAGAGTACACTGTATTCTCTACCTGTAACACCACACAATACTGTATTCTCTACCTGTAACACCACACAGCAGGCTGTATTCTCTACCTGTAACACCACACAGCACGCTGTATTTTCTACCTGTAACACCACACAGCACGCTGTATTCTCTACCTGTAACACCACACAGCATGCCGTATTCTCTACCTGTAACACCACACAGCAGGCTGTATTCTCTACCTGTAACACCACACAGCACGCTGTATTTTCTACCTGTAACACCACACAGCACACTGTATTCTCTACCTGTAAGACCACACAGCACCCTGTATTCTCTACCTGTAACACCACACAGCACACTGTATTCACTACCTGTAACACCACACAGCACACTGTATTCTCTACCTGTAACACCACACAGCACACTGTATTCTCTACCTGTAACACCACACAGCACGCTGTATTCTCTACCTGTAACACAACACAGCACGCTGTATTCTCTACCTGTAACACCACACAGCATGCTGTATTCTCTTCATGTAACACCACACAGCACGCTGTATTCTCTACCTGTAACACCACACAGCACACTGTATTCTCTACCTGTAACACCACACAGCACACTGTATTCTCTA
Source organism: Dendropsophus ebraccatus (assembly GCF_027789765.1). NCBI lineage: Eukaryota > Metazoa > Chordata > Amphibia > Anura > Hylidae > Dendropsophus > Dendropsophus ebraccatus. The sequence goes on from NC_091458.1 coordinate 106,575,899, forward strand.
CCTGTAACACCACACAGCACGCTGTATTCTCTACCTGTAATACCACACAGCACACTGTATTCTCTACCTGTAACGCTGATATTGGAATAAAGTAAAGAACTTTTTTTCTTTTTTTTTCTTTTTATTTCCACGCACATATTATGATCAAGCATCTGTTATCTTTGAAGTTGAGCCCCACAATAAGGCTCTGATCCTCTCTGCCGTTTAGCATCATTTACTTGTGTTACTGCATCATTTTTGTGAATACGCTGCAGTACTGCAATGATACTCCAACATGTGTGAACACAGCCCTAATTTCCCTGCACACTTCTGCGCAATCAGAGATATCAGTGCAACACCTGCTTCTGGCTGGTTAGAGATTGTGAATCACTCAGGGAATTGGGGGATCCAGCCAAGCCCCCTGGACATCACGCCCTGCCACCTGTCTGCATCATCTCAGCAAACACACACAATGTGATACAGAGGCATGGAAGATTTGTCTCCAAAGGGGGGATAGAAGAAGGAGCAGGAGACAATGTGGATTTGCACAGAGGCCATTTTTTTCACTTCCTGGATTTCTATCAGCTACCAGTGTGCCAGAACCGTACAGGTACGGTAATACATTGTATAGACACATATATTTAACTTTTAATGTACTTTTAATAGAAAACAATTTTTTCTTATCCGGAGTTCCCCTTTAAATCTACCCATAAATAGAGATAAGCGAACCTGCCGAGGTTCGGGTGCGTATGAACCTGAACTCTCGGCTTCTGACTGCCGCTGTCTGCCCGCTCTGTAGAGAGGGTGGATACAGCCAAAGGGCCACCTGGAAACTGGGATACAGCCTATGGCTATGGCTGTATCCCAGTTTTCCAGGCGGTCCTCCGGCTGTATCCACCCTCTCCACGGAGCGGGCAGACAGCGACAGTCAGAAGCCGAGAGTTCAGGTTCATACGAACCCGAACCTCGGCAGGTTCGCTCATCTCTACCTATAAATGTAGTCAGTATATCCTGATCTCTTCTTGTCCAAGTACAGTAATTGTTTTTTTACCACTACAGTATAACAACCAGTCTCACCATATTGTAAAAAAAAAGTTTATTAAAGAGTATCTTTAATGCTATGCTACACATCATATTCTTAGTACTATTAAAATAAATATGTATATTTGTGGGTTACATAGATAAATATAAAGTTTATGGTACACAGTTATTTTCCAGAACCCATTTGGCACTATTTAATACAGTACTTTGACAATAGATACATTTTATCTCTTAAGCATTTTACTATAGATAATTTCTAAAACAAAAATATATATATATATTTTATAACAATAAAAGTCAATGAACTGATATACAATATGTTTTTCTCCGCCCGTGTTGCAGATTTTAATCACAATGGGACAACATCAATTGTTTTTGTGTTTAAAAAGCCGACATATTATGTAAGGTATAGAACAACAAGAGCAATACATTTCATCTGTACCCAACACTAGTATGATCACAAAGCAGGAAGCCCACAACACATTTTTGTTTGGAAAAACACAAATGTACACATATATGCAAAGTATTATATTGATGTCTGCGGAGAAAGCGGAATCTCATCCTCACCTTTTATAGTAAGACCATTTTGCTTATAACTATGAGACTGAGTATACAGTGAATTGACATATGCATGGAAAATGGTAATTGGTCATGGGGACAGCTGGATAGGCTCCAGTCACATAGCATTAGAATAACATTTTCATCTCTTCACTGCTTTTTCTTTAATTGGAGGAGTTCTACTTAACCTGTACAAAGTCCAATATATGTAGATGATAAATAGCCACTATTTAAAGCATGTTAATGTATGCATTTTCCAGTTTTCTGTTTAAAAAATAACTTTAAGAAAAATGTTACATTTATTTGCTATGTATAACTTTACATAAGATTACCAAATATTTTTTTTTTTGGAAAACTGAAAAAAGGTCAGCTGCCATAAATTTGCTAAATATCAAAAATAACTCATTCACAAAGTATTTTATGTCTGTATATCCCTAGGTATCTCTTTTTTATTTAAAAAAAATGTTGAAAAGAATTTCAGCAGAGTGAAAAAAAACTTTTTTAAAAGCAGTGTTTTACCAATCCCTTCTGTAGTCCTATCATTTTTGATATAATAATAGTTTTAAAATAATTAAGCATTCTAAAATGAAAAGAATAAAAAAGTGTGACCCCTATACCACAGGAACCTCACCCTTTACTAAAGAATTGTGCCTTTATCAACGAAACTTGACAGTGGCCACTGCTACTTTCAGCACATGACAAGTTTCTGAGCAAAAGTCCCTAAAGACATTGAATGGAATATAGGAAGGCAATGTTCTTTAGGCTGCTTTCACACATACCGCATTTGCAGTGGATTTTACGCTGCGAGTCCTGCAGCCAAATCCGCTGTGATATGCGGTACAGTTATGCTTCATGGCTCTGCATTCTCGATACAGATTTTCAATCCGCTGCCAGATTGTAGCCACACCCTCCTTAAAGGAGTTGGCCACTTTATAGTAAAATAGTTCAGTGTACAGTATTAGTAAGTGTACTTACTGTATATACTGACAGCAGCTCCCTGTGTACCTCACAGAGCTAAAGTTAGACTCCCCTCCTCCAGGCCGAGCTGTCCTGCTCTGTGGTCCATGGATGGCCGACATGGAGGAGCATGTGACGCATGCTTCGCCCTCTGTGTTCTCCATAGGCATATACAGGCTCAGTGTTGGACACTGGGGGCAGGGCATGGTCACATGCTCCTCCATGTCGGCCATCTTATGGACAGACTCAGCACAGAGCAGGGCAGTCCAGCCTGGAGGAGGGGAGTCTGGTTTTAGCTCTGTGGGGTACACAGGGAGCTGCTGTCAGTATATTCAGTGAGTACAGTTACTAATACTGTACACTGAGAAATTTTACTATAAATTGGCCAACCCCTTTAACTAATGATCTGCCAGGCCTATAAACAAGATAATATGTTACCTGCCTGTGCTCTTGCTTGCTTCTCAGGCTCAGCCAATCAATGCGCTGTCCCACTGCAATGGCAGATGGCCTGGCAGATGATCAGTTTAGGAGGATGTGGATACATTTTGGCAGTGGATTGAAAATCTGCTGTGAGAATGCAGAGCTATAGGCCGTAACTGTACTGCACATCGCAGCAGATTTCTCTGCGGGACTTGCAGCGTGAAATCTGCTGCGAATGCGGTACGTGTGAGCGCAGCCTGAGGGACAATTACGAAAATGCAAGGTTCCAGTGGTATAGGGGGTAATCTCTTTTTGGCTATGTTCACACAACGTCTTTTAAGCTCCGATTAAAATGACGTCCGTTATTCTGAGTCTAAAATAATGGATGTCATTTAGCTGTCTGGCCTCCCCTTTGTTCAATGACGGCTGTTGGTACAGTATTCTAGTTTGGGGTTACTAAATGGACTTTGGGTTCCGCTTAATTGAAAAGTCCATTGAATTTAATAGTAAAAACGGAGAAAGAACGGTGGAAAAAGAAAAAATGTGTGTGAACAACTAATAAAAAACGTCTGCTGTTTGCAAAAGACGTCCCAAAATAATGTTCATGTTCATTATTTTAACGTCCGCGGGGAAAACGTCCGTTATTCAATACATTGTATGATTGGATGTCCTTCTTCCCATTGCCTTCAATGCATTGCATTGCATTGTTAAATTGCGGCAAAAATGGACGTTTTTTAAAATATCAAAATCGGCTGCCTTTTCTCTATTTTTGATGTTGTGTAAACATAGCCTAAAGGTAAGTGCTACTGCTAAATACCACTTGAGGGCAACAGATAAAGAATTGGTGCTACTGCTCTACTTGTTCTCTGTGTGAAAGGCTGCTTATTCTCTTACATTAAGTGGGGAGCACAGTATGATGTTTACTTTTTTATTTTTTTTATTCTGAGTTATTAAATTATTATATGTATATTAATAGGACTAATAAAGGTAAAATTTGTTTACTAAAGAAAAAAAGGATGTATAATGCTATTATCCCAATCTGGAGTAAATCATTTTTATTATGATTTGCCATTTATAGAAGCGTCGATACAATGCTGACAACATAGACATTTAAAAACTTGCATATCGTAAAATATATGAAAACATCACTTATTTGCACAGTAAGGATCTCATGTATACTGTAAGGCACTAGCTGATATAACAGTGTCTAAAATGTAAGATTGGAGTGAACTGCAGATTCGTGAGGTGCATAAATTCAGTAAGGCTGGCTTCACACTGATGAAAAAAACTGATTATAAAAACTGCTGCTTTTGTGCGCACCTGTTTTGATAAATTTTTCCATTGACGTCTATTATAAAAAAAAGGGGGATCAAAAAGTGGATGAAAACGCATTCTTTTTTAGCATACACAAAAACACGGTTAGGCTATGTTCACACAACGTTTTTTCAGCTCCGTTTAATGATGTCCGTTATTTTGAGTGTAAAAAAACGGATGTCATTTAGTTGTCTGGCCTCCCCTTAGTGCAATGACTGGTGTTTGCACATTATTTTAGTTTGGGATCACTAATTGCCCTTTGGGTGTGGCTTAATTGAAAAGTCCATTAAATTTAATAGTAAAAAAGGAGAAAAAACGATGGAAAAAGAAAAACTGCGTGTGAACTACTAATAAAAAACCTCCGCTATTTGCAAAAAACATCCGAAAATAATGATTGTGTTCATTATTTTGACGCCCGCGGCAAAAAAGTCCGTTATTTAATACACTGTGTGCATTGGACATCAGTCTTCCCATTGACATCAATGCATTGCCATTGCAGTCAGTGAAATCGCGGCAAAATCGGCCGCCTTGTCACTATTTTCGACGCCGTGTGAACATAGCCATAACCACATTTTTGTGTACTCTAAAAAACGGATGCATTTTGATCCATATATAATCCTTTTTTTTTTTAGAATGGAAGTCAATGGAAAAAAGGATCAAAACGGATGCACAAAAATGCATCAGTTTCTTCATCAGTTTTTTTGTAAAAATTGATAAAAAAACAGACTGCATAAACACAGTGTGAACCCACTTTAAGGGTAAATTCACACATCCACATTTACAGATCCGCCGGGAGTCTCACGCATGAAATCCGCAGCTAATCTGCAATACACGTATTAATAATAATAAGTATAATACGTGTATTGAGGATTAGCTGCGGATTTCGTGCGTGAGACTCCCGGCGGATCCGCCTGTGTGAATTTACCCTAATGAAAAATCCCTTTGATTTATATTGGGGCCCACAGGAACTAACCAAATAACATCACTTTTTACATTCAATGAACATAAGCAAACATTTGAACAAAAATCATCATCACCCCCACATACTTTGTGCATAAGCAGAGCATTTTGCCAGCAATATAGCCTAAACTTATAATGCATCAGAAAGGACAATCCAATATTACGCAATATAGCGCAAACAATACTACCACTATCATTAGTACCAGCAATACATCAGCACAGAAATGTTAGTGTCAGCAATATAGGAGCACCAATAGATACAGTAGAGGGGGCTGTCCCTCAGTTTTACTGTCTAGATCAGTGCTCCTCAATTCCAGTCCTCAGGCCTCACCAACAGGTCATGTTTTGAGGATTTCCCATACAAAGAAGACCTGTGATAATACCTGATGCACTGAGTATAATTATATCACCTGTGAAATACTAAGGAAATCCTCAAACCATGACCTGTTGGTGAGGCCTGAGGACTGGAATTGAGAAGCACTGCTCTAGATAGTAACTGCTATTGAGCTTGGCATCTAGGAGGCTAAATAGACAGCATCATATCTTTAATCTCAGCTGCTGAAGTTGGGTGTCGGCTGTAATACACAGCTGGTACCTGCCACATAAAAAAGCAGGCACAGATTCTGAGCCTGTTCCATATTTTCCCAGCACATACTATCATCATACATGTATGTGCCTGTCAAGGGGTTAAACATTCTATTTGTTTAATGCTCAAGCTCTTTTTCATACTGCATTTTGTCAACCCTAGGCTCCAATGTTACCACACAACTCTCTGGCTGCTTCAGTGTCTTGCGGCCTCCGCCTTGCCTCCTCCGGAATGATTGACAGCTGGAAGCAACTTGAAGACAGAAGCGTCTGGAGACAAGACTGTGTGGAGCAGGCCCAGACAGTGCCACTGACCCTAAGGGGCCTATTCCACGGATTATTCCACAGCCGATCATCGCTCAGTGGAATAGAGAAAACGATCAGCCGATGATCGTGTCATCGGCTGATCCTTTATTTAGGCCCAAACCTAAAATCATCGGTCACCCACCGCGCATCGCTGCGTGGAATAGCAATGCAGGGCCGGCGACCAACGATTCAAGCAGCATGCATTACCTAGCAGGGCTTCTCCTCCGCTCCGTCTCCATAACGGTCCTACGCGCAGCAGCAGCTTCGGTGCTGCCTGACTGAGCTGTCAGACCGCTGAGCCAATCACAGGCCGGGACTGCCGTGGCCAGTGATTGGCTGAGCGGTCTGACAGCTCAGTCAGGCCACTCTGGAGTTGATGCTGCAAGCGGGACCAGGATGAAGGCGGAGCGGAGGAGAAGCCCTGCTAGGTAATGTATGCTGCAAGGGCTGCAAGGACATCGTTAACAATGTCCCTGCAGCCCTCGCTCAACGATATCGGGCCGTGCAATAGGCCCAGTAAACGAGCGCCGATCTAGCAGATCGACGCTCGTTTACATTATTGATCGGCCCGTGGAATAGGGCCCCAAGTGACACTTTTAGACTGCAATATAGAGCCTGCTTCCCTTAAAGATGCCAGATCACACAGCATTGCTAAAGGTATTCACATACATTCCTTTAGTGCTGCTTTTGTTATTGGCATTTGCCTTTTCCCTTCAATAGAAAGTAATTACAATGTGGCTCTTTCATCTTAATTCAAATAACATTTTGGGATAGAAAACTAAAGATAACTTTTATCAAGAAACCTTTATAATACCAAATACAATGTACATAGCTAATAACCTTCTTTATATTTATATGGAATTAATGTATGGACTATACCATATCCTTATCCCTGACTATGTGGAAGAAATTAGAGAATCGTGGTAATGTTTCAGGGGAAAGAGAATAATGTTGCATAGTCCAATTACTAGCAATTACTATTAGATGTTACAATGTCACATTTGTTAAAGAAGCACTCTACATTATTGCAGAATTTCGTATTATTATAGAATAATACAGAGGTTCTGATTTATAACTTATCCATTTTAGCCACCCTGGTATTCTATAAAATTGTGAGATATAAGTATTAAGTTGGACAAGGAGGGGTTTGGGCGCAGCCAGGATGGAACTGATAGGTGATGTTGTAATTATGTACTTCATAGGAGGTCATCTGACCCAGAACAAAGACCACTTCCTGTGACATATAAAGCCAAGTAATTTTCTGGAGGTCTGAGTGCTCATCACATGACCCAGGTACAGTAATGAATCATATGGGTGCAGATGGGCAGGAATGAAACAGATGGCACTGTGGGAATACTGTATGTATAGTCAGTTAAATAAATAATAAAATCATGACATCAGTTATTTCTGGTTACATAAGTAAAAACAGTGCAGAACCGCTGGTGTTATGAAATCATATCATAAAAATAAAAATGTATGCACTATGAAATGTTCTGCATTCTACCCTCATCTGGTGAAGAATATGGCAGCCATCCTTATTGTGTACCGCTTAATAGTACATTCTCAGGAGGACTCCACAGTAAAATAACTACAGGTTACATATACACACAGTAGGCATTTTTGTTGCAGCAATTGCATTAAATTATGGCAGACTAAGTAGACATGTGTTTATTTTACGTGTTGCTTATTGCTGCATCTTTACAACAAAATCAGAAAGTATTATGTGTTCACAACATGTTAGTAAGTATTTCTGATAATCAAAATGGATTTTTAGTATGTGCCTTCATACTGGGAGGGTGGTATGGTGTAGGTTTTATTGTGCAATGAAATATATATAGAAAAACCATATACAGTAAATGTAAGAAAACACTGCTTACCATCTTTATTTCTGTTTCATAGATAAATACGTAGAAGCAGCATTTGTTATTATGGCTATATCAGAGGTCCTTGTTTTCCAGTTCTGGTGACTCTGGGCTCGAGTCCAAGTCACTGATTGCCTCCTTATTTACAAATGTGTTCCCCAAAGATATGCTGTGTCTTGGTTTCACTGGAGCCAACTCCGACAAATTGATGTTATCACTCTTCACAAGAGTTGTCTTGTCCATGTTCTCTTCACTGTGCTTAGCCACCACAGCATTTAGGAAATCAAACTTCGGCGACAATATGCCCTTTTCAAAGAGATACTTTGCCAAGTAAGAAATGGCTATATTGGTTAAAAATGAAACCAGCATAGAGAGAGTTTTAAATGGAAATCTCTGTAAGTATATATTATTCTTGTCCACATAGCAGCCCCCATAACAAATGAGAGCCTGAAGGTGTAGATATGGTTCTCCTCCGCTTATCCTTAGAAAAAGCCCAAGAACGTACCCTGATATAGAGCCATACGTATTGGTTCCTTTGATAAATAAGACACAGAGCAGCTGAGGGAAAATCACAATGTAGACCAAGTCAGAGCTCAGATACCAAAGTCCGTATACTGACTTTGCTAGTAATGCCATGGCTGTTGCACCAGCTCCAAATATAAAGACAGTGATCTTCATAACCAACGAAATCTCCATCTCTGATGCCTGCAACATAAAAAGTATATATATAATATTATATACATATCTTTAAATTCATAGGACTCACAGTTTACTTAGCAATTCAAGAGAGTAAATGGAGCCACTCTCCATAGTTGTGACGCTCTGTCAGACTTCCTGTGTTTAGTCTGTTTTTTTTTTCAGTCAGCACAAGTCTGAAAATCTGCCTTCAGGAGACTGGACCTGGATTACTGGTAAGTTCAGCTTTGTTCTTTTAGCATGATAACAAGAAAAAAAATGAATGTGTAGTGCACACTTGCTTTATATCATATCTACTGTTGATTTAAAGGTCATCAGAAACAAATGGAACCACTACCTATATTTTAAAAAAATCTTTTGCATTTTACAGTTTTGACACTAAGCCTAATAATGTGCTGTAGAAATCACTTTTTAGCAGTCTCCTTATCACAGACAGGATTATGATGAAGTATCATAATATGATAAAGTGACAATGGTATATAGATAATAGGTGATCCACCATTCACAATAGGTGATGGACACAGCTCCCCTCCTCCCTTCTTCCAGCTCAATGACCTCTGCACAGGTGGCAGAGCATTCCTAGAACACTTTCTCATAAAAGTCAAATTTTCTCCATGGTTCATGAAGCAGTTGTAAAGCATATCTCTAAGGGCTGTTAAAAGTAGCACAGAATGACTGTTCCCATAATTATTTACAGAAAATAGTAGAAAAATAAAATCTACCATTAGAAAATAAACACAAATAGGAAGAAAAGAACATGTATCAGTATGTGAAAACTATACTATATATTAGTGGAAAAGATTAGGTAATAAGTAGTTAGGAAGACAAAATGAAACATTGAAGGTAAACCTTTGCTTAATGTGACCCATATTATTTAGTTGTAATTTAACAGCAATTATATAATTTAAAAAATTTTTTTTTTTTATTATTATGGTAGCTTTTATCTTAGAACTATGACCAGGGCCGTCTTAACCATTGGGCATGGTAGGCGGCTGCCCGGGGGCCCATGCGTCCTAGGGGGCCCCTGCCCTGTGTCATATTCCCTGGCCCTTTAACTGGGAGTGCTCCTGATCAGCGCTGGTATATAGGGGCTGTGCACAGCTCGCTCTTGTGGCCGGAAGCTGCATTCTGCTTCCGGTCACTAGAGGTCTCTCTCACCCCCTGCATTCCCGTGCGGAGCAGGAGAGTGACGTCGCCAGCAGAGCCCTGAGAGGAAGGAGAAGCTGGAGGCCTGAAGCACAAAGCCTGAGTGAGTATGTGCTGATACCAGAGGGGGGAGGCTAGCTGCCAGGGAAGGTGTTAATCATGGGAGTGCTCTCTGCAGGGATGCAGACAGGGCCGTGGGTGAACTGGTAAACAGGGAGGGGGAGAGATCGGGGGTGTAACTCCTCTGAGTGTATATATATCTCCATTCAGTGTATACAGCAATGTATTATATACTTATCCTCCTCCTGAGTGTGTATATATATCTCCATTCAGTGTATACAGCAATGTATTATATACTTATCCTCCTCCTGAGTGTGTATATATATCTCCATTCAGTGTATACAGCAGTGTATTATATACTTATCCTCCTCCTGAGTGTGTATATATATCTCCATTCAGTGTATACAGCAGTGTAATATATACTTATCCTCCTCCTGAGTGTGTATATATATCTCCATTCAGTGTATACAGCAATGTATTATATACTTATCCTCCTCCTGAGTGTGTATATATATCTCCATTCAGTGTATACAGCAGTGTATTATATACTTATCCTTCACCTATCACTCCATTGTTGTCTCCCTGTATACTGTATAATACAATATACAGGGAAACAACATGGTTCTCATATATAATAGTCATGTTGTTGCCCCTCTGTATATATGAGACATGTTGTTTTGCCCTTCTCTATATATGAACCATGTTGTTTCCCTGTACATTGTATTATACAGTATACATACAGGGAAACAACATGGTTCTCATATATAATAGTCATGTTGTTGCCCCTCTGTATATATGAGACGTGTTGTTTTGCCCTTCTCTATATATAAGCCGTGTTGTTTCCCTGTATACTGTATAATACAGTATACACAGACTCCCTGTATTATACAGTATACAGGGAGACAACACGGCGTATATGCAGAGGGACAGCAACATGTCTCATATATAGAGAGGGGCACCAATATATATTAATTAGGCTTTTACCCACCACCTGTATACCCCACATATACCTGTACCCCCCATATATATATATATATATTTGTACACATATATCACTATTATAGGCTATATAACCACCTACCTACTGCTCCACCCTTATACCTGTATCTATATGGTAGATAAATAGGTGGTAAGGTATATTGCCTGTAATAGTGATATACTGTATGTGTGCAACATATATGACAATCACTATTATAGGCAATATACAGTGGTGCCTTGGATTACGAGCATAATTCGTTCCAGGACCGTGCTTGTAATCCAAATCACTCTTAAACCAAAGCAAATTTTCCCATAAGAAATTATTGAAATGCAGACAATTGGTTCCACACCCAAAAAATAATGATTTATTATTCTGAATAACATGTAAAACAGATGAAACAAACATATTGTGATATTATAAGTTACTGTACAGTAATGGAGTGGATGGGAAACACAAGGGCTGACAGAGACTGCAGGGAGCATGAAGGAATGAGCAGGACAGATGGGGGCACATACATGCAGCACTCTCTGTCCGGGGAGAGAGGGGTTACAGCTATGGAGAGATTACCCCCACAGTCCTGTCCCCTGATGTAGGCCCCAGCCTGAAGTGGATCTGCTATGATTTGGCAGGTGAGGGAGACTTCCTGGGTCAGAGTACAGAGCTGTAGACCCCGCTATTCAGACCATGTCCCTCCTCCACCCGCCCTCCCACCCAATACAGGGAGCTCTTAAACCAAAACAATGCTCTTAAACCAAGTCACAGTTTTGAAAAACTGTGAGCTCTTAAACCAAGTTACTCTTAAACCAAGGTACCACTGTACCTTACCAGATAAGAGGGGCGGCGGCTGCTAGGGGGGGGGGGGGGGGGGTTAATTCGCACCTCTGCCCAGGGGCCCATAATGCTGTTAAGACGGCCCTGACTATGACAATACTTATCTAGAAGCTGACATTCCTCATGAGTAACTTACATTTTGTCTAAAAGAAAGTTGATAGATATTCCTGGCAAACATAGAGCTAGCAGACAAGATTGAAGAGTCAGCGGATGACATCACAGCGGCAGACACGGCACCAAGTCCAAAGAAGGAAATGTAAGGAGGACACAGATACTGAAGAACAATAGGCAGAATCATATCGGTTTCATTTCTGCTCTGTGGATCAGGTAAACCATAGGCAGTTTGATTCCATTCTAAAAAAACATACAAAAAAAAAAGAACACTTTGTTAGAAATAAAGTAAAAGCTGCATTTGGGTGCTGTAAGAAAGAGTAGTAGTGTGTTGCAGCTTTAGGCTATTTTTGGCGCGGTGGAACAATCACATCGAATACGATCCGGCCGGGATCCCGTACAGGGCCGGAAATAACTGACATGTCAGTTTTCTGCAGCCGCAATTCAATGAATTGCGGACGTAGGAAGCCATGTCAGTTCACACTATGAAGCGAGCTGTGACCCGGCCGGGGTCACGGAACGGCCAGTTGTTCATGGTGTGTGAACATAGCCTTAACCTGGTTGGTAGTTATTCATTAATTTTTATCTGTGGTATAGCTGTGGTTTTTTAGTCATAGTTGAAGCAATCATTTATGATGGAATTGTATTACAAGGATGAAGGACATTTCAGATAAATCAAACATTTCACACAGCTTGAATAGTATAGCTGTTATAGTAACCCCTTCAGGACTAGGTCATAAGAAGAGATGAGCGAATATCGAGCATGCTCGAGTTTGCCCGAACCCGATTGTTCAGCATTTGGTTAGTGGTGGCTGCTGATGTTGGATAAAGCCCTAAGGCTATGTGGAAAACATGGATATAGTCATTGGCTGTATCCATGTTTTCCAGACAACCTTAGAGCTTTATCCAACTTCAGCAGCCACCACTAATCAAATGCCGAATAATCGAGTTTGGACGAACTCGAGCATGTTCAATATTCGCTCCTCTCTAGTCTTAAGGACTAATGGCCATTTTTGAAAAATCTGACCTTTATGTGAAAATAGCTTTGGCATGAGTCATTATTGTATTGTTTTTTATACTATGCTAGTGGTACATTTTGGTCAACACAGTTAGCATCTTCTGTAAAATGCATAAAATAATAATTAGTTAAATTTGTAATAATAATTCCTTTATTTATATAGTGCCAATTGATTCCCCAGCACTTCACACAGATTTGTCCCCCTTGGGGCTCACAATCTAAAGTCACTAATTTGCTGCTGAAGCATAGTAAGAATGTTGCTAAACTTAGCTATTCACACTGTTACAGCTATTACAAAATGTGTTTTCTCACATGTAAACCATGTACTTACAGTAAGCAAGGCAAGAAGTGCCACTTCTATGAGACAGTCTTCCATGACAGTTATACTTTTAGGTTGGACCAGAGGTCTCACAAAAGATAATGTGGTTGTAGCCCGCCTGTTGATCTGTGTGGGGTGAGTGTTACTGGACACTATGAGCCAATGTCTGAGTTTAAGGTACACTGAATAACCTACGCCACTGATGTAGTGAGAGGTCTAAAGTTGCAAGGTGTAACAGCCCAGAAATAAAACCCAGACTATCTACATTAAAGTGTCCTATGCAAGTGTTAAGAGTGCTTCCCTGCATGTGTATACAGTGTTTCTCAATATGTCCCAGAATACATTGCTTTCCCTCAGCTGTTCAACACAGTTCTCCCCACCCTGCTCACTCCCCTCCCCCAGCACTCCTGCCAGTTCCCTACATAAGGCTGTTGTAAAACATCTCATTGCACTGCAGACTTTTGCATCAGTGAAGTTGCAGCACCTGCTGCATCACTCAACACAAGGCAGCATGCTGTAATGACACGTCAGCTCAGCTTTGTCCTGCAGTCAGAACTGATCTGTGCTTAGATAATAACTGGACAAGGCTATGAATTTCTGTTTTTACTTCTGTTTTGTGCTTATGCAACCTGTCCAATAAAACTGGCAAGGAGGCTAATGTAAATGTATTCCTCAATTGTTGTATTCTTCAATAGTGATGTGCCAAGCAGACTGTGCCCTACCTTTTGCCCCTGGATAAGGTGACCTTACAAAACTGTCAACCACTATATATATATATATATATATATATATATATATATATATATCACACAAAAAGGCCACTTATATGAAAGCCAGCAAGAAGTATAAATACTCTTTATTAACCAAGACAACTTTTGTGCTGAAGCATTACCCTGTTCTAAAACTTTTATTATATGACTGTGATAAAACTTTTGTTAGATATAAATCTAAAAATAAGTTAACAACGCTTATTGTTATTTAGAGCCTGCAGAACTCTGGACATAACATAAACCACAATGATAATGACCGCTGGTTAAAATAAATATAGAAGTCCCCCACCAACAAAATGTTTAAGTGCAACACCGCTGTTATCAGGGGAAGAGGCCTTGTTAGGTTGAGGCCTTGTGCTAGAATACAAATACAAAACATAAAGCATTCCCCCATAAATCTGCCCTCAGTACTTCATAATCAGAATGAGACATATTTATTAAAAAAGGAAATACAAAAATTATGCACAGTATTCAAACCCTTTCCAATGACATTTGAAATGTAATGAGATGTTTTTACACCTTGATTGGAGTCACCTGTGGTTAATTCAGTTGATTGGACATGAAAAAGGCTTTGGACATGAATAAGGTTTTTATAGCTGACAATACATATCAGTGCCTTCATAATTCTTAAACAGAAGAACAAGGACTCTTCTTAGATCCACCTAAGACCCTACTACCCTACTAAACTAGGTGATTGGGGGAGAAGAGCCTTTGTAAGAGAAATGATCAAGATCCCAATGGTGATTAAACCAAGATATGGCTATGTTCACACAGCGTCAAAAATAAAGAAATGGCGGCTGATTTTGATATTTTTTTAAAAAAGTAAGTTTTTGCCGCAATTTAATTGACTGCAATGGCAATGCATTGAAGTCAATAGTAAGAGGGACGTCCAATGCACACAATTGAATTGAATAACGCATTAAATAACGCATTGAATAACGAACATTTTTACCTTGGATGGCAAAATAATGATCGTTATTTTCGGACGTCTGTTGCAAACAGCGGACGTTTTTTATTAGTTGTTGACACAGTTTTTCTTTTGTCACCGTTCTTTCTCAGTTTTTACTATTAAATTCAATGGACTTTTCAATTAAGCCGCACCCAAAGTCCAATCAGTAACCCCAAACTAGTAATAATGTACAAACACCAGTCACTGCACTAAGGGGAGGCCAGGCTGCTAAATGACGTCCGTTATTTTAGACTCAACATGACGGACGTAATTTAAAACGGAGCTGAAAAAACGTTGTATAAACATAGCCTTTAGCTTTTTGGTCCTAATGTCTGAAAGAAACCAGGGACTGCTCATTACCTGCCCAATAGCATTCCTACAGTAAAGCATTACAATGACAGTATCATACACTCTTGGGGTGTTTTCCACAGCTGGGACAGGAAGATTGTTGATTGAAGGAAAGCTAAATAAGCAAAGTTCAGAGATATTCTTAATTAAACCTGATCCAGAGTGCTCTGGGTCTGGACTAAACATTCTTTTTCAATAAATCAATGGCCCTAAGCACATGGCCAAGACAAAACAGAAGTGGTAGAATTCTTTGAAAGCCCTTGGGGGACTCTGCCAGAGCCCTGACTCAAAACTAATCAAATTGGAAAGACACATAAATGGCTGTCCACTGACATTCCCTATCTAACCTGACAAAGCTTGAGGAGATCTTTAGAGAAGAATGGCAGAAAATCCCCAAACCACAAGGTGTACAAACCTTGTGGCATCCTACCTAAGATGACTAGAGGCTGGAATCACTGCCAAAGCGGCATTAGCTGAGTACTGAGAAAAATGTCTTACAGTATGCAGTAATGTCATTTTAAATAAGTTAGTAAAGGTTTCTAATACTCTGTTTTCCCCAGCGGTGTAGCTACCATAGAGGCAGACCATGCCACTGCAACAGGGCCGATGCACTAAGGGGCCTACAGGCCCCTGGCCCTTTAATTGTGAGCGTTCTTTATGAACTCTCACAGTTAAACGCTGCAGCGTTCTGACTGACAGAGTAAGAAGCCATTGGCCTCCTGCCCTGCCAGTCTCTCTTGGGGCTGGAGGCAGCATTGCACCTCCAGCCACTAGAGGCCCCCCCTTACTCATACTCATCTGGCCCAGCGCAGTCCCCCGGCATTTATTCTCTTATCTCCTAGAGCCATGAGAACAAAGGAAGTGTATGGGGGGAGGGTATGTGTAAAGGGGTGTGTGTGTCTTATACAGGATTTACGGTGTCCTGTACATTTTTTTTGCTATGGGCCCCCATGAATCCTAGATATGCCCCTTGTTTTAACATTTTCATTATAGGGTGCTGCCTGCAAAATTCTCAGGGGAAACTTATTTTAGCACAGGCCGGAAACATAACAAAATGTAAAAAAAAGTAAAAAGGTCCGAAGACTTTCCGAATATATTGTACATTCACACAAAGTAGACCATACTATATGTACCAGATTATCAGGTGATTAGATACAAAAAACATAATACATTATTATTACTGGAAGTATTTAACGTGAAAAATGTTTCTTATACATTGAAACTTTCAGTACCTGTGGAAGCTCCTATTGCACCAATAAGAATTGAAGGAATAGCCATCAGTAAACATCCAAAGGCAGCTAAGATAGAGAGAACTTGGGCATAGGTTGCTGAAGATGCTGATAAGACCCTTTGGAAATATGCCTGCCAGGGGATCCCTCCTAGAATCTGGAAAATTAAAAAAATGAAACATATAGCATAACTACTGTATATAAGCAAGAAAACAGACACTGGCCCCACTGACATCAAAAATGTGCCCAATCCTTAGAAATCACTTACAGAGAAATAAAGTCTAATTCAAAAAGAACAAATTGTGGCACTCACTATGTGTAAAACGTAATCTTTATTTTTTCATTACAATATGGTAGCAGGTCAGTTGATGCAGTTCCCAGCCAAATGGGGCAACAGCTGTTTCATGGTATGTGCCCATTTCTCAAGCCTGGCAGGACTGTTTATTCAGTTTATTCGGGGCTGCCATTTTACTCTGTCCCAGAGGTCAGACCCCCACTGATCTGCAAGTTGTCTCTTATCTTAGGGACAGAGGATAACTTGGCCAAATGAGAATACGTTTGAAGCCTGCAGCTAGAATGAAGCTAGCAGGAAGGGCTGCCAATACAAATATGTAATGTACATGTTTTATCAAATAGAGATATTTGCTGATTAACCCCTTCACATCAGCAATACGTATATATATGTTCCTGCTGCGCATACCAAGTGCAGCAGGAACGTATATGCACGTTCCTGACTGTGAGGGGCTTTTGATGTGTGCGGGACCGCTGCAGTGTCTGGGGATCACAGCATAATGATAGACAGCTGCGATCCCGGAGCTGCTTGTCATTAAACCCCTGCGATCTATAGCGATCGCGGCGTATAAGGTACTCAGTGACAGGACAAGCTCCTGTCACTGAGTGATGGGGACCCCCGCAGCCATGCTGCGGGGGTCACGATTGCTTGTCACTTACCTCCGTCCTGACAGATGGGCGACCTTTGTATAGTCTACTCTACCGATAACACTTATCTATGCCATGCTATGGCAAAGCATAGATCGGTACATGCAATCTAATGATTGCATCTTTTAAAGTGTTTAAAACAAATTTAATAAAAAAAGTTTTTAAAAGTATTAAATGACCCTTTATAACCCCCCTCGATAAAAGTTTAAAATACCCCCTTGCCCATTATAAAAATAAAAATAAAAATAAAATAAAATCTCAATGTGAAATTAAGAGAATTGACTCTTCAAATACAGTGTCATCCTGAAGATGACATTGAAGGATTCTTTCTTCATACTATGCCCTTTTAACAATTAAACAGAAGGAAGGGTTCTAAAAAAGTATTGTTTACCAGAAGCAAGAAACTGTCAATCCAAGACCAGGCATCTTCCCTCCTTATGCTTCCCAGCCAAGGTTCCTTGTAGACTTCTTCTACAGCTGTCACCGCAATGTCTGTAACTGCAGGATGAGTCATAGCGAAAGGTACACTGATCCACTGCAACACAAAGAGCCAATATGTCTGCAATGACACGGGTCTTATACATTGCCATATTGCGTAATAAAAACAAAAGGTAATGTCTTATATGTGATGCACATGACAGGGACAGACCCTCCATTCCTAAACAGTCAATGAGCTTAATAGCAATATAAACAACTAATATTTGTGTAAATACATAGCTAGATAGATGAAAGTATATATAAATTTGCTATATACAGGACATCTCTACAAACCCATCTCATTATTAAACTAAAATCTATGTTAGCAATATTCCCCTACACTTATATATCAGCAAGTAATTGAGCTGATATTGCAGCCTGCCAGCTGGGTTCTTTGCTATTACTTTTCCATAAGGGACCATTGGAATAACAAGAATCATATCCATGACTAAAGTACCCATTGGAGCTATTCAATTTATATATATTTTTTTCTTTTACAGATAATTAAACTTAATTTGTATACTGGGTACGTTGGTAGTTTAATGCCATTTTGAGTGGCAAATTAAATTTTGCTAAAATGTAATATACAAGATATGTACAGTATGCTCTTTACTGAGTCAGTGGGATTGTGATATATAGTCTCTGAAAAAAGAGATTCTTGGATTTTCTCCTATTAAAGTCTCTTTCACTGATCATTAGGAAAACTCTCTAATAAAATATAACTTTTATTTACCTTACTTAAAAACAAATGGTAACCATCAGTATTGCAAATTTAATTTCTGCAATCACATTTCTGCATCACATCATGCAAAAAATATCTAGTTCTTTATTGTCCATAGTTCATATTGCACTGTAATTATATTGTTGTTATTTCACTTTAAAGAGAACCTGTCACCCCCACGTGCAGGGGCAGAGCCCGGCCGACCCCACAGTGCAGACCCATATACCCATATACCTACAGCATTGACAAAGTCCCTTTCCTGGACCCGGTCCCGCCGCCGAATGATCCCCGTCCGAAGCCGTGCTCAACAGGGATGAGTCCGACAGCCATAGAGAATGACTGGAGCTGTCATTCTCTATGGCCGTCGGCCTCATCTTTGGTGAGTGCGGCGTTGGGTGGGGATATTTCGGTGGCGGGACCAGGTCCAGGAGCGGGACTTCGTGGAAGCGGTAAGTATATGGGTCTGCACCGGGGGGGCGGCTGGGCTCTGCCCTGGCACAGGGGGTGACAGGTTCCCTTTAATATTACAATTCTTTTTATTGCCCTTTTTTTTAACAAAAATCTTTTTCCTTTTTTTTTCCGCAAAGAATGTGGTATACACATATATATATATATATATATATATATATATATATATATATTTTTTTTTTTTACTGAAGAATAACTGAGAGATCTCATAAAATAAAACTTTTACTTCTCTTATTTTAAATGCAATTCACAAAACTTCTTATTAATAACACATACTACCATCACCATATTATACACATATACAATTTCCTGAGAAATCATAAGAATGCATTCATGAGAGAAACAGATTACTGATTTCAGGGAGACCAGCTAAATGATAACAATGCTGGCTGCTGGTTAAAGTGCTCAATGCAGTGAAATCCAAGGTGCATTGCTTCCTGGGAAACATGAATATGCAAAAGAAAGAGCCTGTGGAACCTCATTTAAGAGTCTCAAAACACAGGAACTAGCCAGATATCTCTCCGGGAAAGAACCCAGCGAAGGGGTGGCTCCTACAGGGAAATCACCAAAACCACCATATTAAATGACCCTATAAGTCAATGTAATGACAAGGGAAGAACCAAGGCCAGGTATCCATCCGCATACAGCTGTTTCGGGGTGTTGCCCCTCATCAGTGTGGAGCAGGATTCTGGCTAGGTGGGAGCAATGCCTAGTAGAGCCATAAGAGAAACAGATTGCTGATCTCAGGGAGACCAGCCAAACGATAACTTTGCCAGCTGCTGGTTAAAGCGCTTAATGCAGTGAAATCCTAGGATGAGTTCATAGAATTCCGAATCTCAGGTGGCACTTTCCGACAGCTTATTACATACTGATACTGTGCAAACCAAGAGTTTGTTTTATGTGGTTCAGTCCCGTGCAAATAGGGCGCTCTAATTAGATCATTTTTAGGCATTTTATTGTGCAATTAGATCTTTTTTGTACAAACTAGGCAATTGTTATCCTATCGCAACTCGCCTTTCGTAGCCTTACTACTTTTAAAGTACATTTATTTCTTATCTATTCATTTATGTAACTTATCTTAATCCTTAGGTTGCTCTGATTATTTTGTTAGTCCATGTTCAGATATTGCTCAACTCTATTTTAAAGAAAAAAGGAAAGTCCTGCTACAGTTACCACCCTCAGCTGTCTCCTGTTATCTGTTTTAGGCTCTTCAGGGTCTAAGAGAGTGCTGCCCATGCCACCTCCTGGTGTCTGTCCTAGGCACCTCAGGGCTGCATCTAGATGTTTGTTCTAGAGCCTTCTTGGACTAAGACATTGCCCCTGATAGGGTTACCGCTTTAGAATCGCTTTAGTCTACTGAGTCCCCAACATCCGTTGCTGTCTTAGGAGAAAATTTGATTTGATGCCACTGGTCCATTTGATATCTACTGCTGTCTTGGGGGAAAGTGTCATTTTACACTGCTCATTTACCAATATCCACTTCTATCCTAGTTGAAAATTTATATTACGCTGCTGATCCACCAGGGTCCACTGCTTTCCATGGCGGAAATTAAATCATTGAAAATTGTCATTTTCGAATTTTTGACACTGTTTCAACAACGTCTGTTAAAAAAACAAAAAACATTACTCTGTAATAGTCCCACTATTGTAGCTACTATAGTTTTGCATACGAATGAATCCCATTGGAACAGCTATTCTCGAATATTCGCGAATCTGACCCATAATTTGTGAATCAAATTTTTCAATGCTTTGCTCACCTCTAATAATTGAAACATGAGATTTCAATGTAAAGTGACTACACAACGTAAAAAAAAAAAGTAATGTGTGCTTTTAGTTTTACTTACCAATCCTACAAAGATACAGAAGAGCTGGACAACATCAGTGTAGGCAACTGAATACAGTCCTCCAACAAGGGTATAGAAGATGGCAATCAAAGCAGACACTACCACCGAAATATTGATGTTAATATCCACTATAACACTTATGGTGGCACCTTGTGAGAAATGCAAAAAAAAAATACTGTACATTTAATTACCTAAAATCATGTGAAGGCGCATGATCTGAAGCTCAATACACTGGTTTAACAGACTCCATAGGACAACTTCTTCCAATTCTGTTGCATCCATGTCATTTTATTGTATATATGCATACTGCTATTTCCTATTTCAGAGTGCTATGTTATACGTCCATCAAGTATTCTGGCATTTTTTATGGCAATGACAAAATGCAATCTGCAGAATTATTCTTGCTGTTTAAAATACCGAAACCTCGATAGAAACCTGACAGACTATTGTAAGTCAATGAGCTCTCTTAGGATTGTAAACAGATATGGCATAGCTGTCATGGCTGGGTTATGAGTGATGCTAGTGTGAGCGCAGCATTGGGCTAATCATTTTAAAAAGAAAAAATAAATATATTTTGCTGTGTCTGCAGATTATTTGTTTAGGACTTCCCCAATAATTCTCCTTGTGATTTCCCTTTCATTCCTCTCGCAGTATAGCTGAATATTTTAAACAAAACAGCTCACTCAGTATTCAGCTGACCTTTTCTCCTCCATCTTAGATTACACAAATAAGCAGCCTCTTCTACGTGATGACATATCATTGGTCCATCATGTGAGCTAGTTATAACACTCATGTTCTAAAGTTACAGTGCTAAAAATAAAGGGGCTGTCCAGGAATAAATAAATAACTGCTGTGTTTCCCCCAAAATAAGACAATGCCTTATATTATTTTTTGCTTTATTTTTGGGGGATGTCTTATCTCCCCTTCGCCACACACGACTCTTCCCTCCAACTCAGCCTCCTGCTCTCCCCTCCGGCTCAGCCTCTAGCTCTCTCTCCCCCAGCTCAGCAGCATGTCAACCGCTGTAAGCCCCCCTGCACACTCCGGCGTATGTCCCCGCTGCAGGCTCCTGGTTCTCGCCTAGGTTAGTGAGTGAGCTGGGGGGAAAGCCTGGGGCTAAGCTGGAGACTGAGCTGGGGGGAGAGCTGGGGGAAGAGCTGGGGAAGAGCCGGGGGGTGAGCTGGAGGGGGGAGCCTGGGGGAGAGCCAGGGGCTGAGCTGGAGGGGAGAGCAGGGGGCTGAGTTGGAGGGGAGAGCCGTTAGGGGGGGGGGAGATAAGACATTCCCCGAAAATAAGACATAGGGGGAGATTTATCAAAGGTTGTAAAATTTAGACTGGTGCAAACTGCCCACAGCAACCAATCACAGCTCAGCTTCCAGCGCTGGTGAAAGGAAAGAGGAGATGTGATTGGTTGCTGTGGGCAGTTGGCACCAGTCTAAATTTTACACCCTTTGATAAATCTCCCTCATAGTGGCTCTTTGTGAGCAAAAAATAATATAAGGCACTATGTCTTATTTTCGGGAAATGTCTTCTCTCCCCCTCCCCCCAACGGCTCTCCCCTCCAGCTTAGCCCCTGGCTCTACCCCCGGCTTCCCCCTCCAGCTCACCCCCCGGCTCTTCCCCAGCTCTCCCCGAGCTCAGTCTCCAGCTTAGCCCCCGGCTTTCCCCCCCAGCTCACTCACTAACCTAGGTGAGGACCAGGAGCGTGCAGCGGGGACTTACAGCGGGTGACATACTGCTGAGCTAGGTCGGGGAGCTGGAGGACGGAGCCGGGGGGAGAGCTAGAGGCTGAGCCGGAGGGGAGAGCAGTAGGCTGAGTTGGGGGGGGGGGGGAGAGTCGTGTGTAGGGAAGGGGAGATAAGACATCCCCCAAAAATAAGACATAGTGCCTCTTTGGGAACAAAAAATAATATAAGGCACTGTCTTACTTTAGCCTAGTTGGTAGGTTTGGGGGGGGGGGGGGTATTTTTGGAGTATGTTCTATTTTCGGGGAAACATGGTAAGAACATGCATGCATTATACGTTCTAAGGAGAGTAGAACTGGGAGAGTCACATTTAGAAAAGGATTTGGGTGCACTCATGGGTGCAGTAAATAGAATACAAAACAGCATGCAATGGTAGTCCCTCCTCCAATGCATCATGCTGCATAATTTACATATAAATTAAACAGAAGATTTTTGTGAAGATTCGCCTTTATTCTCAGCACCCCCTATAATATGGGAACATAACGGAAGGTGGTTACGGTCTTCTAACCGGCTGTCAGTTTTGCTTTGAAGAGATCCACGTGGCAATAATTGTGAGAAAATCCATGGTGTGTGACATATGCTTTATGCCACATTTCTTGGGAAACATTGTATTGGTTTAGATTTTAAGAAGTGGCTTGAAACATAAATCTGAGAATTTGCAAAATCATGTAACTCTCTACCTGTCTGGGCTGTCAGGTGTGTTATAATCAGAATTTTACTGGAGGCATTTACTAATAAGTAAACAATCTGTATATAATTAGTTATAGTGCATAGCATTTGTTTGTTTGTATTGTTTAGATGACTTTTAGCATCTTACAGTTTTTATTTTAAACCATCAATGTCTAAAAGTCAGAATAATGATGTCAATATTACTGTGCTAATTGTCATCATAAACAGTCTGAATGTAAACAAGCGCCTTACTGTTTCATCCAATCAGAGCACAGTGGGAAATAAGAGTAAATTATGTTTATTAGAACAAGATCGGCTTGGCCTGAAGCAGGGGAAATAGACCAGGCAGCCCATGCCAGGACCACTTGAATCAAATCTAAGTGGCAGAAACAGAGGTAAATGACTAACAATTTTGATTTCTTAGATAGATGACTCACACTAAGCCAAGTTGTTACAAGCTCTATAAAACAAAATGACACTTATTTAATATGTAAATCTGCACTGTTTGATTTATTTAATTTCCTTTACCTGTGAGATAAAAGCCCAGACCTTAGATCCCTACTTGCATTGTAGATAAGTGTTTCCCCTCTCCCCAGCATGATGTAAAGATTGTCACCTAGTTCTCTCATTTCAGCATTTCAAAGGAACATACTTAATTCATAGCTACATAAAAGAGTGCCCATGTCATTATCATTTATGCATCCACACGAGCTCTACCCATAATGTCATACATGACTGATGCTGAAATAGTGATGTCAAACATAATTTTAGTAATGGGCTGATTTGTTGCACTCCTACATCTTTATGGCTATTTAAGTCAAAAGCTTTGATACTACTAAGATCTATTTTTGAAACTGGGTCGCAAAAAGTTGTTCATTTACATAAAGTAACTACAATTAAAGGGGTTGCCCAAGATTGGTGGTCTTGGAAAAAAACAGACCTTTTTTTCAAACTGTTCCATAAACTTTATCGAGGATTGCAGCCTATATCATCTCACCTAAGATAGATACTTTATTTTAAACATAAGTTTAAAAAAAATACTAATCAGGGCTGGACTGGCCATCTAGCATCTTGCCATATTAGTTAGTCCCCACTGTGGAACGGTCTTGTTCATCTCCTAATAATGTGTTACTTTCCTGCACATGACACCCAAGGGTGGCTTGAATCCTCCCCCGTACCACCACCCTAGGCAAGTGTTGGCACTAATGCCTTTAACTATAAGCGCTCCTAAAGAGCAAGTATAGTTAAAACAGAGTTGACAGAGTGGGGAGCCTTTGGCATCCTGTCCTGCCAGTAACTATTGTGGTTGTAGGTTACAAGAGGCCACTCTCTCCCTCAGCTCCCTGATGCACAAGTGATGTTACTCGTGTACTCACAGAGTTTGGAAGAGGTTTCAGTGGCAAGATGGTTCGGAGTCCCCCCCCCTTTTTTTTTTAACAGTGGGGGAATGCATATTGGGGTGGAGGAAGTTTACTACGGTGTGGGGATTACCTCCAGGGAGATGTATACGTATGGAGGGGATTATTCCACAAGGGTAGGTTATGTACAGGTGGTTGCCCACAGGGGGGGATTAGTTACATGCAGGGGATTATCTACTGGGAGAGGATTACTTTCACATGAATAGCCTTCTGTGGGAGGTTTACCTACAGGGGGTTTGCCTACATAGGGGTATTACCTACAGAGGATTTGCCTGGGGTGATTCTCAACAGGTAGGAATTGCCTACAGGGAGATTGACTACAGGGGGATTGCCTAAGGGGGGGGGGGGCGGGCAATTACTGACAGGGGGGCTGCCTACAGGGACATTGACTACAAAGGGAATTACCTGCAGGGGAATTGTCTACAGGTGGAGAATTCCTACAATGGACAGGGCTTGCTATGGGGGGGGGGGGGGGGGGGGGGTTACTGCAGGCAGATTACCCACATAGCGGAAGGCTGTTTATGGGGGGGGGGGGGGGGCTATTTTCTATGGGAGATCCAATCTACTGAGGGGCTGTTTTTTGCCTACTTCAGACCTGATACTAATACATGCAGTGCTTTAAACAGGGAGCGGTGTTATGGGATTAACCTGCCCCCCATGCTCTCCCCTTCCTCTACTCTGCCAGAATAGAAGTATGCTTATAACAGCATGTACATGGATGTCACAGTATGTATGTAGATGTGTGCTTAAATGTATAAATGTTTTTGCATATCATATACTATAACTGGGATATTTTCTAGATCAAGACGCTAAATACTCTATACATGCATGAACTGTAATGCTCCAAATATGGGAAATATTGTAGCTCACTATAAGGGGTTAGTTTTACATTGTGTATTTGTGCGACTTGAATCTTTAAGAAATGGAAATGCAGAATACTCTAATGAATGGTGCAACGTAGCAATATTCTTTTTGGAAGCATTGCCTGCAGGTGACAGCGGCGCAGTGCTTACAGGTCTATACTACTGGTTTATGCTGTACTTCAAGTGGAACCATGCCGATTAGTTCTCCTCATAGCTTTTAGTACAATGATTCTTTTTTTTTTTTTGTAATTCCTTTAAAAGGGTCATATGTCGGCTGCATGTGTGATTTAATGCAAGAGCTTATAAGTGTGATGTCATATTTATTGATTAAATAAAAATGAAAGAACATTTTTATGTCCAGATGATGCAACATCTTTAATAAATTAACCCTGTAGGGTATATTTATATGTGGCAGACCTGTCGTGGAAGTGTCTGTGACTGTCTCATTCATCTATGTTATATAATAATAATAATAATAATAATAATAATAATAATAATAATGTTATTTATATAGTGCTAACATATTCTGCATCTCCTGATGAAGTTGCATAAAGCAATGCAATGCGTTGAACTATTTTTCCATATCTACCCATGTTTGGTTACCATCCATCTCGCAGGTTGTATGGTTCATTATACTTACCTTTACTCAAGTGAGGTGAACAGGCCAGATTGTCCATTTATTCATTGTATATTATTGTTGTTTACTAGTTTTACTTTTGCATTTACCAGTTTCTATATATCTTCTTATATGGGGTTTGGCAAGCTGGGATCAGCTGGCGGGGTAGTGATGTCAGCACCTCTTATTATAGTTGTGCTTTGTTACTGTTTTTAATTGATTTTATTTACTCTGTGCACCAATAAAGTATATTTTCTACTATCAATATGGAGTGCTGCATTTTTTAGCACTATTATTTTTCTCTGTCTGTATAGTGTCTGCATAGTGTCAGTGCACATTATAGAGCCAGCGGCTCCAGCCACACCCTCCATAGTGTGCTGTGGGGAGTTCTGATGTGGGCACGCATGGATGCGTCCGCATCACAACTAAGCGGCGCTAAAGATCATCAGCCGGGTCACGGAACGGCCAGTCTCTTCCAGTGTGTGAACATAGCCTAATACTATAAACTAGCATTAGTTGGTGCCCTCCCTAAACATATACTTATACATAATAATAGACTATGTCTATGATCCCACACTGGGAAAAAGACAACCATCTATTGGTAATGATAGTCGTAATTTTTTTGTTGTGGGAACATAGCCTTTAGGCGTTTTATTGGAAATCGGTAAAACATGTATGACATCTAATAGCAAGGTTTATGCACTTAGGTTCAGCATTACTTTAAATGGAATCAATTGGCCCAATTAGGCTTAAATGGTTCCCTGGAGCGCTGTATAAAGCTCCTGCAGCAGGCGTGGCACGTACCAGCTGCGGCTGCTGCAGAAGCTTTATACCACAGAAAAACGAGTTTAATAACCCGGGCGTGTGACAGGCAGAGGAAGGGAGGTAGTCATCTGGGCGCCTCCCCGTCCATCACTAGTCATCGCTCTCTGCCTTTCAGCACACACGGCGGGATCATTCACAGGCAGAGAGGCCACTAACAGACCTGTCTGCCTGTCAGTCATCTCCTCCGAGCGCGCTGACAGGCAGAGAGCGGTAAATAGTGGCGGGCGGGGAGCCGCCCAGATGACTACCTCCCCGCCTCTGCCTGTCATGCGCCCGGATTATTAAACTTGTTTTCTGCTGTATGTGCCGCGGCTCCTACAGGAGCTTTTTACAGTGATTTAAAAAGTTCCAGGGGTCTATAAAATAAATGGTGCTTACATTTTTTTTTTAATTTTAAAAAAGTTTAAACTTTTTTTAAAATAGTAAAACTCGACAAAGTGTAGATTGGTTGGGTAATTGACATGTTCAATTGACTTATCGGATGAATTTTTCCATCAAGCAGCTTATCTGATTTTCTGAGGAAACAGAACCGATTTGATTGTTCTGCAAATTCTATTTGTAGTTGACATATTCAGTGGGAAGGAGAAATCACATTCTGTCACATTCTAAGAGCTAAATAGAAGTTACAATGTCTTGTAGCGATCCAATGTTACAGGAGATCAATCATGGGCAAGCAGCAGATCTACAGTTTTTTAGTTGGCTGTGACATTGCCTCCATTCTAAATATAATAAGCATGGGGTTTGCATGGCCATTTTTATTAGCTACACCAGATACCATATACCTTATAGCTGCGTTCACACTACGTATAGTTCAGTCAGTATATTTCAGTCAGTATAGCAACCAAAACCAGGAGTGGATTAAAAACACAGAAAGGTTCCGTCCACACAATGGTGAAATTGAGTGGATGGCCGCCATATAACAGTAAATAACTGCCATTATTTCAACATAACAGCAGTTGTTCTAAAATAACAGCAAATATTTGCCATTAAATGGCGGCCATCCACTCAATTTCAACATTGTGTGAACAGAGCCTTTCTGTGTTTTTAATCCACTCCTGGTTTTGGTTGCAATACTGACTGAAATATACTGACTGAAATATACGTAGTGTGAACGCAGCCTAAGGGTGCGTTCACACCTACAGGATCTGCAGCAGATCTGCAGCAGATTTGATGCTGTGTTCAGTTATTTAAATGAAATCTGCTGCAGAAAATCAGCTGCAGATCCTGTAGGTGTGAACGCACCATAAATCAATAAAAGTATATAAGAACCTTACCTAAAGCAGAAAGTATTGCTGCAGCCCAGAACATCTCTCCCATTAAGGCTGGTATAAAAAGTAATCCCCCCATTCGTTTGCCATAAATCTGCTGGAAAGGGTCAAGCATGGTTACATATCCCTTGGCTCGCATGGGCTTAGCAAAGAACAGACCACCTGGAAAAAGAAACATAGCATATTTCTCTGTAGTAGATAGGTTGCTATAAGTGGATGCTGGCGTCCTGTAGCTGTAGTGTACTAACTAATGGCAACAATAATAACTCAAGTGGTATCCTGAAAGCCATTAATCTAATGTGAAAATCTCGGGACAGCTATGTACTATAATGACGCTTACACTCCCACAGCCATATACAAACAAAGCATGAAAGATTGATTAAAATGATCTACATTGTAAGCATGTTTTTCATCTTTATACCAGAATTGCAAAGCTTATAAATGCTGCAAAGAGACTGAGACTTATAGGAATTATAGTTTATTAATAGCTGGGGGCTGAAGACAATACATTTTTGCTATGGTCTCCTCAACCTATGCATAAGAAATATAGGGACCGAGTCAATATTGATTGTTTTTCGGCACAACATCATACTCAGATAACCAACAACTATTGTCAAGCATGCTTATTTCTTTCAGTGCTTCTGTAATTTGTGGGCAGCCTATAAAATATATTACAAGCCATTTCATAAAAAAGTAATAAAAGAACAATTTCTATAATAAGCAACACTTGTTGGATTACCCATACCCCATAGTGTCTGTGAGCCAAAGACTGGTAACAATAATTCTTGACCCTGTACTAGCAATTGGACAGATTCCTGGATCAACATAGTATGTCACTAGATATTTATAGTCTGTTTATTCTGTTTTCCTGCAATGACCAGCACTTAATTAGATTTCCCTACAGTATTTAATACTGCTTACTGGAAGAGTGTGTTCTACAATTTGATGGCCCTAGTGGTATATTATATGATCTCACAGTTTGGGCTCCTGAAATTGTAATGGTAGCCACAAACAGAATAGACAATGTTGGCTTTGCTGTGTTTATACACCCACTAATGTTTCCTGATAGATTACCCATGCATATGACATATTACTATGACTGATATGACTGATGATACATACTATACATAATTGATATTACAACTTAAAAACATTTGGAAATATATTGTGTGACCAGAAGTAGGGTCAATCTGTTTGGCCCGTCCGCCAGATAGCATTGCGATCTTATTATTGCTTTTGTGATTTTTCTCTTGCAGTAATTTTTTTTAACTCACTTTTGGATTTATCTTACTATTTTTGGTATCACGGGCACTTGCACTTTGTGGCACTTGACAATAGGGTCAAATCTTTTCATATATTTGCACTTTGTACTTTATACATTTTTTATTCTTGATATCTCTGTATTATCATGTAGGATGGACCAGTTTACACTGTGCAATATTTTGGCCAGTGGTAGGAGGTTTTTTTTTAATGGTTTTAACTTTGAATAAAGTATATGGATAGTATTTTGGAGATGCATACCTTTCTTTTCTAGACAGTTTTTCTTCTTGTTTACATGTGATTGTTTTCAGTCTGGATGGACTAACACTATATTTGGATTAGTGCCTGCCTAAATGTATATATTGCCATAAAAGTTGATAACAACATTGGCTTTTAGGCTGTTCCTTATGCAGCTCCTATTATAAAGTTGTTACGCTGTCATTTCAATTATAATTCTGTTATTGTCGACCACAGTATTTAGAGGCAATGCTGAAGGTCAACAAACAGGCAGTACTGCCACAGTTTAGCATCCCATGAATGATGAAGCGCCCTATGCTTAGACTGTGACGCTGGAATGCAATACCTCCAGATATTTTTCTAAACAATTATTTATCCTATGTGAAAAACGTGTATCTTGGATATTTTTTGTCTGCCTTTATTGCAAGATAAGCAGATTTTTCAATCAATTTTCAGCATCATTTTCTTCTAATAGGAACACCATTGCATTATCTTTGATATGTCCTGAAACTAAACAGCACACTGCATTCAAGGCCTGAAAAGGTTATAGAAATGCAGCATCTCAATGGAACACTGATTAGATATGTCTGGTTATTAAATTAGCCATGCATTAACCTCGACATCTCCCTGAGATTCGTATTCCTCAGCCTTGATTTGATTTACGGATAACCATAGTTAGTTTTGACCGAGACAAATATCAATAAAGGTAATTCAATTTTGACTTACCTACGATAAGACTGAGCGAGTAACCAATGGGTGCCTGAGCCCATGCCAGCCCATACCCTGAAACATACACTGCTTCTGCTGTTCCATTGATGTATCCGCCACCAACCCATGTCGCTAATGAATTGATGTAAGAAAAAGAAAAATTATCAGCCTAAATTTGAAAACGAGACACATAGGAATATTGATAATAGTTAGGAGGGCACATGCACAGTAATTATAACCTTCATAAGTGTAACCCTTTTATTTGTGTATTAATTAAATAATTAATGTTAATTTCATTCATTAAAAATTCAAGACCTTTCAAGGCACAGACACACTTTGGATACGAGAAAACATGTTAAATAAAACCAAACCAAGAAAACTATTTTAGTGCATGGGTTAATTGTTTACTTGTAGAGTAACTGCATAACTACAGTGTCCATTTAACATTACACAAGTCTAGCTGAGCCCTGGCAAAGTAAACACGGCTGCAGTTAATCATGCCATCATTAACAGACATTACCCCACAACACATAATGCAGCTATATTTAAAAGGGAAGGTAGAAAGTAATGAAATAATACACAATTAGCAATCTCATAAATGCACAGTCTGTTTAATGTAACTATGGTGCAGATAGAGATAATTGAGGAGTCAGCAACAGAGATGAAGCTTCATATATTCTCTGATCTGTGACTCTTCAAGACAGGAATCAGCCTAATTTGCTGTGAATGTGGAACCAGGTGCATCAATTTTACCATCTCCACTCATCAACATGACGGGCAGTAAAAATTAAGTGGTAAAATCTGAAATTGATGCCTATGTACCTTGTTGGTATCTGAGTGGTTTGCCAAGTAGCAAGTCAATACAGATTTACTTAATGAATCCTGGCTCCTTACAATGATGGTATATCAGTCCTATTAGCTGTTAATAGAAAACTTCATAAAAACATTACACAAAGACAGTAAATCCTCACCTGTAGTAGTAAAAGCTCCAACCAGGAGTCCTATATCTCTTCCACCCACTATAATTCCTTCCCTGGGATCTCCATCGCCCCGTGAGTTCTTAGTTCTCCAGGCAGCCCAAATACCCACAAACAAGATAGCCAAATAGAAAAGGATTATTGCCACCAGCCCCTCCACATGGAAAGCCATCTTCTAGAGCAAGGTATAGTTATTTCATGAATGTCTCTATATGGTTAGAGCACTCTTTTCCTCTGTACATGGAGAACTAAAGAAGAAAAAGAAAAGAAAATCAACTTCCCATTCCTCCTGACTCACTACCTTTACGTACAATAATATCCATGTAAGAAGTCACAGGAACATATCAACAAGTCAGTCACCTGTAAATAGCTGCTCCTCTCTGCCTGCACTGAGCTCCTAGCATCATCAATCACTCCTGCTGCCTCACAATGCTATGAGTTCTTCTGTATCATTCCACCATAAAAAGGAAGGAAATTGTATTTTACTTCTACTGGCTGTATTACTGGCAGGAAATATTATTGCAACTTCATGATTTGTGTAGGTATCTCACATTCTGCTAGACTGCTTTACAAATGCTATTCTATAGTAAGATATTTACTTTAGTGATTCTTCCTAATGTCACAATCCTATCATCAATACTAACATTTAATCCTTATATAATACACACAAAAATAACAGTGTATCAGATATTGGAAACAAAAGGAGAAAGATGACCCTGCCCATCCCAGCTTCTATAAGATGGAAAGGTTACATCTGTTAGTAAAGTTACACAGATGTCTCTTTTTTTCTTATATAAACATATTATATAAATATGTTCTTGATAATAAACAGGTACATTTCTTATTCTTAACTTTGCTATAAGTTGAGGGATATTTTAAATAGCAAATAAACATTTAGAAAGTACCAAGCTATTGCCAATCTAGAATACTCACATTCTGCATAGGTCATCAAACACTTGTTCAAAGGGCTCTCATCATTCAGCAGCAACCTCCAAGTCACAGTCTGTGCCCACTCCCTGCTCTGCTTCTGGCTGCACACACCCTGCTTCATGAGCAGAAGCACAATCCCCCCGCTGCTTCTATGCTCCACTATTCACTTCTCATTGAAGTATAAAGAAAATCCACCCCCTGAGAGCTGCAGTCTGCTTTCCTGTGTCAAATCATACTGTCAAAACCCAGGGAAAATGTATTTTTTTTTTTACTCATGAAGGTGGTGGATATGCATTATATATGTACAAAAATATAGAACCTTGTAATTTTTCTCCAGCTACTGTATTGTGCATATGAAGGCATTGCTACGGTGGAGCTGTCCTAGGTCCTGAGCATAGCTGCAGTACATGAAGCCACTTAATTCAAACTAGTAGTCACTAGCCTTGTAAACAGTGTTTAGTCATATGCCTATAGCGCTAGATATAGGTATATCTTATGCCCTCTATTTAATTTTTACGTGGCATACCATAACATTGCTCTTTTAAGCTTTGGCTCACATTTATAGTAGAAAAGTTTTAGTCTTACCTGTGGAATAATTGAATGATGGACTTTTCTTTCCAGTTCAGGGAATCCTGCTCCTACATAACTTCTCCACTTCTTTTAATGTCTTTTTTTTTTTTTACATAATATTTGATAGTAAATATTATTATACGCCTATAAGGTATTTAATAGAGCATGCCTTTACCAAACTGCAATCCATGGAGATGGTCTTGGTTTTGTTAAAAGGAAATTCTTATAAAGCTGGAAGTTTGTTCGTCATAGATCAGTTGCTGGACGTCAGAAAAATGCTATGTGGCTTTTGAGAGGTATAAATGAATAATTATTGGGAAAGAGTTATGGGGGAAGGGGACGTTTATAGGAAAGCAATGGTGTGAAAAAATGGTGTGGTGATAAAAATAGGTATAGACATCACCAGAAGCTTAAAATAAACCAGGCACACCAGAAAAAATCCACGTCCATTCCTGCATGACTTTTAATGAATCTTATGGGCATGACGCACTGCAGAAAGCTTCTCCGCCTCCTCCATTTGACTGATTGATGGAGAGAGGTTCGTTTCCTCAATGGTTAGTCTTTGACTGCACTTTTCAGGCTCAGCTGCCAAATACAATTCAAAGATTGATTGAAAAAACAGATCACCACATTTGTAGCCACCATTCTAGTTAAGAAAATGAACATTCTAAGGTGAAGTAGACTAGCAAATAAATAAATAATACAAATAAACAATGCTGTTAACAAACTGATTTGCAACTAAAATATTTCTCACATATAGGTAAATATACATTATATACTCTTATTAGTTAATAAGAGATAATCCTTAAAGGGGTACTCCAGCGGGGGGGGGGGGGGGTCACTTTTTTGCTGGGACCAGGGAGGAGGTGGCAGAGGGAAAAGACATCCACTCACCTCCCTGGTTCCAGTGGCGGGTCCCGCATCGCAGCGTTCCCGGGCACTTCCGGGTGTCTGACGCGGGCCCGAGACGTGATGTCTCAGGTCCGCTCAGCCACTCAGTGAAGGAGTCGGGATCTGAGCGGACTTGAAAGGAATCCCGCCTCCTTCACTCAGTGGCTGAGCGGACCTGAGACGTCATGTCTCGGGCCCGCGTCAGACACCTGGAAGCGGCTGGGAACCGGGCACCGGAGCGCCGCGATGCGGGACCCGCCACTGGAACCAGGAAGGTGAGTGGACATCTTTTACCTCGGCCACCTCCTCCCCGGTCCCAGCCCCCGCTGGAGTACCCCTTTAACAGTGATAGTTTACATCAGTGACATCAATAACTTGTTAATTAAAAAAGCATCCTCGATTTAAGATGATTGAGAAATGTAGAAAAGTAGTCATGTGACAGATTAGTTTATTCCTTTTAACTACATCTAAGAGTCATGTGAGCTGCTCATCTCCACACTTAGGCCAAGTTCACACAATGTATTTTTTAATTAAACAGTTTACAAGTTTAAAAAAGTTTAACAGCTGAAAATATTTTTCCCAGTAAATGAAACACATTACAAAGTTACACTACCGTTCAAAAGTTTGGGGTCACCCAAACAATTTTGTGTTTTCCATGAAAAGTCACACTTATTCACCACCATACGTTGTGAAATGAATAGAAAATAGAGTCAAGACATTGACAAGGTTAGAAATAATGATTTGTATTTGAAATAACATTGTTTTTACATCAAACTTTGCTTTTGTCAAAGAATCCTCCTTTTGCAGCAATTACAGCATTGCACGCCTTTGGCATTCTAGCTATTAATCTGTTGAGGTAAGCTGGAGAAATTGCACCCCACGCTTCTAGAAGCAGCTCTCACAAGTTGGATTGGTTGGATGGGCACTTATGACGTACCATACGGTCAAGCTGCTCCCACAACAGCCCAATGGGGTTCAGATCTGGTGACTGCGCTGGCCATTCCATTACCGATAGAATACCAGCTGCCTGCTTCTGCTGTAAATAGTTCTTGCACAATTTGGAGGTGTGTTTAGGGTCATTTGTCCTGTTGTAGGATGAAATTGGCTCCAATCAAGCGCTGTCCTCTGGGTATGGCATGGCGCTGCAAAAATCCCTTTTACCCTGTACAAATCTCTCACCTTACCAGCACCAAAGCAACCCCAGACCATCACAATACCTCCACCATGCTTAACAGATGGCATCAGGCTTTCTTCCAGCATCTTTTCATTTGTTCTGCGTCTCACAAACTTTCTTCTTTGTGATCCAAACACCTCAAACTTGGATTCATCCGTCCACAACACTTTTTTCCAGTCTTCCTCTGTCCAATGTCTGTGTTCTTTTGCCCATCTTAATCTTTTTCTTTTGTTGGCCAGTCTCAGATATGGCTTTTTCTTTGGCACTCTGCCCTGAAGGCCAAAATCCCGCAGCCACCTCTTCACTGTAGATGTTGACACAGGTGTTTTGCGGGTACTATTTAATGAAGATGCCAGTTGGGGACCTGTGAGGCGTCTGTTTCTCAAACTAGAGGCTCTAATGTGCTTATCTTTTTGCTTAATTGTGCAACGCGGCTTCCCACCTCTTTTTCTACTCTGGTTAGAGCCTGTTTGTTCTGTCCTCTGAAGGGAGTAGTACACACCGTTGTAGGAAATCTTTAATTTCTTAGCAATTTCTCGCATGGAATAGCCTTCATTTCTAAGAACAAGAATACACTGTCGAGTTTCAGATGAAAGTTCTCTTTTTCTGGCCATTTTGAGCGTTTAAATGACCCCACAAATGTGATGCTCCAGAAACACAATCTGCTCAAAGGAAGGTCAGTTTTGTAGCTTCTGTAACGAGCTTGTCACGATTGGCAGGTGAAGACAACACACTCGACAGTGGGCCCTAAATCTGACCCCACCCACTGTCACCTGCCTACTTGCCTCAGTCGACCCTAGGCGGTCGCGGACAACCACGAAGACAATCCCTATACTGTATACGTGCAGAACATAAAACGCAGACAGACAGACAAACAAAATGCGGAAAGTCAACTAGCCGAGTCAGGAACCAAACGAGCAACGCAGTACAAAATCAGAACCGAGCGGAGAGTCAGGGGACAGGCAAAAGGTCAGAATCCAGGCAAGACAAAATGGAGAAGGATAGGACAGAATACAAGGGACTGGGGAGCTGGGATCAGAAACAACTAATAGCCAGCGATTAGAGGCTGACACTGCAAACACTTTATACTGGATCAGGAGCCCGGACCAAAGACTGATTGGTCCGGCCTCCTGAATCCAGACACATAGCAGCTGGTGCGCTGCAGGCTGAGTGGCAGAGCGATCCGTCACTCAGCCTGAGCTCAACAGCACTCAGCTGCTTGGCCGGGCGACGTACACTAACGCGAGACCCGCGGCTTCCCTGGTTACTAGGGACGCCGTCGGGTCTCCGTGACGTCACCCGGCTCGGCCGAGGAGGACGGCGCTGCGCTCCAGCCGGACCAGACGACGCTGGAGCGCGGTCAGGTAAGTTACTGACATTACCCCCCCCTTCAGGAGGGGCCTCCGGACCTCTACCTAAGGGACCAGGCTTAGATGGATTTTGCAGATGAAACTGTCTAACTAGACGTGATGCATGCAAATCTCTACTAGCTACCCAAGTGCGCTCCTCTGGTCCAAATCCTTTCCAATGAACTAAATATTGTAAAGAACTCTGAACCCGACGAGAATCCAGAATTCTCTCCACCTCATATTCCAGTTCACCTTGAATGATTAACGGAGCGGGAGGAGCAGACGGAATCACTGGATTAACAAATTTTTTCAATAGAGACTTATGAAAAACATTGTGAATTCTAAGACTCCTAGGCAACAGCAGCTTAAATGAAACTGGATTTATGATTTCTACTATAGGATAAGGACCAATGTATTTTGGAGACAATTTACCAGATGGTGTCTTTAATTTCAAATTTCTAGTGGAGAGCCACACCTTGTCACCTACCCTGTACTCAGGGCCAGATATGCGTCTTTTATTAGATTGTTTTTTACAATTCTCTTGAGCTTTAACCAGGTTCTGCAGAGCCTGGGCCCAAACTGTGCACAGTTTTCTGTAAATTTTTTCGGCGGATGGATTAGTGGATTCGGACGCATGTACAGAAGAACAACGAGGATTAAACCCAAAATTACAAAAGAACGGCGACATTTTGAGAGACTGACTTTCACGATTGTTCAGGGCAAATTCAGCCAATGGTAAGTATTCTCTCCATTTCTCCTGTGAGCCTGCAACAAAACACCTTAAGAATTGCTCCAGTGACTGATTTACCCTCTCCGTTTGTCCATTGGATTGTGGATGAAAGGCTGAAGAAAATGACAAAGATATACCTAGACGACCACAAAACTCTTTCCAGAATCTAGATACAAACTGTACCCCCCGGTCCGACACAATATTCTCCGGTACCCCATGCAACCGTAAGACATGACTAATAAAAAGAGAGGCCAAAGTACGAGCATTGGGCAGTTTGCTGAGAGGAATTAAATGACACATCTTCGGGAACCTGTCAACAACCACCCAAATCACCGTTTTACCCTTAGAGGGTGGTAAATCAGTTATAAAATCCATGGAGATGTGGGTCCAAGGTCTAGCAGGCAGGGGCAGGGGTTGAAGAAGTCCCTCCGGTAACCTGCGAGGAACCTTGGACCTGGCGCAAATCTCACAAGCTTCTACAAACAGTTTAGTATCCGTAGCCCAGGATGGCCACCAGTAATGACGAGACAGTAGGTACTTGGTACCAGCAATACCTGGATGACCTGCCAGTACTGAACAATGTGTTTCTTCCAACACTTTCAACCGAAGATTAGGGGGAACAAATAGTTTATTTTCCGGGGTGTTTCTAGGTGCCATGGACTGGGACTGAACCACCTGAGCAGCCAGATCGGGCTGCAGAATTGCCACCACCACCCCAGGAGATAAGATGGTTTCGGATTCTCTTACAGGGACCTCTTTAACACTGAAACTACGAGATAACGCATCTGCCTTTACATTCTTGGACCCTGGTCTGAAGGTGATTTCAAAATCAAACCGTGCAAAAAACAATGCCCATCTGGCTTGCCGTGGAGTAAGGCGCTTGGCTTTATCTAAATAAACGAGGTTTTTATGATCGGTAAGAACTTTAATTTTGTGTTTAGCCCCTTCTAAAAAATGTCTCCACTCATCAAATGCCCACTTAATGGCAAGGAGCTCTCTATTGCCAATATCATAGTTGCATTCGGTCTTGGAGAACTTTCTAGAGAAGTAGGCAACGGGTCGGAGGTTAGTGAGTGTTACGGGACCTTGAGAGAGGACAGCCCCTACACCCACCTCTGATGCGTCTACCTCGACAATAAAAGGTAATTCAAAGTTAGGTTGAATCAACACTGGAGCGACAGAAAAACATGTTTTGAGTTTGTCGAAGGCCAGAATGGCTTCAGGAGTCCAGTTATCCATATCGGAACCCCTTCTGGTGAGATCAGTTAAGGGTTTAGCAATTACTGAGAAGCCTTTAATAAATTTTCTGTAGTAGTTGGCGAAACCCAGAAATCTTTGAAGAGCTTTAAGATTCCTGGGGCGTTCCCACTTTTCAATGGCTGCCACCTTAAGGGGATCCATACCAAAAGAACTAGGGGTGATTTTATATCCCAGGAAAGAGACCTCCTGAACACCAAACTGGCACTTCGACAACTTCGCAAATAACTGATTGTGTCTTAACAGTTCCATAACTCTGCGAACATGATTGACATGTGAAGACCAATCTGGAGAAAAAACCAAGATATCGTCCAAGTACACCACCACAAAACGACCCAGGTACTCACGAAACACATCATTGACGAAGCGTTGGAAAACTGCAGGCGCATTACACAACCCGAAGGGCATGACTAGGTATTCAAAGTGTCCCTCGGGGGTATTGAATGCAGTTTTCCACTCGTCACCCTCCCTTATTCGAATCAAATTATAGGCCCCCCGGAGGTCGATTTTAGAAAACCACCGGGCCCCCCCAATCTGATCAAACAAATCTGGAATCAAAGGGAGCGGGTGTTGATTCTTAATGGTGATTTTATTTAGCTCCCGATAATCAATGCAGGGACGTAATCCACCATCTTTTTTACCTACGAAGAAAAATCCGGCCCCAAGGGGAGAACAGGAGGGACGGATGTGACCCTTATGTAAACTTTCCTTAATATAATCCCGCATAGCTTCCCTTTCTGGTCTAGACAAATTAAAGATACGCCCTTTCGGGTATTTAGATTCAGGAACCAAATCGATAGCACAATCGTATGGACGATGAGGGGGTAGTTCATCCACCGATTTTTCATCAAAAACATCACCAAAATCAGACAGAAACTCGGGGATCTCCCCTTCTAATGAAGAACATCCTGTTAGATTTAAAGAAATACAGTGAGCAGCACACCCGGGCCCCCATTGGACGAGCTCTCTGCTTGCCCAATCAAAAACAGGGTTATGCTGGGTCAACCAGGGCAAACCTAAAATAACATTGGAAGACAAATTGTCCATAACCAAAAAATCAAGACACTCCGAATGGATCGACCCCACTTTTACTTCTAGAGGAGGAGTGATATATTTCACTCTACCTTGAGCCAGTGGTGTAAAGTCCGCCCCAGTAATACTCAGCGGGCATTTAAGCTGAAGTGGACATACCTCCAAACTGGACCAAAACCCGGAATTAATAAAATTAGCGGATGCCCCTGAGTCCACATGGGCCATTCCCGAAATACACTTCTCACCCAAACATAGTGAGATGGGGACCATTAATTTATTCTTATCGAGTGGTACCTGTGCGCCTGAGTGACCCCCTCGATAGTCACTCAGGCGCTGGAGTTTTCCGGCGATGATCCAGGCTTGGAAGTACATTCCCGAACACGATGTCCAGCTTTGCCACAGTACAGACACAGATTATGTTGCATACGATGGGCCCGTCTAGTTTTAGCATCGGTAGCCCCGATCTGCATGGGTTCCTCCGGAGGTGGTAACGGGGAAGGAGGAGGTTTAGAAGGAGACAGAAAAGAGGTAGGGGTTTTACAGAGTTCAACGATTCCTTTCTCCCTACGTCTGTCCCGCGTACGACGGTCCACCCTGATGGCTAACGTCATGGTCTCTTCTAACGTTTCAGGGGGAGGATAAGCTACCAACCAGTCCTTTAGCTGCTCAGATAGGCCCACCCGAAACTGATAGCGCAGAGCAGAGTCGTTCCAACCGGATGGGATACACCACTGGCGGAACTCTGCGCAATAGTCCTCAACTGGCCTTTTACCTTGTTTTAAGGATGTCAACTGTCGCTCGGCTACAGCAGTCCTGTCAGGGTCGTCATACAATAACCCCAAAGCTGAAAAGAAATAATCAACCGAGGTTAACTCTATGGCGTTGGGAGGAAGAGAAAATGCCCACTCCTGTGGTGGCCCCTGCAACAGTGACATGATAATCCCCACTCTTTGAGACTCGTCCCCTGAGGAGCGGGGACGTAGTCGAAAGAACAGTCTGCACCCCTCTCTGAAGGTCCGGAAATTCCTTCTATCACCCTTAAATTTTTCTGGGAGTTGTACCGGTGGTTCAGGGGGGGAAGGGGTGGTCATAGTAACTTGTCGGGGAGCAGCCTCCTGCTCCTGAACCCGCTCAGCAAGGCTCTGTACCATAGAATTTAGGTTCTGCATTTGCTCCAACAATGCTTTCATAGGATCCATAATAGAAATCCTGGTGCACGTCACGAAACTGTACAGGCTGGCTATTCTGTCACGATTGGCAGGTGAAGACAACACACTCGACAGTGGGCCCTAAATCTGACCCCACCCACTGTCACCTGCCTACTTGCCTCAGTCGACCCTAGGCGGTCGCGGACAACCACGAAGACAATCCCTATACTGTATACGTGCAGAACATAAAACGCAGACAGACAGACAAACAAAATGCGGAAAGTCAACTAGCCGAGTCAGGAACCAAACGAGCAACGCAGTACAAAATCAGAACCGAGCGGAGAGTCAGGGGACAGGCAAAAGGTCAGAATCCAGGCAAGACAAAATGGAGAAGGATAGGACAGAATACAAGGGACTGGGGAGCTGGGATCAGAAACAACTAATAGCCAGCGATTAGAGGCTGACACTGCAAACACTTTATACTGGATCAGGAGCCCGGACCAAAGACTGATTGGTCCGGCCTCCTGAATCCAGACACATAGCAGCTGGTGCGCTGCAGGCTGAGTGGCAGAGCGATCCGTCACTCAGCCTGAGCTCAACAGCACTCAGCTGCTTGGCCGGGCGACGTACACTAACGCGAGACCCGCGGCTTCCCTGGTTACTAGGGACGCCGTCGGGTCTCCGTGACGTCACCCGGCTCGGCCGAGGAGGACGGCGCTGCGCTCCAGCCGGACCAGACGACGCTGGAGCGCGGTCAGGTAAGTTACTGACAGAGCTAGACTGTTTTCAGATGTGTGAACATGATTGCACAAGGGTTTTCTAATCATCAATTCGCCTTCTGAGCCAATGAGCAAACACATTGTACCATTAGAACACTGGAGTGATAGTTGCTGGAAATGGAACTCTATACACCTATGTAGATATTGCACCAAAAACCAGACATTTGCAGCTAGAATAGTCATTTACCACATTAGCAATGTATAGAGTGTATTTGTTTAAAGTTAGGACTAGTTTAAAGTTATCTTAATTGAAAAGTACAGTGCTTTTCCTTCAAAAATAAGGACATTTCAATGTGCCCCCAAACTTTTGAAAGGTAGTGTATATAAGTTTGTAATAAGCTTCAATCATCTGCCCCCCCCCCCCCCTTCCCTAGCTTTTCCCCGGTCACCCCCCAGCCAGGAAGTGAAGTTAACTCATTCTTACCTAATGACTGTTGACCCCAGGCTTTTCTGTGGCAGCCATTTTGTGACAATGACATCATCAAGAGGGAAGCTGGTCTAAGCCCTGTTAGACCAGCCTCTCTTTTTCATATGACACAGGTTGCTCAGCTGTGATTGGCTGAGCAAGCTGTAAGCTATCTTACAGGTTTACAGAGTCAGTTAGACATCACAGGAGACAAAGTGCATCATGGGAAAGCTCAAACCAGGAAGTGAAGAAAAAATGAAGCTTCTGGAGCAACTGGAGCTTCAGTTCAGTTTTTTTTAATCAGTTTTTTAAAGTTGTCTTTAATTACAGTGGCCAATGTAAAGTACGGCTCTGCTATGGCTAATTGGAGTGCAGGCACACCCTAATGTGCCCATATTCCAATTGAAATAAATTATGTTAACCTGGCAGTACGTGCCTGTGGCACAGAGCCGCTGCTTTTTTTACCATGTCGGAACATGGCCTTAATATGATTTTGTCCCAAACACTGTTGCAATGCATTTAAGGTGTTTAATGCCTATATACAATGGTAGTGTCAGTGTAATGTAATTACCATTAGACTTTAACCCCTTAGCGACCCATGACGTATCTGATACGTCATGGTGACGCAGGGGAGTTCAGAAAAGGGTCCCGACGGGACGCCACTCTGAACGGCGTCGCTCCTGGCTGTTATCTGCAGCTGGGGAGCACCTCTATTGGCCGGCGCAGGTCCCGTTGCCGCGTCGGCTAATTAAGTCTCTAAATGCAGCTGTCAAACCTGACACCTGCATTTAGAGGCTTTGCTCCGCACGTCCCTGGTGTCTAGTTGGTCGGAGATCCCTCCTCCTTCCCGTACCTGGCCTCAGCATCGCAATGACACTGATCCCGGCTCAGCAATACATTACACTGGTCTGCAGCCGGCCAGTGCAATGTATGACCGATCTAATGGATCTTTGCTGTGTATATACACAGCATTGATCTCTATGAGAGATCAGTGCTGTGTATATACAAGTCCCCAGGCGGACTTCTTGTTAATGTAAAAAAAAAGTAAAAATGTTTTTTTTATTAATATAAAATCCCCTCCCCTAATAAAAGTGTGAATCACCCCCTTTTCCCATTTTGCAAATATAAATAAATAAATAAATAAAAAATAAACATATTTGGTATCGCCGCCTGCGTAATCGCTCGATCTATTAAGTTATCATTGGTCACATTTAATCCAGAAAAAATTAAATAAAAAGCGATCAAAAAGTCGCATATGCGCAATCAAGGTACCGATAGAAAGAACACATCATGGCGCAAAAAATGACATGCGCCATGATGTGTTATAAGCATGGGAATAGAGCGATTTTAAGGAACATATATTTGTTAACAATGGTTTTAATTTTTTACAAGCCATCACATAAAAGAAAGGTTATACATGTTACATATCGTTGTAATCGTAACGACTTATATAACAAGTCAATTTTACCCCAGTGTGAACGGCATAAACACAAAACTCCCTGAAATGAAAACAAATTCCTTTTTTTAAAAAATTTGACAGCGCAAATGATTTTTTTCCGGTTTGGAAGCATATTTTATGGGAA
Source organism: Dendropsophus ebraccatus (assembly GCF_027789765.1). NCBI lineage: Eukaryota > Metazoa > Chordata > Amphibia > Anura > Hylidae > Dendropsophus > Dendropsophus ebraccatus. The sequence continues at coordinate 106,619,221 of NC_091458.1, forward strand.
AATAAAGTCTGTCATTGCGAAGTACAATTGGTGTAGCAAAAAATAAGGGCTCATGTGGGTCTCTAGGTGAAAAAATGCAAGTGCTATGGCCTTTGAAACATAAAGTAGAAAAAGCAAAAGCGCAAAAATGAAAATTGGCTTTGACCTCAAGGGGTTAAATGACTAGATATATAATAAAAGCCAGATATGTGGGGAAACCCCACTGATGGCAGAAATGGCGTTGCCCACTTTCCATTCCTGGGGAAACATGGCTGCATATACTCATATGTTACTTAAAGGGAAGCTCTTTATCATGCTCAGAGCTTTAGTGTCCATTAGGTGCTGCTAAGCTGCAGCATGCATGCCTCATTTTCCCAACCACCCCTTCCTGCCTTTACTCGTTGTTGTACAAGGCTTGGGGGTGTGGAAAGGGTGAGGCATGCATGTTGCAGCTCAGCAAAGCCTCTATGATACTTCAGCTTGAGAAGAAACTGTGATTTCATAACTTTGCATACAAGCTAAGAGACAGGTATCATTTGTTTTATCTCCCTATGAGTTATATGCCTGTTTGCAGCTCTGAGCATGATACGGTGCTGACAGATTCCCTTTAACCTCTTAAGGACATAGGACGTACCGGTACGTCCTATGTCCTCACTTGCACTTCAAAGCGGGGCCGCGCGGCGGCCCCGCTTTGAAGTGCCGCGATCCCGGGTGCCGCGTGTAGCCCGGGACCGCCGCTATTAGCGGGCACGGTCTGATCGCCGTGCCCGCTAATTAGCTAATCGGAGGCAGCTGTCAAAGTTGACAGCTGCCTCCGATTACCGGAGGCAACGTTTCCCTGGTGTCTAGTGGGGGAGATCGCTCCTCCGGGACCTTGTCCCGGAGGAGCGATCTCCGTTACTGATGCCGGCCGGGGACGCGTCCAAGATGGCGCCGTCCTCGGCTCGGCACTCGTTTGTTTCCGGCTGCAGCAGCCGAAAGCAAACGAGTGCCGATCTCATGGATCTCTGCAGCATATCTATGCTGCAGAGATCTCTATGAGAGATCAAAGTGTATATACTAGAAGTCCCCCAGGGGGGCTTCTAGTATATGTGTAAAAAAAAAAAAAAAACGTGTTGTTAATAGTAAAAATCCCCCTCCCCTAATAAAAGTCTGAATCACCCCCCTTTTCCCAGGTTTTAAATAAAAGTAAACAAATAAATAAATAAATAAACATGTTTGGTATCGCCGCGTGCGTAATCGCCCGAACTATTAATTAATCACATTCCTGATCTCGCACGGTAAACGGCGTCAGCGCAAAAAAATCCCAAAGTGCAAAATTGCGCATTTTTGGTCGCATCAAATCCAGAAAAAATGTAATAAAAAGCGATCAAAAAGTCGTATATGCGCAATCAAGGTACCGATAGAAAGATCACATCATGGCGCAAAAAATGACACCTCGCACAGCCCCATAGACCAAAGGATAAAAGCGCTATAAGCCTGGGAATGGAGCGATTTTAAGGAATGTATATTGGTTAACAACGGTTTGAATTTTTTACAGGCCATCCGATACAATATAAGTTATACATGTTATATATCGTTTTAATCGTAACGACTTGAGGAACATGCATAACAAGTCAGTTTTACCCCAGGGCGAATGGCGTAAAAACACATTTCCCCCAAATAAAAGAAATGCGTTTTTTTTTTCAATTTCACCACACTTTGAATTTTTTTCTGGTTTCGCAGTGTACTTTATGCAAAAATTCAGCCTGTAATTGCAAAGTACAATTAGTGACGCAAGAAATAAGGGGTCATGTGGGTTTCTAGGTGGAAAAATGCAAGTGCTATGACCTTTTAAACACAAGGAGGAAAAACCGAAAACGTAAAAACGAAAATGGGCCATGTCCTTAAAGGGTTAAATGGGGAGGAGAGTATCACAATTCTAGATGTTTTAGTGTTGTTTCAGCCATATAATATGTTATAAAAATCTATTATAAGAAAAGTTATCACAATATATTAATAATCATTACTGAATGAGTGGTACCAAAGTAATCAACTAAGAACAAAATTTATTTTAAAAATATATTGGATATTTTGAGAATTATGTATTTAGGAATATCAGAAATTCTGGTGAGTGCCCTGTAAGTCTAGTCCATTATGAATAATGAGCAGGGGTGGATCATAATGTGGGTGCTTTGGGCAATCACTCAGGTCCTGAGGCTTCAGGGGGGTTCATGACTGTCCAAACCTTCCACATTATCATACACTGCTATCAAATAGTACTGCAGTGCAGCAAATAGCTCAGGGGCCCACCGAAGGATCCTCCATTGGGTCCCTAAACTATGTGCTGCACTGTGAGCTGTGCGGGCTGTGGCTGCTGGAGAGGATGATGGTAGGGAGACACTGAGGGACACAGGGAACTGGAGGGACACTGAGCATCCCTCTGCCATCATCCTCTCCAGCAGCCACAGCCCGCAAAGCTCTGGGAGTCGGGGCGTGACATCACCATTTTATCCAGGAAGTGAAGCCTTGATGCAGTAGTAAGTGCAGGGAAAAAAGAACTTTATAAGCATTTCCTGTAATAAGTGTATATTGGTGATTTGTATAATTTTTGGGGGGCAATATAATACTTTAATAAAAATCTTCGTCGGACTTTAATTGCATGATTGGTGACTGTCTGAGAACCTGGGACTTGCGTTTTGGAGCAATTTTTCAAATCAAGCCTTTAACCCTACATTGTAGACTCTTCAATCTGCAAAAATCTGCTACATATTGGGGAGACTTTATTAAAACCGTTTAATTCTAGGATAGTGCAAGCTTAGACGGTTTGATGACAAATATGCCAAATTTATGACAGTACTGTAGGCGAATTAGAAAGGTGAAGTAATACTGGGTGCTACTGGGAGTATACAGTATAAGAAACAAATGCACACTAACAAACATGAGAATAAAATGACTTTATTACACTGGCTCATACATAAAAACACTTAAAACAATACATGCTGCAGCATCCTAATCATAAGGGATGCGCCCCACTGTTATGGACAAAGGTATACTCCCAGTGTAATCCGGACCCACGAGGGGTTAAAATAGTGAGCAGTATAGAATATACAACATGAAAGAACATGAATTATCAAAAGGTATTGAAAAGACAACCTTGTACCCCAGGGACCGGTATAACAGTTGTAGAAAAGACACCCCACATGTTATGCTGCTATGTTGCAGCTTTGTCAGGAGTCATATGACAGTGGCTTAGGCTGTTTCAAAAATTGCCTAAAAAAATTAGTAGGAATAATGAGTGGTCAGCACCAAACTCCATAGGTGCATCTAGTCTAGTGAGTTCCGCACTTATGCTCCTTTAATATTGTGGACATAATTTTTAATAAATTTAGTAGTTAGAGCTGTCTCATTTACTGAAAGGTACATAGCACATTCTGTTCTTGTATTAACCTGTATCAGTACAACTCTTGCCAAAGAAATTACAGAGTCACCACATTTACAGGATGTTCACTCAATTTTTAATCTTATAGCAAATACACTAATCATAGATATGGCCCAAAACAACATTTCTTTAATAGCTGAACATTCTGACTTTGACTTTGAACAAATGAAAGTAAATTATTAAAATGATTGGTATATGTTTTTTTTTCAGATCAAGTAGAGGAAAAATATGGAATCAGCAATGTTGGGGAACAATTAAGGAATCACTTAATAATAAGGCCTTTATGGTGTGTTTACACAGACAGATTGACAGATTTTTAGGACCAAAGCCAGGAATGGATTTAAAAAGAGGAGAATGGGCCCTATTACATAATAATTACCACTCAGTGTAATAGAGACAATGATCAGCCGATGAAATGATTATCAGCTGATCGTTGTTTTAGGCCCAAACCTAAAACCATCGGCCACTGACCGTGCATTGCTACGTGTCATAGCGATGCACGGCCAGCGGGTGATGATTCTTCAAACAGTATACATTACCTAGCCACGCTCCATGGTTCCTCCTGGGGTCTGCTTTTTCCAGGGTCCCGCGCGCTGCAGCTTTAGAGCGTCCTGTCAATGTCCATGCAGCCCTTGCTTAATGATTATTGGGCCGATTATTGGGATCTACCAGATCAGCGCTCGTTTACAATATTTATTGGGCCACCATCAGCCCGTGTAATAGGACCCTTGATTGCAGTACAGATTAACCAACATTTGTGATGCCCCAGAAAAATGCAGATCAAATATGGGCAAAAATTGCCCAACTTTGTTAACTACAGCTGTGCAATTTTAGCCAATTTGAATCACGGAGTAAAATTAGCGGACCCATATGCGGGCCTGAAAAACCACTGAACATGTGACTGAAGTGCTTTCAGACCTTACCAAGCTATGAACTTAGCTAATTATAAGAAACATGGTCCCAAGAAGAGAGCTATCAGTTGAAGCTATTTAAATCCAACATGGACTGTGACAAAAATTGTGGGTTGCAAGTTTCTAAAATGAAAACAAATGGGTAGTTCAAGGGAGATGTCAAAGTATCATTATAGTTCTAATAAAACATATAAAGATTACCTGAAGAATTGCCTGAAGAAAAAAGTCACATTTTACACTAATTTTGTTGTAAGGTTATATGTCAGATAAAGGAACAAAATAAATGTTTTCTTTGATATAAAATAGGTCTGGTGGTGAGGAAGTTATTTTTCAGGATGATAATTTATGATGATAATCTTGTCACAGAGCAAGGGATATTGTAACTTATCCTCAGATTAATGACATGGCCAGCAAATAGTCTGAATCTCAACCCTGTGAAGCTGATCTGTCCACCACTATTCAAGAAATTTAAACCAGTCTAGCAACATCTGCACAAAAAACGGAGCTGCTCCTATTCTGTGCCCTGCTGGGGGCCCAAACAGCAGTATAGAGGTCACAAGTAGTACACTGCCGTATTTAGGAGGATTTATGTAACAGATTTTGGGGTACATATATCTGTATATTCCTTTTAAAAATTAGCATTGTTGTAGCTAAAGGTACATATTATTTGGAAAAATGTAAGTTTTAAAATTTTTCGGCCCTTTGCAAAAAATTTTCCTCAAATGTCTGTGCATTACAAATGCCATTCCAGGGGGGGTGTTTACATGTATTCATACCCTAAAACAATTGCAGCAAAATCTGCATAAAGAAGAACAGCCCCCCTCTTTTTCTGAGCCCTGCTGCATGCCCAAATCACAGTTTCTGGTCCTATATGGGGTCTTACTGTACTCAGTTAAATCCAGAAACTATGACATTTTTTTTTTTGTTTTTAAGGAGGGGGGGGGGGGATGTCCACTGGAAATTGAGAGGCAAAATTAGGGACGCTTATTTTGCTTGCAAAATGCGATGAGCTGAAATTATGAGCTGAAAATAATTATTATTGGAATATTTTTCTTTAATTTTACAGACAAATTCCAGTAAATTATATGTCAGCAGCTTGGCCACTGCTCGGGGATTACAGGGCACCACAGCAAAGGTAAGAAATTTTGCTAATTAGAAGCATTTTTAAAATTGCTAAATAGTGATTGTGATACATTTTTCATAAGATCTTTGTTGTGTGGATCAGCCAAGCCTCTGTGCCTTGGTCAGGGTTTTTAGATTTTGTGTTTGTTAAATTAGTGATCTTGAGCCTAGTAAAGTAGAGCTTGAAAATACTTTTTTTTTTTTTTTTTACTATTTTCATCATTGAAATAAGACACAAATATAGGAGACCTACTGATGATCTGAACTACAAGTCTTAGCGTTAAATATGCAGTAATAAGGAAAAGTTGCTTTATAGAAGGAAATCAGTGCAAATGATGATGATAGATACATAAACATTTTAATAGTCATTGGTCGAAGAGCTTTCTCTTATTAAGAAAATATAAATTTTGAAGGTGACATAAAAGGTCCACTGAAATAATATTGTCATGCTTCAATTATCTCCATTAAGGTCCAACATACCTTATGGGTTAATATACATTGGATTTCCTTTGGGGGCAGTAATTTTCCTATGTTTTGCCCTTTGAACTTAATAAATAAGCACAGTGTGGTGATTCACTCTTACAGTACTTAGCAGATTAAACCAAACCAGAAAAGACATGACAAACCTTTGATCAATAATGTTGAGTGAACTAAGTGTTTAGGACCTAAACAGGTTAATATGGAAATTTTGTCATATCTATTCCTCATGTAAAAACCTGCTTTTTCACTAACATGCTTTAAAATAGAAAACAATTTATAATAATTCTAAACAATATAGTAGTGCATACAAAATACAGTGTTTGCCCCTTTTATTTTAAAGTCTACATATATAGTGCATTTATATCCTGCTACTCACATTGCCCATTCCATCTCTACATTATGACAAGCAGCAACACTTCCTGCTATACCATACAACTATTCATATGGTATCTAGTAGTGATGAGCGAGTACTAAAATGCTTGGGTGCTCATTACTCGAGACGAATATTTCCCGATACTCGGGTGTTTGTTTTGAGTAATGTACCCCATTGAAGTCAATGGGAAACTTAAGCATTTTTGCAGGGGACCCAAGCTCGGTAGAGGGAAGGTCCTGTGAAAACCTGTAAACCTCAGAAAATGATGGAAACACTACGGAAATAGACAGGAAACAACAGGGGCAGCATGCATAGATGTCTCTGAGGCTGCCTAATCGCACTATCACGCCAAATTCTGGGCGACAATATGGCTTTGATCCCACAGTGAAGGATTAAGACAGAGGTAGCATTTGAACCACCCCAAAACTTAGCCTGACACAGCATGGCAGTGAGAACACAGGGAACCATTAAAACAGAGGTAGCATATGATAAACCACCCAAAAACTTTGCCTGACACAACGTAGCAACATACAAAGATAGAAGGTACTGGTGAAAGGACAGCAGAGGACACCCGTAAGATGACATCCACAGATAATGTGGTTCAAAATGGACAAGACAGGGATGCTAAATTGGATTTGACTTTGAATTTGACTGTAGCAGTTGGGGTAACATTTCCTGCATCATGTGACTCATCACTTCTTCCCCCACCGCTGTTTTGAGTTTGAATTTGACTTTGAATTTGAGTGTAGCAGTTGGGGTAACATTTCCTGCATCATGTGACTCATCACTTCTTCCCCCACCGCTGTTTTGAGTTTGAATTTGACTTTTAATTTGACTGTAACAGTTGGGGTAACATTCCCTGCATCATGTGACTCACCACTAGAGATGAGCGAACTTTTCAAAAGTTCGTTCCGACCGGACTTCTGGATTTTTTTGAAAAGTTTGGTTCGACCGAATTTCGGATTTCTTCGGATTTCATAGTTTAAAGCATCTATATGATACGGGGGTAGTGTATTTGGTTGAATTTAGGGCTCTACATGTCAGTAACATCATTATCTTTTCAATATCTCAAAGTCAATTTTTTTTTAGACTTCAATATTCACCATTACAGGGTCTATGCAGGAAATTCACCATTACAGGGTCTATGCAGGAAAAAGGTCACAAATGCAGTGAAGGAGCAGTCTCTCCACTACACTCTTGCAAGGGTCCAACTATAGTACTTGTATATCTGTATAGCACTTTTTTTTTAGAGTTTTATTCTACACACATGCACAAGGTATATATTTGTGCCTCAGGAAAACACCTATGTCATATACACTCTTCCAAGGGTCCAACTATAGTACTTGTATATCTGTATAGCACTTTTTTTAGAGTTTTATTCTACACACATGCACAAGGTATATATTTGTGCCTCAGGAAAACACCTATGTCATATACACTGTTGCAAGGGTGACAGTATAGTACTTGTATATCTGTATAGCACGTTTTTGTTCTGTGCACCCTTTGCTCTCCTATGCCTAATCTATCTACCTATCTATCTTTCACCCTCTCTATTTTTCTCTCTCAATCACTATATGTTTCTCCTCTCCGCTTTCCTAATAATCTTTTTGTCTTTGCTTTTGTATAATATCTTCTCAGTACAGCCACGTGCAGCAGAAGCAGCTTTTTGTCACTGACAAGCTCTGTGCACTGCTAACAGTCTCCTTCCTCTCTGTGCAGACTGCGTCATGTGGTCATGTGACCGCTCCTCTTAAAGCAATACCGACGTCACACAGGGGGTGGGCTAATGCAACAACCCTGCTGTTTGGATGTGCTCCGGGCATCATGAGAAAGCTATTCCCGCCCAAAACACTTCCTGCTTTCTAAAATGGCGGCTGCCATTTTAGAATTTGCTGTGTTACCGAAAGAAGTAATAAAAATGGAATATCTGCACACACACACACACACACACACACATATATATCTTATATCAACAATCTTTCTTTAATTTTGGTTACATTGGCTAAGTCATAACTCATTAATGGGGCATTACTATCTTTTATAACTTTTTTTTTTTTTTTTTTTTTAATAAGGGGTACTATTTCTCCTTAAACCCTTAAGGACCGGGCTAATTTTCGTTTTTGCGTTTTTGTTTTTTCCTCCTTGTGCTTAAAAGGCCCTAGCACTTGCATTTTTACACCTACAGACCCATATGAGCCCTTATTTTTTGCGTCACTAATTGTACTTTGTAATGACAGGCTAAAATTTTCTATAAAATATTCTGCGAAACCAGAAAAAAATTATATGCATGGGGGGGGGCTTCATTTTTACGCCGTGTGTCCTATGGAAAAACTGACATGTTATATATATTCCTCAAGTCGTTATGATTACAACGATATGTAAGATGCAAAACTTTTATTTTATTTGATGATTTGTAAAAAATTCAAACCATTGTTAAAGTAACTGTACCACCAGACCCAGGCAGAAGCACTGTAGGCGGGCCGACCCACCCTTAGTGGGAAGAAACCCCAGCCCCTCCATGACGTGACTTCATTAGAATCAAAGGAACCCTATCATAGAGGGGCTAGGGTTTCTTCCCACTAGGGTGGGTCAGCCTGCCTCCAGTGCTTCTGCCTGGGCCTGGTGGTACAGTCACGTTAACAAATATATGTGTTAGGACTCGAGACGTGAGTTTGGCTCCTGGCATCACCGATGTGTGCGGCCAAAGCATTCATAACAACCGCTCAGTCTGGTTGCTGGGGGCGCGACGACGGTGTCCATAGCAGCCAGACTCCTTCTCATGTTTTTCACCTACTCTGCTCTGCTATTCCATATTGTAGCAGAGGTCAGGGTTTCTCTCCCCTGGCTGATCAACATAGGTGTTGTGTGTTCTCACTAATTATTGACTGACAGCTGAATCACCAGTAAGCTGTCAGTATCTGTGCAGGACCTGGAGCCTTAGCTCCAATCAAGCCTGGGGCTGGGACTACAGGCTCCATAAGTACCAGCATTTGTATCATGTTCTTGCCTGCGATAGTATCTAGCTCCTAGTTTACTTGACCTAGCGGTTTCCTGCATTTATTCTCTGGTTACCTGACTTTGGTTATTAACCCTTTGACTACCCCTCTGGACACAATTTTGTACTTTGCTGCTCGGTTGATTTTGACTTGGACTCCTGACTTTCCCTTTATTGTGTTTTGTATTGTCTTGTTTTGTTCTGTGTTCCACTTAGTGAGATCAGGGATTGCGGTCCAGTTATCTGTTGCTATTAGAGCTTCTGAGGCAAGTAGGTAGGGGCAGTGGGGCAGGTGCCAGCTTCAGGGCTCACCTGTCCTTGTGTTTCCCTGTCCCTGTCCTAACAATATGTTCTTTAAAATTGCTCTATTCCCATGCTTATATCGCTTTTATCCTTTGGTCTATGGGGCTGTTTGAGGTGTCATTTTCTGCGCTATGATGTGTTCTTTCTATTGGTTCCTTGATTGTGCATATGCGACTTTTTGATCACTTTTTATCACAATTTTTCTGGATTTGATGCGACCAAAAATGCGCAATTTTGCACTTTGGGATTTTTTGGCGCTTACGCCGTTCACCGTACAAGATCAGAAATGGGACAAATTAATAGATCGGGCGATTACGCATGCGGTGATACTAAACATGTTTGTTTGTTTATTTATTTACTTTTATTTATAAAATGGGAAAAGGGGGGTGATTTAAACTTTTATTAGGGGAGGGGATTTTTTAATTAATAAAAACACTTTATTTTATTTTCACTACCAGTAATTAGAAGCCCCCTGGGGGACTTCTATATACACAGCACTGATCTCCCATTGAGATCAATGCTGTGTATATAATAATGATCTGATGGATCACTGCTCTATTATAATGGTCTGCATGACCATCTAAATAGATTACCGAGCCGGGATCAGCGTCATTCCGACACTGAGCCCCGGCCAGATCATTACAACGGGTCTCCCCTCCGCGATCGCATCGCGGGTAGAAGATTCCCCACTAGACACCAGGGACAGGGGGCACATATACTATTCAAATGCAGCTGTCAGCTTTGACAGCTGCATTTGAATAGTTAATTAGCCGGCCGCGGCGGCTAATACCTGCGGTCCCTGGCTGCACATAGCAACCGGGGACTGCAGGCTGCAGAGAGGGCTCATGTTGGAGCTCTCTCTGTTTACCCTTAATGGCCGCATGACTGGTAAACCCGTCATGCGTTATTAAGGGGTTAGGCAGAGTCAATTATAAAGACATGTGGAGACTTACAGGCCATTGCTGCTCCACTGGGAATCCTGGGAAGAAAAGATAGCAAAATAGCTCTCATACCTCTTATGCAAAGAGATGTCCCTTCAAGTCAAGTCTCACTCTATCTAGAAGTCTTAGAACATTGACTAGGGATATTATGCCAAGCCAAACAATCTCTTTAAAAGGACAGGTCTGTAAGTCTCCACACACCTTTATGACGGACTCTCCTTAAAGAGAATTAGTACTCCTTTGACCCACATCAATAGTCCTCTCACTAGCCAGCCAAAGACCCTTCTTTGCAGTGAAGAGGGGAAAAACCCCTAAAAGAACTGTCTGCGAATGGAAAGTCTCTCCTTTTGGAAACAGTGTTTGGTTTGGCATAATATCTCCAGCCGATGTTTTAAGACTCCTAGATAGAGTCAGGCTTGACTTGAAGGGACATCTCTTTGCCTAAGAGGTGTCAGAGCTATTTTGCATATATATTTTGTTAAAATGTAATGCCCAAACAACAAGAAACTGTCAGCATTAAATAAGGGGCCTTTGTCCTTTAAGCCAAAATTGTCTGCCACATTCTTAACATAACATTATGTGCGCTGCTGCCTTAAAAACTTTAAAACATACAAATTGAGCGCCTTCGCCCTTCCAATCAAAGAATTGACATGTCAGTGCAGAGGCATGGAGAGCAAAAGGTAGCGGTGCAGAGAGCAGAAGACAGGATTCTGCTGATTTTGTAGTGTGAACGGGGACTTAGTATCAAGCAGAACTCTGCTTTCCCAGCTCACATACCCTAAGGGTATGTCCACACTACGGATCATGCATCTCTGCTGATTCCATAGACTTCATTCTATGGTTTTCATTCTATGGAATTCATATTCCACTGTCCGCCTGAAGAATGAACCTGCTCATTCTTTGGGCGGACGGCAGAATCTGCCAAACCATAGAATGAAGTCTATGGGACCAGTGGAGATGTGCGCGGCCGCGAGCAGGGGTGAGCTGGGTAATCCGCTGCAATTCCGTAGTGTGGATATACCCTAAGCAAGACTCTATCCAAAAATTTAGACTGGTGCAAACTGTGCACAGCAACCAATTACAGCTCAGCTTTCCTTTCAGCAGAGCTGAGAGCTGAGCTGTGATTGGTTGCTGTAGACAGTTTGGAACAGTCTGAAATACAAAATTTACCCAAAATGCTACCCTATTAAAGCAATTTACACATGGGTTTACATTTAAACATAAAAGTGTTACAAACTTATCCTTTTCTTACACAGCATTCAATAATAATGCATATTGGAAAAATAAATAGCATTGAAATACACAAAATAAACAGGAAAACAGAACACACTATAGCCCCAGCTCAGCCTCACCTGGCAGTAATCATAAACTCATTCCTATATTAACCCAGCACCCCCTCCCCTCTGGTTACTCCTGGTAAGTTGTAATACTGTTTGTATGCTGCTGGATGTGTGTGTGTTGCTGGGGAATGCTTCACTTGTCTGTCTGTAGAAATAATAATGGATAGAGAGCACTTGTACAGTTACTGCATGTTGAATATATACTATCTATTGTTGTAATTTATCTCATTGGATCATAATTCTTTTTATGTGTATTTTATTGCATTCAGGAATATTTAATAGAGCAGAAGTTTTACACTCTATGTTTTTATTTTTTAATAGGTGTAATAATTATTTTTTGTTATAGAAGCAGATTGTCAATAAAAAGAAATGTATTTGTACTTAACTAAAAAGTATGCAAAATATAAAAGTACTAAAACATTGCAATTCAATTACTTATTTTATTTAGGAAAATGTATTAGCAATGTTTATAACTTTTGATTGACCATAAATCTTTACTGTGTAATTAGGAAATATATATTGGCAGTCTGACAGGTTGTGAACGATTATTTACTATGAGGTACATTGATCATACTAGTTGTGGAGATTTAGCAAATGATGGAGCACGTGCAAAATCCATTTCATCATTACAATTAATTACGTTATTTATACCGTAAGTAATTGTAGTGATGTGAAACAATTGTGCATTGATCAAACGTTTTTAGTTTTTGTTTTCATAACATATTTAATATCTATAGCCAATAATAGGTCTGTGCATTACACAAAAATATCCATACAGTGTATCACAATTAGCTTATAGACATGAAAATAATATTACAAAAAAGTAATAAAAATTATTTATGTAGATTTCTGATGGTAGCGTCTCCTGAAAGAAGTTTATAATAAAATTGGTAAAAAAAAAACAACCTTTTATTTCACTTATGCATTGGTCTTACTATTTTGAAGATCTGTGTGTCAGCAACTTACCTGACCGCGCTCCAGTGTCGTCTGGCCCGGCTGGAGCGCAGCGCCGCCCTCCTCGGCAGGGCCGGATGACGTCACGGAGACCCGACGGCAACCCTAGTAACCAAGGGAGCCGCGGGTCTTGCGTTAGTAAGCGTCACCCGGCCGAGTGCTGTTGTACTCAGGCTGAGTGACGGATCTCTCTGCCACTCAGCCTGCAGTGCACCAACTGCTATGTGGCTGGATTCAGGAGGCCGGACCAATCAGTCTTTGGTCCGGGCTCCTGATCCAGTATAAAGTGTTGTAAGTGCCAGTTGCAAGTGGCTGGCTATTAGTTAATATGATCCCAGCTCCCCCTGTCCTTTTTCTGCGTATCCCGTCCTAATTCCTTCTGCCTGACTACTCGTGTTCTGACCTCCGCCTGACCTCCGACTATCCCTTGTGTTACCGACTTTGTACTGCGTTGCCTGCGTGGTTTGACCCGGCTTGTTCTACGATTCTTTATTGTGTTTTGTCTGTCCGTGCTGTTCTGTGTTTCACTTACGCAGTGTAGGGAACGCCTTCGTGGTTGTCCGCGACCGTTTAGGGTCGACCGAGGCAATTAGGCAGGGTCAGTGGTGGCTTCAGATTCAGGGCCCACTGTCTCTGTCCTGTCTGTTCTCGCCAGTCCTGACACTGTGCTTGCTGTCAGTTAATGAAAAGATTCTTGTTTCTATGTATACATTAAAAATATATAGGGGGAAATTCATTGTCTGCTGTGTCTGCCGCTCTACTTATGCTGACAAGTACATGTATAGCCTTACCCCTATTTATCAAAATTAGCATGCAGCTTATTTTAATTGTGTGTATGTCTGTAGGAAAAAACTTTGAAAAAAAGTAAAATTTGCAACTTTTTGATTGCACAAAAATTTGCATCTTTTGACATGAAAACACATGGCAAGACATTGAAGAGTTCCCCTCATGGTGGTCCAGGTTTATCAAGCCTAAAATACACACTGTCTGTTGTTTCCCACCTCAGCCAATTACAACTTAGCTTACATTTTCCTAGAACTTATTAAGATATGAAAACTGATCTGTGGTTGCTGTGGGAAACAATTGACAGTTTGGGTTTAAGGTAGATTGATAAATCTGGGCCAGTATGTCTATGTATGTTTACACTAGCATTCTCTTGTTTGCAACAGAAGCTTTGTGATGGATCTACTGTATTATATATTCAAACGCTGATCAACCTACTGTACATCATACTCTGCACTTATTACCTGTATTAATTGCACCTGTTTAAACTTGTTACCTGTATATAAAAACACACCACACACTCAATCACCACACCCCAACCTCCCCACCATGGAAAAGAACAAGGAGCTTTCTAAGGACATCAGGGGCCAAATTGTAGACCTGCAGAAGGCTGGGATGAGCTACAGGACAATAGGCAAGCAGCTTGGCGAAAAAGCAACTGTTTATACAAACACTCCCCCAAAAATGTACCTTGTTTTCCCAGCGGCTATTTTTTTATATGAAACTAAAGTGGCAATGGTAAGTAGGACGCCAAGATGAGATTTAAATGTTCTTGTCCACAACTTAGTTGGTTGGCTTAGTATAGTATAAATGTGATCCTATTATTTTGGCCACTGTGTAGGGACTAGTATTTACTAAAGGGAAATCCCAATCAGTATGATATTTTAGAGTCTCTGAGCAGCTGAAGAAGGGGACATAGTAGCTGTCTTTTCTGCAACATGAGAAATCCAGAATATTTGAGCACATTCAAACACGATTTGTTCTCGATTGAGTTTTCTTGCTTTAGGTAATGTGCACACTACGGAACCTGGGTGGATCACCCGCCAGGGATTCCACAGCTCGTGGCCCTGTGTATCTCTGCCTGTGCCATGGCACAGTCTATGGCAAAGGCAGAAATGTGCAGGGTCAAGCTGCACAATATGTGGGGGATGATCCACCTGGGTTCTGTAGTGTGCACGTACCCTTAGCCATGATAGTCTCTTTTAGCATGAGGTCTGTCACACAACATATAGCATCACTCAGTTGCGACAACTTATCCTTAGGCCTCAGAGCCCTATGAGCACGATCAAGCTGTATGACATGGTCAGGTGTTGTAAAAAGTGATGTAAAGATTGCCCTTAAATTCGCCTCCCCATCAGATTTAGGAAATCCCTGCACCACGACTATTGAGGTATTCAAGGTGACGTTGATAATCACACAAAGCTCAGACATAAGAGGGTGGGGGAGAAACCAGATACATAGACAATACATAGACAGAGACAAAGACTTCCACAGCTACTGCTAGGGTGCACAAAAAAGGACTAAACGCCCTATTACACCAAGTGATTATTGGCCAAATTTGATGACTTGTTAAGATCAACAAGGAAGTTTTTACTTTTGCTACATCTTCTCATCTTACGGCCCTATTACACGGTCCGATCAGGAGGAGCAAGCAAGCGCCGACCTATTACATGGAGCGACAGCCAACAGACAGTCCTTATCATTGAAGAATTTTTCAACATGTTGAAAGACAAGGATCAGTCAACATCTTACATGTCAGCTGATCATTGTCTTTTAACTCTAACTATTGCACCACTTGCTAGATAAGTGGTCCAAACAATGGAAATTGCAGTTTAATGTTTCCAAATGTAAAATAATGCTCTTGGGGAGAAGGACTCCTTTATCCGAGTATCACATTGGCAGTTCTGTGTTGGCAAAGACTGCAGGGGAGAAGGACCTAGGGGTAGGGATTTCTGACAGCCTTAAAATAAGTTGCCATTGCAACCAGGCGGTGGGGAAAGCAAATTGTATGCTGGGCTGTATAGCTAAAGGTATAACCAGTAAGACGAGGATAACTGTGATCGTGCTGTATAGAGCTATAGAGCACAGCGAATACTGTGTCCAGTTCTGGAGACCTCACCTAAAAAAGGATATTGATAAAATAGAAAGGGTCTAAAGACGGGCTACAAAAATGGTGGAGGGTGTCAGGCATAAAACATATCAGGAAAGACTTAAGGATTTTAATCTGTATAGTCTGGAGGAAGGAAGGGAAGGGGGGGGGGACTAAATAAGGTTCTGGAGGGAAGTGTTTTTAGGAAAAAACTGAACTCAAGAACAAGAGGACACACTGAGAGGTTTAAGCCATGACTAAGGAGCTTGGACTCTAAAATGCATAGGCTTTGCTTGCCTTAGACATCGATGTCTGTTTTTATTTGTTTTTTTTTATTTTATTTTTGATCTTATTACTATTTTTTGGAGTCAGAAGACTTATGGATTTTTATTCTGCTGCAAGAACGCAGTGAGAGCCTTGTTTAACTAATTAGCTGCTAATGACTAAATGACAAAACAACATATGCTGTATATAATTTACTACCAAATAGTCTTCTGGATAGTGCAGGTGTAGTGAAGAGTCACAGTATCCTAGCTATTGGCACGCTGAAAATAGATATAAGCTTGAGATTATTCTACAGTGGTATCCAATCTATGCATTCCTTTCTGAGCTAAAAGCCCCTAGATTCCAGGCTCATAAATGTTATGTGCACTGATACATTGTTGCACTGGCAAATTATTAGGCAGAAGGGGCATTGCGGGGCTGATGTATTTCTATAAAAACCATTAGCAATCACTAGAAAAGATTACTGGAATTACATTTGTAGTCAATACACTTTAAGGCTATGTTCACACTACGTAAGTACTGTAGGGATCATGGCCGTGATCACTACGGTAATTACGTAGTGCTGCCTCTAAGGGAATCCCGGATGGAGTGTATACACATAGGGGGAGATTTATCAAAGGGTGTAAAACTTAGACTGGTGCAAACTGCCCACAGCAACCAATCACAGCTCAGCTTTCCTTTCAGCACTGCCTAAAGCTGAGCTGTGATTGGTTGCTGTGGGTAGTTTGCACCAGTCTAAATTTTACACCCTTTGATAAATCTCCCCCATAGTATACAATTCGGCCGGGATCTCTAGCGATGCCGCAAGAAACTGACATGTCAGTTTTCTGCGGCCGCTATTTACTGAATAGCAGACGCAGAAAACCTTGTCAGTTCACACAATGGAGTGTGCGGCTCCGCCTACACGCTCCATTGTGAGCAGAAGGGAATTGGGATGCGGGCGCGCACAGATGCGCCTGCATCCGAATTCAGCAACAGTAAAGATCATTCAGCCGATACTACAGTACCAGCTGGGATGACCTTTTCTGACACCGGCCGGTCAACGAACGGCCGGTCTCTTACGCCATGTGAACATAGCCTTAAGAATTGTTCCAGAGTCTTTAGAGGTGTTTGGAAAGACTATGCAGTATAACACTAATAGCAGAAACCTAAGCATGGAACATTTTATAGAAAATAAATAATAATGTGATAAAATGTCTTCAAGAATATTTTAACCAGTTTTTCTCAAATATGTTGATATTTGACCCATGTAGAATCCCATAATTACAGAAGTGTCTGCATCATCCATACTAATTGAATTCCATACTGCTTTCATTGCTCTGTCATTTGTTGTCAACTGAGAACTGACATCTCATCTTTTTCCTTCTGCACTGCAATCATTTGCAATAAAAACTGGTAAATGGAGAATCACCCTCATACTTCTAGGCAAAATTTCATTCCTGTAACTATATCTAGCATAATGTGCATACATATTTTAAAAAACAAATAAACTCCATGTTTTCTCTTTGACATTAAAAGGCAATTCTAAGGTATATTGTTGCAATTTGCTGTATAAAATACCTCCTGACTGGCAAGCAGTTACGAGTCTCATGGGGTATGCTGGGCACTCGGAGGGAGCTAAAACATAAAAAAGAAAAAAATCCCTTATGCTTAGTTTATCCATGCCTCCTTTTTCGGTTCCTGGCTTCAGGATAGAGTTGTTTGGCAGATGCTACTAAATGGTATCACCAGCACAGCTGATCTAATCCCGTTAGGGATGATCAAATGATCAAAGATGTTATATAAAACAAATTTGCAATATACAGTACATTCATTATTTTTTTTTAGTTATCATGCTGTAAAACAAAGCTGAACTTACCAGAAATCCAGGTCCAGTCTCCTGAAAGCAGATTTTCTGACTTGTGCTGGTTGAAAAAAACTGACTAAACACATGAATTCCGGCCAGTACAGAGAGTTACGGCTCAATGTGCCCATCAGTCACATGACTGCCTTCTCTCTGTGAGTGCTCAGATGGCCTGGGATACACAGGACTTCCTGTTTTCTGACTCTTAGATAAAAAAAAAGAGTCAGAAAAAAGGAAAGTGTCAAGTTCTCCATGATAACTAAAAAAAATAATGAATGTAAATTGCAAACTTGCTTTATATCACATCTTTTGGTTTGAATTTTGAAAGTTATAACGACAGGTACACTTTAAGTCTTTCCTCTTCAGACTATCCACCATTTTTGTAGCCTATATTTGGACCCGTTCTATTTTATCAACTCTTTTTGTAGGTGAGGTCTTCAGAACTGGACAGATGTGGTCTCACTAAAACTTTGTAAGGCGGATCAAAATCTCTTTATTTCAATTGGTTTTACCTCTATGTATAAAGTCCAGCATTCAATAAGTTTTCCCTACTGCCTGGGTGCACTAGTGACTCATTTCAATGTTGTCAGAAATCCCTACCCCTAAATCCTTCTCTTCTGAAGTCTTTGGTAACACGGAACAGCCAATATGATACTCAGATATTTTCTTCCCAAATGTCAGGAGAGGCAGATAGCACACACAGACAAGGACAGTGAGCCCTGACTAGTCCCGCCCACTGTCCCTGCCTTATGCCTCAATCAAGCGTAATTAGTTTGATAAATGTCCCTCTATGTGTACTGGAAATTTACAAAAGTAACACAAAGAAAAAA
Organism: Dendropsophus ebraccatus; assembly: GCF_027789765.1. Classification (NCBI taxonomy): domain Eukaryota; kingdom Metazoa; phylum Chordata; class Amphibia; order Anura; family Hylidae; genus Dendropsophus; species Dendropsophus ebraccatus. Next base: position 106,637,870 of record NC_091458.1, read on the forward strand.
CTATTATGGTTTACAAGAGATGTTAAGTCTAAAGTAAAGGAAAAAGTCAACCTATAGGAGATATAAAGAGACTGAAAGGGTAGCTGACAGATAGCATAGGTGTATAAAATTAGAAAGAAGAAGCAATGCAGATTATAAATGCTGAAAGCCTCAAAAGAGGAAAGAAGAAATGGCAAAATTTGTTAAGGAAGAGAATAAAACCTTCTTCAAAATATCTGTGACAGGAAGAAGAAAAACTTCAGCATTACTTAAATAAGTAATAGGGGCAATGCCTTTATTGATGGTGATAAGGTAGTCCCTGACCATTTAAATAGCTACTTCTGCTCAGTGTTTACAGAAGGAGATCTTCACTATCAAAATATGGTCATACATTACATTGCCTCCAGTTATATAGGTTTAACCCCAGTGTTTTTAGAGGCTGATGTTGCAGAGGAACTTGCCCATTTAAAGTTAAATAGGATGATGGCTCCAGATGGTGTCCACCCCATGGTTCTTAAAAAACTTGAATCTGTGATTGTTGCCCCCCTTACAGATCTGTACAACCAATCCCTCCTAAAAGGAGATGTTCCTGATTGGAGAATGGCTGATATTGTAGCCATCTATAAGAAAGAAAGTAGAGGAGAGGTCAGTAACTACAGGCCAGTTAGCCTGACATCTTTAGTAAAAATTTTGAAAACTCTTCTAAAAAGAAGATAATTGATCACCTAAAAATCAATAATTTGATAGATCCAAACCAGCATGGCTTTAGTGAGAACAGATCATGTCAGAGATACAGTATCTCATCAATTTCTTTGACAATGTCACAAAAAGTGATGGATAAAGGTGTTGCCGTGGATATCGCTTATCTGGATTTCAGCAAGTAATATAGAAAAGTATTTAGCTAAACTAGTTAGGTAACTTTACTAGATAAAAAAATGGAAACTGCAGTTCAGTTTTTTCATATGTAAAATAATGAATGAATATTCATCCGATGCGCTACAGTGATGAGCGGCCAGAGTGATGATATTATAGAACATCACCTTATACTGTATTTTATGAAGAGGGAGGGTGGATTGGTGAATCAAGGGCTGTATTACTGCCTGAATTAATTAAATGCAAGAAAACAACCTTCTTTCTCAGCAGGTTAGATTCTTTCAATTTTTTTTTTATTGGAGAACTCCTACATCCCATTTTTTTCAACTAGGGATACAATTGATTCCTTGTTGCAATTTTGAAGATGCACTGCTTTAGGTTCTGTGTTTTTAGATATTCAACTTTCATTATATATAGACTCTTTTTTTACGATTTTCAGGATGTGTCAAATTGGAACCTTCTTGGCAAAAGATGGAATATTTTCATACCACCTTCCCAAAATTTGGCTTTCTTACAGCCAATAAAGCACTATTTAAGAATTGCTGTATATTTTAAAAAATGACTGCATATGTGACTCTGACAGCTTATTTGCTGATGATGTATATGTGTTCATCATAGGAGTTATTTTTCTTCATAATACTAGAACTCTGAGTTCCAGAAAACTATTTAAGCAGCAACTGAAAAAAGAAAAGACTGAGCAGTTTGTGTTCTTGTACCTACATTAATCATTTCTTGGAATAAAACTGCTAATTGCAATTCTGAAGCCTCATTTACTGACACAAATAGGAACTTTCATATAGCCAACCACCTCAGTAGCCAATGCTTACTAGTTCAGGAAAAGACTGCTTTACAGAGCCTATTCTGCCCCTAACATATGTTTTAAATTAAGATAGAGTCGAGAAACTGAGTTTCTAGACTCCTCTGTGTATTTGTGTTGCCAGAGCCAGACTTTAATGTTGTAGCTTGTTTAATTAGGGTTCTTTATTCTGCACTAATTAGCTTGCCTGCTATAAATGCACATGTAAAAATGTTACTGCGGGGAAGACTAAATATGGTTTCATTTGTCAAAAAGCAAAATACCTTTCAAAAGTTGATTGCATCCAACATATATTTTTCTTTTTATTTAGGCTATGTTCACACAATGTTAGTTTTGTGGCCGTCTTTTTGTACGGTTTTCTTTTGACAATTATAGTGGCAAATAATGATCACACGGTCCAAAAAGACAGCTGCAAAATGAGAGTGTGTGAACATAGCCTTAATATATTAGTGTCAGTAAAATCAGCGGTTAAGAGAACATGGTTAGGAAATATAAAGGGAAGGCTGTCAGGATGCCAGCCTGAATTTAAAGAAATATTGATAAAAAATAGGTTTGTAATTCTTGAACTAATAGTGTCTGTACACCAAAACACCTTTAGACCACGTTCACAAAGTGTTAGAACATTGTCCGTTGTTTTACACAGCCGATTAGAGATGAGCAAGTAGCACTCGATCAAGTAGGTATTCAATCAAATACTACGCTATTCGATATACCGTATTTTCCGACGTATAAGGTGACTGGGCGTATAAGACGACCCCTGACTTTCAAAAAGATTATCAGTGGTTTGCCTTATATGCCGGATAATGGATTCTGATGACTAGCAGGAAATGCCAAGCTCTTATACTCTGGAGGTCACATGAATAAGCCAGTCAATTAATGTAGACGTCGTTCTCTCCATGCCAGCGTGCTCCTAGGGTGTGTCACACCTCCCGCATAGTTATTGGTCGAAAAAAAAGGTGCCAGGAAAGGTGGGAAAGGAATCAAATTTTTACTGTGTATTTGGTCAGGCGTTCGATCAAAAACGAGTATATCAAATAGTGTAGTATTAAATTTAATAGCTACTTAATAGAGTACTGCACACTCATCTCTAATTGCCACTTTTTTCATCTTTCATACTTTTTATTATATCATATCCTCACTCATATTCTAGCAGCTTCAATTTAATACATACAGTGGTGCCTTGGATAACAAGCATAATTCATTCTGGGACTGCCCTTGTAATCCAGATCCACTCTTAAACCAAAGCAAAACTTCCCATATATCATTGAAATGCTGAAAATTGGTTCCACATTAGTGATGAGCGAGTACTAAAATGCTCAGGTGCTCGATACTCGAGATGAATATGTCCCGATGCTCGGGTGCCCGTTTCAAGTAACGAACCCCATTGAAGTCAATGGGAAACTCGAGGATTTTTGCAGGGGACCCAAGCTCGGCCCAGAGAGGTCATGTGAAAACCTGTCAACCTCAAAAAATTATGGAAACACCACGGACGGATTCATACGCAGTGTGAACATAGCCTTAAAGTGTATCTAAGAGAGGGCAAGTGTGGTGGTAGTGGGTGGACTTTTTCCTCCATTTTGACTGTCTGTTCCTTTTAGCTGTGGCGTATATATCTTGGAGATACAATAGATGATCAGACAGGCCTGAAAAATAGTCGAATTTGAACTCAACTATTAGTCGAATTGAAGTCGATTTGATTTGAAAAGTGAAATTTGAAGATTAAAAAAACAGCCAATAAAGTGGCCTTTACCAAGCTGCTGACTACTGCTTTTGAAACAGCTACAAAATGAAAGAACGGCAGAGGACACCCGCAAGTTGACATCCACCAATTGTATGGTTCGAAATGGAAAACACAAGGATCCTAAATTAGGATCTACCATTTTCACTGTCTGTTCCTTTTAACTGTGGCGTGTATCTTGCAGATAAAATAGATGACCAGACAGCCCTGCTAAATAGTCAAATTTGAATTCGTCTAATCGTCGAACTGAAGTCGATTTGAGTTGAAAAGTGAAATTGAAGATTAAAAAAACAGCCCAAAAAGTGGCCTTTACCAAGCTGCTGATTACTGCCTTTGAAACAGCTACAAAATGAAAGAACAGAAGAGGACACCCGCAAGTTGACATCCACCAATTGTATGGTTCGAAATGGACAACACAAGGATCCTAAATTAGGATCCACCATTTTCACTGACTGTTCCTTTTAACTGTGGTGTGTATCTTGGAGATACAATAGATGAACAGACAGCCCTGCAAAATAGCACTTGACCTAAAGTCGATTTGATTTTATATTTGAAATCGAAGATTAAAAAAAAGCCCATTAAGTGGCCTCTACTGAGCTGCTGACATCTGCCTTTGAAACAGCTACAAAAAGAAAGGACAGCAGAGGACACCTGCAAGTTTACATCCACCATTTATATGGTTCAAAATGGACAACACAAGGATCCTAAATTAGGATCCACCATTTTACCTGTGTGTTCCTTTTAGCTGTGGCATGTACCTTAGAGATACATACAATAGATGACCTGACAGCCTTGCAAAATAGCACTTGACTTGAAGTCGATTTGATTTGAAATTTAAAATCGAAATTTTTTTTAAAAAAAGCCCATAAAGTGGCCTTTACCAGCCTTTAGATAAGGCAGGCGTGGAACCTCCCAAAAATTATGACTCACACAGCATTGCGGTGAGAACTCAGTAAACAAGGTAGATGAGGCAGCAGTTGAACCTCCCAAAAATTAGGCCTGACACAGCATGGCAGTAAGAAAATGTTTTTAACCCGGGGGTCACAGGAAAGACAGCTTAACATAAAGTCAGCCATGTGCGCCAGGGTCCCAACACGCAAGAATTCCCTCTCCTCAACAGGCTGACTCTCTCTTTTTCCTCCTCCATCAATTCCTCCTCTTCAGGCCATACACGCTCAACAGCTAAGGATTGAGCATGGGTATCCTGGGTAGTGGATAAGCTACTGGACACATTATCCACTATCCACGTCATCACCTGTCCATACTGCTGCGGTTTTAATAGCAGTGTACCCTGAGACCCCATAAGTTGCGAGAATAAGCTAGGGAGTAAATGTCTGCTGTGTGCCACTGCTCCCTCCTCAACGGGTGCTGTCTCACCCTGCCCAGAACCCCTTACCCCTGGGGTTCACCATTTTATGGACACTGCACAGTCAAGATTGAGATAGCTGCACTACAGATCACAGCAAGCCAAGAAACAAACAACCGCTATTGCGACAGACCTGAAAATGTTCACTCATTTCCATGGAACGATAATCGTTATTTATGATTGTAATTGCGATAGTTTTTTTCTTCGCTATTTATTCACTATTGCGTTCGTATCTATTGCAAACGACCGAACAATGTCTTATTCAATGTGAACACTTTGCGAACGTTTTGCGAACGAGCAACGATAAAAATAGGTCCAGGTATTATAAATCTATCAACGATTTCTCGTTCGGTCGTTAATCGTTAACTACATTTCAACCGAACGATTATCGTTTAGATTCGAACGATTTAACGATAATCTGAACGATAATTGTCGAGTGGAATAGGGCCCTTACACAGGACACTGAGCAGTGAGGTTGGATATGGCTGCACTAAAAAATAAAGCAACCCTGTAGACTGGCTGCAGATGACAAAAGACACTGGTGACACTAGTTTTTGGAGGTTGTCGTATAGTCTGTGTGTAAGTGGTGGTATATGGTGTATGCCACCTCTTACACAGGGCAATATGCAGCTGTGCTACAAATCACAGCAATACAATGTACAACAGCAGCAGCACCAGCCACAAAAAAATAATAGTACTGAGGACTTCTTTGGGGTCTGTATGCACCACCTGCTGTCCCCTTTCTGCCAGCAGTCGATCACCACATTGTGAAGCTAAAATCGTGGTAGCTGTACTGCAAATCCCAGCCAGCAGTCTGGAGTAATAAAAAAAAAATACAAATTTTAAGCACTTACAAGGGCTGTTGCATTTTTTCTCTAGTATCCCTGCCTACAGGAATGCTTTCTCCCTTCCTAACACTGTTTCTGGCAGCTGTTGATCACGACAGTGTGCAGCTAAGATCGTGGTAGCTGCACTGCAAGTCCCAGCCAGCAGTCTGGAGTACTCCAAAAAAAAAAAAAAATACAAATTTTAAGCCCTTACAAGGGCTGTTGGGTTCTGTATATAGTATCCCTGCCTACAGGAATGCTAATTCCCTCCCTAACGCTCTCCCTGACAATCAGCAGCTCTGTCCCTAATCTCTTCCAACCTGCTTCTGACGCGAGCCCTGCCGGCCCAGATTCTTATATGCCCAGGTCATCTGATCTGGCCAGTCAATCGTTGCTATCGACATGTAGGGTTCCCACTAGAGATGAGCGAACCTCGAGCATGCTCGAGTCGATCTGAGCCCGAACTTTCGGCATTTGATTAGCGGTGGCTGCTAAACTTGGATAAAGCCCTAAGGCTATGTGGAAATCATGGATATAGTCATTGGCTGTATCCATGTTTTCCAGACAACCTTAGAGCTTTATCCAAGTTCAGCAGCCCTAGCTAATCAAATACCGAACGTTCGGGTTCAGATCGACTTAAACCCGAACCCGGTTCGCTCATCTCTAGTTCCCAAATGATGCTACAAGCTCCCAAAGACTCTTCTGCATGATTGAGAAAAAGCCGCCAAACATGCAGGAAGAGGAAGATGCCATTGTCTCGCGAGATGCTCCTCCAAGTAACGAGTACCATCGAGTACCCTAATACTCGAACGAGTACCAAGCTTGGATGACCATGCTCGCTCATCCTTATTCCACATCCCAAAAATAAAGATTTTTTTTTATTCTGAATAACATGTAAAACAAATGAAATTTAGAAACAGCTGAATATGTCAAGTTATAAGTTACTGTACAGTATAGCAATCAGCATGTGGTTTATAATGTAAAGTAAGTGCATTAACCTGATAACAGCAGCAGTTTACAGATACAAAATGGAGCTGCAGATCCCTATAATGCAGTAGTGTAGTACAACAGGCTAGAATTACCTCCACAGTCCTGTCCCCTAATGCAAGCCCCAGCATGAAGTGGATCTGCTATGATTTGGAAGGTAAGGGAGACTTCCTGGGTCAGAGTACAGTGCTGTAGACCCCGCTATGCAGACCATGCCCCTTCAACACTTCCTCTCCCACCCAGTACAGGGAGCTCTTAAACCAAAGCAATGCTCTTAAACCAAGTTACCATTTTGAAAAACTGTGAGCTCTTAAACCAAAACGCTCTTAATCCGAGTTACTCAAACTAATGTACCACTGTACTTTTCTTTCCCTGACAGTATTCATATTTGTTTAGTGTATATGAGAATGGCGATTTCACCTTTCCCTTTATCAACAGTACCAGGAATTTGGTGTTAGAACATTTTATATCACATTATTATTATTATTATTATTATTATTATCTATTTATAAAGTACACTTAATTCCAGAGCACTATACAAGAGATAGGGGTTAACAAACAGGAACAATACCAGATCAAAAACACATTACATAAAGGCAAATGGCAGACTGATACATGGGGGAAGAGGACCCTGCCCGTGAATTCATTTGTGAATTTGCCTGACGAAGGGATCTTTTAATCTCAAAAGCTCACAATTCTATAAAAAAATTTTGGCCAATGAAGGTATCACTCCTAAAATACTTGGATCACAAGTATTTACCACGATATATACTTATTACCCTTGCAGTGGTTTCTTTACTGTGATACAAAAACTTAGAAACAATTTCCCAGAAAAAGCAAACTACATGCTTTACCCCATTTGCTGTACAGAAAGTAAAACAATGAAGCTGCATTGCTGTTAAAATGATTTTTTATGCAATATGTCTTTAATTTTAATTACAGATGAACAGAAGTGTTCACAATGTAGACAATGTTATTATAGCTAGCTTTTGCTGCCACCTAGTGGAAAGTGTGTTTACTGTTAATAGTTATTAAATTGACTTCTCTCAATGTGATCTGTAACGGATCGATAAATCCCTTAATTTACCAAAAATGACTCCTTGCCCCAGAAAAAGCCTTAAAGTCTTAGCCACTAAAGGGTACATTTATTAAGGTGTGCAGCAGCCATTTTCTAGCGTAGGGGGGCCAGATGTGAAGAAATGTATTCCCACATGCTTGTTGCATCAGAGCACTCTACGCACTGAAGGTATCTACCTTCTCTGCAATCTGCTGTTCACTATTTGTTGGAAGGGAAAGAATGTGCTAAAGTTTTAGGCAGACGTAAAAACAATGCGGCAAAGTATGGCTATGATCATACAACGTCAAAAAAAGAGAAAAGGCGTCTGCTTTTTTCATTTAAAAACGATGTCCGTTATTGCCACGATTTAACTGACTGCAATGTCAGTGCATTGAAGTCAATGGAATGATGGACGTCCAATGCACACAGTGCATAAAATTACGGACATTATGTGCACGGATGTCAAAATAATTATCAAGTCAATTATTTTTGGGCGTCTTTTGCAAACAGCGGACGTTATTTTTTGTTGTTCACACAGTTTTTCTTTTTTCACCGTCTTTTCTCCAGTTTTACCTTTAAATTCAATTGACTTTTCAATTAAGAACACATCCAAAGGACAATTAGTCCACCTAATGGTGCGTTTACACAGACAGATTTATCTGACTGATTTTTCAAGCCAGAGCCAGGAACAGACTATGAACAGAGAACAGGTCATAAAAGAAAGCCTAAGATTTCTCTTCTTTTCAAATCCATTCCTGGCTTTGGCTTCCAAAATCTGGCAGATAAATCTCTCTGAGTAAACTCACCCATAATAAGTTCACACTACGTAAGTTTCCGGCCGTAGCGCGCTCCATGAATAAGCGGCCGGAGACTTACGTAGTTTGAGTACAATGGAAAGTATACGATGTACGGCTGCACAGTTCACACTACATACGAACTTACGCCCGGATCGTACGTGGCGCCGTAAAAAATGAACCAGACCATTGTTTGAGGACGAAAATGCCGTAACTTACGCCCGTAGCATTACATGCGGTCCCGTACGTAGTGGTGATTTCTTCATTTTTGCAGCTTTTTGTGCCGATCCAAAAGGTTCTGTGGGGTGTCCGGGGCTAGGCGAAGATTTCCAAGTAAAAGACCGCTGTCAGATCGCTACGTAGGGCGCTCGGGAAGCGTAAGTAGACTACGGGCGTAAGTTTGCGGTCCGTACGTAGCCGGCCGCAAGCGCTGGAGTTTACCGCGTATATGTCCGGCCACGAAAATATGCGGGTGGACATATACGCAGTGTGAACATAGCCTAAGGGTGCGTTTACACAGAAAGAGTTATCTGACAGATTTTGGAAGCCAAAGTCAGGAATGGATTTGAAAAGAGAAATCTTAGGCTTTCTTTTATGACCTGTTCTGTGTTCATAGTAGGTACAATTGTACACAGTTTTTAAAAGAACTCGGCAAGGAGGTTGTTGCAAACATCTTGGAGAAAGAGAACTTCTGCCTCTTTATATGATCTCACACAGACTTCATGATATTGAGACATTTAACTGTAGTCAGCATAGACTACTGAACCTAAAACAATATGTTCTTGAAAAGGTGGAAATTTATTTTAAACCAAAGTACATGCTGTACCCCAAACTTAACATGTGTTTTACGCCAGGGACGTTATTAGACACTTAATATAGTATGAGATACTATACTCGATGCAGTATAGTCATATTAAATTAGATCTACATATAAAGTCCACAGTACATATCGAAATATAATATAAATCAAAGATGGCTGCATAAGTGCTCTCAGTTGTCTTGCTTCATTGTCGCAGTCAGGGCCGGCCTTAGGGTAGATGGCGCCCTGTCCGTTGATACCCCCTAATAGTGACATAGATTAAATCCCACAGCCTCCCTCCCCTCCAGACAACCCTCACAATCAAACCACAAATGTGTTGGGAGGCTGAAGGATTTAGACATGATAGACTAAATCCTACAACAACGAGCGCCACCCTTAAACCCCAGCCCCCTAAACCACTCGACCCTCGATAAAGGTACTTACCAGCGCACAGGAGGACAGGTGCCTTCACAGCCATCCGTGGCCTTCCTGATTGGCGCTCCTGCAGACAATTGTACAAAGGGGTGTAGCTAGGGGTTCAGCCTAGGGGAGGGGCGAGTGAGTCTGAGTGGGCCCCCAATCGATTGTTACCCATAGAGAACATAAGCAGGTTACATCGCCTATCTATCAATCAATCTATCTATCTATCTATCTATCTATCTATCTATCTATCTGGGTGACTTCTATTATACTGACTACAAGATGCTGGAAAGCTGGGTTACCTCCATCTTACTGAGTACAAGATGCTGGGAAAGCTGGGGGACCTCCATCATACTGAGTACAAGATGCAGGGAAAGCTGGGGGACCTCCATCATACTGAGTACAAGATGCTGGGAAAGCTGGGGGACCTCCATCATACTGAGTAAAAGATGCAGGGAAAGCTGGGTGACCTCCATCATACTGAGTACAAGATGCAGGGAAAGCTGGGTGACCTCCATCACACTGAGTACAAGATGCTGGAAAGCTGGGTGACCTCCATCATACTGAGTACAAGATGCTGGGAAAGCTGAGTGACTTCCATCATACTGACTATAAGATGCTGGAAAGCTGGGTGACCTCCATCATACTGACTACAAGATGCTGGAAAACTGGGTGACCTCCATCATACTGAGTACAAGATACTGGGAAAGCTGGGTGAAATCCATCACACTGAGTACAAGATGCTGGGAAAGCTGGGTGACCTCCATCATACTGACTACAAGATGCTAATAAAGCCTGGTGTCCTTTATCATACTGACTACAAGATGCTGGAAAAGCTGGGGGACCTCCATCATACTGAGTACAAGATGCAAGGAAAGCTGGGGGACCTCCATCATACTGAGTACAAGATGCAGGGAAAGCTGGGGGACCTCCATCATACTGAGTACAAGATGCAGGGAAAGCTGGGTGACCTCCATCATACTGAGTACAAGATGCTGGAAAGCTGGGTGACCTCCATCATACTGAGTACAAGATGCTGGGAAAGCTAAGTGACCTCCATCATACTGACTTTAAGATGCTGGAAAGCTGGGTGACCTCCATCATACTGACTACAAGATACTAAGAAAGCTGGGTGACCTCCATCATACTAACTACAAGATGCTGGGAAAGCTGGGTGACCTCCATCATACTGATTACAGAATGCTAGGAAAGCTGGGTGACCACATCATATGGACTATGATAAATCATTGCTAAATAAATCACTGCCAATCACAAATGCCATATAATGTAACTAGCCCAGGAAAGATTCATTCCAGACAGCAGCATATGGCAGTAGTATCAGTGCTGAGCACAGGCTGCTGCTGCTCATCAATAGCCGGGCTGCTGCTATCTATGTTCTTCTCACTGCCCCCTCCTTCCTGTATGTACCTCCCCTTGCTTGCTGCCCCTCAGCAGTATAATGGATGAAGGCCCTGTGCACTCTGCAAGAAGAAAGTCAATGTCCCACCCGTGGTTGGCGCTGGGGGTGGGGCTTGTCGTTAGTGACGGAGCTTATCGGGACATACCCAGAACATTAATTTGCCGGGTCGCCAGCAAGCTTAGTGGGCCGAGGAGCGCCTTCCTATTGGCTGTACATCTAACTTAGAAAAGGGAACCTCTAAGTTAGATGTGCTGTCTGTCTGCAACAAACAGCCATGAGAGGAGGGGAGGCAGCAAGCTGGAGGGGGCGCTCCGGCAGACCGACAGCACATGTAACTTAGAGATTCCTATGTCTAAGTTAGATGTGCAGCTCTCTGTCTGCCAGAGCTCCCCCTAGCTGTCCAGGAGTGCACACCTCAGACGCCGGCCCTGGTCGCAGTAGTAGTACATCAGAAACAATAGTTGGCATGGCTATAGATAAATATCATAAGGTAAATATGAGTACCAAATACATACATATAAGTTGGGATTAGTCAAAAGGGGCAAGAGGAGGGTCATAGTGTCAGGGAAAGGGGCCATGTAGGTATGGGAGGATGGAGATATGTCAGAGGAGACTGGTATAGTACCTGTGTGGGTAGATATATGTGGGATCCTGGAGTGTCCTCGAAAGAGGACATGATGCTGTAAGTAAAATGAGATCTGGTAAGTGGGTGTCATATAGGTGCATATAAGTGAAATGGTCTCAGTATGATCCATGCATTTCTGGAGTATTACCTGGTAGCAGACTGCTGTGTGTGGCTGGTGAATGGGATCGCAGCGTGTGGGCTATGGCGGGGTTTGAATCCGGCTTCAAACTAGTGGCACACGCGCCCTGTGGGTTCTGGCACCGTCGGCGTCATGATGTTGATCCCTGTGCGGAAAAGGTGTCTGATTATTGACACTGAAGTCAGGTGATGCTGATGACTGGCGTGAGGTTGCGCAGACCAGTGTGATGATGTGGGCCATCGGAGTGAAGATATCGTTGCTGCGAAACAAGTCTATCTATAATTATGGTGTCTCCATGCTTCGGAGGCTGTGTAATGAACAATAAGTATTGCCATGATGAGTGTAAGGTGGAAGTGAATATAAAGGCTATGTAACTATATTGGCATTATGAGTGTATGGTAGAAGTGAAAACTAAGGGCTATATGACTATGTTGGCATACTGTATAAGTGTATGGAAGAAGTGGATCATGTGTGTATAGATATGTGTGTTAATAGGGTGAGCACAGATGTTTGTATACAAGGATTGGGCATATCAGATAGTGTGCTGCAGTGATAATGTATATGGAATGTATCTGTTGTTGTGGGGGACATATTATTAATGTGGAGGAGGAGTGGCTAGATTTGGGTATGTGTGTGTGGGGTGGAAGAAAAAGGGAGGGTAAACAAGACGGAAATAGCTGAGGTAAAGGGGGGTGGGGATAGAGGAGAGGGGGATTAGGTGGGGGTTGGGGTGTGGGAGAGAAGACAGGGGGGGGGAGGAAAAAAGGGGGTGGGGCAGAAGGGGGAGGGAGAGACGTCACACTATACTAGGAGATGATACTACCTGTTATATGGTTGTGGGAAATCAGTCCTAAGATACCTGGAAAAGAGAAAGTCATGAATGATAAATACAAAGTTAAAGGGAACCTGTCACCCCCCGTGCCGGGGTGACAGGCTCTCGACCCCCTGCTACAGCCCCCTATACTCACCTGATCCTGCCGGGTCCCGCTTCTGGATCCGGTCGGGTCACGGAGATATCAGCCGCTGCAGCGCAGGACTCTCTTGTCATTCTCTATGAGCGTTGGACTCATCTCTCAGCGTGCGCTCCGGGCTGCAGCGGCTGATATCTACGTGACCCGACCGGATCAAGAAGCGGGACCCGGCGGGATCAAGTGAGTAAAGGGGGCTGTAGCGGGGGGTCGGGAGCCTGTCACCTCGGCACAGGGGGTGACAGGTTCCCTTTAAAGATTCAAAATAACATAATCAATTATGTATACAATATTTCATAGTCTCTGTTGAGGCCACAAGGTTCTAGAGTATCCAATGTATCCTCTCGTCCTTTAAGTCTTTTAATTCTGTGATCCCTGCGTCGTACAAGGGGTACTTGTTCAATCACCTGGAACCTCAGTTGGGCGATGGTGTGTTTTGCCTCAATGAAGTGTGCTGTAATTGGCAGCAAAGCCTTTTGGCAGCGGATGGCGGACTTGTGTTGCTCTATGCGGTCTCGAACGTGCTGGGTGGTTTCCCCCACGTACCCGAGGCCACACAGGCACTTGATGAGGTAGACCACGTAGGAGGAATCGCAGGTGAAGGAGCCTCTTAAAAGGAAAGTGTTGGCCCATTCGTGGGTGTGTAATGTGCAAATTTTTGGTTATGTTGGTGGTATTTGGTGGCAGTGGAGGCAAGGGAAGGTGCCCTTCCTTTGTGTCTGTAAGACGGTTTGGTGTTTAGTTTGTATGAGAGACCCTATGGGTGGTATCACACGGGCCGATGGGGGCCCGTTAATACCTGTAAATGAGCATCGATCTGCTAGATCGTCGCTCGTTTACTGGACCTATTACACGGCCCGATAATCGTTAAACAAGAGCTGCAGGGACATCATTACCAATGTCCTTGCAGCCCTTGCTTAACTATATACAATACCTATCCACGTTCCAGGGCTGCTGCTGCGGTCTTCTTCTCCACGGGTCCCGTGTGCTCTAACTTCAGAGTGGCCTGTCAGCTGACAGGCGGCGCAGCCAATCACAGGCCGGGACCTCCGCGGCCTGTGATTGGCCGGGCGGCCTGCCAGCTGACAGGCCACTCTGGAGCTAGAGCACGCAGGACTCGGGGAGAAGAAGACCGCCGCAGCAGCCCTGGAACATGGATAGGTAATGTATATCGTCAGTCGCCGGCCTCGCACCGCTATTACACGTAGCGATGCGCGGTCGGCGCCCGATGAAAATAGGTCCAAACCTATATCAACGATCAGCTGATGATCGTTGTCATTGGCTGATCGTTGTATTTATTACATGGAGCGATAATCGGCCGAATGTCAGTTCTGATAAGTTTGTCTCGCAAGTTGGGTGGTCTCTTGTGGCAGATCATTGGTGTGGTTCTAAACTCCTCAATCTCCGGATAGGCTTTCTGGAGTATGTGCCAGTTCTGTTTGATTGTCTTATGTATAAGGGGAGAAAAGGGGTAGTAGTTGTTCACGAAAGCTTTGCGTGATAGTTTCGTGGTAGGAGAATTGTTGGTATTAGGAAGTTTGGTATCAAACATTTCAGCTGCGTAACCTCTGTGTCTAAACTTCCAGGCCATCTCATCTAGTATTGTTTGTTTTAGTGTACAGTCTGTCACTATCCATGAGACTCTGCAAAATTGTGACTTGGGAAGGGATTTCTTTACTTGCTTGGGATGGCAAATGGTATAGTGAAGCAGACTATTTCTGTTGATCCAAGTTGTCCTTAGTGACTGTAGTGTCCAGAAATTCTATGGAGGTATGACTATGATAAATGGTTAACTGTAGGCCAGGGATATGTGCATTTATGTCATTGAAAAAATCTGCCAGAGAGTCCATAGTGCCATTCCAGATATAGAAAATATCGTCTATGAATCTTTTCCTCATTAAGAGGTTGTCTGCCAGTGGGTGTGTGTAGATAGCACTGTCCTCGAAATGAGCCATGAATGCATTAGCGTACGGAGGCACTACATTCGATCCCATGGCTTTACCTGCTGTCTGGACATAGTATTGATCTCCAAAAAGAAAATAATTCCTTGAGAGTACTATAGAAAGCAAATAAATGCAGAACTGTTTTTGTAGTGTTGTGAGAGTGGTCTCCTGATCTAGTAGAACTTTCGTAGCTTCGATGCCTTTGTCATGTGGTATGGACATGTATAAACTGCTTACGTCCATCGTGACCAATATACTTGTTGGAGGTATAGGTGTGAGGTTTCTAAGGCATGTAAGGAAATCAGTAATGTCCAAAAGAAATGACCTGGTTTTGCGGACCAAAGGTGTAAGCACTTTTTCCAGAAACTGTGCTGGGGTCAGAATATGGAATCCGTGGATGCAACTATAGGGCAACCTGGAGGTTTTTGTGATTTTTTTGGTAAGGTGTAGAAAATTGGAATGACTGGGTGTTGGTTATGTAGGAACTGGTGTAGTTGTGAGACTATTCTGTTGTTGGCTTTGCTGCACTGGTATCCAGGTTACGCCGATGGCATCAGAACACACAGGGCGCATGCACCACTAGTTTGAAGCCAGAAAAAGTGGGACATCAGATCTGCATAGCTAATAACTTCCTGTGTCCCCTGCTGTGAGGCCCCGAATGCAACTTACAGTGCAGGCAGCCAAAGTCCACATAGGGTCCTGAGGTTGATCAGCATGAGGACCCCACAGGTGGAGCCCAGTCAGCTCGTCTGGCAACAAGCGCTTCCTCCACTTTCCCTCCTGCCTGCTTCAGGAAGAAGGGACTTTTCAGTTACCTGGTTAGTCCCTTCTCTTATTTACTGCACTTGCTTGCCTCACCACTGTAACAGCATAAGCAGAGTGTATTAGAGCAGGTATGGGGGCTGGTCAGATGTGTGGGGTGACAGGAGGCAGCTCTGGGACATGTTACATACATGATATAGTGACCCTTATCTCCCTGCTATCTGATGGGGCTGCACTGACCAAAGCATGAAGCTGACAGGTAATAAATATGCGATGCCCAAGCCCCTAGGGGCCTCTCCGCTGATAGGTGTAGTTACTGGGAGGAGCGGGAGCAGCTGCTGAGCAGAGGATTGTCACGGTTTTGGTACGAGTGTAACACAGCTGAGAACCGGGCTCCTGACCATGCGGAGGCTGGGCATGCGATTCTTCGTTGTCCTTAGTCAGGGCACCAATAATTACACCAATGCCAAGGTTCAGAAACAACGGTAGTTGTATATTTATTGTAACGGTGGTAACTAGTAGCAACAGTCTCTCCGGATGCAACCGGGTATAAGGCAAACTTGAATAAGGCAGAGTAATGGGTGATGCTGCAATAGGCTGTGATGATAGCATACTGAATGATGGGAGTAGTAGTAGTGGTACTGAGGAAGAGATGCTGGGTGGAATGGAACTGAAATGAATACTTGCTGTTGATGATTAGAGAAGATGATGAGAGGAATGACTGAAGAACGGCACCCAGGTCTTGAGAATAGATGAGAATCTTGAGGACTTGAGAATAGAACACAGCCAGGAACACTTCTGGTGGAACTGGAGCAGCAGAGAACACGTATCTCTCTCCTGACAGGGGAGAGAGAACACACACAGAACCTATCCCCTGTGTGGTAGGGAATAGACTGAGGTAGAACAGGAAGTCACATGGTATACCCCAGCCAAAGCTCGATGGCCATTGGAGTTACCATGGAAGCAGGGGCAGTCACGTGATATCCAGCCATTGCATCATCACACCACTAGGCATATTCAGTGAAATATACATGAGAAGTACCATACTTGAACACTGGGGGGCAACATATTACCCTTAGGCACTGATTCCTGAAAATGCATACAAGAAATGCATGTAATAGCAGACCTGAACACTGAGAGGGGTGACACAATACACACAGTTTGCAGTGAACCATAGCTTTCCAGAACAGGACTGGTCATAATAAAAGTGCTCCTGGCATTATATTGATATATCATGTAATGAGGGGAAACAGTCCAGGATAGGCATTCACCATCTGTGCCATTCGTGTTTACAGAGCGAACACTGAACATGTGAATGCGGCCTAACTGAGGATCTCTACAGCTGCAGTATAGATCAGTAAAATGAGTTGTAAGCATTCCTGTGGACTGTTATTTGATGGTAAAAAAGTGTAGTCACTAATACTTCATATTGGGATCAGGCTTGCAGCCCTCCAGTTGTTGAAAAGTTAAGGTTCCAATCATGTCTGAGCAGCCAAAGCTTCAGCTCTGCTTTGTACTACAGACTAGAATTTATACATTATTTTACCCACCCACTGAAATTATAAATGAGATTGTTCGGGAAAAATGAATACTTGACCAGGCTGCCGAAGCTGCAAAGGGACATGTCCATGATATAGACTTACCTGTCCTGGTTCCCACCTCTACCGGCCTGCTCTGCATTGCTGCCTGTGTTTTCACAACATACAGTGATGTCCTGCTCCCACCAGAAATGGCCGCTTATCCGGTAGCGGCGGGGAATGGGCAACATGGCCAAGTATTCATTTAGGTGACAGTACAGTCCTGCCTGATCTGACATCAGGGGACGGAGAGCTGCTAAGGCCACTGACTATGGTGCCTGCATTAATAATTATTAGATCCGTGCACAACACTTGCACCAAGCAGGTGTCTTCCGTCCAGTATGCAGTTACAGCTCTCAATGCTGAGGAGTTTGTATCTGGGGTGTCAGGGATGGGGGGGGGGGGGAGTCTAAATGGAATCTTTGCCCCGGGTGCTAGAAAAGCTGGCTACACCTCTGTCTTCATTCTAGGACACTCCAGGACTCCACATATATCTACCCACACAGGTACTATACCAGTTCTCCCATACCTACATGGCCCCTTTCCCTGACGCTATGACCCTCCTCTTGCCCCATTTGACTAATACCAACTTATAGGTATGTATTCGGTACTCATATTTACCTTATGATATTTATCTATAGCCATGCCAATGATTGTTCCTAACGTACTACTACTGCAACAATGAAACAAGACAACTGAAAGCACTTATGTAGCCATCTTAGATGTATATTATATTTCCATGTACAGATCTGCAGATGTGCAGATCTAATTTAATATGACTATAGTGCATATCTAGGATACTGTACTATATTAAGTGTCTCACATTGCATAAATTGTATGTATTATTGCATATTAGATTGTACATAGTTCCTCACTTCTTCTCATACCACCTCACTTTTGTATTCCTCACTGCAGACTCCTTGAAAAAGGTGTAAGAAACACAAAAACGTCGGGCTTTGACAAATATTATGGTCTGTGAATATTTTATTACACAATAAATACACTTTAAGCATCTGCAAGACTACCTAAATACAGCAATCTCCCTAAATACAGCAATTGGGTGGCTAGATTTACTTGCATTACATAAGCAAAGTTAGGTAAATTCCTAATATACACTAATTATGGGAAAGGCCCATATAGTGCTACTTCCCTCAATCTAGTAGTTCATGTCACAAATCGGGTGTATTTACATGGTGCTGCAGTATATGTAGACATTACATTGTAAAAAAGCTGGGGCCTTTCCTATGCTTTATTCACAAAATCCAGCTATCTATAATAAGAAGCTCACAGGACTGCCAAATATATCTCTGTGCATCTGGTAACCTGCAAAAAATATATCTCATAAGATTTGATGAGCGCTGCAGATCCTTCTTTATGGTTATTTGAAGTAGCTACCTTCACAAAGTGCACCACCGGGTAAGTTGAATGCCATCCAGAAGGACTATGTATGTATCTGAGTCTAGAAGTGCCGGCTTTCTTTGAACTTTGTTTTACTTTGTTGTATTTGTACCTGGTATGGTATCACTGGTCTGTATCAGGGGTCTGTTTTTGTTCTGTTGGTTGTTTATACATATATATATATATAGTTTAGTGGTAAATATAATGTATTTGGTATCGCTTTGGTATTTCTAAATGCAGTTTATATGTCTACCACTAGGTGGTACTATAAGAAAACTTCTACTTTTCACATGTAAACTAAACAGTAATAATGTATACACGTTTTTAAGATTTACTAATAAAATGTTATGTCATTATACTGTTAAATTTATCTTTAGGTCTTTGAGATCCATTTGCAAGTGAACTGTAATATCTATTAGCTAGAAACGCAGACACGTGCATCGTCTTTCTGTATTTTTGTATTGTACAGTACTGTACATAGGTTTATGAAGGAAGCATGGGTTAACAAAGACTTTTAGCTGATAATTTATTCTATATATTGCTAATAGATAATACCTATTGACTTGCATAAAATGGTATATACTGCTTTTTGTATTTCTTTGAGTGTTGAGTGTGAGAAAATGTTGCTCTGAGCCCTGTATTCTGCATGTATTCTGCATTGTCCTAGGCACCAGGTACCTGATATAGGCTGAGAGAAGAATGGGTCCTTGAGGCTAAACAGAACAAGAAGCATAGGCATAATAGACATAATCCTTGATGACTTTATTATGTGTGAATCATATGTATTAATTTCCTAATATCTATGGCATGATTTGTAAGGGAACATCCAGATGGCAAGTAGCCAGAATGTGGCCTTATGAGCCTCAGGTTTTTGGCAGTGGGCAAACACTCTCTCTGCTTTATGAGGGTCTCAGTTATGATGAATGGCTTTTCTGTCTCTTATCTCTTTACACTTCTTTAACTTTTACTTTGTAACCTTTACTTCTAAATAAACTTACAACAGCTTTCATCCTTTGAGAGACAAGATTGCTAGTCATCTTGACAGTGGTTTTTATTATAGCTAAAAGGGAAGCTAACAGCAGGTTATAGGACTCTAACCTGCTGTTATGTTCCCATAGAGCACTGGACTCTAAAAATAAAAGGAGTTTTATTTTACATTCATCTTCATTCTTTTATTCTTTTTATTCTGTGCTTATTACCACCGGTGGAAGATCTCCAGAAGGATCGATGTGAACTTGGCTTGAATTGCCTTGGGCACTGAGCTGTTGGAAGGGGTGAAGTTTGCAATTTATTGGAAGTGTGGTTAAAGTCACACTGGGGTTATTTTATTGAGTACTAATAAAAGTTATATTTTATTAGGGGTGAGGAAACTTTAAGAGGTCTTTGTACCCTAGGCTGTGTGCCTGAGGGTAATTGTGACTTGTGGTCAAGTGAAGTGGGTAACCCTAATCAACCCAAGAGATCCCCCCAGTGCACCAAACCACCTTATTTACACATCAATAAGCAGAAAATGAAGGTAAGAAAATTACCTTAAAGGGGAACTATTAGCATATTAGATGAATCTACCTTGCTGATAGCCCCCTATAGATGCTGAGGAGGAAGGTATGTGATAATCAATAGAGTGGGCGGGCCGGATGACCCTATGGGGGCAGGGCAGTGCTACTTACAGTGCTCCCAGCTAAAGATTATGCTGACTTACAGCACAGGACCGGCGCCGAGGAGAAAGGTAAGACATATACCTTCCTCCTCAGCATCCTGGACGCTATAGGGGGCTGTCAGCAGGTTAGACTTCTCTAACCTTCCAATAGTTCCCCTTTAATTCTCAGTGTTGCCGACAGTATGGGAACATAACAGTAAAGTCTTCTACCCTACAGTGTGTGTATTCTGAAGTAGCCGCACCTATGGAAATGAAAATCTTCTGCATAAAGGTACTTCTCTCTCCAGCTTCTCAGGATCACAAAGAAAATACACTATGCTGAGTAAGTACAATCTGCAATCGATTGACTGTTGCTGTTGTGAAAAAAGTATAAATTACATTGGAGCAAACACTACAGGGAAGCTACTGAACTTCATTACCATGATTTGTTTCATAAGGCAATGTCCATCCAAGAAGGAACTAAATGTTACTGATGATTTATACAAATCCATTTCCATCCAAAATGATGGAAACAACACGGAAATGGACAGGAAACAGCAGGGGCAGCATGAATTGATGCCTCTGGGGCTGGTTAATCGCAACATTACGCCAAATTATGGGCAACAGCCGGGTGGTGGCCCTCAATACAATTTTGCTGACCCAGACCAAGATGGGCAAGGCACATGTGCTGGCACATGTTAGGAAAGCACCCAACTAGGTGCAACTGGGGGACTTTAGGAGTCTATGGATTCTGTGTGTACCAGGTACTAGGTGATGTATGTTTTATGGCACCCGTTACACTGCACACTGCACATCCAGGATAGGTGTAGCTTCACTACAGATCCCAGCAAGCCAAGGTACAGCAGCAGCAAAAATGAATACTAAGAGGACTTTGGGCAATTTCTTTGGGGTCTTTGTGGACCAGGTGCTGTCCCCTTTCTGGCCCCAGTCGCTCTGCACAATGTGCAGCCAAGATGGCAGTAGCTGCACTACAAGTCCCAGCCAGCAGCCAAGAGTCGCAAAAAAAAAAAGGATTTGTAGCCCTTAGAAGGACTGTTGGGCTCTTTATGGATGATTCCTACCTAACAGACACTATTATTCCCACCCTAACACTCTCCCTGACAGACAGCAGCTCTCTCCCTAAACTCATCCAGCCTGCGTCTGAAGCGAGCATCGCGGGATCTGAATCTTATATGCCCAGGTCATCTGATCTGGACAGCCAATCACTGCTATCAACATGTAGGGTTCCCACGCGAAGCTACAAGCTCCCAAAGCCTCTCCTGCATGATGATTGGCAGAGAAAAGGCTGCCAGACATGCAGAAAGAGGAAGATGCCATTGTCTCGAGTATCCCAAGAAGCTCGCCCGAGTAACACGCACCATCGTGTACCCTAATACGCGAACGAGCATGCTCGCTTATCTCTAGTTATATCATGTTATGTTCTAGACCTAACAGATAACATGACATTAGAGAGGCTGATTTTTAGCCACATCAAAGTTGTGAACATCATCAGATGGGCATGATGGGAGTAAATATTTTATGATGAGTGTGATCATACACTCAGGGGTGTGTATTAGGCATACCCGGCCGGGTCAGGGGTGTGTATTAGGCATACCCGGACGGGTCAGGGGTGTGTAGTAGGCATACCCGGCTGGGTCACAGAACGGCCGGTGTTACTGAAAATCCTCCCAGCTGGCACTGCAGTACTGGACGGATGATCTTCATTTCTGAAGAATTGGAATGCGGGTGCATCAGTGTGCGCTTGCATTCCAATTCACAACTGCACACAATGGGGAGTGTGGCCGGAGCGTATACTATTAGTATACTAATAAATAGCAGCCGCACAAAACTGACATGTCAGTTTTTCGTGCGGCCAGTTAGAATCTCGGCGGGAGCGTATACTGTTCCATTTATGCACATACAATGTATGTTTTGTATAAATTGCAACAATGGCCGTGATTTATACAAAACATACGTTGTGTGAACGTCAAACATCAAAATTGTATTCTATTGTACACTGCAGATATTGCTTAATACATAGCTTAGGATGATAGTCTCCATTTCATAAGGAAGAGCCCGTGCAGTGGGTTTATTTTTATATGTTGTGAGTATATTTTTGTTGCTTTGACAGAGGATATTAATGTCAATCTCTGTTACTGTAACTCCTGTTAGCAAAGAGCTGATGTACTTATTACTGGGTCAAGGTGATTCACTTTCCCATCCCATCATAGTGAATAATAATGCTCGATGTCATACTTAGTTTTACTTGATATATTAAAGATCATCACAGTGTCCTTCAGTTAAAGTGACTTTGATTCATGTTTCAGATGAAGGTCATATAAACTCATCAGCATCATGTGTGCTTGTATGTTATTGTATAGAATAGTTATTCATTTCCCATTTTTCATGTAGTTCCTGTGTGGGACTACATGAATGATGGGGCTGTTACAATCCACTGTTAGTTCAGTCAATATTACTAATCATTACTTGTGACTTCTCTTCTTGAAAATAATACATGTTTTCTTGATCTTTGGTAATAGTTGAAGCTGAAAAAAACAAAACAAAACACTGGCTTATCAAGTCCAAGCTACAATTCAGAAGAAGGCTAAGTTCACACAAAGTCTTTTAAGCTCTGTTTAACTCTTTAAGGACGGGGCCCATTTTCGTTTTTGCGTTTTCGGTTTTTCCTCTTTGTGTTTAAAAGGCCAAAACACTTGCATTTTTCCTCGTAGAAACCCACATGAGCCCTTATTTTTTGTGTCAATAATTGTACTTTGCAATGACAATCTTTTTTTTGGGAATTTTTGCATTTGGTACACTACGAAACCAGAAAAAAATTCAATGTGTGGTGAAATTGAAAAAAAAAACGCATTTCTTTTATTTGGGGGAACTGTGTTTTTACGCCATTCTCCCTGGGGTAAAACTGACTTGTTATGCATGTTCCTCAAGTCGTTACGATTAAAACGATATATAACATGTATAACTTATATTGTATCTGATGGCCTATAAAAAATTCAAACCATTGTTAACAAATATACGTTCTTTAAAATCGCTCCATTCCCAGGCTTATAACGCTTTTATTCTTGGGTATATGGGGCTGTGTTAGGTGTCATTTTTTTGCGCGATGATGTGTTCTTTCTATCGGTACCTTGATTGCGCATATACGACTTTTTGATCGCTTTTTATTACATTTTTTTCTGGATTTGATGCGACCAAAAATGTGCAATTTTGCACTTTGGGATTTTTTTGCGCTGACGCCGTTTACCGTGCGAGATCAGGAATGTGATTAATTAATAGTTCGGGTGATTACGCACGCGGCGATACCAAACATGTTTATTTATTTATTTGTTCACTTTTATTTAAAACCTGGTAAAAGGGGGGTGATTCAGACTTTTATTAGGGGAGGGGGCTTTTTACTATAAACACTTTTTTTTTTTTTTTTTTACACATATACTAGAAGCCCCCCTAGGGGACTTCTAGTATATATACTTTGATCTCTCATTGATATCTTTGCTGTATAGATATACAGCACAGATCAATGAGATAGGCACTCGTTTGCTTTCGGCTGCTGCAGCCAGAAACAAACGAGTGCCCAGCCGGGGACGGCGCCATCTTGGATGAGTCCCCAGCCAGCATCAGACAGGGAGATCGCTTCTTTGGGACAACGTCCCGGAGGAGCGATCTCCCCCACTAGACCCCAGGGAAAGGTTGCCTCCGGTAATCGGAGGCAGCTGTCAACTTTGACAGCTGCCTCCGATTAGCTAATTAGCGGGTACGGCGATCAGACCGTGCCCGCTAATAGCGGCGGTCCCGGGCTACACGCGGCACCCAGGACGGCGGCGTTTCAAAGCGGGGTCGCCGTGTGGCCCCGCTTTGAAGTGCTGATGAGGACATATGACGTACGGGTATGTCATATGTCCTTAAGAGGTTAAAATAACGTCCGTTATTTTGAGTCTAAAATAACGGACGTTATTTAGCTTTCTGGACTTCCCTTAGTACAATGACGACTGTTAGTACATTGTTCTAGTTTGGGGTTACTAATTGCCCTTTGGGTGCGGCTTAATTGAAAAGTCCATTGAATTTAATAGTAAAAAAGGAGAAAGAACGTTGGAAAAAGAAAGGCTGTGTGTGAACAACTAATGAAAAACATCCGCTGTTTGCAAAAGACGTCCGAAAATAACGATCATGTTCATTATTTTTACGTCCAAGGTAAAAACGTCCGTTATTCAATGCATTGTGTGCATTGGACGTCCATCTTATTGACTTCAATGCATTGTCATTGCAGTTAGTTAAATCGCAGCAAAAACGCATGTTATTTTAAATATCGAAATCGGCTGCCTTTTCTTTATTTTTGAGTTGTGTGAACATAGCCGAAGACAAAAACCTATATAAGGCCATTGACAATTGATTAATATTTGAAGTAAACATTCCTTCAAGACTCCAAATATGACAATAAATTCTGGATCAATTATTCTTTTCTGGTAATCCAATACATATAAAATGTGGACTTCCTGCCCCCTTTTAAATGAACCATCACCATTTTTGAAAAGGACTTAGGGGTACTCATAGAAAGTATACTACAGAACTGTAATGTCGGATAGTTGCTTGTAAGCCTAGCAGGATATTTTCATGTGTTAAAGTAGACAAGAAATATACAAGGAATACACCTAAGGAAAGGGAATGCTTTATTACTGCTTTATAAAGCAGTGGCCTCATCTGGAGTATGCCGTTCAGTTCATAGAAAGGACATCCTAGAGCTAGAAAAAGTACAAAGATCAGCAACTAAACTAATTGTTATGAGCAAAGATTAAAATAATTAAATATGTTTAGTTTTGAAAAGAGACATATAAGGGAAGATCAATGTTTTTAGGTATGTAAATTGCTAATACAAAAAATAAGGTGAAAAGATGTTCCACGTAAAACCAAGCATCTATCCACAGACAGCTGTTTTGGAGGTATTGAGTACTTCATTGGATTTTGTTTTGCTAATCTCCCTGAGCTCAGTGATTGTTGTGTTTTGTTGGTCTGCTTTTCTTTGGCCCCATTAGGCGGAACCCTACTCCAAATTAATGAGGGGCAATACCCTGAAACACCTAAAAGAGCCAAACCATTAGTGGGACTGTTACAGAGTAATGTTTTGTTCAACAGCTATTTTTTTGTGATAGGATCAAACATTGGAAAATGTAAAATTAAAAAAAAATGTCAGTCAATCATTCAATTTTCACCCTGGAGAGCAGGACCTTGGTGGATCAGCCACGTGAAATCTATAAAATTTTTAATAAACCATTTAACACAACCATTTAACAATCAACAATTTTATTACATTTCTTTTGATTAGGTGGTGGAAGTGATGAAACACGTGTTGTGGAAGTGGTGATCCTAACAGCCTTGGGAGAAGGTTGCAGCCCCCAGTAAAACCCAGTGGTCAGGTAAATACTAGCCAGGTAGGTACTGTGGAATGGATCCATTTTACAGCTCCACGGCAGTGACTAGTCATTCCCGGAGTTGGCAATCATCTGAAGGGTCCTCAGTGTCATAGGTTTGTCTGAAGCTTTCTGGCTGATAGACCATCAAAGGTAACCTGCAGGAAAGAAACGTCAGGAGATGGGGCCAATGAAACTCTCTCCGGACTCTCAACCACTGTACTCAGATGATCTTTTTGAGAAATGGGGGGACAGTCAGAGTTTGTAAGGCAGCATTGAAACTCCAGGAGTTGTTAGGCTCTGAAGCAGTCAAGAGACCCAGGCAGGGGAATCTTCTTACAAAGCAATGGAATCAAAAGGCATGCCACTGGAGGAAGACCGCCTTGGAGAGAAAACCTTCATCCTCAACTACGATGATGATATGGAAGATCCCATGTGGAATATGGTAGCACATATAAATGATGTGACTTTATGTTGTCTTTGTCTTACACTTATGCACTGTTCTCTGTCAGGTAAGATTTAAAATATTCTTAACCCCTTAAGGACAGAGCCAATTTCGATTTTTGCGTTTTCGTGTTTTCCTCCTTGTGCTTAAAAGGCCATAGCACTCGCATTTGTCCACCTAGAAACCCACATGAGCCCTTATTTTTTGTGCCACTAATTGTACTTCACAATGGCAGGCAGAATTTTTTTTATAAAGTACACTGGAAAACCAGAAAAAATATAAACGTATGGTGAAATTGAAAACAAAAAATGCATTTTGTTTAATTGGAGGGTATTTATTTTTACGCCATTTGCCCTGGGGTAAAAATGACTTGTTATATATGTTTCTCAAGTTGTTACGATTACAACGATATGTAACATGTATAACTTTTATATTATGTGCTGGCCTGTAAAAAATTCAAACCATTGTTAACAAATATATGTTCCTTAAAATTGCTCTATTCCCAAGCTTATAGCGCTTTTATCCTTTGGTCTATGGGGCTGTGTGAGGTGTAATTTTTTTGCGCCATGATGTGTTCTTTCTATGGGCACCTTGATTGCGCATATACGACTTTTTGATCGCTTTTTATTACAATTTTTCTGGATTTGATGCGACCAAAAATGCGCAATATTGCACTTTGTGTTTTTTTTTTTTGCGCTTACGCCATTTACCGTGCGAGATCAGGAATGTGATAAATTAATAGTTTGGGCAATTACGCATGCGGCGATAGCAAACATGTTTATTTATTTATTTGTTTACGTTTATTTATTACATGGGAAAAGGGGGGTGATTCAGACTTTTATTAGGGGAGGGGGCTTTGGTTGAAAACATCACTTTTTTTTTTACTTTTACACTTATACTAGAAGCCCAGGGGGGCTTCTAGTATAAGTGCACTGATCTCTCATTGAGATCTATGCTGCATAGATATGCAGCATAGATTAATGAGATCGGCACTCGTTTGCTTTCGGCTGCTGCAGCTGAAAACAAACGAGTGTCGAGCCGGGATCAGCGCCATTTTGGCAGAGACCCCGGCCGGCACCAGACACAGAGATCGCTCCTCCGGGACAACGTCCCGGGGGGCGATCTCCACCACTAGACACCAGGGAATGGCTGCATACGGTAATCAGATGCAGCTGTCAACTTTGACAGCTGCATCTGATTACCCGATTAGCGGGCATGGAGATCGGACCGTGCCCGCTAATAGCCGCGGTCCCGAGCTACATGCGGCACCCAGGATCGCGGCGGTTCAGAGCGGGGTCGCCGCGCGGCCCCGTTCTGAACGCCCTTACCGACAACAGGGCGTAAATATACGCCCTTTGTCGTTAACGGGTTAAAATTGATTTGTACATGCTGTAGTAGTATGCTTATGCTCTAGTATTTGTTTTAAATTTTATACATGTTTATACAATATATCAATTAATTTTACAACAAAGAAAAACATCATGCCTTTATGGATGGGGTAAGAGAAACAGATTGCTGAACTCAGGGAGACCAGCCAAACGACAACACTGCCGGCTGCTAGTGAAAGCGCTCAAAGCAGTGAAGTCCTAGGTGCATTGCCCCCCGGGGAACATGAATATGCAAAATAAGAGCCCGTGGAGCCTCATTGAAGAGTCTCAAAACACAGGACTAGCCAGATATCGTTCCGGGAAGGACCCAGCCAGGGGGCAGCTCCTGTTAGGAAACCACCAAAACCACCATATTAAGTGGCCCTATAAGTCAATGTAATGACAAGGGATAAACCAAGGCTAGGTTACCATCCACATACAGCTGTTTCAGGGTATTGCCCCTCATCAGTGTGGAGCAGGATTCTGGCTAGGTGGGAGCAATGCCTAGTAGAGCCATAAGAGAAACAGATTGCTGAACTCAGGGAGACCAGCCAAACGACAACACTGCCGTCTGCTAGTGAAAGCGCTCAATGCAGTGAAGTCCTAGGTGCATTGCCCCCTGGGGAACATGAATATGCAAAAGAGGAGCCCGTGGAGCCTCATTGAAGAGTTTGAAGAGTCTCAAAATACAGGACTAGCCAGATATCCCTCCGGGAAGGACCCAGCCAAGGGGCAGCTCCTGTTAGGAAACCACCAAAACCACCATATTAAGTGTCCCTATAAGTCAATGTAATGACAAGGGATAAACCAAGGCTAGGTTACCATCCACATACAGCTGTTTCAGGGTGTTGCTCCTCATCAGTGTGGAGCTCGATTCTGGCTAGGTGGGAGCAATGCCTAGTAGAGCCATAAGAGAAAAAGATTGCTGAACTCAGGGAGACCAGCCAAACGACAACACTGCCGGCTGCTTGTGAAAGCGCTCAATGCAGTGAAGTCCTAGGTGCATTGCCCCCTGGGGAACATGAATATGCAAAAAAGGAGCCCGTGGAGCCATATTGAAGAGTCTCAAAACACAGGACTAGCCAGATATCCCTCCGGGAAGGACCCAGCCAGGGGGCAGCTCCTGTTAGCAAACCACCAAAACCACCATATTAAGTGGCCCTATAAGTCAATGTAATGACAAGGGATAAACCAAGGCTAGGTTACCATCCACATACAGCTGTTTTGGGGTGTTGCCCCTTATCAGTGTGGAGCAGGATTCTGGCTAGGTGGGAGCAATGCCTAGTAGAACCATAAGAGAAACAGATTGCTGAACTCAGGGAGACCAGCCAAACGACAACACTGCCGGCTGCTAGTGAAAGCGCTCAATGCAGTGAAGTCTTAGGTGCATTGCCCCCTGGGGAACATAAATATGCAAAAGGGGAGCCCGTGGAGCCTCATTGAAGAGTCTCAAAACACAGGACTAGCCAGATATCCCTCCGAGAAGGACCCAGCCAGGGGGCAGCTCCTGTTAGGAAATCACCAAAACCACCATATTAAGTGGCCCTATAAGTCAATGTAATGACAAGGGATAAACTTTATGGATGGGGAGCTCTGTCTGAGGCAAGAGGATTGCCTTGCCTCATAGTCAGTTTGATCCAGGCACCATAACCAGAGTGAAGGAAATGAAAAGAACAGAGCTTATGATCACCTTCGTAGATCAGGAAACATTACTACAGAGTGAAGATAGAAGAAAGTACTTGAACATATTTTTATATTAAGAAAAATATTTGCATATTAAGAAAAATCCTTTAATAACCATGTTTATCTTTTTCTTTTTAGGTTTTTGATGAGATTCATTTCTTACATCAAAATGTTCACCACCAGGGCTCAATAGTGCTAACCTTTTCATCTGTTTTTCATTTGTTTACCAGAGATTTGCTACTCATACAGGAAGAAATTGATTGTCCTGTGAGCTCTTTTGCAACAGTGGAGTAGCAGCAGATTTTGGAAGTGGAAAACAAAGAAGCAATGGCGTTAATCAAGCAATCAAAATGTATTGCATTTTAGGCACTGTCTGGCCAAAGAAAAATGTGCAAAACCCTATATGCACTGCATTTTCACAACTATTTAAGTAGAAGAAATAAAAACTGGCCCACATGAGTTTGCGTTTAAGCAGATTTATCAAAGTGTAAAATAGAAACTGGTGTAAACTGTCTATAGCAATCATTCACAGCTCAGCTTTTATTTTACCAAAGATGAGAGGTGAGCTGTGATTAGTTGCTATCAGCCACTATGTGAAAAAGTGACAATAAACCCTCTATACGCTACTTTTTCACAGCAATTAGTGTCCCCCAAAATAGAAAAACAAACAAACCTTGGATGTACTTTCTACAGTGCTGCCTTAACTAGATTTATTGTTTTTGTGTGGTCCTTGTCTTACCTCTTTAATTTACTGATATCTACCCCTCACAGAGATATTCTCCTGGCACACACTATTTCTAAAATGACTGCTGAAGCTATGTGCACATTATCATATTATCCAACTTCCTGAATGGCTGGGAAAGCTAATTGCAAGGCATCATGGGCTACACTGAGGTCATTTGATCCTTCTTCCTTCTGCATACTGCCATGACTCTGATGGTATAAAGCTGTTGCATGTTGTGTTTTTGTGTGTTTACAACTTCAGCCATAGCAACGTGCTCCTGTCTAGTGTGAATAGTGTTCTAGGAGAGCTGACCAAATATGTCTTTTTTTTTCTGTGTTACAGGTGGGGGAGTAGCTGCCTCTACTTGGTCGTGTACTCCAACCATCCCACCCAGGTGTGTAATTGCTTTTGGCGGTACTGTATAAGATGGATCCTTCATGCCCAGAGCATAGGCTTATTATTTGCCATGGAGAGGCTAGTACAGTGTAAGGTCCATCCTGGCATGAGGTCACCTTATCAAGATGGGATGGTTTAAACTATTTGCAAATGGTAACCAAGAGCCTCATTATTTTTATGGAGATTTTTTTGGCAGTTGGGGGGGCTGCTTTTAGTGATTTTTATATCTTCATTGGGTCTGTATCTTGCCATTGCAGTGAGCTGTTGCATTTCTCTGTGTTTCTGTGTGTTTGCAACTTTATCCATAGCAACGTGCTTCTGCCTAGTGTGAATAGTGTTCTAGGCGAGCTGACCAATTTTAGCAGGTTTGGCTAAAACGAACCACTCCAAATTTTTATTTTATGCCAAACTGAACAGAACCTTTATTTGACAGGTTTGATTCACTAGAAAAAGCTAGAATTTTTTGTTATGAGGAGTCTTTTTAGTGATTTTTAAAAACCTTTTTTTTCTCACAGTCCTTTAGTCCACTCAGGCCTGACAACTAATAGGTACCCCATAGTTACTGCATACTGTAATTGCATGCTAGGGTGCAGAGTATAACTAGTTGGCATCTAACTAGATGCTCTGGTCGCTATTCACCTACATTAGTAATTGATGGCACAGAAGGCAGTTGCAGATAGCAGCCCACTTCACCAGCCCAAATGTCAGGAGGCATTAGGAACTTTCTAATTTAATTTATCCCTATCTTACATTTAACATCACTTATTCCATACCTTTTCATTAATGCTATCTTCTATCGAACAGGAGCTTGAAAAGGGAGACATATTAAAATAGGATATAATCTACATAGAACAACTAATTAGTTTGTCCTTAAGTGAATGGTGTTCGTAATGTTCAGTAATATCTTTCACTGTTTGGAATACTACAGATATTTCAGAACACCAAGGTGCGAAGAAAAAATAATTCCCCAGTATTACCGGATGGTTTGCCCCTGGCTTCTCATAACATAATTGTAGTACACTAGCTACGTCCCCCACAGACTATGTTTGTGACTATAGATATTCATCATGATTGTTACACTACATATGCTAATTGCCTGAGGACTTTATTATGTACTCTTCATCTTACCATCCTACTGGGAATGGAAACAAAACTTAAACACTCATCCCCTTGACACAAAACAAGAACTAGGTCAAATACCATACTTAAATAATTTGCATGAATTGTTGATGTGATGCTTAATACATGTGTGGGGACAGAGACTTGTTTGTTGAAACTTCTATTAAAATAAATGAAAAATTGTGTAAGAAGGTAGGCAGGGTACTCATCATTTGATGTGATAGCTGTACAGGGGCTCTGAAGACCTTATAAGTTTTTATAGTGCAGTTACATTCATGAAGTGATGTGTTTGACAAAGCTGAAAAGCAGAAATCTGCTAAAAAATGCCCTTTATAAAGTTAACAATGGTCAGAAGTAGTGCTGCTCCCCCTGTACACACAGACCAGTTTTTCCTGAAAAGTCACCTGAAATGTCAGGTACGCTTTAAGTATCCTCCAGAAAATTATCTACTTTTCTGTGACTTCTGAGCAAATAACTTGTTCATTGCTCCTTCTTTCTGTTCTCTTTTTATCATACGCATTATATATCCTTGTCATCATCTAAAAAATTACACACAGAAGTAGTCACTATGAGGAATAAATGTACTAAATAAATGAATCATTTAGGCTGTTGCATGGCAAGTACAAAAAGCTTTCAGAACAGAGGGTATTATACCAAATCAAATTGTAATTGACGGGCAAGATAATGTACTGGTCCTTGTCATAAATGTAGAAGCCAAGCAGCAAATAAATATAAATTGAACAATCAATGAAGAATGAAAGAAGGCACTCACCAGCAGTATGTTCAGACCATCCGGCTTTTATTGCTGTGCGCAGGGGGAGCAGGGGAGACAAGGTGGGTGACCGCAGTTTCACCGCTTAGTGCTGCTTTGACGAGGGTTCATCAAAGCAGCACTAAGCCGCGAAACTGCGGTCGCCCCCCTGTCTCCCCCCGCTCCCCCTGCGCACAGCAATAAAAGCCGAATGGTCTGAACATACTGCTGGTGAGTGCCTCCTTTCATTCTTCATTGATTGTTCATAAAGCATGTTTATTTCGGATTGAGCACCACCACATACCGGACCCAGCCTGAGAGTGCCATCAAGTGGAGAGCCAGGCAGTGCCATCACTTTGTGTCTCTCTTGTTGGATTAAATGTAAATTGAGTTCACAAAGAAAGTAAATAATGTCCTTGGTTTATTACTCTTTATTAAAATAAATATAAGGTAAATGTTTAACATGGAGTTTAAAGCAAATGTACCACTACAAGTAGTAAACAAATATTTTCATATGATTTGATGATGCCATTGTTTTTTAAACCATCACCCGTAGTTTAGTACACTGGAAGTGGGCCCAGCGCCTCCAGTGCACCAAAATCTCCTTCCCTGGCATGCACTTTCTCATGCCTTTGGAATCGAGTCCGGCCCTGGCGTGGTTCTGCCTCTGCGCGTCACCTAGGGGAAGAGATATCAATACACTGGAGACACTGGGCCTACCTCTAGTGCACCAAACTACTTCAAAAAACGAACAGCACCATCAAAATCTGCATGGTGGCACCAACCAGGTTGTATGAAAATATTTTTTTACTGCTTGTAGTACTCCATTTCTTTAACCCCTTAAGGACCGGGCGTGAAATGGCCTTAAGAACCGGGCCAATTGTCACTTTTGTGTTTTCGTTATTTCCTCCTCGCCTTCTAAGACCCATAACTCTTTTACTTTTCCACCTACAGGGCCATGTGAGGTCTTGTCTTTTTCAGGAACAGGTGTGCTTTGTAATGGCATCTTTCAATGTGCCATAAAATGAATGACGGAACCCCCAAAATATATGGGATGAATTTGGCTCAAAAAATTTGATTTCTATGTTTACGTAATACACTTTCCGGTAAAACTGACATTTTTTCTTTATTCTATAGGTCGGTCTGAACACAGCGATATGCATTTTTACTAATGTTTTACTATTTTTATTAGCAGTAAAACTATTTTTTGCAAATAGGTATATTTAAAATGGCCCTATTGTGATTCTTATAGCACTCTTTATTGTGCGGTAACCCACAATTGAGGGTGATGGCCTGGCTGCTGATAGCAGCCAGTCATCACCCGCTATGGATCGAGCTCAGCTCCTGAGCGCGCTCCATAGCCTGGTACCCTGGCGGGCATCCATTTGCGCCAAGGCCCAGGCTGAGGGGGCGTAAATGTACGCCCCATGTCGTTAAGAGGTTAACCATTAAGTGACTGTACACATGTAGGGTGCACTTATGTACCAGGTAGTACATTTTCTGTATTTAATAGCATTGTGTAATGGTATCTGTTAGAGTAAGAGTTTATTTTGTTGTAAGGTTTGATGTAGGGAAAAAGGGAAAGAAGTATCACCCCAACCATAGCTGATGGTAGCTCAATAATATACCATATACTGTAATAATACAATCTTTCAAGATTGACCAGCAAGGACAACTGTTACATGCCTTAATTCAACACTGTGTGTGGACCAGTGTGATATGGAATACATGCAGGGGCAGATTAACTTTACCCTAGGCCCCGGGCTGTTTACCAAGCTTCCCCCCCCCCCTAATTGTAACTATGGTAGCACTAGCATGGTGCTCATAGGTACGGAATAGATTTTTTTGCAGATCATGTCTGAACTGTAGCTAAAAGACAATACACCACTGAAAGTATAAGTCTGTTTGGGTGGCCATGGACCCCCCAGGTGCTCATGGCCTCGGGCTACCGTCCAAAATGGACCTATTATAATCCCCTACTGAATACATGTATATCCCAGCCCTAGAGTTAGACAGTGATGGTTCTGGAGGGGACAGCTGCCATTTGATTTAATATTTTCTCCCTCCTAACTAGGGGAGACATCAGCATAGGAAGAGGGATATCATTGTGAACAGTAAAAAACAATATCAAGTCTACAGTATATCTGTTTTCATAGTAAATCTGATGATGGCTGTCTATAATGATCATGATCTGAGCTATCAGTGTCAACTAACGGACGTCTTTCTGACAGCCATCAGCATTGATGGCGGCAAAATCCTGTCATGTGAACCTAGCGCTATACATACACTGCACACAAGTATATATTCACTTATATATACATGTAACAAACACATATATACACTGCACATATTCATAGACATTACATACCTATACATTAACATATCACACACACACACACACACATATGTATCCCTTTCCATTCTTCATTTAATATAGGGTACATTTTATCATGTTCTGGCACAAAGTGCCATGTGGTTATGAAGAACTTTACTCACATTACTGGGATTCAAATGAAATCAGTGACTTCAAGTTAATATGTGTAACAGTTGGTGAGGGAAGCAAAATTTTCATCAAGGGAACAATCATCTCTATATTTCTCTGCCGGTGCTTTTCTTTGAACGTTGTATCCTGGTAAACAACTAACAGACGGTAAGCAGTGTTAGTTAAATATTTTTATGCCACCATAAGCAGCAATCAAGCAAAATCTAGGAGTTTGTCCATTAGGCCTTTCCTGGAAAAATCCAAACATGCTTTGGTGTTCCAGCACATGGAGACATAAACTTGATTTATCCACATAGTAATTTTTTTCTAGTTTTACTTATTTATTTTTTTCAGATTCTTTAAAGTGTCACTGTCGTTATAACTCTTAGGGGGAAATTTATAAAAGGGTGTAAGTATACACCTGGTGTAAACTGCGCACATCAACCAATTACAGCTCCGCTTATATTTTACCAGAGCTGAAAGCTGAGCTGTGATTGGTTGCCGTGGGCCTGGACCCCCCTGATAAAAACCTTCTACCTGTCTATATGACATGTCCAAAGTTTGTTTAAATGATAGGTACGCTTTAATATGCTTTAGTCACTGGTTTGTAAAAAATATAACAGGGAATATCCTACAATACCTATGTGTTGCAATAACATGCATTTTTTTATGGTTAAGGTTACAAACCCACTTGCCGGATCTGCAGCGAGTCTCCTTGCTGCGTTTTTGCAGGGAGACTCGCTGCAGATCCCGGCCCTATACTTTCAATAGCAGAGAAACTCGCAGCAGGGATGTACAGCAGCCGGGAGCCGCTGAAGCAAGCAGGAGCCGGGATCAGGTAATGTATATCCTGCCCGCCCCCCTGCAGCCCCGATCACCCCCGGCCGCACGATCGCCCCCAGCCACGCAGCCCCCGGCCGCACGATCGCCCCCAGCCCCGCAGCCCCCGGCCGCACGATCGCCCCCGGCCGCACGATCGCCCCCGGCCGCACGATCGCCCCCAGCCCCGCAGCCCCCGGCCGCACGATCGCCCGCAGCCCCCGGCCGCACGATCGCCCCCAGCCCCCGGCCGCACGATCGCCCCCAGCCCCCGGCCGCACGATCGCCCCCAGCCCCGCAGCCCCCGGCCGCACGATCGCCCCCAGCCCCGCAGCCCCCGGCCGCACGATCGCCCCCAGTCCCGCAGCCCCCGGCCGCATGATCGCCCCCAGCCCCCGGCCGCATGATCGCCTGCAGCCCCGCAGCCCCCGGCCACATGATCGCCCGCAGCCCCCGGCTGCACGATCGCCTGCTGGGGGCGATCGTGCGGTCAGGGGCTGCAGGGCTGCAGGCGATCGTGCGGCCGGGGGCTGCGGGGCTGGGGGCGATCGTGCGGCCGGGGGCTGCGGGGCTGGGGGCGATCGTGCGGCCGGGGGCTGCGGGGCTGGGGGCGATCGTGCGGCCGGGGGCTGCGGGGCTGGGGGCGATCGTGCGCCAGGGGCTGGGGGCGATCGGGGCTGCAGGGGGACGGGCAGGATATACATTACCTGATCCCGGCTCCTGCTTGCTTCAGCGGCTCCCGGCACGTTCCGCCCGGCCAATCAGTGCGCTGCCCCGCCGCAGCACACTGATTGGCCGGGCGGGCCGTGAAGACATCGGGAGCCCCTAAGCAAGCAGGACCAGGGACCGGGTAATGTATAATGTCCGGCGGCCGGGGGGTTAATGGGGTGGGCTGCAGACAAAATCGCAGCAGGGATGTACATCCCTGCTGCGAGTTTCTTTGCTATTGAAAGTATAGGGCCGGGATCTGCAGCGAGTCTCCCTGCAAAAACGCAGCAAGGAGACTCGCTGCAGATCCGGCAAGTGGGTTTGTAACCTAAATCTTTTTTATTTGACCAGAGATAATAATCCAGGTGACAAGAAACAACTACTGAGTACACAACTCGTAGGTACTACATTGTTTCTTTGATTCAATAGAAATGGAGAGTTGTGCATGTAGTTTTTTAGACCTTGGTGATTATCAAACTTAAAAGGAGTACTCTAATTAGGAAAGAGTTCACCCTTTTCAACCTTACCCAATGCAATACATATTGGTAGATGTAGTTCCCCTGCCCGGTGCCATGATGTAAAGCTGAGTTTATTCTTAAAAGTTTTAATCCAGGGCTAGGAGCAGCATAGAAAAGCAGAAAAGATGTCAAACGATCAGTGGGGAATTGGTGAGTGCACCTATATGGGTTTTTTTAATGAGATTACTGGAAAACATTCCTTTAAGGCTCTTTAAGTGATTATCTGCCAAAATCAGTTTACAATGTACATTTAGGATTTGATCCCCTATCAGATATGTATTCTAGGTTCTATTCATATTGTTCTAATGGCCCCTGGGAGTGTTATGGTTCAAATGTTTTTATTTGTTTTGTTAGTGTCTTGTGTATTTGGGATTACCAAATAAAGATATTCTTTTCTATTACTACATTTCAACATTTTGTTGTGTGCCAGTGTTTTGTATATGACATGTCTTTTTCTTGGTGACATTTGCAGTTAAGTTACATGTCATTATCCTGAGCATCCTTATTATTTGATGCAGTGCTGGCCCCAACTTCTTAGTGAAATACAGGAAGGCTGAGTTTTTGATATGATATGACATCAGTTGATTAACATTTTTTCTCCAGTGTCCCTTTAAAGGGGTAGTGCGGCGCTAAGAAATTATTCACAAAATAACACACATTACAAAGTTATACAACTTTGTAATGTATGTTATTTATGTGAATGGCCCCCTTCCCGCGTTCCCCGACCCCAGTCCGTGTACCCTGAAGTTGTAAAACTTTGTAATGTGTGTTATTTTGTGAATAATTTCTTAGCGCCGCACTACCCCTTTAAATAAATATATTTGATATGGCTTATTCATAACCACCTGAACAATCAAATTACTTTGTTATTCATCCTGCATGATGAAAGTAGTAAAAATAAAAGAAAGAAAAAATAATAAAGAAAATTATCAAAAAGTCATATGATTTCCAAAATGGTGCAAATAAAAAAGTTTTACCATAAAACAGAGCCTTCCCATTCTTGTGAGGCGAAAGATAAAAAAAAAAATGATGGGTATTGGAATATTTTACTGTACAATAAATGGCATAAATTAAAAACCATAAAAATGACAGTGTGTTTTCTACTTTTTCTTCCCTTCTTTTTCTCTGCAAAGTAGAGTTAATAAAAATTAACCAATAAAATAACTGAACCAACCAGGAAACAAACAAACAAAAAATTGCTTGGGCATTAAGTCCCAGAATGTATGCCAGAAGATGAGGTTAATGTGGTCATTTTGTACAGGAGATGTCTATAATGAAGTAATGTGGCTATTTGTGTGACACATCAAATATCATTAGTATTCAGTTACATTGTTTCTATTTAAATTAGCAGTTATTTTTGGCACTAAATCAATACATTGTATCCTAAAGCTTGACACCATAAGCATAACTGAATAAATTCAGAAATTATAGCATGAAATGCATTTTCCCAAGAAGAAGCAAGAGGAATTGAATAGAATATTAGAAATAATGCATGTTTTTCTGTCACTCGAACGACATTCGAGCATTTATACGTTCCATGATTCATGGAAGCTATGGAGTGTGAAGCTGCCCTCCCGAATCACAGACCTCCAGGCATCATGTATCATTATGATGCTGGGAGTGCTGAAAGTGTGGCTGTGTCAGTACAGTCTTGCAGAGATTTAAACATTCTCTGCACTTCCACCCTCATAATAAACATGATGCTGGGAGGTTGGTAATTCGGGGGCGTAGTTCCATCCTCCATAGCTTCTGTGATTCACAGAGTGTGTGAATGTGCCCAAAGTTAATTTTTTATTCTTTATTTATTACTGAAAAGTGTCATTTTTCAGTCTTCTTTCTTTTAGTCCAAAGCAGCAGTAATACCAATGGGCAATGATAGGACAGATGATATCAATTAACAATTTAGTTTTCCAGCCTATACACAGTAACACCTACGTGTCGCTGTGTATTCCTAACAACTTCAAATAAACAATCTTAAAGGTGGGGAATTTGCTGCTTTGGACTAAAAGAAAAAAAGTGATGGTAAGTTAAGATAACATTTTCTATCACAACCCAAACAGCAGTACCAATGGGAATTTAGCAAGTACCCATTAGGGCAGGTAGCTATATATATAATCTCCAAACTGTAGTAATTCACAAATGTGTAGGCCAGTAACCAAGAGGCAGCACTACAAGTACGGTCATTAGGGTTTACATTCATTTTACTCCTATGAAGTAGAAACTTCTATGGGTAAGTAAGCGTTTTGATCAGTTGCAGTGCTTGAAACCCGGCTTGTGCATAACAAATGGAAATGGACTCCCTTCTTCATCTGGGTAAAGCAGCTTAAAATACTTTAAGTTCCTTACAACTTACTTGTTTCTTTGGTCTGCTCCACAAAGAAGAGAAGTTCTCCAAATAACTGTCTTGAAATAAAATAGGTAAAGGTCAAAGTTTGCTAAAGCCTGGACTCCACTAGTGTCCATGAAGTGTGCTGGTCTTTAACCGAACACCAGCCGGGCATGAAGCATTAAAGGCAGGCCCACTGGCCCCTAGTGTGATGGTCTCCCCTGCCCTCTGTGACGCAGCGGGATTGATTCTCTTCTTAGTGCTTCATGCTCAGCTGGTGCACGGAAACAGACCGGCACAGTGTGCACAGGAACCAGAACATGGCAACAGTCTCCCTACACCGATCTATTGATGTAAAAAAAAAAAAAAGAAGTGATGTACTGATGGTACTTTCGCTTTAATGATACATGTTTCAAATCTGAAGAAGATGAAATGTGGCTTGACAGAGTTGGCCTCGAACAATACAAGGGTCTCTTTTAAAAACCAAATCACATTGATTGGTAAAATCATAGGACCCACTTTAATCTCTGTATGACTGTCTACTGTAAAAGTCCTTTCTCCATAGTTATTGACAATGTCAAAATTTAATAGTTAATTAGATGCATTTAAATAGTGTGAGGTTTAAGGGTATTCTTATCTCAGAATTGTGCTACCATGGCATTCTTGTCAGTGGCCAATGTGGGAAATCCCACAGGTTTGCAATCTGTTCAAAGATCACCAGATCTAGATGCTATTTCCTTTCTGCCAAGACCAGTACAACTTCTACGAAAGAAGTAATGGATCTTGTTACTGCCAGCTGACACACTGTCTGAGTTGGATTTACCTTTGATGTGTACTGCTGGCGGATGCAAAAGGAAGGTCTCTTCCCAAATGAAGATCAGTTCCACTTCTGTCAGAAAAACATTGTACATTAGTACAAGCCTAAGCGAAATAATTTGGCCAATTCTTTTCATCTTGGCAAATACCATCTTC
Organism: Dendropsophus ebraccatus; assembly: GCF_027789765.1. Taxonomy (NCBI): domain Eukaryota; kingdom Metazoa; phylum Chordata; class Amphibia; order Anura; family Hylidae; genus Dendropsophus; species Dendropsophus ebraccatus. The sequence goes on from NC_091458.1 coordinate 106,677,728, forward strand.
CAAATGGAATGCATTTGTGTATCTATGAATAAGAGACAGGGATGAGAAAACTTTACATGTTAAACAATTCTAGACCATGTAAAGAACCTTTTTTGGAACAACTAACCAATGATCTTTGTATTTTCTCTCTAAATTCCCTCATATCTGAGAAATATTGATGAAGTAAGAATAAAGCAGAAGTGAAATTAGAATGCCGGGTTGCATAGGCAATGAAAAAACTCCTGCTTGAAACTGGAGCTTTAACCAATGTAAAGATATGTTATAAAATTATACTGTATATTCAATTAGTAAAAAATGACGTACATTTTTCAGAACTATGCCCTAACATTTTTGTGTATGGTCTTAATGGAGGATATTTTTTCCTATCAGTAGATAAAGAAATAATACTGTTCTGTTTTGTTTTCCAAAAGGACTTTTTTTTTTTTTTTTTTTTATTCAAAACATAGCGACAGTGCTTCACCAATGTCATACAGTTACAGATATGACAGCACTCCGGCATTTTGGCTGAAGAACAACTATCGTTTCATTTGTTTCTGAAATAAATTAGAATGCTTACATATTTAATGAACTCAGCAACAGTTCTATAAAATATGAATCAGCACCCCGGGTTCCCTTGTGTACAGTGAACACTTTGTGGTGAATGATTTATTTAGGCTTCTTCTCTCCGGAGATGCTGTATTATGCTTATATTCCAACTGTTATTATTCATAGGATGTCAACAATCGACAAGATGAAGAAATGGTAAAATAACAAAATGCTAGGATGGTGCAGTATATATTGCTCTTGGCTTCAATTGTTTTATTTAAGTTAAAGAAGCAAAGAAGTTGGCGATTACAGAAAATGTAGAGGTCAAATCCTTATTTAAATTTTTCCCTTACAAGCACTTTTCCTTTTTGTTTCTAAGTTTTATCATAACAGAACTTTCTTCAAGCATGAAAATTGTTGCTCTCTGAAACTATTAGACACAGAAGGTAGTTTATCATTAAGATATGCCCTTTTCCTGGCATAGAAACATTTACAAAAGCAATGATTTGTAAAAAATAAATAAATAAAAATGGAGGTTCTTATACCTTTGCACCATTCATGGCACTTTGATTGCTGCCCTATTAGAAAACATAACAAACATTGAATGCCTACCTCTCAGCATTCCTACTGTGTCCTGCTGTGGCGTCTCTGGTTTCCCCTGCTAACTGCAGCACCACAAGACAACCTGCTAAGCCAATCACTGGCCACACTTTCCCATCTCAGTCCCTGATTGGCTAAGTGGGTAGTCAGTGCTGAGATGAGTCTGAGATGAGTGGCAGGGCTGCAGTCATTGGGAGACACTGGAGAAGCCGCAGCAGGACACCAGGGGAGTGTGGAGAGGTAAGCATAAGATGTTTGTTATGTCTTATAATAGAGAAGCAACATATAAAAAGTTTCTTCTGCCAGAGTACCTTTTTAAATTATGCCAGAAATATATTACATGTAGCTGGCTTGCACCAATTTATAAAGCTACCACATCTGAATTCATTGTGCTTTCCCGAAGACTGGCACATGAAAAGCTAGTCTTAAAATCGTGACAGCTGGTGGGAAACACCTGAAAGAGAATCAGTCACCTAGAAGTACAAAGAGACTGGTCACTAGGGAACTGGGGGGGTGAGGCTGGGCAACTACATAAAGTATAAAAGGTGAAGACAGGGTAGGTGGAGAGCTTGGCTGGAGGTGGAGAAGTGGGAGGGAATAGAACAGTTACTAGTGATATGAGGAAAGGAGATATGGGAGAATGAATTAAGAGGGGTGTATCTTACCTAAATCCCTGATATAGTGGAAAAACAAATTCGCTATCTATGTGCAAACTTAGAGTAGACAGACTTCAAAAGCACCAGATTTATCAATGTGGTGCAGTCAGTTTGAGAAAAGTCACACTGTCTACTATAAGTTTACATCAAGTATTAGTTTGTGTCTAAAAATCAAAAGAAAGGTGAATAAAAGTCTTGTGTGCCATATTTTGGACAGAATCAATTGTGATGCAGACATAATAGCACATATGTGCCTATGTGTCAAGAAAACACCATCTCAGAATCCCTTAGACAGGTTGATGCATAATAGCAGATACGAGACCATGCTCTGCAACATTAGCAAATCTGTACGCCTGATCAGTCAGCATATAAAAAGGAGGCCTGCAGCTGGTTTTCTCAATCAGAGTATATTGTGTTATACTGTACAGACTTTTTCAGGAGCACATCAGGTAACTGCTATTTAATGATGGCATTTTATTCCATAAATATAAAGTTGTGATTGAGCTTAATGTTATGCCACTCAGTTTCTTTCATTGATGTTAATACTATTTTGATGGCTTGTATAAGTGAGTTTTACGAACACCCTTTAAACAGTACAGGTTCTACTTGTTCTTCTACAGCTGACTTCATTATGCTTGAAATAATCATCTAACGTTCAGAACGGCATGTGTTTTGAATAGACATTGTCTTGTGACGGGCAATTGGACTTTACTTCGACCACTTTAAAATTGTAGTAAAATCTCTTTCCTAAAGGTATGCTTTAACCCCTTAACGACTGCGGGCGTATATTTACTATTTAATGCTATATTATATTATGTCCTTTTGAGAGTTTGTTCTCTGTTTTCAATGCACATAGCTTTAGCCTTTGGTTATGCTTTTAGGTAAAAGAAATAAGATAATAAGAAACATGAAATGTTGCAAACACTGCACACTTGCAAAATTGGACATTTGTGGAATGAACTCATTTTATAGTGTAAAACAGAGAAGGGAATTAAAAAATGCCCCCGCAGCTCCGGCGCTACGGAGATTTATGTAGAGGCGGACTGCCTCTACATAAATCCCGTGCGCGCCGATGCGCACCGCCGAAAACCTACGCCAGCTGAGGACTGGAGTAGGTTTTCGGCGTATATTTGGGCGGAACGGATGGTAAATCGCGCGGACTCTGAGTCGGCGCCCTCCGTTCCGCCCACTACACGCCCCCTTTCCGCCCCCCTGGCGTACTCGGCGGAAAGTGCCGATTTGCGAATATTTTATTCGCAAATCGGCCATTTGCGTATAAAATAATACGCAAATCGGCACTTTCCGCTGAAAATCATCCGTTCGCAGGATGATACATGTGGCCCATAGTGTCTACAATGTACAAATAAAAACATCCTCTCAGAGACCCACAGTTTCTTTATAAGACTTCTCTTTCTAGCCATAGTAAAGTAGCAGTTGTTTTTTAAATGGAAAAATTGACCAATCCCTACATAGATTAAAAGATAGACAAAATGATTGAGTTCTCATGCTGACAATAGCATTCAACCTTCCAAATAATATATGTACTCTGGGATAGAGAAGTTGTTCTCCTAATGGACATATAAATAAGCTGTTTTCCTGTTCATTGCATCTTGAAGGTCGGTAGCGTTAGCCATTATCACTTCATGTCAGGCAAAAGAAGTCAATTCTTGGTCTGGCTAGCTGGGACTGCTTCATATGTATAACATATAACATAGCCAAAGTTTGTAATTTAGATTGTGTGAGCTAAGTGATGACAAGCTCAGAACAGTGCTGCAGAAAACATAGTGGCTATATAAATTATTATGAAGTCAAGCTAATTCCTTCTAGGTACCAGTACTTTTGACTCTCATAAAAACACAAGCAAATAGACAGTTCATGGGAACTCAACAGTGTGCAGATAACTTCTTTATTTTCTGGTTATTTCATGAGATGGCAACACCTCCCACTGATGACAGCTTTTTCATGTGTCTCAGCACGCTTCCTCAGACTTTTGACTCTAGATCCAAAATTTTACAAAATATTAAAAGTGGAATGTTCAAATATACTCTATGGGAGATATGTACTTAGACCAGTTCTTTATAAATTGCCCTCACAAAGCAAAGATTTATAATCAGATGTGTACCACATAGATGTGGAAGGTCAAATGTGCATTTTTTAGGTACATCACTATAATATTTCTTCCCTGTGCATCTGATTTCCTCTCCAAACTGTGACCCTGCTGTTGCCATGCACCAGTGCAGGCACTTTCCCACAACCCCCTTGCTTGAAGTAGAAGTGAAAACCAACTGCCAGTACTAATGGGACAGATCAGGTGACTGCATTTGAACTGATTATGAGTGACCCAAGATAGCAAATGCCTGGCGGGCCTTAAACCCTTAAAGAAGAAGTCCAGCAACAATTTTTTTTAAAGTATTGTATTGCCCCCCAAAAAGTTATACAAATCCCCAATATACACTTATTATGGGAAATGCCTATAAAGTGCTTTTCCCCCCTGCACTTACTACTGTATCAAGGCTTCACTTCCTGGATAAGATGGTGATGTCACGACCCGACTCCCAGAGCTGTGCGGGCTGTGCAGAAATTGAAACGTTGTACCAGAGAATAAAAGCATTTTGATATGTCATGGAAGCACAGGCAAATAAATGACATGTAAAATGTGTTATGTGTATTATGGTCCTTTGCTCTTTTGCCTCGCAATGATGACAAAAATGCTGTTCCTGGTAGTCATTTTTGGTGTAAGCCTTCAATAGGTTAAAAACTAGTTGCCTCGGAGCCCTGTCCATATCACATAGGTACTGTCACAGTGTTATGGCTGTTTGCTGTGACAGCTACTAGAAGGAGTGGAAATGGATAACTTTGGGCACCATTATGAGGTTATTAGCAGAACTCTTTTAGTGTGGGAGACACAGAGAATTAATCTCCCACTGCACTGCACCTGAACAGTCTCAGAGAAACAGAAAGCAGAGCAAGTTTGGAACTGCTGAACTTTTTGGTACCTGTCCAGTGTTTAAGGGGTACTCCAGCTAAAAGCTTTTTCCAGGTAAATGAACACATTACAAAGTTATATAACTTTGTAACATGCTTCAATCACCAATCTGCCCCCTTCCCTATCTTTTCCCCCTCAACCCCTATTAGGAAGTAAAGTAATTTCATTCTTACCTAATGACTGTTGAGCCCAGGCTGCTCTGTGGCAGCCATTTTGTGACAGTGACATCATCAAGAGGGAAACTGGTCTAAGCCCTGTTAGGCCAGCCCCCCTTTGTCTGATTACTCAGCTCTGATTGACTGAACAAGATGTAAGCCATCTAACAGTTTTACAGAGTTAGTTAGATATCACAGGAGACAAAGTGCATCATGGGAAAGCCCAAACCAGGAAGTTAAGAAAAAAATGAAGCCACCAACTGGAGGTTCAGGGACCTGCAAACAGCGGGAAATTCAAAGGGAGACAGACTTAGGAGGAATGGTAAATGTAAAAACTATGATGAACTATGATTGATTGATTGTTTTTTTTATCAGCGCCAGAGTAACCCTTCAAAGGAGATTCCAGCAGCTGTGGAAGACCTGGAGGAAGGAGCACAATAAAGGCATGCTTCCCATTTAGCTCTGCACCATATAAGCAGGCTTATAGAATAACTTGGGTCTATCAGAGAGTAAGGGCCCTATTACTCCGAAAAATTATGATGCGAAAAATCGATATCTTGTGCGAATTTAAACAATAATCATTCTGTGTATATGCACGAAAATTTGTCCATATCCAGTTGATCGCATCGTTTGAGCTAACCATAACATCGTTGCTATTCGCTTGCTAATCGTTTGCAAACCTTTCGCTGTATGTACACCTTGTTCATTTGTAATTACGATCATTTGTATACAAGAGTATATGAACAATTACAATTACAACCATAATTGTGATTGTAACTAGCAACTTTGGTTCGGTGTATTATGGTGAATGTATTCAGGTCATCCCAGAAGCACTTATTTTCAATCATTTATCTTTAATTAGTAAAATCAATGATGGCTTTGTTTAATAGGACAAGTAAGAAAACCTGAGACGATTCCCCATCCTTAAAGAAATCACAAATTAGACAGAATTACTTTGTAAAGGCACTGATGGTGAGAAGGAACCAGAATTTGTGTGGTGTATTCCAAGATGGTTTCAAAATCCTTGAGGAGCTCCTAGAAACTGCTGCATTTCAATCCTGACAGTTAACCTTTTAGATGGCCTGTTTCTAATCGGTGCTCTGTGAAGTAATTGCAGAATGCTGATGGTAGCCACATCAATTGGAGTTCTCAAAGCAGCCTCTAGTGTACCCGCCAAAATTACTGCTTTTTGTTAATTTCCTTTCCCTAAGGCCAGGTTCACACAACGTATTTTTATGGAATCCCGGCCGGAGTGTATATACTCTGTATACACTCTGGCCGGGATTCCATGCGGCCACACAGATACGTAACTGACATGTCAGTTTTGTGTGGCTGCTATTGATTTAATAGCGGCCGCACAAAACTCACAGTGCAGACAATGTAAAGTCCGGCCCTGGACAGACTTTACATTGTCTGCAATGGCTAACTGGAACGCAGACACACCCGCATGTACCGCCATCAAATTTGAAGAAAATGAAGTTCATCCGGCTGGTACTGCGATACCGGCCGGGTTTTACTTCACAGACAGCAGCCACTGTCATACATTGTGTGAACTTACCCTAAAACTGCATGAAAAGTGATAAAAATGGTACTTAGTGGGTTAAATCTGGACCCAGCACCTAAATGGCCTTCAGTACCTTCTTTATTGGGCTTAATGTGGGCTTTCAGGCAGAAATGCCTTTGTTCCCCATTGGGCCATGTCAGGGCCAAGACCATGTGTTGCTAAATCTTCAATTCTGGGGCTGCACCTTTCACATGATACAAAACAGGTGCCAACCACCTGGAGTTTCAATGACATAGGCATACTATTGTAAATGTTACATCTTAGAATTATAACGTGCTTGCATTTTACTAGATTAGCAGAAAATATGTAATAAATATTATAAGGTATTGAGCCATGATACTGGCAGGATTTTCCACAACAAATGCATTGAATCTTCCTCCTTTCTCTGCGTGGGCTAAAGAAAGTGTTCCCTGTGAAAAAAAGTACTTCATATGGAAATATTTAAGAAAGCATTACAATAACGTGAACAGATGACTCCTTTAAGTACTGTAGCTTCAATACAATTTCAGTTCACTTTAGATACCTGAAATTGCCCCTAAAATGTTCAATTATTTTGTAAGGAAAATTATACTCTGCAGTTGTTTTTCAGAATGTAAATGTGTATAATTTATGAATTCATGCTCTGTTTTCAGCATATTCAGCCGAACAAACTGGGTCATCTAGCCATAAAATAAAGATTATGTTACATAACTTTTCTGTAGATGATTTGATAAAAACTAGACATTACCTCTCCAACTGTAGAGCAGCCTCAATGGTTAGATGCCCCCTCAGTTGTTGATTGTCAGTTTTGACAGAGATGATTACACTTCTATAGAGGCCTAGAAGCATAGAAGATTGTTAGCAGAAAAAGACCACCTGGTCCATCTATTCCGTCCTTATATCGAAGGATTGATATATGTTTTTCCCAGGTATGTTTAACCTCACATACTGTGGACTTATATCTCATCTGATGAAAGTTTGTTCCCAGCATCTACTACTCTTTTATTAAAATAATATTTTTTCACATTGCTTTTGGTGTTTCCCCCAACTACCTTCAGATTGTGTCCCTTTGTTCTTGTATTTTGCCATAGGGACACGATCACTGCAAGTTTCACTATATAATTGCCCCTGAAGAATATATATGTATACAGGAAACACATAGGGTACTGTGCAGGGGCGTAACTACCACTATAGCAGCCATAGCGGCTGCTCTGGGGCCTGCCATATCAGGGGCCCCATGGCCCATTCTGCAAAACACTGGGCCCCCTGATCTGTCATCATTTACAGCACCAGGTGGACGAGCAAATGTCTTTTTTTTTTTACTGAAAGCACTCCTGATGAGTGCTTACAGTTATGACTAGACTTGATTGCTTAGTGGTCAGTCAGGAAGGGGGGACCCAATTAAAAGTCTGCTATGGGGCCCAACCATTTCTGGTTACGCCCCTGGTACTGTGGGTACGGTAAGAGGCTGTTTAAAGTCCTCAGCTGTGAACTCTTTGAAAACTATTTATGTTGCTATCAGTGGCATATTAAATGTACCCTAGACCCTGGGCTGTCCACCTAATCTGCCTACCCCACAGTGCACAGGTATACTGACGTGGGACCCTACAGCAATGGGCTTGCTCGCATCAATGCACCCTAAAGTTGCATCAGGGATCATGCCTACCCTGTCTAAATCAGTATATGACCCCCAGTGTAGTCCCCTTTAGTATATGGCCCCGGTTTAGTCCCCACTTAAGTAGATGGCCCTCAGTCAGTATATAGCCCCTGGTGTAGCCTCCCTTTAGTAGATGGTCCCCAGTATAGTCTGGCCATTTAGTAGTTGGCCCCTAGTGTATTCCCCCTCTAGTATAGACCCTTTTTAGTAGATGGCCCTGAATACAGTCCCACTTTTAGTAGATGGCCCCCAGTATAGTCCCTCTTTTAGTAGATTGACCCCCAGTATAGTCCCTTTTTTTAGTAGATGGCCCCTTTAGTATATAAATAGAAAAAAAAATGGCCTCCCACAAGCTCTCCCGTTGCTGCAGGTCTCCTGTCACTGTTCTCCCCTGCTCTCTCTTATTGCTCAGGCAGCGCGTGTCACAGGCAGCGTGAATCACAGATGCTGCCTGCAACAGAAGCCCTGACCAACTGTCAGGAGTGATTACAGGCATCTGGGACTTTCTGTGCCTGAAGAAATATCAGGATAGAAAAGCACAGGGAGACCTGGCAGCATGCGGGAGCATGTGGGAGGTGAGTTTTGTTTTTAGTGCGCTCATCAGCCCCGTAGCCACACATCACTCAGGGGCTCTCTGAAGGATCGTTCGGAGGGATCCCGAGTGATGTGCAGTTGCAGTTAGATCAGATCTGGGTGGTTCAGAAGTCCCCAGGAGTCTCGAGCCCCAGACGGTCGCCTGAGGCTTCTATTTTATTAACTATATATGCTATTTATGCTAATGGTCTACATATATGATAAGGAGAGCCTGATGCTATAGCACTACATAAGGATAATGCATGAATGAGATTGATATAATCTGCTGTCACGTCAGGTAGGGATTAGTGCAGCCCTGCACTCATCCATGCCACTGTCCCTACCTACCTGGACGATCTGCCATAAACGGCCCTCAACTCCCTACCCTGGAATCAATGTACAGGAGCGGGAGAATGGTCAGACCAGGCCAGCTTAACACCAAATAGGCACGTATTAGCAAAAATGCTATAATAATAATTATTTATTATTATTATTATATTATTATTATTATAATAAATAGATAATTTGTCAAAGGGTAAAAATAAAAAAAGATAGAGATGGAAAACAGGTCAGACAGGCTAGGTCAATAATTCTATTCACCCTTTTAAGTTAATTTACAAAACTTTCTACTTAAAAGTATCCCTTTTTTCCCATGAAGTTTTAGAAGATGCGGCATATGCAGCTGCACTACCTGTCAGTCTTACACCTACATACTTCTTCTTTTCTATTCACTGCAATTTTAAAGTGAGACAGCTTGTCAAACTCTAATCTAATATAATGGTGGAAAATGCCATGCAATCAAAAGGCATTTAATAGATGCTACTGAAAATTATGGAGCAGAAAATGAGTATAATACAGATGGATTATAACTACAGGATGGTTTTACTTCTATTGTTTTCTCTGTAAATGGCCAATAAAATGAGCAAGTAACAGTTTCACTGGCCGCTACAGTGGTAAGTCAATAGTAAGTATAGTATTTTGCTGATGTAAAGTGAAAAATCATTTGCTGACAACAAAGGAAGAATGGTGAGCAGGAGCAAAATTATCCTAAAACTACTTTGATGCTTTCTTGGCATGGACATATAATTGTTCCTCCAAGCAGAATATAAACAATTCCTCTCAAAACACAGAACATAGACCTTTTCCTTTTATATATGCAGAATATATACTCATATTAGTGTATCAAGAAAATACAATTAAAGTTTAATTCACTTGCACGGAAACCACTTTTTCAAATTTCCAGTCTGAAAAGCAAAATGTACACTAGATGCATTAATGGTTTGTCTGACATGCATATTAATTTGCACATCAACTCATCAGTATTAAAGAATCAATACAGAACATGTTTTGATTATTTTTGCTTATATAGTCTATTATAGGATATTATTAGAGAATAATGTAGGGGAGTCTATCCGAGGATCAGTGGATGACAGTTTTAAAAAATCTAAAAAAGGTGTCATCAAATAACAACCACAGAATATTACAATTTAACTTGGTCAATAGACTCTCCCATTCCCCCTGCCTTTTTGCATAAAATAAGGAAGAGAGAAACAGCTCAATGTATAAGATGTGGTAGAGAGTCAGCGGGTTGGTTACATATGTTATGGTCCTGCTCTGAATTGCAGGGTTATTGGGAGAGTGTGGTAAGAGAAATTCAAACTGAGCTGAAAATTACCATCTCATTGGATCCAAAACTTATAATCTTAGGGGAGGATTCTAGCATTGTAGGTAATAAAAGGAACAAAGTTCTATTGAGTAAATTGCTTTTTATCGCTAGATTACAAATTGTTAAAAAATTGATTTTTTTTCCCTAAGCTCTGCCCTGGGGGCAGAAATATGTGATATATTCTAAAATGTGTTTATCATGCGTTATCAGGTGCACTAGGTGCTGCTTGCACCTATACAGGTGGTTCCATTGCAGCTTGTGTCTAAAACACAGAGGCACGGTGACTGGCGGACGACAGTCTTGAGCAGATACTTGCACTCAATACATGTATGCCCTCCAGACTTAAACACCTGGAAACACCATTTATCCTGAAGAGGGTGATCCAGTTATTAATTATTTTTTTCTAGCATGTCCCTGTGCATTTTTTTTTTTTTAGCATTGAGGGTCCTTGCATGAGTGATGGTCTGCCATCCCTTCACTATTTTTATATTGTATGTATGGGGGATTGGCTGCCCATTTTTGGTCACACACGCCTTTGTATTTGGCCATTGCAGCAGTCACCTCTTTTTTTAAAAAAGTGAAAATTAAGATGACTCTAAATTGTAATAATGATATATCCCGTCGGTGCTGGAGCCGTGCCATAGAGGGGCGGCTTTTTCCTCCTACTGGGGCAGGCCGAGCTTTGCCAGTGCTTGGTATTAAAGTGGCGCTGTACGCTTGAGTTGGGCTGCGATTCCAAAAAAAGGACCACGGAACTGGCTTCCCCACGTTGGTGCCGTTCTATTCATGTGCAACACCTACAGCGAATGTACCTGTTCGCTTTAAGGGTGCCTTCACACAGGATGACTCGCACCGGAAATCTCGCTGCGAGTTTTGCAGCAAGATCCGCTATGAGATAAGGTCCTGGCAGGCCCCTGTGACTACATACTCGCAGCGGTCTGAAAGAACCCCTTAATCGGCTCCCGTGCTGTCTGTATACATTACCTGTCTCCTTGCTGCACGGGGTCCCGGCTTCCTGCTCTGCTGCCCAGCCAATCAGTGGCTGCGGCTGGGTGGGAGCCGATTAAGGGGTTAAGGGGGCGGGTAAATTACAATTCTAAAAGACCGCTGCGAGTATGTAGTCACAGGGGCCTGCCAGGACCTTACCTCGTAGCGGATCTTGCAGCGAGATTTCCGCTGCGAGTCGTCCTGTGTGAAGGCACCCTAAATGAGCTTTGAAGATATTATTTGTTTGTGATGGTAATGTGTAGGTTGTGAAATATGATTACAATATTTTATTATTGACAGAATCATATTGCAGTAGTAAACGATTATAACCAGTATCCACTCTTTTCTGCTTGTAACAAAAGGGTATTTATATTATACAGGCAAGCTGAGTTACATTATCATCACCGGACGGACTGTATTAATTTTCTTGCCTTAACCTTTTTTTTCCCCTTTTACAATGAGTCACATAGACATGATAGTATCTCTTCATTTCAGTTGTCTCTAAGAAAACATTGAGGAAAAGTTATATTGTTAATTGTAAACTTTTTTTTAAATCAAATATATTTAATCTTGGTTTGGTTTAGTCTTGGCTTAGATTTTTCTAGGTATGCTTTACTAGTTCAAATTCATAATCTCCAGATCTTGGAGTTCAAAGTGCAAGAAAAGACGCACCCTAAATTCATAGCTGAACTCTACAGACACACTCTGTAAACACTTTACAAGAGGGGATAGGCTTCTATTTGGGCTTCCCAGTAGGAACTTTTCATTACTCTATATCCAATTGCTACTGTGAACCTGTGGTGCCGACTGCATTCTATATTGGCTAAAGAAAGAGATAATGTTTCAGTCAGAGAAAATGTCATCTGTGATTCACTGGATTTACAGTGGTGCTGTCACCTATCCTGACATGTCTGTTATAGGAAATTATTGTCTTGCTCATGAAGTCACAATTTTGGAGTATTTTAGGATATTGGGGGAGATTTCTCAAAATGGTGTAAAGTAGAATTGTCTTAGTTGCCCCTAGCAACCAATCAGATTCCACTTTTCATTCATCACAGATTCCTTTGGAAAATGAAAGGTGGAATCTGGTTGCTAGGGGCAACTAAGACAATTCTACTTTTACACCAGTTTGATAAATCCCCCCCATTGTGCTGTGATCTTCCTCTAATATTCCTCCTGGATATGTAAGAATCCTGGCCTACATGGACATTTCTGACACAATAATCACCAGCTACAAAAATATATGTGAATGTTTAGGCCAAGCCAACTTGACATCTGAACATTACCAGTCGGCTGATCAATAGGATGTTTCTCTATGCAGTCTGATACTGTTAGGAATTACTGGACAGCATCATTGGGTGGTAGCAACCAGTCGTCAATTTATTCATAGATTTTCAGCAGGAATGATAGGGAAACAGTACAATAGGAAGTAAAGCTTCACCTTAATTATTTTATTAGCATAACTTTAAAGCGTCACTGTTGTTTCTAGAAACTTTGGACACGTCATAGCGACATGTCAAAAGTTTTGATGAGTGTGGGTCTGAGTGTTCAGACCCATACCGATCGGGAGAATAAGCTGGAACAAGACTGCATTAAGCACGGTCCTCTCCCGGCAACTTGTCACGTGATTAGACAGTCCCATATTGTAAGTCTATGGAGCCCCACTTTTTTTTGTCACACAAAGTGGGGACCAGACGTGCTGCAGCGTGGTCCTCTTCCCGCTCATTCTCCCAATTGGTATTTGACTGGACACTCAGACCCAGATCGATCAAAAATTTTTACAAAAGACAGTGACACTTTAAATAAAAAAAGTTTAGATATTAATAGAAAGTTGCTTTTTTTTGCTTGCTTTTCCAAAGAACAGACCTAAAAGTAGAGGTTAAAACCAGCAAGAATAACTCGCATGCTGTTATATAAATCCAGTATACCAAGGCAAGTATTACCAACACTCCCAGTATAGAAAGGATAAATATTTCACCACACCATGACCACTACCGATACCACCACATAATGACTAATAACATAATACTGTTACTGCATAAAAATATTTCAAACATATCCCATTGGAAAAAATACTTTATTTCAGCATCCCCACTGTCTGCATTCTTCCATTCTTCCATATTTTTCAGTTCTGTATCTAATTACAGTAGTACCATAGTTCTCTGAAGTGCTCTGAAATTGAGCAATTCATTTCTCAAACAAAAATTTTTAAGTAAATGAATTACTAGTACATCGCCTTTTTTTTAAACATAAATAGACCATCTGTTACCGGGCACCGGCCGGGAATGAAGCACTGGCGGTCGGCTGTCTCGCCCTCAGTGTGACTTATGGGATAAAAATGCTCAGTTCTCAAACTGCTCTGAAAATCAACCAGCAACCAGTACTTCAGAACAGATTGTGGTGTAGTACAAAGGTACCACTGTATGGTGCTACTGTTTATGTGTGATCCCAGCGTAAGGGTTCATTGTGTTAAAATAACCAATTTTTTTTTCATACCTACAAATGGGCAAACTAAACCTGTTTAACCCAGGTTTTGTCTGAACTTTGCCAAAGTTTGGTTCAGCGCAAAGGCAATCACGACCTAATCAGGTGAGCGTGCATTAGTGCATCTAATGCACACACTTTCTCACAGATGTGATTTGCCTGCACATGTAGCACCATTGTATTTATTTTTCCTTTTCATATATGCAACATAATACAGATTACCAGCATTCAAACTGAATCCAGGATTACAAATGTATGGTATTTATAACATACTGGGAACCAGTATTGTTATTACTTCATAATAAGATAGTATTTGTCAATATAACACATAGTGTAAATGTTATACCCTTTGATTTACTTAAATGAGTAAGCTTTATCCTCCTTACTCATTTATCGCAGTCAATATTCAAAGCAAAGTTAACACAAAAAAAGGCAGAAAAATACTATGTAATTCTGTATGTAATTTTAGCTCTGGGTACATATTTTACAGAAAGCAAGCCAAATAGCTGGATATGTTCTGTGCCCTGATGTTAAAGTCAGTAATTGGCTAATAATACTATGTTTGGCAAGAAATTGGGAGCATATGCAAGTTTTCTTTTGCCTAGGAAATATAAGATGTAAAAGGTGCAAGACTTCCTCAAACATAAATCAATGATCAATGCAGTACCAACACTAAATTTGTCTATTCAATTTCATCTGTTAGGGGTTGAGGATCAAAAATCTTTACCAGCCGACATTAAGCTGGTCTGCCTCTGCTCGAATCTAAAGGGGAGGGGGTAAAGATTCTTTCTGTAAAAGTTCGAGAAGAGGTGTAGAGTAAATCATTAAAACCCAGGTGCACAAAGCACAAAGGGAGGTCCTTAGTAACTTAATGGTTCATGCAGCCACTTTTTGAAACTACTCTCCAACTTGGTGTGTGTTGGATATCCATTCAACAGAGCCCCCCCCCCCCCACAGCTGTTATTTGCATTCATAGCATAGCTTGTTCTTGCTTACTTCTTTGTATAAACTCTTGCTTTGTCTTTGTATTTGTCTCTGTTATTAAAGGAGAACTCCGGGCAAAATATATTTTTAACCCCTTCACGTCAGCAATCCATATATATATATATATATATATATATATATATGTTCCTGACTGAGGGGCTGACTGTTGTGTGCGGGACAGCTGCAGCGAGAGCTGGGGATCCCATCATAATGGGAGGCAGCTGCGATCCCTCAGCTGCTTGTCATTAACCCCTTAAACGCCGCAATCTAAAGCGATCACATCGTTTAAGGTACTTAGTGACAGGACAAGCACCTGTTACTGAGTGATTGCTTGGTCCCGATCGCTTGTACCGACGGGTGGGGGGAAGCAACTCACCTCCATCCTGTCAGATTTGTGATCTATCATTTAAAAGTATTAAAAAAAACCCTTACAACTTCCCCATAAAAGTTTAATATACCTCCTTGCCCATTACAAAAATAAAAATATTTTTAAAAATTAAGTAAACATATTATATATCGTAGCGTGCGGAATTGTCCGATCTATTGTTCAATTTGTCTAGGGTGTATGTACCTGCAGGGTGTAGTTTATGTAGAAGTATAGAATTAGAAGTCTATGTAGAAGTCTGTGTTGTGGAATCACTGCCTTCTTCCTCTTTCCCATCTCGTACTCCCCTGAGTCCTGCTGGAGGAAGGACACGGGCAGCTGGTTGCACTGAGGATCACTGTGCGAGGAAGTGCAGTGTGACCGGGAGCCAAAACCATAGTGGGCGACACCGACATCCACTTTCCTAGCATCTCTGCCCACCTGTGCCACTAATACTAATAATGTAATCATGCCCTCCGCAGCGGGGTGAGCGGCAGATAAGAAGCACTCACACTGCTGCACAGGAGCGGGCAGCACGGCTGGTAGGGAGAGGGACACTAACAGTGGGGCGGGAGGGAACATTGCAAACACTGGGCAGCACAAGATGGGAGGGAGGGGGAAGGCAGTAATTCCACTACACAAACTTCTACATAGACTTCTAATTCTATACTTTTACATTATACTGAGCCCCCTGCTGGACCTTGCAAGTACATACACCGGAGTTGTGACGTTAGTTTTTTTTTTTTTTTGAGAAATTGAAGCCTGCCTTATCTACTAAATTAAAAAAATAGCACTATATGTGCACTTTCCATAATGAGTGTACATTAGGAATTTGTCTAACTTTCCTCATGTAATAACATATTAAAAAATGCATTTTACCCGGAGTTCTCCTTTAAAGTAAACTATAAACTTTTCACTTAGCTATTTTGTCTGGACCTATACATTCATGCATCTTAGAGTCCTGTAAAACAAAGACCCAAAACATACCTCAACGGGACAGACACTAATGCTGCGTTTACAAGGAGCGATAATTCGCCCGATTGTACGATTAACGATCTTGAAGTAACGATTTTTTTTTATAACAATCAGCGATTAGACGGAACGATATATCGTACGGAAAAATAGTTTTGCGATCGCTTAAGCCTATGTCGCACATAGGTTAAATCGGTGAACGACTGTTTACACGGAACGATCTGCGAATTTTTTGCGAACGATGATTTAAGAACATGTTGTAAGATCAAAATCAACGATTTCTCACTCGTCTGATCGTTCGCCGCGTTTACACTTACGATTATCGGTCGAATTTGATCGTTATCGTGCAAATTCGAACGATAGTCGTTCCGTGTAAACGCAGCATTAGGAACAGACATTAAAAAATAGAATCTAAAATAGTCTTTTAGAAGATGTAAAAGTGACCAAAAGTTACAAAACATGATAAAAATTACTGTAGCATATTACTGTACATATATATGCAAGGAAAAACTTTCCTTAATTATTCTGATTAGATCCTTTATTCCTTCACACATCTGCCTATAACTGGATTTCTTCTTAGATGCACAGTTAGGTTTCTCACCTGGCATACTACATAGAATTATTCTCTAGTATATTTAGTACATAAAATGCACTAACACATTTGCATTTGTAACTAGCTTTTAACAAAATGAATACAATTACCTTAGATGTGCCTTTTGACTGATTCACAGGTTCAGGGTTTTTCAGGGTCATATAATATATCTACAATTGCCGTCTGCAATAAACATGTGTCCGTAGTGCATCTGTAATCCGTATTTTTTGCGGAAGGTGATAGTTAGATTAAGGTGATCTGTATTTTTTGCTTACATTATGGACTCTTCGTCTATTAAAATTAATGATCCACAAAAAATACATACGCTCCTATAGACTTCTATAGGATTGCTTATCTGTAAAACTACAGACAGTGTGAATAGCCCAATAGTAATAAATGTGCCCTTAGGGTGCGTTCACACCTACAGGATCTGCAGCTGATTTTCTGCAGCAGATTTCAGTTAAATAACTGAACACAGCATCAAATCTGATGTGTCTGTAAATGCGGATCTGCATTTACAAAAACATTTATGAAATGGTGGACTTTTTCTTTTTTATTGTAGTATAATTATGAAAATAGTACAACTCCTAACAAAAATGTAATGACACTAATCACAGATATACATCCTAAACAATCTGTAAGAGCATATTCTGTGCTTCATGAAAAATAATATAGCATTTAAAAGTAATTATTTTATTCCATGGCATGTATCTCTCTAGATCAAAAACATACACATACATTACTGACTGAAAATGAGAACTGCAGGGAAAATCTTTACAGATGTTGATTGTTCGTCGTCAGCTGTGTGTAAGATGGGGTGCAAGTATAAACAAAATAGGAAGGTTATAAGAGGAAAACATACCGGTAGATCAAGAAAGACATCAATGTGTCAGGACAGGCAACTAAAGCAATATGTCTGCCATGTTCAGACACTGTAAAATATTGGCTGACATTTGAATTTAAAAAAATAGCTGTTGTTTTCCCTCTACAATGATTTTCACTGACATCTATGGAAACATAGGAAGTTGGTTCACACACTGTATAAAGTAACGTCCATCAGTGGCCATCAAATTAATGTTTGTGTCATTGAATTGCATCCGTTCTTGCGCGAACAGCGGCTGTTATTTCAAGTTGTTGTCACACACACTACTTTTTTTCACCGTTCTTTGTATTAAAATGAGAGATGAGCAAACCTTAAGCATGCTCGAGTCCATCCGAACCCGAACGTTCGGCATTTGATTAGCGGTGGCTGCCTAAGTTCGATAAAGTTCTAAGGTAGTCTGGAAAACATGTATACAGTCAATGACTATATTCATATTTTCTACACAGCCTTAGGGCTTTATCCAAGTTCAGCAGCCACCGCTAATCAAATGCCGAACGATTGGGTTCGGATAGACTCGAGCATGCTCAAGGTTCGCTCATCTCTAATTAAAATCAATTAAAGACACACCCAAAAGGCCATCTTTGACTTTTGCAATGAGGGCCGTAGGAACATGCTAAACTATGTCCATTGTTTGGTTATTTTGAGTATCAAATAACGGCCATAGAAAATTGTTGTCTGTGAACATAGCCTAAATAATAGAAAATGTGCAATAAAACAAATGGAGAACAAATATAAAAGAAAGTCATTGTAACTGAAGTGTGAGATATCCACTAAACAAAATTGGATTTAGATCTGGAAATGCCAAGCGAAAACCATCACTAACACCCAAACAAACAAAAACAAGGTAACAGTGGGCTAAAGAGACGCAATAAAGGATTATTCAAAATCCGACATGGAGAGAGAGGAGCAGCTGCACATCACACCTATGGCTGATACTAATGCTGCTAAGCCTATTTTAAAAAAACAACTTCAGGATGTTGGAATATGAATTGATTAAGCCATATCGCCCCGTGTACCAACGTGCAGGTCTCCTGGTTCACACGGGTCCCTACGCTAACTCCACACCGTGTCAGTCAGCGACCGCCACCCCCGCAAAGCGTGTACATGCAGGGAAGGGAGGCTATAGAATGGCCCTGCAACCCCCATGTCACAGGACCAATCCCAAAGTGCCCCCCCCCCAAAGTCCCAGCCAGCACCACCGGCGGGGAAGGCTGCCCCCAAACAACACAAGTATGGATATGGTATTACACTCACCAAAACTGATGCAGACAGAATGGGAAAAACATGGAGGTACTGTCATGTGAGCACAGGTATATGCTCTGCTGACTTAGGTTACATGGGTCTTTTAAAAAGGAGTGCCAGCTGCCTAGAAAGGGGAGAAAAATGCAAAATCCGACATGGAGAGAGAGGAGCGGCTGCACATCACACCTATGGCTGGTACTAATGCTGCTAAGCCTATTTTAAAAAACCAACTTCAGGATGTTGGAATATGAATTGATCAAGCCATATCGCCCCGTGTACCAACGTGCCTCCCTTCCCTGCATATGCACGCTTTGCGGGGGTGGCGGTCACTGACTGACATGGTGTGGAGTTAGCGTAGGGACCCGTGTAAACCAGAAGACCTGCACAATGGTACACGGGGCGACAGTAGTGGATTATCATAGGGGCGTTTCGGGAGGTAGCCCGGGGCCCTGAGCTCCTGGGGGGCCCATGACCACCCAAAAAGACTTATACTTTCAGTGGTGTCTCCTGGCTACACTTCTGCCATGATTTGCAAAAATCACAGTTTTTTTATGGCAATTTTGCACAAATCAGGACATCATGACATTATCTGTCCTGTACTATGAACGCAAGGCTAGTGCTGCCATAGTTACAGTGGGGTGGGGGGCCCAGGCTTGGTGAACAGCCCGGGGCCTATGGTAAAGTTAATCTGCCCCTGCAGGGTGGTATGGCTTGATCAATTCATATTCCAACATCCTGAAGTTGTTTTTTTAAAATAGGCTTAGCAGCATTAGTAACAGCCATAGGTGTTGATTGGATTAGAGTTATATTCCGTGATGATTTGTCAGTCTGCACTAACCAAAAAGATGATGCTGAGACTTATGTTTTGTGCTGTTCTAATTAACCCCTTCCTGCTCCTGGTTAACAGTTAATGCTAAGGGCCGCACACATACATGTTAAACATCTGTGGGGGTCATCACTCACATCATCTTTTTATAAATGTCTTGTAGGATGTAGTTTTAAAAATAAGGGGGAAATTTATCAAACATGGTGTCAAGTGAAACTGGCTCAGTTGCCCCAAACAACCAATCAGATTCCACCTTTCATTTTCCAAAGAGTCTGAGAAATGAAAAGTATAATCTGATTGGTTGCTAGGGGCAACTGAGCCAGTTTCACTTTACACCAAGTTTAATAAATCTCCCCCTAGGTTTATTTTTTTTTTTTTAAAAGGGGGGGGGGGGCGCGTCTTATGTTTTTGCACTTTAGACAGCAACTGCTTAGCAAGCCCAACATGGTACCTGAAAAGCACCTAAAATGAAGCCCCCAGATCCATAAGGTGGTCTTTTATTTCTGTTGCCTATGTGTGAAGCAAGGAGTGCACTAGGGCCACACAACATATTTTTTTTTTAAATCACGTCGCTAATTTTTAAGCCAAGTGTGAATAAACGTCCAAGAAAGATAATCGTAAGGTCCTTGGAGTTCTTTTGGGAGGCTTGCGCCATTGCTGTATGTATGGTCCAATGGTCAATTCCAAACTAAATTTGAAAGGCATTATATTGCTAACTTTGTGAGGATTTATATTTGTGTAATATATATATATATATATATATATACTGTATATATATATATACTGTATATGCACTATATTGTACAGGAATAATCAGGACTTAGATTAACCAAGGTCCACTTTGTTTAAATTAGTTGATTTTCATATTGTATGTGAGTTGTTGCTGCAGGTGTTAAACTGAATCATAAAGTTTTCATTTTTCCAAAGAGAGCTATTTTTCATTCTCTCCTAAAGCATCTGTCTATCTATATTCATGGTTGTACATCATATTTCAGTCATAGTTGCTGTTTTAAAGCCATCTATTCCACTTTATCTTATTCTGCGTTTGCTGTGTAATGCAGATGGCTGACACTTCAGAACTTCTAAAAAATGGATTTCAATTTATGTTCAGAGGACCCATGAGAAATATAAAGCATATATAAATATTAGAAGGATTTATTGAACACTTTAAGGCTAATAAAGCAGACAGGTCAAAGGTTTTGCTCACTAAAAACTTCAGACTTACATGTTTCCATCTGGTGTAAATAAGCTACAAAGCCTATAGGCTTCTTGGCGTCTTTTTAAGTCATTCCCTAATAGTTTCAAAGAGAATTACAAATTATAATTTTTTTTTGTTCTGACAAAACTTTAGCAATGTTCTACCTGATGTTGTCAAGAACTCCTTTAAAGGATTTAATTTTTTTGCACCTTTTACTTTCTAGCTATTGCAAATTAACTTACTGTACTTAAACTAAAATAATAATTTTGTCTACTGATTTGACCGCTAAAATGATTGCCTCCCTGGTCCTGAAACTTTTTGAAAACCTCATACCCCTACACCGGACAAAGAACTATTTATCTTTACACCCCTCTTATTCATCTTAGTTCTTGTACAGACAGCTTCCTAAGGCTATCTGCCTAGGCTGTACTAAAGATCAAAAAGAATGTCCGTTGTTGTTAAACAACGGCCAGAAATAATGTTCATGAACATTACTTTTGATCGCTGTTTAAACGTCCACCCTCCCTGATGTCCTGCTAGCTTCTGCCTGCTCCCCACAGTCACCACTGAAACTTCTGAGCTGATCCCTGAAGTGACAGGCCACTCAGCCAATCACAGGCAATCACTGCAGAGACAGGTGTAGTAGCTTTCACAGCAGCTCCTGATAGCAGGAAAAAGCTAGAAGGACACTGGGGAGTGTGAAGAGTTAAGTAAAAAACTTTTGTAATTTCTCTATACAGCAAGGACTGCACAATTATCACTTACAATATCAAATGTGTAAAAAAAAGAAAAAAAATTAAAAACACTATTACAGCACCTCAAAGTCCCTCCCCCAATAAAAGCTTAAATCACCCCCCATCCCATTATATAAATAAAACATATAAAAATAAATAAATAAACATATAATATACCGTAGCGTGCGTAATTGTCCGCTATATTAAAATATAACAAGCGTCATTGTGAACGGCGAACGACGTACACAAAAAAAAGGAAAAAAGTGCACGGATTACCGATTTAATGTTACATTATATATTAAAAAAAAATTAATAAAAAGTGATCAAAAGGTCCGATCTTCACAAATATGGTATTATTAATTATTATTAAAACTAGAGATCATGGCGGAAAAAATGACACCCCATACAACCCCATAGGTGAAAAAATAAAACCGTTATAAGCGTCACAATAGGCCCATTTTATTAATAATTAATTGCCCCCCCCAAAAAAATATATCTAACATTAGAGAATCTGTGTAAACCTGCATATGGTTGTGTTCGGACTGACCTATAGAATGATGGTATCATGTCGCTTTTACCGTATAGTGTATTACGTAGACACAGGAACCACCCAAACGTTACCATATTGCATTCTTTTTTATGATTTCACCTATTCATATCTTCATAAATAATATATTTGGGGTTCCATCATACATGTTATGGTAAAATGAAAGACGCCATTACAAAGTACAACTATTCCTGTAACAAACAAGCCATTACATGGCTCTGTAGATAGAAAACTGAAAGTGCTAGAGCTCTTAGAAGGGGAGGAGGGAAAAACGAAAACACTAAGATCAAAATTTGCGAGGTCCACTGGGTCATTTTGGGCCTCGTCCTCAAAGGGTTAAATATAAGTGAAAATCTCCAGACAAGGCCACATGACCACAAAGAACACTGTGAAAACATACAATTAAAAACAGGAAAAGGACCATAAACTCAGTCCTTTGTCCAGGAACTGAGCACCACTGACTGAGAAAATCACCTGCAAACCCCTATGTATCCCTTATCTAAAATATAAGGAATACCAGTAATGTAGAAATACAGACTAAGGCTATGTTCACACAAAGTCAAAAATAGAGAAAAGGCGGCCGATTAATGCCCGGATGTCCCGGTCAAATTAATGCAATGTTCCTCCCGCCTTCTAAGAGCCATAGCGCTTTTATTTTTCCACTTACAGGGCTGGTTGGGGTGTAATTTTTTGCACCATGATCTCTAGTTATGATTAATATGACATTTGTTTAACATAAAAATTTTTATTGCTTATTTTCTAATATATAATTAAAAAAAATCAGCAAGCCTGGTGTGTTGTTTTTTTCTTTTCGTTTACGTGGTTCACCATGCGGGAACAATAATGTTATATTTTAATAGACTGGATAATTCCGCATGCTACGATATATAATATGTTTATTTATTTTTAAATATTTTTATTTTTATAATGGGCAAGTAGGTATTCTAAACTTTTATTGGGAGGGGGGTTTATAAGGTTTATTTTTAATACTTTAAAAAAAAAATTTATTACACTTTTTTTAACACTTGTTTTCACTTTAAAAACATGCAATCAGTGTTATCGGCGATCTATGCATAGAGCCTGCGTGAAAGCAGACTCTGTACATGAAACGCCGATGCAACAGGACAGAGGTAAGTGACTGTCCCCTGCTCATCGGTACAAGTGATCGGGACCCCCCGATTACTCAGTGACAGAAGCTTGTCCTGTCACTGAGTACCTTAAATACCACGATCGCTATACCTCACAGTGTTTAAGGGGTTAATGACAGGCAGCTGTGGGATTCATGCTGGGCTCCCGGGACACTGATGTGTATGGGTCCACTCTCACTGCAGCTGTCCTGCACACATCAAACCGCTCTCACAATCAAGAACCTACATATATGTTCCTGCTGCACGGGGTATGTGCAGCAGGAATGTATATATACATATTGCCGCCGTGAAGGGGTTAAAGAGATTGCAAAATAAAGAGCCTTTATTCCATAAAAGACGGTCCTTGATGCTGACAAGTGGAAGACTATAGCCGTTTTGCGTGCATGCGCAGCGCACTACATTATATTATCAAAAACTATTTTCCTAGAGTTCTCAATTTTTTACCTGTTTTAGGAATATAAACCCTAGCACACATGTACATATTAGGAGTCCTGGATTACATAAACACAACAGAGGCCATCCTACAGGTTGGTGTGGTTTCAGCAGATGGTGCTTAAAGGGAACCTGTCACCCAGCATTACGACGCAGAGCCCGCCCAACCCCTGGTGGAGCATCGGATACTTACCCTTTCCTGCAAGTCCTGCTCCTGGACCCAGTCCCGGGACGGAGATCTCGCCTTCGGAAGCGGTGCACGCGTGCTGCAAAGGTGAGTCCGACGCCCATAGAGAATGACGGCTCCAGTCATTCTCTTTGGGCATCGGACTCATCTATGGTAATTTGCATTCAGCGCACGCGCACCTTCCGGCGCCGATATCTCCATCCGGGGCCTGGGTCAAGGAGGGGGATTTGCAGGGAAGGGTAAGTATCCGGGGCTCCACCGGGAGGGGGGTGGCGGTCTCTGCGCCTTAATGCCGGTAGACAGGCTCCCTTTAGATGAGCCAGGATCTCTTTATAAGTTTCCCTCAGCAATAAATGGAATGGTGACTGACATGAGGTGAAGTTGCATCTCTCCACTTCTTATTACACTGCCCGGCCACTGTACATCTTTACAGTGCAATAATAACAATAGTCTTCTTTTATTTATATAGCTCCAACTTATTCTGCAGTTCTGTACAGAGATTTGAGTCACTCATATTGGTCCCTGTCACCCATGGGGCTCACAATGCTTTGGAGAATGTGATAAAATCCATGCAAACATTTGGGGACATACATGCAGCTATAATTCTTGGAGGCATTTTATCCTGGGGATCCAACACTGCAAAGTATCATGGCTAACTTCTGTGCCACCCACAACATGGCTATCCTATGTGCCACGCACAACATGGCTATCAGCTCCTGGTCTCCTCCATATCATGCTGCCCTTACTACTGGGCTCAGATGTTTGCTCCTCCTAAAGGGGTGTGGATAAATCAATGTGAATGCATACCCAACCCACCTGATGACTCATTGTTCCCTCACTGGTGGCAGAAACAGGAAACAGAAAGGAAGCGTGACATCACAGGAAGTAAAGAAAATACAGAGTGGTCATGTGGCTGAGCCTGAGAACACAATAAGTGCTCTAAATACAAAATAAAAGTGCATGTTGAACATGCAGCACCCACAGAAGTCAGTGCAATGCTAGTTTATTGAAAATTTCTGGACAACCCCTTTAACGCCTCATAATCTTAAGGAACACATTTATTCCCTGTTTTGGTTCCTAAAATACAAAAACATGTTAAAAAAAATAGTGAATTTGTATAATTCTTCCTTATTATTTTGTCTCTAGAATTGACTAAAGTGGAAGAAATATTCATGTGACGGGAAAGAAGAAGCTAAATGATGGCACTTCACTTCAATAATACATCAAACTCAAGGACACTGCAAGCTGAGGAATAGCTAAGGGTGATTATCAATGATGCACTTTCTGTGGGAATTAAACATCCAAGATTTGTTTGACATTCGCTCCCTATTTATTATTATCTAGTCTTTTTCAAGTTCCCCGAATCATTGCAAGTCATTTTCAAATCTGTTTGAGCACAATGTCATCATAGCAAAATGTCTCCTATGACATTGAAAGATGTCTGTCTATTTACAGAGCGCTAGATAACTGCACTTCATCTCCTGTACTATAAAATACAACATACTTAGAAACAGTAAAAGGTGCGTCTAAATGGAAATGTAATTGTTTAAAACACTGCAACAATAAATCGATTTTCTGGAGATTTTGTAAATTCATGCTTTTTTTTTTTATTTTTATTTTTCACATTTTATTACCTAGTTTTTCTTTCCATGCAAAACCTATTTCTTCTCTATTTTTCTGCTTGTATAATTAGCGATTGAGAGCTCTGAATCCTTACAGCTTCCTTTCAGCTCAGCACGGAGCCATGCTTGGTAGGATTCTGATGACTTGGAGAACTAAAGGAAAAGAACATTAGGCCAAATTAGGCCACTCTGTTTAGAGAAAGCCAATTCTGCCTCGCTTCAGTAATGATGAATATGTTTTAGCAGCTGAATGAATTAAACAGCACTATTAATGCAGAATAATTGAGAGTCTGTCAGCAAGGCTGCTATGCTCTTTTTATTTTGAGCCACTCATTTTTTCCTAGACTAATTCCTTGTGTGAGATCCCAGGGAAGCATTGATGATTTGCCCAAATTATCCTCTAAATAAAACTTGATAATACTTTTCCTCTATTTTAAGTAGTGTACTTGTCTTTATTAAAACCTGCTGTATTATCAAGTAAAATAAGCTATGTATGTCCCTAACATAACATATAAAAAATATGATTGTAGCAGGATATAAAGATTACGTGCATATGCAAATTTCCTTTAGTTTTTTTTTTACTTTATCTTTTGTTGTTCTTATTCAGATTCTGTGCACACTAATCTCATGGCTCAGGACCCCACTAAATAATGGACTTAAATACAGGAATAACACTGTAGACTGCACTGTTTTTGCCATTCAAAAACCTTGAAAGCTTAATGAACCCCAATAGAGGATCACAATGCAAGTGAGTATAGAGATTATATTAAAGGTCCCCAACATTTTGTAGGTTCTGGGCAATTTTAAGTAAAACAGATGGCATTGAACTGCAAAAATAATAAAGGTTTTATAAAGACATAACTTAAAGTGACACTGTCACCCCCTTTCTGTATGAAGACTTCTCTATACAGCTGTAAATTCTGCAGTTTCCATACCTTACTTAATTATAGATTTCTTGGTGCTTAGCCTAGTGAAAAATGCTTTTTTTCATTGGTGGTTTGTGCCGCCTAGGCAGGGCTTCATGTCTGCAGCACCACTTAGACCCATCCTCATCTGCACCATAGGGCCCTTCTCTCCGTTACATCATTGTCATCTAGGTCCCGCCCGCTCAGCAGCCATTGGAAAGGGCTGGTCTAGAGGTCTAGGCTCCACCCCCTATAGGTCAACCTATTCCAATGGCCCTAGAGCACCAATGTGGGAGGGGCTAAGTGGCGCTGTGTCCGTGAAGCCCCACCCAGATGGAACAAACCGCCAACCATAAAAAGCCTTTTTCACTGGACCAAGCACCAAGAAATCTATAGTAAAGTAAGGTATGAAAACTGCAGAATTTAGGCTTTACAGCTGTTTAGAGATGTCCTCATACACAAATTATCACTTTAATGATGTGCGGCATTGGTCAGAGATTACTTGAACCCATTAGTCAGAAGAGATTATTCTGAGGACCTAACTTCATCATCTGCACCTGGGCACATTCACTTTTAACTGCATTGTAAGCTGTAAATTTATTATTGCATACAAGGATATGTATTAGGTTATTTGTGGATACCTTTATAATACATAGGCCCTAGTGATACTTTATCATAAATTCAGCTCCACATTGGATTGTGTTCTATTGGACAGAGAATGTTGCATTAGAGAATAGTGTAGTACTTTAGTGGACCCCAGTTTTTTTAAGACTTTCCGCTAAATAACAAAAGTATTTGTAGGTGTTAACAGCCAAGACGTCACATACAGTGGGCCTTAGAGCCACTTGGTTGAGAAACACTCATTTGAATCATATAATCTCCTTTTTCTTTATTAATGTGATAGTTGTTTTATATGCCAAGGAAAATCTTCACATATGTGAGGGGTATCTTCCAACGTCTGAAAGAAAATTCACAATACCAGTCTGCTCAAGTCGATTTTACTGCAGAAAATAAAAGGGAAAAAAATCAACAAGTTAAAAATCTACAATAAATTTAGTTTTGTAATCATTGTAGAGTTTGACTTTTCAATAAGAAACATTTGCAACAAATCAACATTTCTACAACATAAATTGACATCCTGTGGATTTAAAACCCATACTGCAGACCATTTTTTGTGTGGATGTTTTCCATAGTGTGTTGGTGAGATTTGTTGAAATCTCATCCACTTTGCTGGTACTATAATGGGCTATGGATTTTTTTTCCCCACAAAAGTTTTGAGCTTATCAGCTCAATGTGAACAGGTCCAAAATGGTCACTGGCTAAAGGCTGCTGTCACACACAGCTGTTTTTGGATAAACTGCCTCTGCCGTTTTTTTGTTTGTTAACCTTATCCTGAAGAGGATTTAAAATGAATGGGAAATATAAAGGAAGTACTGAATCCTGCTTGATTCACTTTTGTTTTTGTGCTGGTTTTCCAGAAACTGCTGTGTGTGATGCCAGCTGTAGACATAATCAATCTATCTATCTATCTATCTATCTATCTATCTATCTATCTATCTATCTATGTCTTATTTTCCAATTATTTCTTCTAGTAGATCTCTTGCTAAGATAAAAGGATTATATATCTCAACATAGGGCATATTTAATTTATAGAGGGAATCCCCTGCTTGGTGCACCTGTCAGCAGTTTTTGGCTTGCGCATTGAAGTTAATGAACAAGATAGAAAACTATTGATTTTAGTGGTGCTCTCTTATGAGTAAGAGCTGCCAGGAGAGAGACCTCTTGTGGTAAGCTTATTCAGGTAAACTTCTATAATGAGATGGACTTTTTGAAACTAGATAAATGCATATTTTCAGTAATGTTGAACTTCAATTATATGTACAGTGCCAGTTTGAGTCTGAACAGCAAGAAAGCATTTCTTCCAAAAAATGTAATAAAATTGTATAAGCTTTATATTGGATCCCTTGAAGGGTCAGTTATGTAAAATTGTAAAGTATGCTAAAACTGGTAATGAATTAAAAGCATAAGGAAAAATATTAAGAAAAACTGGCTACAATAGTTTGTATTAAGTATATAAAAGATTACATCTGTTCACTACCAATTAAATATAAAGATGGAAAGTATAGTTGTTAATTTACTCATTTTAAATAGGAGGAGTTTAAAAATTAAAAACTAAGAATTTATGTGGTGTATTATTTGGTAATATGTACCATATGGCTGAAAGAATGCCTTATTAACCTATGTAAAATTCATTTTATGGGGTGGTAAAGATTCTAAAAATTATGAATGTAAAATGCCTGCAGTCAAACATGATTTACTGTTTTTGGTGTGTATTCATAATTAATCAGATCATTTGACAAGCGTATCTTTCTAAGAACTAGAAGAGTAGCTGAAGCAACCTAATACAGTGAAACTTTGGATTATGAGCATAATTTGTGACGGGAACATAGTTGCAATCCATAACACTACTATCAAAGCAAATTTTCCCATAAGAAATAATTTAAATGTAGACAACTCCGGTTACCACCTCTGTGCACAGTCTGAGCCCATAATGCAAGCAGCTGCCGCTCAGGTCGCCCATCCACCATTGAATGGCAAATAATTGCCGTTTTTTTTTTAAAACAATGGCCGTTGTTTTGAAAGAATGGCCGTTATTTGCCATTAAATGACAGCCAGCCAAATCCTGTGATGGAAATTAAATATAGGTCTTTATTTTTTCGTTTATTTTCTCATTATTGTATTATTTTTAAGGCTATGTTCACATAAAGTTTTTTTGCTCAGTGTTTTGCAGCCAAAACCAGGCATGGATTGAAAACACAGAAAGGCTATGTTCACACTCTGTTGTAGTTAAGTGGTTGTTCATCATTTAATTATTTTATTTCAAAACAACAGCCATTGTTTTAAAATAACTGCAATTATTTGCCATTAAATGGTGTCCATCCACTTAATTTCAACAGGGATTTGAACCAAAGAATGAACTGCTGGGACTTACCCCTGGACCACAGTTCCAACACATTTGGGGTCAGAGATTCAACCATATCCGAGGGTTTCTTTCAGACATAACCTGCCTACAGAGGACTGATCTGCAATCAGAGACACTGGTCACAGCTGAGCGAGCAGGAGGCCGGGCAGCATTGATTATTCTTGAGGAAGAGGGAGGAGCAAGGAGTGGTGAGGGGTGCCAGAGTGTGGCATAAACAACTCCTCTTTGACTTGTCGTTACAGTAGGAGACCTGAGATTGTGCATAATCCACTCCACGGACAAATTACCAAAAGGCACTATGCTTACTAGGGGACTGCCAACTACAGCACACTGTCAGTACCTTAGTTAGTGCCCAGGTGCTGACAGATTCCCTTTAGCACTTGCCATTTGACTCTCTGCAGCTGGAGAACTTTTCTGCCATAGAGAAGATACCAAAGGTTCTCATAGCCTTAAATAAGACCATGAAAAAGAATAAAATTTTACAGCTGACAGTTCAAAGTCAAATTTCCAAATACAGATTCACAGTTAATTAACATATAACAAGAAGCTCCAGTAGACTCTTTCTGTAAACCCTCTCTAGAGTTATCTTAGAGCAATTTACAACAATATATCTAATTTAGAAAAATACTAACACATAAAGGTTAGATACTGCACTGCTTTGTGATCTTTTAACTATGGAGTAGGGGGAATAGGTAAATTATACTATACATAAAATATCTTCTACAACACCCAAATTAAATCAAGCAGTATAATTTGGTTTATTACTTTTAATTCTATTTAATTTTTCTTAGCTGCCCCTGTACACATACTGTACATGTATCTGAGTTTCCTTCATTGTTCATACTGTTTTCCTTTGATGCCATCTGTTTAGTTTCTCTACTATACACAAGATAAATTTTTGCGTAACTTTTTTTTGCACCTATTGTGATTGGCAGCACAACATTTATTCTTCCCAGTCATCTCATTAAATTTCCAATCATTTTCCAATCTAGAAATTGATTGCATTAAAGTCAGTCGCATGCATTTTGAAGTGCTGCCAAAACAGGTGTACTAGTACCCCATACACGCGGGCAAAAGTTTATTACATTGTATATTCGGTCAGGAAAATAATCCAATGTTGCCAAGTGTACATCACCTCTGAATCTTAAGCAGGCTGCATGTCTCCTTTATACTGAATAAATGAAACATTAATTGCTTTGTTTGCATATGGCAATTACATATACAACAACATTCATAAATGTGTCAGATGGAAATGTCAGCAGGATGGATGTGCTTTAAAAGTAAGGAGACAATTTTATGCTGAGTGCTGACTTACCTTTTAGAAATCATTGATGCAAAAAGGCCATAAATCCTTTGAAATGTTAATTAAGAGAAGAATGCTAAACAAGACCTGGTGCTGACTGCTTCACAAATTAAAGAGGATAAGGAGCTGCGTTACCATAAATGTTATTAAGAAAGAGCAAATCTCTTGGAAGGCTATATACTCGCCATGTGACAGGGAGGAAAAACGTTATCACATTTTGATTACTAATCATTCCTACTCCAGGAGATTTCAGTAGAATAGCCATAGTAAGCCCTCGTGGGCAGTGTCCTCAATTCCTATGTACTAATCATTTACTTTTACTGATTTTCTAACTTCTTGCATGTTTACCCTTATCACTTGTATAGCACTCTGGAATCAAAGAAAACTTAAAAACAAATAATAATGTAAAAGTGGCCGCTAGTATGCCTTTAATGTACCTTAGATGTGTTAAATGTCTATACTGTATGCCTTCCAGATTTCGGTAAAAGTACCGCCAGCATATAAGAAAAAACTGTATAGTGTCTGTTTTATGTAACAATAGGTAATCACTAAAGTTGCTGGATACGCTGCATACCCCACACAACACTCCAGAATGTCTAACTGCTGACTGATAAATCTACCTTTAAATACCAGATTACCACCACCTTTAATCACCAGGTTTTTAAAGCATGTTTATTGAGGCTGGAGCTTTATTTTAAAATGGCAGGACCTATTATTTTTCTAGGCTTTCTACAGTGGAGGATGTTAGAAACCAGAATGGTATCATTTAACTAACAGACTTTTGCTCTCTCTCTCTCTCTCTCTCTCTCTCTGCTTTTTGGCTGTACTTCATCCATAAAGGCCACTTCTGGCAAGACTTCCTTGAACATGGGGTGCTCCTGGGTCGAGATGAGCAAAGTTTTCAAAAAATATGTTTTCCAGGTTTGCACAAATGTTTAGCTGTTTTGGTGCAGTTCAGCTGTTCACTCTTCCCAGCTGTACACCCACCTGTCCACACTGCCCAGTGTCCTCCTCTGTGTCTCTGGTGTCTTCAGGTGCCTCCAGCCCACTTAGCCAATTACTAAGACAGGACTGTGCCACGGCCATTGATTGGCTGAGCAGGCTGTTATTCTCCAAACAAGCAACTGGCTGGATGGGCAGCTGAAGACTCCAGAAACACATAGGAGGACCCTGGGGGAAAACAGACAGGTGAGCATACAATGTACAAGGTACATATAAAAGTAACTCTACTGTAAATGTTGGCTGCATACATGGAGGCCCCTTTCCAAACCTTTCTCTTACATTCAGTCTCCATCTCACATATCCAACTGTGCTGCTGAAATTCTATATGGAGGCTCTGTAGCATAATGGGACTTTATACCTAAGTTAAATATATTGCATTTCACTGAAGTTCAGCTGTAGCAGGTGGCAGGTGGCACTGGGCAGTTCCGTCTTTACTGCCTTGATGCCAGCCCTTATCTACCATCTCTTAGATTGTAAGCCCTACCTTTATGTAATGTGTCTTTGATCTTGTACTGTTCCTGTTTGTCACCCCCTATCACTTGTATAATGCTCTGGAATTAAGGGCACTTTATAAATAAATAAATAAATCATAATAAGAATTTACCATACGGTGCTGTTTTGGCTGTGGAAAATGTTCTTTTGATTGGATGAAATACGCAAGACAAAATTGGTATGGAGATAACAGATTGATTATTTGTCACCTAGACTCATTTCACCAATGACTTTAATTTGTATCTAAACAGCAAGGTACAATTTTATGGCACATTAGGGAATATTCAACCTTAAAAACATGTGTCAACTTTGAATATTCTAATTTTTAATAGCTTATTCCAAATATGCTTCATTTACATAGTGAAATAAATCACAGTTTTTCAGCTTTATAATTGCTTTTTAATAATATTTTAATGCTCCTGTTACTACAACTCATGGTTCATAAAATAAAAATAATATGTATATTTTCCAGTCTCTATTAAGAATATAAATGTTAAAAAATGTGTCTGGGGAAAAAAGACAATATTTAAAAATCATGAGGACATACTGAATTCTTCTAAAGCAGTTTTTGGCTATGTTCACACAATGTTTTTTTCAGTTACATTTAAAATGACGTTCGTTATTTTGAGTCTAAAATAACGGACGTTTTTTGAAGCCTGGCATCCCCTTAGTACAATGACGGGTGTTTGCACATTATTCTAGTTTGGGGTTACTAATTGCTCTTTGGTTGTGGCTTAATTAAAAAATCCATTGAACTTAATATTAAAAACGGAGAAAGAACGGTGACAATAGAAGAACTGTGTGTGAACAACTAATAAAAAACGTCTGCTATTTGCAAAAAACGTCCGGAAATAATTTTCATGTTCATTATTTTGACGTCCGTGGCAAAAACGTCCGTTTTTCAATGCATTGTGAGACGTCCGTCTCCCTATCAACTTCAATGCAATTGCATTGAAGTCAGTTAAACTGCTGCAAAAGCTGATGTTTTTTTTAAATAGCGAAATCGGACGTTTTTTCTCTATTTTTGACGTTGTGTGAACATAGCCTTTTGGGATTAGGATAGGCTACCAATACTAGATTAGTAGAGGACCTAGAGGTCGAACTTTTGCAAACCCTCACTGATCAGCAGATTGAAGAAGCTGCCTTACTTGTTTACAAGGCATAGTTCTATATATTTTATAGTATAGTTGTGCTTATAGTTTTGTTTATAGTTGTGTTTATAGTTGTGCTTGATATTACAGCTCAGTCCTATACACATTAATATACTAATAACTAGAGAAATGTAATAATCTCAAACTATTATTTAACTGCTGAAATGTCAAAAGCACCAGCAAAGTTTATCTGTTAAAAAAGAACCATGCCCTAATAGACCTTCCTTTATAACAGATGCATCTCAGATTTTTCATTTGATCAATGCATCAAGGTTAGAGCTAAATGAAGATAATTCAGAACTGTCTACCTTTGGGATGCTGCACATTTGCTTTTGGTAAACTAAAGGAATCATTAGGTGAATTGATTTGTCAATTTTATTCTATGTCCCGAGGGAGTTTAACAAATTGGCAAATGAGACAGACTGACATTTAGAACATACCATCATCTACTCTGAGATTTTCTTGAACTTTGCTCCATGTAGCTGTCAGTGGGTTTCACGGGACCAGGACTATTTAACGGACACAGCTTCAGCTACTACTGTGTCTTTCTTTTTAGAGCACAGTACTGGCTGTAATTGGAAGCCTTATAATCCTACTGAAAGACTCATATTAAGCACATCATTGTGATACCTGTTACAATGATTTCTTTCTCCCTCAAAGGAAAATGAAGGGTTCACTTATAAACTATTTATCACAGACTCCTCATAATGCAATGTTTATAGACTTGACTAAAGCTAATATACCAGCCAACAAACCAGTTACCGTGGGATGGTGGGTATCAGTGCGGTGTTCGTATATGGCTTAGCAGAGATACACTGCTTAACATTTTAACAATTCCTCTTCCCCCCCAAAAATAAAATAACTAAAAGTACAATTCTAAAACTGGTACATGAAAAAAAAGCAGTTTGAGAAATGTTACAACAAGTACATGTTTATACTACACATACAGCACCGAGCACAATATATCAGTGTATGCAAAACAACCTGCAGTAAAAGTCACTCTGGTTAATGTAAACATGTTAAATCACAGTAATAACAAAAAATGTATTCTTTTGAAAGGAGGGAACCTGTCAATTTTAAAGGGATTCTTAAACAATAAGTCGACCCCCCACGTAACAGGCAAGTGCAACTGCACAATGGGTGTCTATCCGAGGTGTCTAGATTGTTTCCCGGTATACACTGTTTCCAGCAGAA
This sequence comes from Dendropsophus ebraccatus, assembly GCF_027789765.1. NCBI lineage: Eukaryota > Metazoa > Chordata > Amphibia > Anura > Hylidae > Dendropsophus > Dendropsophus ebraccatus. Next base: position 106,712,321 of record NC_091458.1, read on the forward strand.
GGGTGACTCTACTTACAGAATGGCAATAGTCCACCTAATAAGGAGCCTAATATGTGAAGAAAGATATTAGGTTAAGCTAAATAATAATAAAAATAATCATAATAATTTCTTTATATGGCACTAATGAAAAATGTAATCGCTAGGGGGAGCTTATACCAACTGTTGATTCTTTGCTAAGGTCTGAAGAATAAGGCGTATATGTTGCACAGACAGTTACTGTTGAAGTTTTTCTCTGGTCTGCGGCCAAAGGCTCTATTGTTACTGTGAGTAGCAGCGGTGATAGCGGGCTATTAAATTCTAACTCTTGGGGACAAATAAGGATCTCTCTAAAAGTCAAGAGGGTTGTCAATAGAGAAGGCTATTATAGTGTCAAGCAATGCAAGAGCAGCATTTTCATGTGCATGGAAGACCTGAAGAGTCATAAACAAGTGCCTAATGTTAGCCACTGTGGACATGTAGGGACAAGCCAGGTGTACTGCAACAACAACAGTGGTAATATCCCTTCTATGAGTTAAACATATTTACCTGGCTTGAGGATCACCATAGTTAGAAAAACTAGGAACTAGGAACTTACCTGACAGGGTCCTGCACCGCTCTCAGCCTCCGGGCTACGGCGCCACCTTCCTGGCCGGGGCTGCGTGACGTCATGGAGACCCGACGGCGTCCCTGGTTACCAGCGGCGTGCAGTCGCTCAACTGAGAAAAGTGTCCTCAGCTGAGCAGAGTTGGCTCAGGCTGAGTGGCAGATGTTCCTGCCACCCAGCTTGCAGCCTTTACATATGTTTGTGATGAGGACTCAGGAGTCTGGACCAATCATGTTCTGTTCTGGCCTCCTGGTCCTGTATTTAAAGAGCCAGCGGTCATTTTCTGATTGCTGGCTATTAGGTTAATAACCTGGTTCCAGCTCCCCCGTGTCTATTACTGCGATCCCTTTCCTAACTCCCTCTGCTTGCTCGCCTGACCTTTGACTATCCGATTGTTGGCTGACTTGGTACTGCATTGCTCGTTTGGTTCTGACTTGGCTTGTTTACTATCTTATATTGTGTTTGTCTGTCTGTCTCGTTTTGTGTTCCACATACTCAGTATAAAGAACGTCTTCTTGGTTGTCCGCGGCCCCCTAGGGCCGATTGAAGCAAGTAGGTAGGGACAGTGGGTGGGTTCAGACCTAGAGCCCACTGTCTTGTCCTGTTCGTACCTCCCTGTCCTGACATTGCTGCTGTAATTGACCTTTCTAGAACTTTAGCCAACTTTTTTTTTTAGAATGGACGGCGTAAGCAACCCATGGGCTTAGCCTCTCCCGGCAGCATGTTTCTAGTGTGAACACTGATTAATTCTGCCTTGGGCTTGTTGAATTAATTCTGGTTAATCCCTATGCATTTCCTGGAGTGATTTCTACTGAAACTTAAATGGTTAGCTCCTTGCCTTGCCGGTGACTGACAGACCTATCCTCCTATCTAAAATCTCACAGATTTATCTGATGGATTTTTGAAGCCTAAGCAGGAATGGATTTGAAAAGAGGAGAAATCCCAATTTTTTCTTTATCACCTGTTCCCTGTTTATCGGCTGTTTCTGGCTTTGGCTTCAATGATCTGTCAAATAAATCTGTGTATGTAATAGGGCCTTAAGTTCTTGTCTGTCTGCCCCAATCGCCTCTGAGAACGGGACCTGATTTTCTTTAAAACTCTCTCACTCACTATGCCTGATGCCTGCTATAGTGTATACTTAGTGTGCCTAAACTCACTTCCCACTCTGCGATTTGCTATCTGGATCTATTGGTAACCTGACTTTGGCTTGTGTTCCTGACTACGTGTTTGTCTCCTGACTTGGTCTGCATTTTTTTGTCCTCTGATTTGCCTCATTGACTATCTTTATTACCTAGCGACTTTGTACTAGTCTTCCTCTCCTTGTCTGACCCTAGCTTGCTGACCCCCCGCCATTGTGTATATCTGTCCTTGTCGCATAATTGTCCTGTTTCCTGTTCCACTTATATTAGTGTAGGGGACATCTCCAAGTTGTCATGTGTTGCCTAGGATAATTCAGGTAAGTAGGCAGGGACAGTGGGTGTGGGACAGTGTCAGGACTGCACTTGTCTCTGCATCACCTGTGTGTACTCTGACCTGTCCTGACAGGGAGGTAAAGGTGAATCATTAAGCAAATCTTCCAATTCCATTTGAATAGGGCAAGTCTTAAGAATAAAATGTTTTTAATATAGCTAAGACTCAAAAATGTGACATAAGATATACCCCCTTGCATTATTGTTATGACAGCAAATAAATGTCCTGCCCTTTACTCATACTCACAATATTGCTGTTTTTGAAAGAAGCATCTGTGTTTCAGCAGTGGCAAACAGATGCTGTGTTAATTGAAGTTTTGCCTCAGTCCATTTATTCTCCTGGGAAGTTGCATGATTCATTGAACGTATTGGTATTCTGTAATGTGTACATCTCCGGTAAAGTCGTCTCAAATTCTTTATCTTAACCCTATTAACCCATTGCATTAGGAGTCCTCTAAGATAAGCTTTTGTAGCTTCCTAGACAATCAGTGGGGATGAAGATGAAAACAATTCAATAAGGTCAGAGATCTTATTTTTATCTTCATCGGTTAAAGCCAGTAAAGACTGAAACTTCAACCTGAAAATCTTAACTACTAGATAAAAAAAATATAGCTTAAACATAATAGAGGAGTGATAAGACACCTTGTATAATGTCCGCTGTAGCTCATCAAGGTGTATACGTGTTAAGGATCTGTGAGACTTGTGAACTATTACACAAGTTGGCAGCGAACAGGTGAAAGCGGGGGGGGGGGGCTGCCTGGGTGATCGCTTGATTGCCCGGGCAGCCCATAAAAGATTGCGGCAGTCTGCTGCTCCTATTCCACAGAGCGACGGCAGCAGATCGTTGCTATCTTAGTCGTTTTTCTTTCAAAATGTTGGAAGACAAACGACAGCAACGAACAGTGGACATCGTTCATGTTCGATAATCGTTTAGTTTAGTAGGGCCTTAAGACTATCAGAATTAGAAAAAGCACATTTATATTCTTTGAAAAACAGCACCACCGGCTGTACAGACATGATGGGAATTGTAAGTTTGCAACAGCTGGAGGACCAGAGGTTCCAAATCCCTGAGTTAGATAATAATACAGTTGGTTATACACACACTTCTGGTGTGGAATGAATTAAAAAGGAAATTTATGTTATCTAATTCCATTTGTATCATTCGATATGTGCCATTATTTTGGTGGAAAATTGTGTTTTTGTGCATAACATATTTTTTTTAGCATTTATCAAGCTGTTTGTGCTAATTTTGAGCAGTTAATGCTGGCTGTGCCATTTTTTACTTTTTTCACTTAGAAGGGTAGGCTGGGGACTTATTTTTATGTTAGCTACTTTTTTAGCTAAATTTATCATGCAATGTTTTGCATTACACAGCAGTACTCCAGTCAGACCCTGGCATAGTTAGCTAGCCTTTTTTTTAACCTTCCCCCCCAGCCACCCCCCAAAAAGAAAAAAAAAAAAAAGAAAAAATTAACAATATTCATCAAGGCCCATGCTCCTAATGGTAATTCTTGCACATAGACCAGAGATTTTTCACAGCATGAAAAAAGTTTACACAAGTGCTTTAACACTTATGTAAAAATTGCAACTAAATCAAACATACAAAACCTAGGTTATCGTACTATTACTCCTTCTTTAGAGTGGTGTATGTATTTATAGAAAGGTTATAGACTTTTTATATCACTTTGTAGCCTTGGATCCCTTGTTTCCAGTGGTATTTTTACTTTCTCACTAAGCAGTCCCTTTTCTAGAGATAGAGATAAAGATGTTTTACTATTTGGTTGACTTTTTGGTATATATTTGGACTGGCACTTATTGCAAAATGAGACTTCTACGTTCGATAGGTATTTTTTGTATAACATTTACACCCCAGAACATAATTCACATGATTTAAGCCTCCTAATCATACCTTGTAGTCAATAGAAATTGTGGTATCTAGGTGGTTGAACAGAGGAAAATGCCCCTTCATCAGGCTTTAACCCCTGCACCACAATTGTAGTGTGTTGTTCGGTTGCTATAATAGCTTAAATGTATCAGTTAATTTCTGCAGGAATTAATACTACAGGCAAATATAAGAAACTCTGTAACAGATCTCATTAGGCAAAAGAGCTTCATTCTGTACTCACAAGTCTGTTTTCCAGGTCCTCTCACCTCTTATCTGTTAATTACTAAGGAAAAACAGTGAACATCAAAGTGAAGCTACCAGTTCTATTCCCTCTAGGACTTTTGATGCATGCAGGTTGTTAGTTCTCAGATGCACACTTTTACACGTGTCCACATACTGTATAAAGGTCCTTGAGGCTGTTTTCAAACTACAAACATTTTAAACCTATATATGCATACTGTATAGCCCTGCTGCCAATTTTCAGTTACATAATAAGCAGGTACCTTTGGCTTGTCTCTGTGATCCTGCATTTTTGGACAAAGGTGGGTGTTTAACATTGTCCACGCCCCCCCCCCCCCACACTACTGCTCTGTCTCCAGGCTTACCCTGCCTCTGCCGAGAATGATTGACACTCGTGTTGAAATCCAGCGCAGCTTAAGATGAGCCAGCTGTCAATCTTGTTCCATGATGTAGGACCCTGTAATAAGATACTGCTCAAGGGTATGGAAGTAACTGCTTTTTAACAACTCCTGTGTTTAAACCATATGGTTCCAGGGCCTTGCTTATATATATGCTTTACTTGTATAGCACATTTCATGATATATTACCAGCATTGACCCTGCCTACATCACCTTACTCTTCTTTTCTATATACAAAGCTAAAAAAACCTCTTATCATTACCACTATTAAGGGTTAAATTTTCTTACCTTTGTCATTTAACCACAAAGTTTTAACAAGCTTACTATTCATTATTACATTTTTTTGCTTACTTTTATCACGTTGTTAATATACAGACATATGGGGAGATTTACCAAAGGGTGTAAAATATACACTGATGTAAACTGCCCACAACAACCAATCACAGCTCAGCTTTCGGCTCTGGTAAAATGAAAGTTGAGCTGTGATTGGTTGCTGTGGGCAGTTTACACCGGTGTATATTTTACATTCTTTGATAAATCTGGGCCATACTCCTTCACCTTTTCTACTTAAAGGGGTACCCTGAAGTAAAAATTTTTTTCAAATTAACCCATGTAAAATAATTATGAAAAATGTGCATTTCTATTCATAAAAACTCAAGACTTCCAGTACTTATCAGCTGCTGTATGTTGTACAGGAAGTGGTGTATTCTTTCCAGTCTGATATTGTGCTCTCTGCTGCAACCTCTGTCCATTGTAGGAACTGACTAAATCAGTAGCAAATCCCCATAGCAAATCTCTTCTGCTTTGGTTTGTGCCAGACAAAGTTGGCAGCACACCATGTCAAACTTGAAAGAAAACCCAACTTCCTGTAGGGCACACATCAGCTGATAAATACTGGAAGACTAGAGTTTTAAATAGAAGTCATTTACAATTTATATGACACCGGATGAGAAAACATTTTTTCTCCAGAGTACCTCCAGAGTATGGCAATGTTCACACAATGTTTTTTAAGCTCTGGTTAAAATGACATCTGTCATTTTGAGTCTAAAATAACAGACGTCATTTAGCTTTCTAGCCTCCCCTGGAGTTGGTACATTATTCTAGTTTTGGTTACTAATTGGCCTTTGAGTGTGTCTTAATTGAAAAGTCCATTGAATTAATAGTAAAAACAGAGAAAGATTGGTGACAAAAAAAACTGTGTGAAGAACTAACAAAAACGTCCGCTGTTTACAAAAGAAGTCCGAAAATAATGATCATGTTCAGAATTTTGAGGTCCGCGGTGAAAACATCCGTTATTCGCATACATTGTGTTCATTAGACGTCCTTCTTTCCATTGACTTAAAAACATTGTCATTGCAGTTAAATTGCGGCAAAAACACACGTTTTTTTTTACCTAAATCGGGCACCTTTTGACGTTGTGTGAACAAAGCCTATTTGAATTTTTTTTAATTTACAAAGCCATATAAGGGCTTGTTTATCACAAGACCAACTGCATTTTCTGACCCCTATACTTAAAAAAAATTGTTGTTGAAGCTGTATTATTATTTTTTTAGGTTTATACGATTTGTATTTTAATAGTTCTGGAATTTCTGCACATGGTAATACCAAAAACAAGGGAATTGTTTGTATACAAAGCAGCATAGTGGAATTGGCATTTCAATTGTTTTTAAACGTTTGTATGGTTCATGAAATGGTTCGATATATGTAATGCCTTACTTTACATTTTCTTACATATGTATTTAACATTTTAAAGTATTTTCTTGTTGTGCAGCTGATATTTACATGGGCTTCTCTCTTCTTCTTTATTATTGTTACTTTTTGTACTGCATTTTCTAGGTGTTATTTTGGGGGTTATGAATTGTTGACTCATTTCTCTAAATGTCATTCTCTTTAACCCTTTGAGGACCAGGCCCAAAATGACCCAGTGGACCGCGCAAATTTTGATCTTAGTGTTTCCGTTTTTCCCTCCTCCCCTTCTAAGAGCTCTAGCACTCTCAGTTTTCTATCTACAAGCCATGTAAGTGCTTGTTTTTTACAGGAATAGTTGTACTTTGTAATGGCGTCTTTCATTCTACCATAACATGTATGATGGAATTCCAAATATATTATTTATGAAGATATAAATAGGTGAAATCGTAAAAAAGAATGCAATATGGTAACGTTTCGGGGGTTCCTGTGTCTACGTAATGCACTATATGGTAACAGCGACATGACACTATTATTCTATAGGTCAGTCCGAACACAACCATATGCAGGTTACACAGATTCTCTAATGTTATATATTTTTTTTTTATGAAATCCGTTTTTTTGCCAATTAAATATTAATAAAATGGGCCTATTGTGACGCTTATAACGGTTTTATTTTTTCACCTATGGGGCTGTATGGGGTGTCATTTTTTCCGCCATGATCTCTAGTTTTTATTAATACCATATTTGTGAAGATCGGACGTTTTGATCACTTTTTATTGATTTTTTTTAAATATATAATGTAACATAAAATCGGTAATCTGCGCACTTTTTCCCCTCTTTTCGTGTACGCCGTTTACCGGTCGCAATGACGCTTGTTATATTTTAATAGATCGGACAATTACGCACGCTACGGTATATTATATGTTTATCTATTTATTCATTTTTATATGTTTTATTTATATAATGGGAAAGGGGGGTGATTTAGACTTTTATTGGGGGAGGGGTTTTGGGGTAGTGTGTTAGTGTTTTGAACTTTTTTTTTTTTACACATTTGAAGTCCCTTTGGGGGACTTTTACATCCAGTACTTGGATTTTTACACTGATCATTGCTATGCCATAGGCATAGCATTGATCAGTGTTATCGGCGCTCTGCTCATTGAGCCTGCCTGTGCAGGCTTAGAGTAGCAGAGCGCCGATCGGACCGCATGGAGGCAGGTAAGAGACCTCCAGCAGTCCGTTTTACCGATCGGGACCCCCGCAGTCACACTGCGGGGGTCCCGATCGGTAAGTGACAGGGGACTCCCCCTGTCACTTACACTTAAACGCTGCGGTCGCGCCGCGATCGCGGCGTTTAAGGGGTTAATGACACGCGGCAGCGCGATCGCTGCAGCGTGTCATTACCGGTGAGGTCCCGGCTGCTCACTGCAGCCGGCCCCCACCTCCTATGAAGCGCGCTCCGCTCCGGAGCGCGCTTCATAGCGGGAATAACACCCATGACGTAAGGTTACGTCATGGGTCGTCTGGGGACAGACTTCCATGACGTAACCCTACGTCCAGGGTCGTCTAGGGGTTAAAATATGAGAAGATAAGCAACTTTTACAGGTACAGTTCTCAGCCAACTCTAACTTCCTATTTTGACAATACAGAGTTGACATTTCCAGCTTTTGCATTACATTTATTTTCTTGGCTGCAATTATCAGTTAGCTATGGTGACACTTTGAAAAATATTTTTTTTTAACTTGTTTTGTTTTTCTGGTATTGTAGGACAAGTAATACAAAAATATTCATACGCTTTGCAGAAGTATCTAACCTGCTGATAGCTTCTATACAGCACTGTTTCCCTTTAATTTTAAGATAAAAAACTTAAAAATTAATAATTAAACATATTACAGCTATGTTCCCACACAGTATCTCTGATCAAAAGATAGAGCAAAAATATTGTGTGGGAACATAGCCTTGATGTCATAGCATCATAATTTTCAGATCTAGCAAAATATAAGAATACTATTCGCACATAGTGTACTGCATAAACTGAAGAGGAAAAAACTGAAGGATTCATGATTTTATATCGCATTAGTGATCAAGAATTTAGATCTACACAAAAATGACACTGATATGATATACTGATACTGAAATGACTTCACCCCCCCCCAACCAAATACATCTAACAATGACAGAAGTCCCTGTTCCTTGCAGAGGGTGCTATTTGTAAAATATGTAGCATACATAGCTTCACAAATTTTGGGTGAAACTCGTTAAGATTTGCAAATTGAATCTTAATGAATTTTATTAAAACAGCCAAAACTATAGTAGCTACAGTACTGGGACTAATACAGAGGGGCGAATTTGTTAAAGCATGTTGTTGTAAAAGTGTCAAAAGTCGGAAAATCACTAAACTATAACTAAAAAAGTCAATCAGCCAATCATCCAATTCCTCTCTTCTCTGTCCCTATATCACTCTGTTAGTCTCTTCCTGCTCTGCTCTATCTGCCTACTCTCTCCTTTACCCACAGCCGACTGGCCACCTCCGATAATGAACCACCTTATATAGAGGGTGAGGAGGAGGTTCTGACATCACCCACAATCAACCCTCCTCTCCTCTATGTCCCTAAATCGCTCTGTTAGGATCTGTGAACAATGAGGAATCCAGGCCACTTGCACGCTCCCGTGTCCGTACCCGTGCGTATCTCTGCCCTTGCCATAGACTCCATTTTGTGCACAGGTGGATTCCACTATCCACCCAAAGAATGAACCTGTTACCATATAGAATAGAGTCTATGGAATGGGAGGAGACGCCTGTGGGCAGGAGCAGGGGTGAGCGCCAGAATCCACGGCGGGTGATCCGCCGGAATTCCTCAGTGTGCACATACTCTTAGTCTCTCCTGCTCTGCTCTAACTGCCTGCTGTGATCCTACTCTCTCCTCGTCACACAGCCAACTGGCCACCTTGAACCGCATTAACGAACCGCATTAACGAACCGCTTTATATAGAGGGGGAGGTGCTGACATCACAGAGTGGCCTGCAGCTGATTAGACAGACGATAGAGATTATGGTTAATCCCTTTCTCCTGCCCAGTGACATTTCAGACAGCGTGTACAGCCACTGTTTTTTTTTTGTGAATTTCCTAACGAATTGGCAGGAATTCACTTTGCAGAACAGCGCAAATTGACGGCCTGATTCACAGCAAATTTTGATTTGCCTGATTCGCTTTGCTCATCTCTACACACAACATCACAAAAAGACATCTGTTAGTGCGGCAATTTATTGCAATGCATTGAAGTCAATTAAATGACGGATGTCCAATGCACACAGTGTATTAAATGACAGATGTTGTCTGTGCGGAAGTCAAAATAATGATTATGACAATTTTTTCGGACGTCTTTTGCAAACAGCAAACATTATTTTTTAGTTGTTCACACACAGTATTTCTTTTTTTTCTACCGTCCTTTTACAGTTTTTACTATTAAATTCAATGGATTTTTCAATTAAAGACACACCCAAAGGCCAATTAGTCCACCTGTACTAGAATAATTTACCAACAGCTGTTAGGCTGGGTTCACACTGCGTTTTTGCAATCCGTTTTTTGCAATCCGTTTTTTGCATTGACTTCCATTGTAAAAAAAATGGATCCGTTTTGATCCGTTTTTTTGACAATGGAAGTCAATGGAAAAATGGTTAAATGCATCAGTTTTTTTCATCCGTTTTTTTGCAAAAAAGGATGAAAAAAACAGATTGCAAAAACGCAGTGTGAACCCAGCCTTATTGCACTAACTGGTGGCCAAACAACAAAATGACAGATGTAATTTTAAACTCAAAATGACAGACGTAATTCTTTTTAATCAAAAATGGAGAGTAAAAACGTGTAAACGTTGTGCCTATAACTCAGAAAACTGCAATGATGACTAATAGGTCTCAGACACATTAGGCTGTTTGCTTATCCTGATATTTTGTGCCCTAAGGCTATGTTCACACAACTTCAAAAATAAAGAAAAGGCGGGCAATTTTAATATTTAAAATAACGTCTGTTTTTGCAGCGATTTAACTGACTGAATTGGCAATGCATTAAAGTCAATGGGAAGATGGAGGTCCAATCCACACAATGCATTAAATAACGGGCGTTTTTACCGCGGACGTCAAATTAATGAACATGATCATTATTTTCAGACGTCTTTTGACACACAGTTTTTCTTCTTCCACCGTTCTTGCTCCGTTTTTACTAATAAATTCAATGGACTTTTCAATTAAGACACACCCAAAGTCCAATTAGTAACCCAAACTAGAATAATGTACAAACACATTGCAAGGGGAGGCCAGGCTGCTAAATGCTGTCCGTTATTTTAGACTCAAAATAACGGACATCATTTTAAATGGAGCTCAAAAGACATTGTGTGAACAAAGCCTTAGAAACATTGGTCTATTTGTGAAGAGCCTTGTTCCATGAAATCCAATAAAATAATAAACAAATAAAACATTTTCAGGCTATGTTCTCCCAGTATAAAAATAAAGGCAAATGGTTGCAACAATGACAGTTATTTGCTTTATTTTCACATTGTGGGAACATTGCCTTAACAAAAGTAGCTTTACTTGTGTCCATAATTTGGGCCTTGTTACTTGGTGTACAGACTAGTAACACCTGTGGTGAGACACCACAAAAACAGTTCTGCAAAATGCACACAGACAGACACAGACAAATTTAAATACAGATTGTATTTACCTGCAGTATTACAGTATTACTGCAGGTATAGTGTAAAAGTAATTTACAATGGCATTGCTAACAGACACCATTTATAAAGATTTGTGTGCATATATATAATAATGCTTTCTTTTTCTTGCATATTTTCCCAACATAATAAATTACAGCAATGCAATGCCATCATTATACAGCATAACCTCCAGTATTGTTCAGGTAATATACAGTAGTTATGATACATTAACCCTTAGGCGACCCTGGACGTACCCGTACGTCCAGGGCCGCCTCACCGCGTTCATTGCGGGGCTGCGCTGCAGCCGCGCTCTGAACCGCCGCGGTCCCGGGTGCCACTCGTAGCCCGGGACCGCAGGTATTAGCGGACATGGTCCGATCGCCATGCCTGCTAATACAGTAATCGGATGCAGCTGTCAAAGTCTAGTCTATTCTAGTCTAGTAGGGAGGATCGCTCCTCCGGGACGTTGTCCCGGAGGAGCGATCCACACATCTTACCCCTTCAGGGGTCAGGGCAAAAGTCGTATATGCGCAATCAAGGTACCGATAGAAAGAACACATCATGGCGCAAAAAGTGACACCTCACACAGCCCCATAGACCAAAGGATATAAGCGCTATAAGCATGGGAATGGAGCGATTTTTAGGAACATATATTTGTTAACAATGGTTTGGATTTTTTACAGGCCATCAGATAAAAGAAAAGTTATACATGTTACATATCGTCGTAATCATAACCACTTGAGGAACATATATAACAAGTCAGTTTTACCCCAGGGTGAACAGCGAAAAACAAAAAAAAAAAACAAATAAAAGAAATGCTTTTTTTTTTTTCAATTTCACCACACTTTGCATTTTTTCCTGGTTTCGCAGTGTACTCTATGAAAAAATTCAGCCTGTCATTGCAAAGTACAATTAGTGGCACAAAAAATAAGGGCTCATGTGGGTTTCTTGGTGAAAAAATGCAAGTGCTATGGCCTTTTGAGCACAAGGAGGGAAAAACGAAAACGCAAAAATTGAAATTGGCAGGGTCCTTTTAAGGGTTAAGTGCAGGACCTTCCAGGATGTCAGTGATGTAATTAGTCACATGGCTGTGACATCACCAAAGGTCCTTTAGCTCATTAAGTTGCTGTGCATACCCCCTCCAGATTTCTCTCCTGTGGGGTACTGACCTCACTGATCAGTACTGACAGGAGAAGGGAGAGGACTGCACAGCTTATCCAGCTGTCCGGCACAGCGCTCGACCATCAGGGAAGACACAGGCACCTTTTAGCAAGATATTTTCTTGCTTCAGGCTGGGTTCACACTACGTATATTTTAGTCAGTATTGTGGTCCTCATATTGCAACCAAAACCAGGAGTGGATTAAAAACACAGAAAGGATCTGTTCACACAATGTTGAAATTGAGTGGATGGCCGCCATTTAATGGCAAATATTTGCTGTTATTTTAAAACAACGGCTTTTGTATTAAAAATAATGGCAGTTATTTACTGTTATATGGCAGCCATCCACTCAATTTCAACATTGTGTGAACAGATCATTTCTGTGTTTTTAATCCACTCCTGGTTTTGGTTGCAATACTGACTGAAATATACTGACTGAAATATACATATACTGACTGAAATATACGTAGCGTGAACGCAACCTAAAAGTGCGTCTAATTAAACAAAAATACGGTAGATAAGATTAACCACAGTAACTGGCAACAGAGGCTGCAGAATTTTAAACATTTTGTGAACAGCCCATGTGCCACCTGGCATACTAGTTGGCACAGCTACAAAGAATAGTGCAGCTGAGACCCGTAGACATCACTGGATTGCAGCTTGGTAAGTTTATTGCACAATGAATTTTTATGTGAACCATTTAAAGAATCTTAAAATGTCTGTTCTATAGGCCATTATGTGTTAATTTATAGTATGCATTCCCTAATGGTTTGTCACAAAATGTAGGTGTATTCTGTAGTCCGAATGTTAATTACATTGCATTATATCTTTTAAGTAGAGATACATTTATTTTAACATTTTATTACCACTTTTGTGCAATGCAAGTAATTTAATTTATATAATTGCATTAGCTGAAAAATACTAAACATATTTTATTTGATAATTAGTGGAGATGAGCGAGTAGTAATATACTTGAATGCTCGAAAATTCGATTGAACATAGAATCCCATTGAAGTAAATAGGAGATGCATTTTTTGGGAAAACCTCTGGAATGCAACTGGGACAGCAAGGGATGCATGCCTGGGTGCATCCAATGCACCCAAATCGTAGTATTGCGCCACTATCACAGGCTCTCAACAATACACCCCAAGCACAACATAACCTCTATTTAAAGTGGAAAAAAATACAAGGCTACCTTCTTCCTCTACCTTAGCATGGACACAAAGCCAAATTGTAGGATTTTTTTTTCCTGCACCTCTTTAATCATGTTGCCTATGACAACGACTGCTAACTTGTGTGTGTGATGTGGTCAGACACTTCCTGTTTTAATTTTGAAAAGTCATAGCTAAAGCACTGATTATACCAGAATAGTTGCTATCAAAATAGTCTTACAGAATATGAAGAGATGTACATTAGCTATTGTATGTAGATCTGAAAAGAGGGAAATGTTTGTAGTTAGGAAGTTTTCTTTTCATGGATTACAAATCTTTTGTATTAAGCCTGAAGATTAAATCTTTACAGGTGGGTCATACAGGAGAAGTTTATTATGGAATACTCATTAGATTCATTTCCTACATTTCTTTAAATTAATCAACTTCAGAACTTTATAAAAGATAAATGCATTGGTAATTATTGTGTTATGTCATAGGCAGTTCACATTTGTTTCAGTTTTCTGCTCTATAGGGGCAACTGCAGACTATGCAGACATCGGTGAGTGAGGGTATCTTGACCTTGAGCTTCTGGTCAGCTACATTTCCTGCATACACAGAAATGTACTGTATTCTGTATGCCTATCTTATCTAGCTCCTCTATCTAAAGGTCATGGCTCAATGTTTCTGATACTGTGGAAACTAAATATAAAATACCATTTTGCAGAGGTTTACAAGGCTTGCAGAGAGCTATAGAGAATATAGGGAGAACTAATGTTATAATTATTTCTATACATATTTATTGTAGATTTTATTTTATCTATTGTAAATGTTGAAAATCTAATATATTTAGAAGTTTAGCTTATACATTTATTTATTAGGCTGGGTCTACAATTCTGCTGGAGCTCAGTCAGAGAGTCTCTTCAGTGTCACAAAATGGAGTCGGAGGGTTCGTTTAAGACAGGATGCTAACTGGTTTAGGCGGGTACCTGAGAGATGCCATCTGTGATAAGTTGTACATGGAATTTGAGAAACTTTCTTGAAGTATTATTTGGCCAACGTAAAGCACCAAAATTCAGGTGCTAAATTATAGGATTATATTCTATAATACACAATTTTAATATTTTAGCACTGTAAAGTTACTTATACAATGTAGAACAGCAAACGGTGGTGAGGAATGCTAACATTGGGTATCACACACGTCACTTGGCTTCATGAGTAAATGTCAGGAAATAATTTGCACTACTGCTGGAGTTTTTTTTCTCTCTGCTATGTAATGAGACTACTACCTGGGATTGGTGGCGATCCAATGTGCATTCTACCAGATTGTTCCATATTGACCTACACCCTGGTTCTGTTGGAACCTTCATTTTCCTGGTATGTTAAAGACACGAGTCCATAGTTTTGATCAGGGATATGGCAGCTAGATACTGTGCATAGATGCGTTCTGTGCATGTCAATGAGTTCCAACCACTATATGGCTATGTTCACACTAGGTTTAAAATACAGAAAAGGCGTCCCCTTTTTTAAATACAGTGAAGTCAATGGAATGACAGACGTCCAATGCGCATAGTGTATAAAATGACGGACGTTGTCCGGGCGGATGTCAAAATAATGACAGTTATTTTCGCACGTCTTTTGCAACCAGTGAATGTTATTTTTTAGTTATTCTCACACAGTTTTTCTTTTTTCACCGTCCTTTCACCGTTTTCACTATTAAAGTCAATGGACTTTTCAACTAAAGACCAGAACCAGAACAATGTACCGACAGCTGTCATTCCACTGATGGGCTGCCAAACAGCAAAATGACGGAGGTCATTTTAAACTCAAAATGATGGTCGTCATTTTTTGTTCTAAAAAATGGAGAGTAAAAAACGTAGTGTGAACATAGCCCATATGTAAAATATATAGTGAGGTGCAAAGAGACAATTATAATACCAGACAAAAAACAAACTTTTATAAACCCCTTCTTGTCTATAGCAGTATTACAATTTGAAAATATTATAAATATAGCTTAACATTTGCAATGTGCTGCTGTACTTTTTAGCGTTTGCTTCATTATTTTAGCTATGGCAGCGGGCACCAGCATAGTTATAACAGTTCTACTGCATGTGCTGGTGATTTTTTATTTTGTTTTTCTATGTCATAGTGGCATGACAAAAGTTTTAATCAGTAATGGTTTAGGTACTGAGACCCCACCAATTGATAGAATGGGCAGGGACAAGCTCTCAGCTAAGTTAGATGGGCCATTTTTGATGGGCCATTGGCAGCATGATAACAAGCGCTGATCTTATTGATTGGTGTTCATTTAAAGAACCTTTACAGAACTCAATGATCATGCTGGAAGTGCAAACGATTGTTGGATCATTCATTTGGCTTTTTCATTTCATAATTGTCAGCCCCACCTTTCCTGAAGATTTTACTGATTTTGCAGAAAATCTGATCAATATTTCCTTGCTCTTCAGCTGATTCCTGCGAGCACTTTGGCCAATAAGCGATAAAAGCCTACGTCCCCATCTCCTGCAAGGAGTAGAGAGATAGGAAGTGAAGTGTTCAGCCAAATTCTTCTCAGCACTCATTTCAGCAATAACTGGGGGTGGAGGTATTTTAAGACAATTATGTCACCTATAAATAGAAGCTAAGCAAGTCGTAACTACTTTTCCATGTTTTCAATAGCATGATATTCATGCCTCATACTGGCCATATACTGTGTTTGTATTATTTCTGTCCGATCATATGTGTTGGGCTGAAATGGTGTTTTGTAATAGCAGGAAAACGTTTATTTGATTTCATCGGTTGTGGAACTAGTCGATAAAACACATCTGTGGGGATACACAGCTTTAATATTTGGATAGTTATAGAACATTTCACCTCTCATTTTAACCTTCACTGAGCTGAGCTGATGCAGAAAATAGTAATTACTTAATACATACTGATGAGTGGCTAAGCGGCATCCAATGTTTTGCTGTGCCAATGGTGTGCATACACATTTCCTATTAAACTTCAGTATTCTTCTTTCATTTATTTTAAGCACACAGTGAGTGAGTGAAAAATGAATATATGTCAGAATCTGCAATGCATCCTATTAAATGCTGTATTTAGGAAGTACGCTAAGAAATTGTTAGAAAAGTACACAATTAGGAAAGTACAATGGACTGATATGTTATAGGAATTCTCTGCATTGTTATTTTGCTATACAATGTGGCTATCTTCTCTAGGTCCCAAGTTAAAAGGGTCTGTCCTGTGAAATTCTTATTTTCTTAAAAGAGAAGGGTTGAATTATAGTGGCTTCTTTGGGGTTTGATCATATGTCTTAGAGTGTACCTCTACCTGTACTTCTGGGAATTTTTATGAAAAAGGACTATTGTGCAGCAATGTTAACTTTGAATTTAGCACTGAAATAGCTTTCCATGTGCCCGTTCCTCTCTCAGCATATAAATATGCATTAAGGGCGGGAGCTTTTCGCTCTATCTCCATACCTCCTGTCTCCAGTACGAGACCCAGAATGCTGCAGAATTACATTACACTGGGTCTTGCACTACAGACACTCCTAGTGTATAATTATATGTGATGGGAAGCAGGGAGAGTGAGGTACACTAGAGGTACACTTGTATGACACTGTATGTCAGACTAACAGCTTTGAGTAATTAGGTTGGTAAATAATGGTTTCTTTTTCATGTTTAAATCACCCCAAGTCCACTTTAAAACATTTTCATAATCCCCAGCATACCCCTTTAACCCCTACCCGCACCATGACGCTTAGTTGTGTTGTGGTGCCAGTAAGGGGGTATAGAGAGGGCTGACAACGGTACCCCTTTCTATACAAGATGGCTACACCGGGCAGAATCTATATGGAGCAAACAGCCGTGCTGGCTATTTACCAATTAGATTCTGTTTTTCAACGTACATTGGTGGTCCAGTGGCTTAATTGTCTTCCCACAACAAGATCATGGGAAGTAAATCCGATGTCAGTGTAGTTTAGGCTTCTGCAAGTCTTCCCGGGCTGCCTGACATTGGTGATTGCTTCAGTTTGTCTCCAGTTATGGCTTCTGGCCACAACAGTCACAGCTACTGGTATTACCAACATATTTTTCTGTTTGAAACAGCTGATATTGTTGGATAGCTGTTAGGACAAGGAGACACATGATACCTTTCATATGTCCATTTGTGCTCCGAGATTGTAGAATAATGCTTTTATTGTGTGGTATGAAACATTAAAGGGGCTTTCTCGAGCTTCTGAAGAACAGCAAGCTGTAACACCTTCTCCCTCCCCTACCTGATCCTGCTTAGGACTGAGCTTTTAGGTGTGAATCAAGCAGGGAGGGTGGGGGGTAGAGAGAGAGGGGAACTTTTGCAGTAGATCAGGAACTTTGGCCAGAGAATGTTTTTTTGATTTGTAACAACCAAAGTTTAACCAAAGGAGTTTAACTCCTTTAACCATTGTTGTTGCCCTTCTTTTGATGACTGTGCTTCCATTGGCCCCTCCACATTGTGTTCTGCTTGCTAGCACTCTCCACTTAATGGACCTCTAGTGCTAAATCTACATAAAAAGACAGTCTGAGAAAGCGGTATATTACAATTTCACACATATGAAGTTTATGAAGTGGAAAGTGAGTACCATTGATCCACTATAATCCACTAATCCACTATAATCTTTGGAATATTCCATCATTCTATGTATAAACCTATACATTTGATATTTTGTTCTGGCATACATTATATCAGTGGATTATTTCTTTTATATGTTGAAATGTTACATTTTACCTCTTGTTTCTTTCCCTCATAAATAAACTGATTAGCAATGCTAATTGATGCTTATTTCCCAGAAAAGATTTAGCAGTATCAGGTCTGTAACAAACAAAAACCTGAACATTCAGAATAGTCAGAGGTCATGAAAGGGCTCATTTGTGAAGACTCACATGAAAACAGTGACCTCCAATTCAATCTTCTGATGGCATTGAAAATAATTGCCTGTGTGCTTTATTTATTGTGTGGGATATCATAGTGCCACGTGTACAACAGAGAATTGCTCTCACAATCATAAGTGATAGTAATAGAAAATATAAAGGCTGCAAATAATTTTACTACAGCTTTAGTATGCTATTATATGGTTGTATTTGATTGTGCTAGGCTACTATTACTCTTGTACTGTGTTAGCTTGATCAAAACGTGTGTTTTTTTGTAGCAATTTGAACAAAGTTCTCAATAAATGCATAAAAACATTTTAACATCAGGTTCATTTAACGAAAGGCATAATTGTCATCTAGATGTGAATTTGTATATGTCAATGGACAGGGGAATAAAGAAACTTAATTTTCATAATTATTTAATGGACCTACTAAGGCCATTTTATATATCAGGATTATTAACTCTTTCATTTGGTCTCCCACATGCAATTTTCTAAGCAGCTTTGACACCATATCCAGCTAGTACTGCATCCAATGCCATAAAATTAACTGAGTTTCTTTTTTTTTTTTTATCTCATTTTATAAAAGTTTTATTAACATACATAATTATAAAACAATGATGATGGTCCCAAA
Source organism: Dendropsophus ebraccatus (assembly GCF_027789765.1). Taxonomy (NCBI): domain Eukaryota; kingdom Metazoa; phylum Chordata; class Amphibia; order Anura; family Hylidae; genus Dendropsophus; species Dendropsophus ebraccatus. Next base: position 106,731,136 of record NC_091458.1, read on the forward strand.
TAAATGGGGTATGAGACATGTAAAACAGTTGTAAAAAGTTATGACCCAGGAAGGCTTCAAAGAGCCAATATTCCATTAAAAGGAAACAAAACAGAGAAAAGGAATATAAGAGAAAACAGGGGGAAGAGTGAGAAGGAGAGGAGGGGAGGGGAGGGGAAGAGAATGGGAGACTTCACCTGTATTTCCGAAGAAATCATGGATTTGTGTTTGTCTGTCTCTATTTATTGTAGCCAGTAAAACCAAGTTTGGCAAAATTGGTCATTCCAGTTATGGAGTTGTGCAGTTAGATCCTCCATGTGGAATAAATTGTCCACCTTGCGTAGCTAGAGCTTTCTGGAAGCGGTTCCGGACCAGTTTTCACTGCATTAGCAAAATGGCGAACTACAGACCATCGTTACGACTTCAAAGAAATATCAGATAAAAGCAGGAAGAGGGCTAGAGTGTATGGGAGAGAGTAGTAAAGATGAATAAGCACTAAAATACTTGAATGCTCGTTATTCATGTGGAGTATTTTTAAGTATTCAAATGCTTGATTAAGTAACAAACCCCATTAAAGTCAATGAGGGATTAGAGCATTTTTTCAGCAGTCCCTTCTCTGTAGAGGGGTGGGTGTCTGGTCCACATGAATACCTCAGTTAGTGAGGAAACACCGTGGAAATGGGATGGAAACATCACATCATGGATGGAAACATCAAACAACACAGGGGGATTATGCATGTATGCATCTAAGACTCCCAGACTGAGCAGACTATCTAATATTGGTATGCTTTACTGTTTTCCAAAAATGGAGAGCCTGGACAGCTTCAAAAGTTATGGAGGAGGGTACCTTCTTCACCACAGCGCCTCCAGTAGGTTGAGGGAACTTTAAGGAAGATCTTGTGTAGTTGGGATTGGAACCAGTAACACGATAATAATTAAAAACTCACTTCCTAGTAGCGACAGGATATTAAAGTGGTGTTAGGGAAAGGATGTGGGAGACCTGTGTGTCAGAAAAGGAAACTTCACAGTCTCTCTCCAACACAGGCAAATATGAAGGGTGAGGAATTTCCAGAAGGGAACCCAACACAGCTTAAAGAGTAGAAAGGGAATCAGGTACAGCCTGTACCCATACCCGAAAGGGATAAAAAATAATAATTGAAATGAGCAGGGACTGGGAGGGACTCAAGGGACAAGGGTCAGTAAGTTCTCTAAGGGATATGAGGGAAGGCCAAGATCCATTTGTGAGAAGCGATCTGGCTCTACCTTTGTTCGCCAAGGAGCAGACATGATAGGGTAGTAAGGGATATTATGTTCCTTGACAACTTACAGTTTAGTGGCCCAGTGTTGGTGTCAAATGAACCAGTGCTTTCAGGGGAAAACTATATCGGTGAAACAAACAATGGAGGTTAACAGAGGGAATGTATCCACCCTACACCAAGTGCAAACACAGAGAAGACAACACAAGAAGTTGCCAAATAATGCACAAGCAAAGCTGTGGCACAATATTTTGCTATTTTTGTTGGGTGTGCGCATTATTCGCCAAATGGGTGGGCAAATGGGTGCAGCATGGTGATAAGTGAGCATGCCCCCCCTTACACTGAACATCCTACTACAACATACTCTGGATGATAACCAGAAATATTTCTAAAAGCGTCTCACTATAAATATCTTTATAAAACGTTGCTAATCCAAGGTCTAAAGTCAGAATTATGTACCTGTTGTTGGATCACTTTTAAAGCAATTTCATTTGCAATGTGCACCTTTCACTGTGTAGACACAATGAGAGGCCTTTCTCCTGTTCACTGGCTATAGTGTCTACAGTGAGCATGTAAGCATCAGAATTGGATAATGGTATAATGTATAAAGGTGGGCTGGTCTGATGAAGCACATTTCTGTGGAAAATATATCACAAGGCTGCCGTATGAAAAGGCAAACCGGTGGAGGGACTGTTACACTCTTGGGAAAACCTTTGGTCCTGGCATTCATGTGGGTTCTATTTACCATTGTTGCAAATCAAGTACAACCCTTTGTGGCAATGGTATTCCCCAACTGCCTCTTTTAATAAGTTAATGCCCTTAGCTACACTAATAAAATTATTAAATAATGGTTTGAGGAACATGAAAAGAGTAGAAAGTTTCTGCCAACAGCAGGACATCTTTAGAGGTGTTGTGATGCCTATGCCTTGATGGGCAGAGCTGTTTTGACAGTACAAGGGGATCTTCACAATATTAGGCAGGTGGTTTTAATGTTATGGCTGGTCGGTGAAATATTATATTGATTACATTTATGTCACATTTAAGTTTAAATGTTTTGCTTATGATAATGTTTTTTTTAATTAGTACATATGTGCATGCAAAAAAAATGCATTTTAAATGATCTATTTAGTATTTCATATTCAAATACTCTAGAAAGCAATATCTTACAATATATAAAGCTTTTTTTTTTTCATTCTCTTTTAAAGCCAGTTAAGACGAATGTGGTTTAAGACAAGACAAGTTAGCAACAGAATTTAAATGAGTCACCATGAAAGGAAACTTTTCACTGTGCATAATTAGTGTAAGGAAAATGCGCATATATTTTCAATGTTCTTTTTTGCTTCCAAAAAATGCAAATTCTGGGTAGTTTCGGGGAGGGTGGGATGTCAGCAGTGGATTGAATATCTGACTTTGTGTATAATGGTGAAAACTGCTTCTTCAAATGTTTATTTTTAAATCATATCTGAAGTTATTCAAATTTTTCTTTGTATTCTATGACTATAATGAAGAAAAAAAGATTTGTACATACATATATGAAGAATAGTTTTCTTAGGGGCATATGTATAAACATGTTTGCACTCATTTTTGGCTAATGAGTTTTTGCACACTGTTTATTTTTTTGCCAAGGATTTACCAAGGAAAATTAGCTACAACTTTCCAGTTTACCCCACAGTCTCCTCTGAATGGGTATAGTTTCAGATTAGTTACCTTTTTCAGCTGATTTTTCATTTGCGATTTTTTTAATTTTTGCACAAAAAACTGCACAGCAGTATTCCACTGCTACTCTAGCATAGTTATTTAGCCAAACTGCAAAAATTGCACAAAAAAATTGTGCAGGAATTATCAGTGCATGTATGCCTAGTAGTAAATTTTGGCCAAAGAAAGCATGAATTTACACAATGTATAATAATTGACACCTGCACAAAAAAATTGTGCAGATGAAACCTTCCCCCCTAAACTAAATTGATGGGGTGAATTCTTAGTGCTCCTAAACACACTAAAGCGCTCCCACACATAGTTCTATATTTTTTCCCCAAACAACAGATTTTTACTGTAGTGCGCTTCATAGACATTATGTGCCCTATTAGCCCTCATACACAGTAAGTGAGCACAAAAAGTAGGTTCGCTATCACTGCCACTTTGTGGTTGCATACACACAGTAAGTGTTACATATTTATCTTAAAGTGATACTGTCACCCCAGTTCTCCTGTGTGCTGTTTCTGGCACCATTAGTTAGATATTAGATATTCCAGTGTTCTGTGTTAATCTACCTATTCTATTTCAACTTTTGAATGGAATTTTTGGTCCTTTTTTCAAACGTGTCTCACTATATTGTATTGTATTGTATATATTTCACAGACATACCAATTGCTTCCAGCATTACATTTGTTACAGTAAGAAGTAATTCAAAGATAAATGCTATCTTGTAAATGTTATTCTGTACTGTTCTTGCGATTTCCAAAGTACTGCAATGTGAACAAATACTATTGGCCTTAAAGAGGACCTGTCACCCCCCCCCGTGTCGGGGTGACAGGCTCCCGACCCCCCGTTACAGCCCCTATACTCACCTGATCCCGCCGGGTCCCGTTTCCTGAGCCGGTCGAGTCACGGAGATATGAGCGCCCGAAGCCCGGCGTGCGAGCTCACAGGAGAGTCCAATGCCCATAGAGAATGACGGAGCATCGGACTCCCCATTCATTCTCTATGAGCATCGGACTCTCCTGTGTGCCCGTGCGCCGGGCTTCGGGCGCTCATATCTCCGTGACCCGACTGGATCAAGAAAGCGGGACCCGGCTGGATCAGGTGAGTATAGGGGGCTGTAATGGGGGTCGGGAACCTGTAACCCGACAAGGGGGGTGACAGGTCTCCTTTAAAGCTTCTTGTGGCTCAATCTGAAAATTACAGTATAACTAGGAAGTTACAGACTTTTTGTCAAGCAGTAGTCAACACCTGTTAACACAAAGGGGGACATTTATCATTTGCACCTTTTTTTGAGAATATTTTTGTCACTGTGGATTGGCTTATATGTTTGCAGCCTATTAAGGTATTTATGAACATTCACATGTTGGTTCATAAATCACCTGCCATAGCTTCCCTGGCGCTGTGCATTTTACTGCAGGTATTCATGAATTGACCTTGGTTAGGAAAGTTCCGCTACCCTGGGACTGGAGTACATAGGCGAACGAAAATGTGAATATTTCAAAATTCTCACATGATAACGGTTGAGAAAATTCTTAGGAATAACCATGCCCACAAGAGCCAAGAAGGCAGAAAACAGGCGTAAGCTGTTGTATTCACACTTAGGTTATGTTCACACAACGTCCAAAAGAGAAAAAAACGTCCATTTTTTTGTGTTTAAAAAACGTCCGTTATTTCATCAGTTTAAGTGCGTTGACCAAAATGCATTTAAGTCTATGGAATAACGGACGTCTTATTCACACATTGTATAGAATGTGTCCGCCTCAAAAAACATCAGTTATTCAAAACAATGTGTCCGTTATTCCATAGACTTCAATGCATTTTATTTGAGTCACTTAAAATGATACAATAACGGACCTCTTTTAACCTTTTTTGGACGTTGTGTGAACATAGTCATACATGTGCCAGACGAAGGTCTGTGCACATCACACATACGCCAAAAAATGCTAAGGAGCACAAGGTACAAGGCTTGATACATGTCCCCCAGTGTTTTTAAGGTATTTTTTATGGTTTTATTTTAGTTTAAAACAAATCTAGTAATTAATCTTGCCAATACAAAGATTACAGTATGGGCAGATACTAGGTGTTATTAGCGACATTTCTAAGGCTGGGTTCACACTACATTTTTTTTCCCCATCCGGTTTTACAAAAAAATGATGGAAAAACATATGCATTTGTGAGCATCCATTTTGATCAGATTTTTCCATTGATTTTTAAGAAAAAAGGTTTTTAAAATACCCCAAAGCCCCTCCCCCAATAAAAATTAAAATCACCCCCTATTCCATTATAGAAATAAAACACACACACACACACACACATATATATATATATATATATATATATATATATATATTATATGCCGTGGCATGCATAATTGTCCGATCTATTAAAATATAACAATCGTTATCCCATACCGTGAATGGAATAAACGAAGAGAGGGGGAAAAAACGCTAGGATTAAGGATTTTTTGTTACATTATATATATAAAAAAAAAAATTAAAATGTTATCCGATCTACACAAATATGGTATTAATAAAAACAAGTGATCATGGCTCAAAAAATTCATGCCCCATACAGCCCAGTGGGTGAAAAACTAAAACCGTTCTAAGTCACAAAAAAAACATTTTATTAATAATTAATTGCAAAAACAAAAAAAAAAAAGGATTTCATAAAAAAAAAAAAAAATAACATAAGAGAATTGGTGTAAACCTGCATATGGTTGTGTTGGAACTGACCAACTGAATAATGGTATCATGTCGCTTTTACTGTAAAGTGCATTATGTAGACATGGGAACCCCTTAAAAGTTATAACATTGCATTTTATGGTTATGGTAGAATGAAAGGTGCCATTACAAAGTACACCTATTTCTGAAAAAAAAAACCAAGCCCCCACATGGCCCTGTAGATAGAAAAATGAAAGTGCTAGAGCTCTTATAAGGGGAGGAGGAAAAAACGAAAGCACAAAAATGAAAATTGGCGCGGTCCACTGGGTCATATTGGGCTTGGTTTTCAAAGGGTTAAACATCGTCCAGACTATGTTACTTTTCACCCACTAAATCTGTCAAGTGTTTTTGGTTGGAAAAGTTGACAACCAAGTGACTGAATAGATTCCATATCCAAAGTAATACGTTTTCGGCTGACAATATAAGACACTGCTGCTACTTCATGATATGTCAGTTTCACATCTGCTTTTGGGAGCATAATGCAACATCCTTCTCCTCTGGATCAGCTGATGTGATATACTTCAATTCCCTCTGCCTTAGCTATCATCTTCAGCTGATAGCTGTGTGTCAGGACTATGGGACTATATGTCAGAAGCACATATGCTCCATCAGTGTTATGTTCAAGTTAAACTATAAATCAATACATAGAAGCAATTAAAAATAAACTATTACATTTATAAGCCTCATCCATGCTTTGCGAGCATGCTCAAGTGTGTTCATGTTTTCCTGTGCAGCTATATAACCTTCAATAAAACAAAGGAAAGCAGATATATGTCTATCCCTAATCGCTATTAAGGCATACTGAGTATAGTTTCTATAATGTCAGCAAGGATCAGTCTTGGCATTTGCATAGTACACACATGAAAGATTTTGTGCGCCTCTGTGTTGAGCTGCAAAGATCATCCTGGGTTTCCCTCTGTGAATTAAAATGATCCCACAGCAGTAGGTGAGGTATTTGTTCAGCAAAGTGCTGCAAAAAGTACAATACTAAAGTGCTAGTTTGAGATCAGTCTAAACTGGCTTTATGTTTTTTTTTTCTCCTTTTAATTAGCACATCCACTAAATTCCAACAGTGTGTGAACATAGCCTTTAATGACCAAAAGACTGAGCAAAAAATACTTTGTGTGAACAATACCTTATATTGTAATAGGAATATAAAGATAAAGGGAAACTACTTTATATTATATGCAAATAATAGGTTTATTGTTCTAATTCAAATATTACACTACTGTGCTGTCAGGCACCAGAGGGCAGGGACAAGACAAGACAGTGAGCCCTAACGCTGAACCCACCAACTGTCCCTACCTACTTGCCTCAACTGGCCCTAGGCGGCCGTGGACAACCACAATGACGTCCCCTGCGCTGGATACGTGCACACAGAACCAAACAAACACTATAAAGAATAGTAAACAGTCCGGGTCACAACAATAGGGCAGCAAAAGTACAAAATCAGAATCCAGTAAACATAGTCAAAGTCCAGGCAATATGGTCAGGGGCAGGCGGCAAGCAAGGGAGGTCAAAGATACAAAGACAAAGATCAGGAGATTCAAATAGACAGAAGACACAAGCAGGCAGAGACAAAGTCAATAACCAGCACTGAATGCACAGACTGGGGTTAGTTATATAGGAGGCCAGGATTCTGATCCAGGACATAATTGGACCATCCCCCTGAACTCCAAGCACAGACACCTGAGAACAAAACACATCCACTGGCAGGAAGACCTGTCAGTCACAGCAGAACCAAAACACAGAATAACCATGACATGGCCAGACAGAACTCAGCAGGTAAAGCACCAGGGAGCAGGGGGAAGGAAACAACTTTTTTTTAATTTTTTTAATTTTTTTTAGTCTTCCACCTCCCATGAAAAAAGAGATTCAGACAACGTTTCTATATGTAGAGAAATGCATGTGGCCAAAAAAAACACTTCAATTTCTTCCGCAGTGGTCATGTGCTGTTACCAGGATATTTGGCCATACGCATATTGGTTACCGCATGACGGTCTATTTCCGACTGCATGTGGTGATGTACAGTAAATGTGGGAACGCAGCCTATAACTGATCAGATATCAATATGATGATCAGAAACTAGAAAATCATGATACTAATTGGTGAGTAAAGATGGGGCGTCTTCAGGTTTAGTGCTTAGGGCAGCAGCAGCTGTTAATACGGCCCTGCTAACATTACTGTGTGTACAGTATGGGGAGGACGGGGGATGGATGGGAAAAATAACTGATGGCTAAATAATCATTCAGTCATCAATTATTGAGGGTGTATGGCCACCTGAAGTCACATTCAGGTAATGCAGTGACTACAGTGCCTGTAGAAATAATAGCAGACATAAACAAACATTTTCTGGATAGCAGGCGAAGTTAACCAGGAAGAAACACATACACAGAAAGGCCGAGGAGTCATTCACACATTTTGTGCATGCTAGGGCATATCTGCTATGGAGCGGACTTCAAAGCGTATCACTTATGGTGGCCTGAAACAGTTTAAATCTTTGTGCTACTGTGCTGAAATAGCCAAGCTGTTTTAGAGCATGATGCCAGGAGTTTTTAATTCTGATCTGTAGTTTATTGTGACGTGATCTGTACAGCATTGCCGCAACATGTGATACCAGTAGCTAGACAGCACCAGTAAAAGACAACAGCAGTTCTCTGAGAATTGAATTCTTCAATGGTTACAGAGTTTATAAGGTAGTTTTCCAGTCATCTCAAGGGGACAGAGTCTGTCTATTGTCATCTATGTCCATGAGTCTTGCTGTAAAGCATGTAACTAAATGCTGTTAAAAACAGCTAAGGCAAGATGGCTGCCCCCATAACAATGGACAAGGAAAATGAAAAAATTACAGTCAGAAAACAGAAACAGATTTAGGATATGTTCACACATTGTCAAATTGATGGCTGTTTTTATTGGACCGCTGTATTTTAACGAGTAAGGTCTGTTATTTTCTAACAATGTCAGTTAATATACGAATAAGAGCCGCTGTTATAAAATACTGGCTGTTATGTGTCATTAAATGATGGCCAACCAATAAAAAATGAAATGAAACAGAAACGTGTTTTTTTAAAGGCTGATAAATAAAAAATGAAATGAAACAGAAAAGTGTTTTTTTAAAGGCTGATGTTCCAGAGAAGCTTGCCTATTAAAAGTTAAGTAAGGAGATGGGTCCAGATGGAGTCCACCACAGCATTCTTATAGAACTCTGACCTGTAATGGTTGCTCCCCTGATGGTCTGTAATCAATCCCTCCTAACTGGAAAAGTTCCTAATGATTGGATAATGGCCAATGTTATACCCATCCACAAGAAGGGTAGTAGAGAAGAGCCCATGCCAGTGAGCTTAACATCAGTAGTAGTAAAAATTATGGAAACACTTCTAAAACAGAAGATAATTGATGACCTAAGAATTAACAATTTGATGGATCCAAACCAGCATGGCCTTACTGCGTGGACTAATGTAAGACTTATGAAATTAATTTCTTTGATTTATGTCACAAATGTGCTGGATAAAGGTGGTGCAGTGGATATCGCCTATCTGGACTTAGGCAAAGCCTTTTATACAAATCCCCATAAAGAGCTGATGGAGATGTTAGTAAAAATTGGACTTTGTTGTTGGCTGATGGATGGAGATCAGAGTGTCATAATTGTTGTTGTTGTTAATGTAGTGTATTTTGAGCAGAGGTTTGTCTGTTTGCTGATGACAATAAAGTGTGCAATATGGTTGATATTCCTAGAGATGTCAGTTATATGGAAAATGATTTAGCTTAGATTTAGCTTAGATAAGTGGTCAAAGTAATGGAAACTGCAGTTTAATGTTTTCAAATGTAAAATAATGCACTTGGGATGTCCTCTAACCAAGTATCATATTGGAAGTTCTGTGTTGGCAAAGACTTCAGAAGAGAAAGATTTAGGGGTAGGGATTTCTGACAACTTAAAAATGAGTCATCTGTAGTGATGAGCGAGCATGCTCGTCCGAGCTTGGTACTCGATTGAATATTAGGGTACTCGATGGTACTCGTTACTCGGACGAGCATCTTGCGATACTCGAGAAAATCTCATAATCCGTTTCCTGTAAGTTTGGGTGCTATTTCTCAGCCAATAAACATGCAGGAGACTCTTTGGTGCATCCTGCGATCACGTGGGACCCATACATGTCCATAGCAGCGATTGGTTGGCCAGATCAGACGACCCTGCCATATAAAACGCGCAGCCGGCAGTACTCGTTTCAGGCGCATGCTGTGAGAGATTAGGGACAGAGCTGCTGCTTCTCAGGGAGAGCGTCAGTGTATGATTTAGCTTTCCAGTAGGCAGGGAATACTAGCTATACAAACAAACAGCCCTTTTCAGTGCTTCAAATCGTTTTTTAATAGTATTACTTCAGACTGTTGGCTGGGACTTGCAGTGCTGTTATCACAATTTAACCAGCACACTGTGGTGACCGGCTGCTGGCAGAAAGGGGACATTAGGTGTTGCATACAGACCCCTAAGAAGTGCTCAGTGTACTCTTTTTTGATTTTGGGGCTGGTGGTCCTGCTGTACTACATTGGATTGCTGGGATTTGTAGTACACCTGCATAGAACTTCACTGCTCATTGAAAGGGGGTGTCAGAGAGTGTGTCTAGGTGTAGCCACTACCAGATTGTACCGTACAGCCCCCCTAAACTAGTGTGTACTACACTGTATTGCTGGGATTTGTAGTACACCTGCATAAAACTTTACTGCTCGTTGTAAGGGGGTATCACAGAGTGTGTATCTAGGTCCAGCCACTACCACATTGTACCATACAGACCCCCTAAACTAGTGTGTACTACACTGTATTGCTGGGATTTGTAGTACACCTGCTTAAAACTTCACTGCTCATTGTAAGGGGGTATCACAGAGTGTGTATAGTTCCAGCCACTACCAGATTTTACCGTACAGCCCCCCAAAACTAGTGTGTACTACACTGTATTGCTGGGATTTGTAGTACACCTGCATAGAACTTCACTGCTCATTGTAAGGGGGTATCACAGAGTGTGTATAGTTCCAGCCACTACCAGATTTTACCGTACAGCCCCCCCAAACTAGTGTGTACTACACTGTATTGCTGGGATTTGTAGTACACCTGCATAGAACTTCAGTGCTCATTGTAAGGGAGTGTCACAGTGTGTGTATAGGTCCAGCCACTACCAGATTGTACCACACAGCCCCCCCCCCCCAAAACTAGTGTGTACTACACTGTATTGCTGGGATTTGTAGTACACCTGCATAGAACGTCACTGCTCTTTGTAAGTATCACAGAGTGTGTGTATAGGTCCAGCCACTACCAGATTGTACCACACAGCCCCCCCCCCCCAAAACTAGTGTGTACTACACTGTATTGCTCGGATTTGTAGTACACCTGCATAGAACTTCAATAGAATGTTAACCCAACTGCTTCAGTCAAATTGAAAATTAAAAGGGTACTGGGGGTAGAAGGCTACTTGTTGGTTACTGCTGGGCCTTAACTGGCATCCATGTTGACTACTGCTGGGCCTTTACTGGCATTTATTTTTTTTGGTCTAGCCGTGGCCGGGGCCTCACCACCCCTGGTGGAGAGGCATCAGTTGTACCCTTGATGGTGACTGACAGCTGGCCTAGCCAGTTATCTGTCAGCACCCTGGTTCGTGTCCACTAAATATTCCAGCCCCTGGACTCACTCCAATATTTGGGTGGGCTCACTTGGTTCCTCACTTACTTTTAATGGTTCTTTGTGTGCTCAATGCCATGCAGTGTCTGGCCTAATTTTTGGGAGGCTCACTTGCTTTCTCACTCACTTTTAATGGTTCTCTGTGTGCTCAATGCCTAGCTGTGTCTGGCCTAATTTTTGGGAGGCTCACTTGCTTCCTCACTCCCTTTTAATGGTTCTCTGTGTGCTTACTGCCATGCAAGGTCTGGTATCATTTTTAGAAACAAAATATAAGACAGCGCTCCATAGCGTAACTCAGACAGGGTTGAAGTGGTAAAAGTAAGCACATAGAACTCTCACCTGAGTGGGTTGTGCTGGTGTAAGGCACAACTCTTACTGATAGCATGTGAATGAACCGCAGCCACTCCCGACTAATCCCCACAGGGATTAAAGACAGTCAGTATCCTCCTCCACTCCAAGGCGGGTAAAACAGGCGCAGGTCCAAGAGGTAATAGTGATATAAAATATCATAAAATTTATTAAAAGAATTATGCCAGTGACACAACGCGTTTCGAGACCGGTCCGGTCTCTTTATCAAGTGTCTAATCAAAACACTTGCGTCTGTTTTACCCGCCTTGGAGTGGAGGAGGATACTGACTGGTATAATTTTTGGAAGGCTGACTGGCTACCGCTTCTACCTTGTTCACTCTGTCCTCACCGCTATGCTGTGTCAGGCTGAAACGTCTGTTTTAATGGTTCCCTGTGTTCTTACTGCCATGCTGTATCAGGCTAAGTTTTTGGGTGGTCCATATGCCTACCTCTACTTTAACCAGGCTGTTGCACAGAATTAGGCATAATGCCTCAGAGGCATGCATACATGCTGCCCCTGCTGTTTCCTGTCCATTTCTGTGGTGTTTCCATCATTTTCTGAGGTTGACAGGTTTTTACACGACCTTCCCCCTACCGAACTTGGGTCACCTGCAAAAATGCTCCAGTCTTCCATTGACTTCAATGGGGTTCGTTACTCGAAACGAGCACTCGAGTATCGGGAGATATTCGTCTCGAGTAACGAGCACCCGAGCATTTTAGTACTCGGTCATTACTAGTCATCTGTGCAAACTAGTAATAGGAAAAGCTAATTATATTCTGGGCTGTATAGCTAGAGGTATAACCAGAAGGAAGAGGGAGATTGCGATCCTGTTGTATAGAGCTCCAGTGAAACCATATCTGGAATACTGTGTCCAGAGAACTCTAGAAAAAAAATATTGATAAAATAGAATGCGTCCAAAAACAGGCTACAAAAATGGTGGAGGGTGTCAGGCATAAAACATATCAGGAAAGACTTAAGGATCTAAATCTGTATAGCCTGGTGGAAAGAAGGTACAGAGGGGACATGATCGAAATCTTTAAATATGTTAAAGGACTGAATAAAGTTAAAGACAGAAGTGTTTTTAATAAAAAAAATAAAAAAAAACTGAACACAAGAACAAGAGGAGACAGATGGAGGTTAGTTAAGGGAAAGATCATAAGCAAAAAAAATATATATATTATTTTACAGAAAGAATAGTAGATGCTTGGAATAAACTTCCAGCAGATGTGGTTGGTAAATCTACAATAATTGAATTTAAAGATGCCTAGGATAAACATATATCTATCCCAAGATAATTAGGAAGGAATTACTAAATGGACAGACTAGATATAACAGTTGACCCCAAACAAATGAAAAGATAGACAAAGTCACCATGAGTGACAGCACGTGTTCGGTCTGCTCTGGGTCTTTCTCTCCCATGGTCCCAGAATGACATACTTTTAGTGATTATAGGGTTTTTTTGTGGGTCTGTACAGTTACATTGTTGCACTGCTGCACTATAGCACTTTACTTGCACAATGTCCAATAAAAAGGATGTCCTAGAGCTGGAGAGGGTACAATGACGAGCAACAAAACTAATAAGGGGAATGGAGCATCTTAGTTATGAGAAGAGATTAGAGGAATAAAATTTGTTTAGTCTGGAGAAGAGACGTTTAAGGGGAGATATGATTAATTTATTTAAATATATAAATGGCCCCTACAAGAAATATGGGGAAAAGATGTTCCGGGTAAAACCCCCTCAAAGGACAAGGGGGCACTGCCTCCGCCTGGAGAAAAAAAGGTTCAATCTCCGGAGGCGACAAGCTTTCTTTACCATGAGAACAGTGAACAGTCTACCCCAGGATCTGGTCACAGCAAAAACAGTAGAGGTCTTTAACCCCTTAAGGTCAAAGCCAATTTTCGTTTTTGCGCTTTTGCTTTTTTCACTTTGTTTAAAAGGCCATAGCACTTGCATTTTTTCACCTAGAGACCCACATGAGCCCTTATTTTTTGCAACACCAATTGTACTTTGCAATGACAGACTTTATTTTCCCATAAAATATGCTGCCAAACCGGAAAAAAAAATCATTTGCGCTGTCAAATTGAAAAAAAAAAAGGAATTTGTTTTCATTTTAGGGAGTTTCGTGTTTACGCAGTTCACCCTGGGGTAAAACAGACTTATTATGCATGTTCCTTAAGTCGTTAAGATTACAATGATATGTAACATGTATAACTTTTATTTTATGTGATTGCTTTAAAAAAATTAAAATCATTGTTTACAAATATATGTCCCGTAAAATTGCTCCATTACCATGCTTATAGTGCTTTTATCCTTTGGTCTATGGGGCTGATTGAGGTGTCATTTTTTGCACCATTATGTGTTCTTTCTATCGGTACCTTAATTGCGCATATGTGACTTTTTGTTCGCTTTTTATTACATTTTTTCTGTATTTGATGCGACCAAAAATGGGCAATTTTGCACTTTGGAATTTTTTTTGCACTGACGCCGTTTAACGTGTGAGATCAGGAATGGGATTAATTAATAGTTCGGGCGATTATGCACGCGGCGATAACAAATATCTTTATTTATTTGTTTACTTATTTATTTATATTTATAAAATGGGAAAAGGGGGGTGATTTGGACTTTTATTATAGGAGGGTATTTTTTATTAATATATTATTATTAATAAATAATTTTTACATTAACGAGAAGTCCCCCTGGGACTTGTATATACACAGCACTGATCTCTCATTGAGATCAATGCTGTGTATATACATAGCAAAGGACGATTAGATCGGTGATAGATTGCTTTTGCGGTGATAGAATGTATTGCCGCTGAGGCCCGGCACGGGCAGAAAGACGGATCCCCCCCCCGAGATCCGACCCACTAGACACCAGGGACGTGCGGCGCAAAGCATCTAAATGCAGCTGTCAGGTTTGACAGCTGCATTTAGAGGCTTAATTAGCTGGCGCGGCAACGGGACCCGCGCCGGCTAATAGAGGCGCTCCCCGGCTGCAGACATTAGCCGGGAGCGGTGCCGTTCAGAGCGGGGTCCCGACGGGACCCCTCTCTGAACTCCCCCCGCGGCACCATGACGTATCAGAAACGTCATGGGTCGCTAAGGGGTTAAAACAGGCTTAGACAAGTTTTTAGACCAAATATAAATATAAATGAATATGTATAGAACCTATCATCATCCGTCCCCTTTCCCTGTATTCATGCCCTCCTGGTATACCCCCTTCCCTGCATCCATCCCCTCCTTAGTTGAACTTGATGGACATGTGTCTGTCTTCAACCGTATTAACTATATAACTATGTGAAATTTGTTGTTTGCATATTCATGCACTATTGATTATTGTGATTTGTATCTGTAGTAGGGCCAGGTCTTTTGTGTATTGCATCTATTTATATATTCTTTCTTGGATCATGTGCATTAATAATGTTATGGAATATCTGTATTATTAAAGATTTACATATGCTTTTCTTTATTTGGTGGTTAGTGTGCCTATTTATACAGTCTCTATCTTTTCCTTTGTTTGGGTTTACGTTGTTCTCTTCTGGACACTAGGCTATACCCCCTTATGTGATTGGAGTTGAGCTCCATTGAATTTGTGTATTAGATATACTTGTTAGTCTTTATCTGCTGACAATCTACTATGTTTCTAGAACAAAAGAACAACTTTTAGTAAATCTAGATTTAGTAAAACTAGGTGATACATTCCCTATGACACACTGTCTACTGATCCAGAGCAGTTTTTTAAAATAAAGAAGCCATTGTACTAACCTCCTTAGCTGCTGTACGTTTTGCTCACTAATGAAAGGTTCTTATTCTCAATCCAGAGGTTCTCCATTGTGGGGTATAATCCCTAGACTCTGTTTAGAATGGAAACTATCTTTGCAAAAAGTTTTCTGGCCAGTACCTCTACATTGTTGGGGGACTTACGTGTACTGCAATGCTTAATTACGTAATTTTTCTAGTACAGTAAATTATTTAGTCTATACATCTTCCAATTTAGTGCCCTCGTTTGTTAGATTTAGATTGATAATATGCTGGTCTGCTTTAATATTTGAATTTTTCATTGAAAACAAATAATAGAGTCTCTGTCATTCTCAACATCTGTGTAGTCCCAGCAGACTGATCTACTCCAGTATAAATTTACTAACACATTTGAATAATAAAGTATACATTCAAAAGAAGGGCCGGCCTTTGGGCTGTGCGACCTGTGCTTGCACAGGGCCCCTCACTCCTGGCCATCTGGGGGGCACTCCGGCAGACAGCGGCACACCTGACTTAGTAATAGAAGTTAGATGTGCTGTCTGTCTGCCGGAGCACCTCCCTAGCTGGCCGCTCACCCTCCATCTATGGTGGTTTGTTCGGGGCGCTCCTGCAGACAGACAGCACATCTAACTGCTATTAGTAAGTTAGGTGTGCAGTTCTCTGCCTGCCGGGTGCCCCTAGCTGCTCTCCTCAACTGTTCTGCACGGTGACGTAGCAGATGTCACCCAGACCACATGTCCAGCCAACACGTAAAGGGACGTGCGATCTAGGTGACGTCATGCCATGGTGAGCACTCTGGCGGGGGCAGGGGGCTGTAGTTATCTGTGGGGTGCTGTGTTTTGTGTGGAGAGCTGTGGAGGCTGTAGTTGTGGGGGGGGGGCTATAGTTGTCTGTGGGGGTTGTAGTTGTCTGTTGAGGGCTGTAATTGTCTGTGGGGGCTGGGGGTTGTAGTCTGTAGAGGTCTGTAGTTGTCTGTGGGGGTCTGTATTTGTCCATGGGGGGCTGTAGTTGTCTGTGGAGGGCTGCAGTTGGGGGGGGGGGGCTGAGGAGGCTGTAGTTGTGTGTGGGGGCCTTAGTTGTGTGTGGGGGGTGTAGTTGTGTATATGGTAGGGGGGAGTAGTATCTGTGTATATGGCTGGGGGGAGTAGTAGTGGTGTGTATGGCTGTAGGGGGGCTAGTAGTTGCTTGAATGGCTGGGGGGGGTAATTGTCTGTATGGCTGGTGCTGGAGTCGGGTAGTTGGGTGTTGGATGTCGTCTGGAGAAGTGGGAAGCTGAAGGAGCTTTATGTTACCTTAAAGGGGAGCTAAATAAAAAAGGTTTTGCCCAGGATGTCATTTACCCTAAGGCCGGCCCTGTTCAAAAGGATACAAATCCCCAATAAAGTAGTTGCACTGCACAGTAGAAACTGCTCAGTAATTGGTCATTCATATAGACTATCATTACAATAATCTATACGTTAATTTATCAAATGATCTGTTTATTTGCTCAGCACCATATTGTGAGTGTAAAAATACTGTAAACTGACTTGGAAAAACATTACCTAATTGCTCTATACTTTTTAAGAGCTACTAAGTTCTGCAGTGGATGACTAAGATTCTAACATTATCGCAAAACTACTCTGACTTCTGGAAACCACTTTAGCTAAGTGTTAGTCTGGAAGAGCTATCAATTTTATATATGGTACCAAAATATATATAGTAGAGTGTGTTCTTTTCAATAATGTCCCTTTATTCCTAGCAAGCTGTTTGAAACACCTCTAGCAGTCAGTGAATTAACGCACAGTCATATCTTAAGTATAGATTTTTCTATTTATTTACCATGGAGCGTGTTAATAGAACACATTCTCATCCGAGATAGTGTAATCTAATGACTATTCCTCTCCTCAAGTAATTAAGTGTAAACCAGTGATAGATAATGTTGAGCCTTAAGGTATTTTATATTACTGCTATCATAAAAAGGAAATGGAATTATATAAAATGTTGCAGTAGGCAGAGCTATGTAAGAGAAATAGAGATAGCAGCAGAAGCAGAAAAAAACTGTAAAAAGCAGTGACAGACAAATATACAAAGCTATGAATAGAGATGTCTAGAAAGTGAACCACAAGGGAGACAAGGACATAAAAGACAAGAAAAACTTGAAAATTGTGTGATAACTAAATGACTTTTCCATCATATAAAGCCCCTGCAGTCAGAGCGTAAACAGCTGCTGTCTAAGCGTGAAAAGTTAATGGAAGTAGAGTGTAATATTGCCGGAGCTGCTTCCTTACACATTCCAAGGAAAATCATTGCTAAACCGGCCGTAGGTCTAACAATAATCATAAGCAATCTGACATTGATTGGTATATTTATGGGACGAAAATGATTGGTTCTGAACAATAAATGTTACTATCATGTCTTCCAAGAAAACCATTCTCACCATTTCAAATGTCTTTCCATGTATGTCTTTTTACAGATAAGAGGCCTGACAGTAAATAAATATTACAAATAAATAGCAGATATAGGCAGCATCCTGATTTGTGATGAAGGGTCTATTTATTCATTGATGTGTGCTAAATATTTCTGCTATTTGTTATCCAAGGGCCAGGAGCCGACACCCTCTTCCCTTAGTTCACATTATGCTGCTGCTGTTCTTTCTCTCTATTAACCCGGTTAGGACCAGAACCCATTTTTAAAATCTGACCTGTCCCATTTTATGTGGTTATAGCTCTGTGATGCTATAACTTATACAAGTGATTCTGAAATAGTTTTTTGTGACACAATGCATTTAAGGTTAGTGGTACATATATCCTTGCATTTTTTCTTGTGAAAAACTACCAAATTTAATGAAAAATGGCAAAATAAGCATTGTTCTACTTTTTTAAATTCTTTGTGGTCACTGCAGTCTTGCTGGTCATTTTAGGCATGTGACAATACCAAATATGTGTACTTTTTATACATGGATTATTTGCATTGGGGCATGGGGATTATGTGCGTATTTTATTTACTTTATTACTTTTTTACAGTTTTTCTTCATTTTATTTTATTGCCCCACTAGGGAACTTGACTGTATGATTGATTACTCGAGCATTTATAGGGTTAACTGTGGGGATCAGAACATGTGCAGAGGGCACAGGCACTGCTTCTGTGTCCTCTAATGGCTATGTTCACACATCGTTTAACAGTGTCCGTTGCACAGCAACGGATGCTGTTAAACAGCCGGCAGCCGGGCTGCACTCAGCCCGTTCCTGCAGCCAATACCTTTGTATCGGCTGCAGGAACTTTTTTTTCCAATTGATTTGCGGGCGCCATTGGGTGTGCCCGCAAATCAATTAGCTATTCACTTAAATGCAATGTACTACCGCCGCTGCACATTGCAATGTGTGAACAGCTGATGTTTCCGGACGCTTTTCAGCGAACAGCGTCCGAAAATAATTGACAGGCACATTATTCTGATGCCTGTTCTAAGGAATAACAATGTGTGAACACAGCAGGCGGCATTGCATTGACTTCAATGCAATGCCGCCCCTGCAATCAGCGTCCGTTCTTTACAACAAAAGAAAAACGATGTGTGACCCTAGCCAATAGATGTGTTGGCCCATCCATATGTGGAAACAGGTATTTAAAATGGACATGCCTGCACATCCATGTGTGGGAAGGGATTACATTTAAGCTCTTAGGGACATATGACGTACCCGCTCTGAACCGCCGCGATCCTGTGTGCCACGTGTAGCCCAGGACCACGGCTATTAGCGGGCATGGTCTGATCGCCGTGCCCGCTAATCAGGTAATCGGAGGCTGCTGTCAAAGTTGACAGCTGCCTCCGATAACCGGATGCCGCCATTCCCTGGTGTCTAGTGGGGGAGATCGCTCCTCCGGGACGCTACCCCGGAGGAGCGATCTCTATATTGTTATTAGTAAAAAGCACCCTCCCCTAATAAAAGTTTGAATCACCCCCCTTTTCCCATGTTTTAAATAAAAGTAAATAAATAAATAAACATGTTTGCTATCGCCGCATGCGTAATTGCCCGAACTATTAATTAATCACATTACTGCTCTCGCACTGTAAACGGCGTAAGCGCAAAAAAATCCCAAAGTGCAAAATTGCGCATTTTTGGTTGCAACAAATCCAGAAAAAATTGAATAGAAAGCTATCAAAAAGTCGTATATGCGCAATCAAGGTACCGATAGAAAGTAAACATCATGGCGCAAAAAATGACACCTGACCCACCCCCATAGACCAAAGGATAAAAGCGTTATAAGCATGGGAATGGAGCGATTTTAAGGAACGTATATTTGTTAACAATAATTTGAATTTTTTACAGGCCATCAGATAAAAGAAAAGTTATACATGTTATATATCATTTTAATCATAACGACTTGAGTTTCACCCCAGTGTGAATGGCGTAAAAAAATACCCCTCAAATAAAAGAAATGCGTTTGTTTTTTTCAATTTTACCACACTTTAAATTTTTTCTGGTTTTGCAGTGTACTTTATGCAAAAATTCAGCCTGTCATTGCAAAGTACAATTAGTGGCGCAAAAAATAAGGGCTCATGTGGGTTTCTAGGTGGAAAAATGCAAGTGCTATGGCCTTTTAAACACAAGTAGAAAAAAACGAAAACGCAAAAACAAAAATTGGCCCCATCCTTAAAGGGTTAATGGCAACAGTTTATCTGATACCAAATGGGTCTCTGATATCAAATATGAACAATATATATATATATATATATATATATATATATATATATATAATCTAACAAATTGAAACACAATTTAATAAAAATCATATATTAGAAAACAAGGAAAGGAGAGTGTCTCATAGGGTAGAACAGTATGTACTATGTATACATAGAGGCATCAAAAATGGTTTGGCTGTGCTAGTCACCAGGGCCAGACACACAAACCCCAAAAAGCAGTCCTGACACACAAATCCCAAGCGCAGCATCTTAGAAGGATCCTCACAGTCACCAAGATCCTGATGCCCATGATGGTTAAGATGGTTTTTCACCACTAGCCACTACTTCAGCTTGTAGTCCACCTACATCAGGGTGGTTTTAGATAATACCTTGAAGACCTTTTTGGTGATCCATCATGCACGCATATCTGGACCACAATGTAAGATGCTTTCATTAGATATGGAGCAGTTATGCCACTATGCAGAATCAGACTACAGTGAATTTGTTTGTAGTCTGTAACCAAGAAGATAGGTAGACCACTAATCCAAAGGTAAATTAACGATTCATAAACAGTTAAATATTTTTACAGGCAAGTACATGAATGATACATGTGAACCTTAACAGCATAAGGAAAGGCAGCTATTTTGGATGGCATTGAAAGCTCCCAAGTGACTTTGCTGGCTGCCAGGCTTTCTAGGCAGTGTAGGTCAGTGATGATTTAATCAAGGAAGAAAGTTGCTTCATACAAGAGATTTGCATTTAGAAGTATTGTATAGGCGAAGGACTCTGAGTGCATTCTTAATGTTTACTGTAGATTTTTGTTCCAAGGATAGGTAGACTTTAATGGCACAATTTCCTTTAACTTCTGCTGTGTAAAAGCTTCTCAATCAGGAAGAAATGTTAAGCACATACACTCCATTTTCAGGTCAGAGATTGTTTGGTTATACTACAATCAGAAAAGACATAGTTACACATATACAGTATATGGACCCACTACACTTTTTCCCAATAAAATAATAGCACAATCTTTCCCATATAAACAAAACACTGAATTTCAAGAAAAAAACGGAATAAATATGTTTAAATGTATGTTTATAATAATGGCACATGTAAATATTTAAAGCCCTCCACTGCAATGTTAACATGATTTCCTCCTTTTAAAATATTCTGCAGTCTGTTACTAATTATCATTTGGATAAAAACTGATCAGTTAAACCTATGACCAGTAAAATCAGTAATATTGATTACCACATGACAGTGGCACCTGTCTAGTGGTTTTAAATATTTATGCCAGAAAGTGAATAGTTCTTGAAAATGATGTGTTGAATGCAGGAAAATGGGCACATCTAAGGATTTGAGGGACCTGAACAAGCATTTGAGTGCGATTGCGAAAAGATTTATTTAGAGCATCTCCAAAATAGTGGAGTATTCCTGTTTTACCATAGGTATTGTCTACTAATTGGTCCAGAGAAGAACTATCATTGAACATGACTGCAAACTATAAAAAAATTTAACAAATATTCAAGGCTTGTAATTGTAAGTGCTAAAAAAATACATCAGGTATGATCAAAAAAGGGGATACTGTTGGGAAAATTTATGAAAAAGTTAATACTGGTCATGATAGAATATTACCAGAACAAAAATTGCAGTGCAGCTTGCTGCATATGGGGCATATACCCGCTGCGTACAATGGGCATGGAAGAAGAAAGAAGGAAAGGAAAGGAAAGACAAGACCTACAGTATGTTGCAGGCAATGTTATATAGGGACCTTTTGGATCCTAGAATTTATGTGGATATTAATGTGACACATACCCAAATATTGTTGCAGACCAAGTACACCCCCTCATGGTACTGAAATTTCCTACTAGCAATTACCTTTTATTATTACCAGGATAATTTACTTTGACAAGGTAAAAAAAAAAAAAATAATTGTTCTCAACTTTAAGTTGTTGACTTTGCTGGCAAATTCTCCAGCTCTCAATCACATTGAGCTTCAATCGCAATCCACGGAAGCGAGACCTAGCAACTTAAAGGATCTGAGCCAATACCTAGGACAGCTTCAGATGTCTTGTGGGGTCCACGTCTCCACTGGAAAAAGCTGTTTTTAGGACTCGAGTGGGTCCTATAATAAATGGAAGATAGCTGTAATAGTCTGATTGGTATATTTGACTTGATACATGGAGGCAGCAAGAAGTTAAAGAAGAACTATCAGCAGGTTAGAGTAATGTAACCTGCTATGTCCCTATTGCACAGGAGGTGCCCGGGATGAAGGTAAGTCTCTTACCTTCGTCCTCAGCGCCGTTCCAAATTCAGTTACTCTTTTACTCCTTGGTACAGTAAAACCGTTAGGAGCACTACCCCGCCCCATAGTGATTATCCACCACGGACGGTCTTTTCTAATGATAATGGAAGCGGCCACCCGAATCGGCGTTATTAAGCAGGCCAGTGCTCCTAACAGTCTTACCAGACTGAGAAGTAAAAGACTAACTGCATGGGAAAGGCATCTAAGGGTGAAGGTAAGGGACATACCTTTATCCTCAGCGCCTCCTGTGCAATAGGGACATATCAGCAGGTTAAATTTGTCCTGCTGATAGTTCCCCTTTAAGGTTATATAGAAGAATTTGTGAATGGGGAGGAATATGAGTGTGCATAATAAAGCACATGCACACACAGACACAGACACACACACACACACACACACTCAGCATTCCTATAACAGTACCATGTAAATGCTAAATTAGCATAATGAAATAGACATGAAGGTGTTAATCTGCTGTGACTAGAATAAAATATTTACACATTATAAAGCAGAAACATCTTGCAGGCATTGAGATTTATAAGTATACATTACATACCTACTTCCTCTCCCACGTTGCCAGATGGTCCCTCAATATAGGGCAATATCCGAGCACAGCAATCTAGTCTTCCTCAGTGTTGTTTGCAGACACCACTAAGGAAGATCCTTTATATATATATATATATATATATATATATATATATATATATATATATATATAATGTTGCCTAATAACCTCAAATGTCCACACAGGATATTTTAAGCTCCCTCTTGTGGTGGCTACAGGCAAACATCATTTTATCTGTACATATAATATATACAAACAGAAAAAGGGAAAACATGATTGCCCCCCCAATCACCAAATAAAGAAAATTACAGCAATCACCAAATATAAGTGAACCTGCAAAAACTTCCCTTAAGTTAATAAATGAAGTATATTTATTCACTTCACATAATTGATTTTATTAAAAGGAAACGATCAGCAGGTTAGATGAATCTAACTTGCTGATAGCTCCCTAGTGGGCATAGAGCGCTGAGGATGAAGGCATGTCTGTTACCTTCATCCTACACATCATTCCTGTGCTGTTAGATGTGAAATCCTCTGCCTGATAAGCCGTTAGGAGTACTGGGCGGGGATACCGCCTCCTCTACCCGGGCACTGATCTGGGTCACCCCCTTAATTGATAACCATTGGGGGGCAGACAGGTGACAGATCACTGTGCGGGGGGCAGGGCTACAGCCCAAACTGATGAATATCAATGGAGGGGGCTGGCCAGATGTGGGCCGGACCAGTCCTGGGGGGCCCCCAGTGTTTCTAACGGCATATAAGGCAGAGGAATTCTCAGTTAACAGCATGGGAACTGAAGGTAAAAGATCTAACCTCATCCTCAGCACCCCATGTCCACTAAGGATTTATCAGCAGGTTAGATATTTCCTAACCTGCTGATAGTTCCTTTAACACAACTTTTTTTTATTAAAAATTTTCCCACTGCACAACATTTAGTCATTTGCAGTCATATTGCTTACATTTTCCCATCATGATATCTTTTTTATTACTATCACATATCATATTTTGGGCATTTTATTATTTTTTTATTTCTTATACTGTGAGGGCACCATTCATGATGTGTCGCTGTGTGTTTTTTTATGTGCAGGCTGTATCTTCCATAGAGCATTAACAGCACTACAGGGTCCTCATTGATGGCGAGGCAAGGTTTCAGAGATGTTTAGCGGGCACAGGTGCATAAAAGGGCCAGATATTTTTGATGTCACATCTTTGAATAATCAGGCTATTATAACAGCACATGAATGTTGGCTACCAACATGTGTTCTATGTTGCTTAATCAGGAAATTTAATTAGTAGAGATGAGCGAACCGGGTTCGGGTTCGAGTTTATCTGAACCTGAACGTTCGGTATTTGATTAGCTGGGGCTGCTAAACTTGGATAAAGCTCTAAGGTTGTCTGGAAAACATGGATACAGCCAATGACTATATCCATGATTTCCACATAGCCTTATTATTATTATTTATTTTTAAAGCACTCTTGAATCCAGAACTCTTTACATAATCTACATAACCAAGTTTCTTAAGGGAGCAAAGAGGGCATTTGGCTAACTAACACCCATAATAATATTATACCATTACCATTAGAACATATAATGCTAAGTTGCCCACATACATCAATACTATAAATATAAAAAAAGAAAAAAGTACTGAACCAGCACACCCAAAATAATATATCACAAAATATAAGTTTATTGAAGTACAGACACAAACATAAAAACATTTAAAAACATATACATATAGTGCATACCATGATAAGTCGCGACTTATCATGGTATGCACTATATGTATATGTTTTTAAATGTTTTTATGTTTGTGTCTGTACTTCAATAAACTTATATTTTGTGATATATTATTTTGGGTGTGCTGGTTCAGTACTTTCTTTTTTCTTTTTTTATATTTATAGTGTAGCATTTAGTCCTGCAGCACCCCTGCCCTTTTGGTTATTTTTGTGGTGCCCTCCCTTCTTTCATATATAATGTCACATACATCAATACAGCGCCAAATTTGTGTGATGCTGTGCCTGCTTAAGGCCAAACAGATAATAATAATAATAATAATAATAATAATAATAATAATAATAATAAATTTATTTGTATAGCGCCAACAGATTCCGCAGCCTTAGGGCTTTATCCAAGTTCAGCAGCCACCGCTAATCAAATGCCGAAAGTTCGGGTTCGGATCGACTCGAGCATGCTCAAGGTTCACTCATCTCTATTAATTAGTGATGTGTAATAATTATGATTTTTCTAATTATAATTCCAATATATGAATTCATTAATTTATTGGATTTTATTTTAAAAGTTGGATTACCCTTAGATCTTACTATAGTCAACATGTTTTGTTTGCTGCTCAATCATGCTATTTAACTAGGCTTCAGTTGACTATGTTATAATACATATAATTATTGAATATGGTCATGAATCAATCAGGTGTTCTCCACCCACTGTTTTTCTTAATTTGTCCTATGTGTGTATGTGTCTTAATGGGTCAGTCATGTCAATGCCTAGTCAGACCTTGGCATGGCATAGCTTATAAGATACGACCGAGACTGTGCGTTTGGCCATAATTAGTGCTTGTATTTTAAAGGCCTTATTACATACAGATTTATCTGGCAGATTATTAAAGCCAAAGTCACAAACAGACTCTAAACCGAGAACAGGAAAGGTTGAGATTTCTTCTTTTTTCTAATCCATTACTGGCTTTGGCTTCAAAAATCTTTCA
Organism: Dendropsophus ebraccatus; assembly: GCF_027789765.1. NCBI lineage: Eukaryota > Metazoa > Chordata > Amphibia > Anura > Hylidae > Dendropsophus > Dendropsophus ebraccatus. Next base: position 106,756,806 of record NC_091458.1, read on the forward strand.
AAAACTGATAAATTTGTATGTGTAATGGGGCCTTAAAGAGGTTGTCCAGGAAAAATGGACTCTTCCCCTATCCACAGGATAGGAGAAAAGTAGGAGGTTGCAGGGGTCTGACCTCTGTACCCCTGCTGAGCTTTGTATCGGGCCCTGCCAGCTCTGTTATGAATAGAGCCGTGGGTCCAGCATGCCACCCGTGGCTCTATTCATTCCTATGGGGCCAACAGAAAGAGATGAGTACAGCGCTCTTGCACCATACTCGTCTCTTTTCGTCACTTCATAGGAATGAATAGAGGTGCTGGTCATGTGCCAGACCCACGGCTCCATTCATAACATAGCCGGCAGGGCCCAATACAGAGATCGTGGGGATACAAAGGTTGGAACTCCCATCACCTCCTACTTTTCCCCTATACTGTGGATGGGGAAAGGCCAATATTTCCCGGACAACCTCTTTGTTTTATCCTGATCCTGCCTAAACACTGCTCTAATCCTTGTCCTTTTGTTCTGAATTATCTGCCACACTCATCTCTTCCCTGCTGAGTTCCCTCTGGTCACTTCACAGTTAACCTCTGTTTTGCTTACGTAATTGACATCTAGTTTCTCCATTCACACTTGCTGTGCCTATTTCTGTGTGTGTGTGTGTGTGTGTGTGTTTATGGTCCAATCACATCCTGAACAGCACCCCTAACCTCCTATTTATCCAGGCTAGCCATTAGACTTTTTTTTCCCCCTAGCGTGCAATCATCTTTATATCTTTTCTTATATTGTTACCTGGCTTTCCCTGACTTTGGCTCTTCTACTTGACTATTCTCTTGGATCTTGTTTTTGTACCTTGCTGCTCATTTGGTTTGAACCCGACCTGCTGACTACCCCTTGTAGGGAAGTTTATCTTGTCCTTGTTTCCTGTATCACCTTATTGTAAGAAGGGACCGTCTCCGTGGTTGACTGAAGTCGCCTAGGACAACCACACCTTTTTGAGCCTATTTATATAAAATGAAACAGTACCACATCTAGGCTGACCTTATTTATGAAGGGGGCTTTGTAATTTTCTTTCTTGTAATATTTTTGTGTAAAAAATGTGTATGAGAACTGGCCAAAACATAAATGACACATAAAGCATTTCTACAAAGAATAATCTAATTTAATATGCAAACAACAATCTGCTAGATTTGGAACAGCATAAACATCTTGAATAAACAAGGGTCTGATATATGTAAAACATGAAAATTAACACTATGTGCATTGTGCATGACTGGAAGTCTGCTGCAAATTGTGAAAATGAAAAAGGTAGAATAAAAGTCTGGCCAGCAGGAATGTAGGAGGCACTGGCACTGCCGAGAGGACGAGACTATATGTGGCTGGGCAGACGAACGAAGGGTGGGCGGATGCATAATTAATGAATAATGAACACAATTTCAGATTTCATCTGTGATGCAGTAAATCAGTTCCATTCTAGCAAACCACAAAGTGTACAAAGAGCAGGTGAGTACTTAGTGCTTAGATAGGGAGATTAAGTGTGTCTTCATTTCAAGCTTTTAAAGTGATGGATTGTTCCATGAGGTGTAAGGAAATTGCAGATGTAGTGATCACATAATTAAACAAAATAATCAAGCTTGTGGTTGTCAAATGCAAAGTAAAAGGCTGTGAATAAAATCCACATTCTCACAGCTGATACTCACTTTCTGTTTTGAGAATTAAAATAGAAGACACACACAGGTTTTTTTTTATAAGTGAAAAACGAGAATTATTGCTGTTTTTCCTATCTTGAAGAGCAGTAAAGAGGTAAAAAGCTGGGTGCTTTATAACAGTGGGCGTAAAGCGGCATGGACGTTTTGGCTCTGATTTGTTCTCTTTGAGGCTGGGTTCACACTACATATATTTCAGTCAGTATTGTGGTCCTCATATTGCAACCAAAACCAGGAGTGGATTGAAAACACAGAAAGGCTCTGTTCACACAATGTTAAAGGAGAAGTCCGGCCAAAATTAATTTTTGATATGTTGTTACTTATGAAAAGTTATACAAATTTCTAATGTACATTAATTATGGGAAATGCACATATACTGCTATTTCCCTTAATTTAGTAGATCAGGAAGTGTTAGAAATATCTCTGAAGAAGTGACGTCACGACCCAGGGTGTAATTCCTATGGAGTGTCCAGCAGGGGGCGCTCTCTATATAGAAGTCTATGGGACTTTATTGTTTCTATGGGTTTCTATGTAATGTAATGTAATGTAGTGTACAGTGCTTTATTGAATGAATACATCTATGGAATACTTTGGGGAGCAAGTGTCCTTGCTCCCCAAAGTATTGCATAAATGTATTCATTCAATACACAGTAAGCCCGCCGATCCGCCGCATTTCCGCCGAATTTCCGCCGCATTCCCGCCGATCCGCCACACGCTGATCCGCCGCATTCCCGCCGATCCGGACCATATACATTGAACTACAGCTCCCATCATCTGCTTCTAGTATGAACAGGTGATGGGAGCTGTAGTTGGGTAATGGATATGACATGCCGCCGGGCGCAGGGGGGAGCCGCTCAGTACACAGGAGCGCTCCCCCCTCCTCCTCCTCCTTCCGTGATAACTTCCGCCTATACCAATGCTGAGTCCCTGCCTGGCCGCCGCTCTCCACTCTCCCCCCATACATACCGGCTCCCGATGCATCCTGGTGTCTGCGCTGATGCCGGGAGCCGGTATATGTGAGCGGAGAGCGGCGGCCAGGCAGGGAGTCAGCATTGGTATAGGCGGAAGTTATCACGGAAGGAGGAAGAGGAGGGGGGAGCGCTCCTGTGTACTGAGCGGCTCCCCCCTGCGCCCGGCGGCATGTCATATCCCTTACCCAACTACAGCTCCCATCACCTGTTCATACTAGAAGCAGATGATGGGAGCTGTAGTTCAATGTATATGGTCCGGATCGGCGGGAATGTGGCGGATCAGCGTGTGGCAGATCGGCGGGAATGCGGCGGATCGGCGGGCTTACTGTGTATTGAATGTATTGAATGAATACATTTATGCAATACTTTGGGGAGCAAGGACACTTGCTCCCCAAAGTATTCCATAGATGTATTCATTCAATAAAGCACTGTACACTACATTACATTACATTACATAGAAACCCATAGAAACAATAAAGTCCCATAGACTTCTATATAGAGAGCGCCCCCTGCTGGACACTCCATAGGAATTACACCTTGGGTCGTGACGTCACTTCTTCAGAGATATTTCTAACACTTCCTGATCTACTAAATTAAGGGAAATAGCAGTATATGTGCATTTCCCATAATTAATGTACATTAGAAATTTGTATAACTTTTCATAAGTAACAACATATCAAAAATTAATTTTGGCCGGACTTCTCCTTTAAAATTGATTGGATGGCCGCCATTTAATGGCAAATATTTGCTGTTATTTTAAAACAACGGCTGTTATATTGAAATAATGGCAGTTATTTACTGTTATATGGCGGCCATCCACTCAATTTCACCATTGTGTGAACAGATCCTTTCTGTGTTTTTAATCCACTCCTGGTTTTGGTTGCAATATGAGGACCACAATACTGACTGAAATATACGTAGTGTGAACCCAGCCTAAAAGACAAATCAATGCTTACTTCTTGTCTTTCACCACCCATAAAGCTCAGGGCAGCTGTGTAAATACCAGTGCACCTATTATTGTATGTCTACAATGCTATAGTGTAATATCCCTCTCAGCAGCAGTAGTAGTTCAGTGCTTAGTGTAACCCCTTCCATGCTGTGTTGCTGCAGTTTATCTTCCTTCTGGTCACATTGCATCTTGTAAAGCCAGTGCAACAGTAACCCCTTCTCCCCTAACATGCAATCTTTAACTTAACCCCTAGACGACTAAGGACATACTGGTACGCCCTGGAAGTCTGTCCCCAGACGACCCTGGGCGTACCGGTACGTCCTGATACGCACCTTCATTGGAGGTACGCACCTTCATTGGAGGTGGGGGCCGGCTGCAGTGAGCAGCCCAGCTCTCACCAATAATGACAGGCTGCAGCTGCAGCGATTGCAGCGTGTCATTAACCCCTTAAACGCCAAGATTGCAGTGCGACTGCGGCATTTAAGTGTAAGTGACAGGGGGAGTGCCCTGTCACTTACAGATCAGGACCTTTGCAGAGTGACTGGGGGGGGGTCTCAATCTCTGTATCGGACCGCCAGAGGTCTCTTACCTTCCTCTGTGCAGTCTTATCGGCTTTCTGGTCATTCAGTCTGCCACAGGCAGGCTCAATGAGCAGAACGCCTATCACACTGATCAATGCTATGCCTATGGCATAGCAGTGATCAGTGTCTGCAATAAAAGTGTTGCCTTAATAAAAGTGTTGCCTTAAAATGTGTTTAAAAAAAGGTGAAGATCTTTATTACAATGCCCCAAGCCACTCCCCCAATAAAAGTTTAAATCACCCTCCTTTCCCATTACATAAATAAAACATATAAAAATAAATAAATAAACATATTATATACTGTAGCGTGCGTAATTGTCCGATCTATTAAAATATAACAAGCGTCATCACTAACGGCGAACGGCGTAAACGAAAAGAGCGAAAAAAGGGCCAGGATTACCGATTTTTTGTTACATTACATATAAAAAAATTATAAAAACTGATCAAAACATCAGATCTTCACAAATATGGTATTAATAAAAACTAAAGATCAAGGCGGAAAAAATGACACCCCCATACAGCCCCACAGATGAAAAAATAAAACTGTTATAAGCGTCACAATAGGGCTATTTTATTTATAATTAATTGCAAAAAGGATTTCATTAAATAAATATATAACATTAGAGAATATGTGTAAACCTGCATGTGGTTGTGTTCGGGCTGGCCCTATAGAATAATGGTATCATGTCACTTTTACCATATAGTGCATTACGTAGACACAGGAACCCCCCAATATTGCATTCTTTTTTACGATTTCACCAATTTATATCTTCATAAATAATAATTTTGAGGTTCCATCATACATGTTATAGAATGAAAGATGCCAATGCCAGATGCCAGATTACTAAGTACAAGTAATCCTGTAAAAAACAAGTCCTTACATGGTGCTGTAGATAGAAAACTGAAAGTGCTAGAGCTCTTAGAAGGGGAGGAGGAAAAAACGAAAACACAAAAATGAAAATGTGCGCGGTCCACTGGGTCATTTTGGGCCTGGTCCTCAAATGGTTAACAAACAAAAAAAATAAATAAAATAAAATAAGCCATAGATGTAAACTTGGTATTGTATTGTTTTCTAGCTCATATTCCCGGCTATAAAACAAAACCAAATTCTGCCTAAGATGCAGTGATTTGATATTCTGGTTTTATTTGATTACTACATATCGTATAAATGCAGCAACTTGGCTTTTAGGGCTAGCTTAAGGAGCAGACACTATTTTGCAAATGTGGTAGTATAGGAGCGTTAGTTGCTCAGGAAAGCAGCCCTTACAAGATCTGTCAAAACTAGCAGCTTTGCTGTGTATAGTGTCAATCATGTGAGTGATAATGTAAATGTTGCTCCCAATAGAGCATTGTGTACAGTATGCTAAAGCAGAAGAACAGCAGCACACTACTTCTGTCTCCTCCCCATGTGTCCAGCTGTATGTCTCAGTTTTGGGCAGATGACCTAATTCTTGGGCAATTGACCTTCTAAATTTAGAGCCGTATTTAGAGCCGTACATGTTTGGACCATGTTTGTTAATATGTTAAAAGATCAGCAAGCATTCATTGTAATAACCATGTAATTATTATAGAATTGTAGTGCAATTATATAGGAGGGGTGAAAAACCTTTTTAGGCTATGTTCCCACATAGTATTTTGGTCAGTATTTTCCAACCAAAGCCAGGAATGGATTGAAAACACAGAAAGGCTATGTTCACACTCTGTTAAAACTAAGTGGATGTCTGCAACTTAATGGCAAATAATGTTATGTTATTTCAAAACAACGGCTGTTGTTTTAAAATAATGGAAATTATTTGCCATTAAATGATGGCCATCCACTTAATTTTAACAGCGTGTGAACATAACCTTTCTGTATTTTCAATCCACTACCATTTTTTTGTTGCAAAATACTGAGCAAAAATACTGTGAGGGAACATAGTCTTACTTATAACTTTTGATCTGATTGCAAAAACATGAAGCAAGAAAGTTTTATCTTTTATTTTTAGTATAAGTGACAGAGATTTACCAGTAGAAGACAAGATAACATACCCTGTGCTATTTGTCTGTATGTTTGTATTTCTCCTTCATTTTAAGATGCTATAAAAGATTACAGAAGTTCTGGGAATAAATGCAGCTTAGTGAGCATGTGCCAAGTTTCATCTTGTGGTGGTATAGATCAAAGACTATAAAACATGACTGAGGGGATAAAGCAGGATTTCAAACAGCCTATCTTCAAACTTTCACAGTGGTTTTAAGTTTGCTACAGTATTGAAGTAATAGTCTCTTCTCTAATTCTAGTACATAGTAAGCATTCTGAGAAAAACAGATTAGAATTTTTTTTTTGCCCCATTGACACTTTTATGTCTGTTCCAGGTACGGATGTGTCCTTCCTTACCATTGATCTATCCTTTGATCAATGGAACAATATTACCACCTTTGAAACATACAAACAAATAGGGATGAGCGAAGCAAAGTTAACAAATTTTTGCAAGCTTCTTTTTAAAAATTAATCCAAAAAAAGAGAAAAAGATTTGCTCACCTGTCGCCACTCACCCGGTGTCCTACTCTGTGTCTTCAGCCGCCTCCAGCCTGCTCAGTCAATTACTTGTCACTCTTGTCTGAAAGATGATAGCCCACACAGCCAGTCACTGGCCTCTGCGCTGTCCCGTCCCAGTCAGTAATTGGCTGAGCAGGCTAGAGGCGGCTGAGGTTACTAGAGACACAGGAGGAGTACACCAAGGAAGAGCAGACAGGTAAGTATTGATGAGCAAACAGCTGAACTGCATCAAAACAGCTAAATAATTGTTTAGCTGTTTTAGTGTGGTTTGTTAAGATTTGTTTCGCAAGTTGGAAAATTTTATGCCAAAAATTTGCGAAGCTGCGAACCAAATTTTTTAAAACTTTGCTCATCTCTACAAACATAATTTTGCACCACTTTATGCTAAAATATACAGCTATGTATACAGTATACAGGTATCTATGTGTGGCCAAATATCTACTGTATATGTGATGTTAAATGTAGCTTCTAAAGAATTTTGTCACAATTAAGAATCAAATTTGTATTATGAGAAATAGGAGTCCTTAATAAAAAAGTAAGGGTGGACACATCTGCTTTGTTTACAACATTGCTTAAAATTTTTAGGTAAAGTCATTGGGGGGATTTATAAAGCAATCAAGAAGACAAATTTGGTCAGCTCTTCTACAACACCATTCACAGTAGGCAGGTGCACGTTGCTATAGCTGAAATTGCAAACACAGAAAAAATACAACAGTTCACAGCTAATGTCAAGACTAAAGATGAGTGGAACTTTCGGACATTTGGTCCGAAAGCCGCTCACTCCAGTGCGATGCCTGCGATCCCAGGTGAATAGTTGCGCTCCCGGGAATCTGCGGCCAGGATCTTCCAGGGAATTCAAGATACATTCCCTGGAAATCCATGCACCCAGGCATCGCAGGCATAGTAATTGAGCGAAGATGCCGTCGGACCAAAAGTCCAACGGTTCGCTCATCCCTAGTCAAGACATAAACCCAATACAGATATAAAAATCATTAAAAACAGCCCCACTCCCCCATCGGCTAAAGAACATCTCCATAAAAATAATGAAGCTCTTGGTATACTATTTGCAAATAGTGTGAATTATCCCACTATGGTAAGGTGCCATTATGCCTGAAATAGACCCTACACAGTACTATAGCCTCTCCTTGGCAAATAATAAGCCTATACTCTGGGCATGCAGGATCTAACTAATACTGGCAAAAATAATCCCCAGGATTATATCCCCACTGCCTAGTGTTGTTATAGGAGAGCTGACCAAACTTATCTTTTTGATTATGTTTCAAATAGGGAAATGGCTGCCTCTACTTGGTCATGCACTCCACCCCCCACCTTGGGGGTTATTTTTGCCAGTTTTAGTTGGGTCCTGCATGCCCAGAGTATAGGCTTATTATTAACCAAGGAGGGGTGAAGGGCCCATCCCGGGAATTAAGCCACAACATGCCATAGCAATGTGCCCCAGCCTAGTTTGAATGGTGTTGTAGGAGAGCTAACAAACATGAATTTTTGATTGTGTTCCAGATGGGATGGTGGTGGCTGTCTCTACTTGGTTGTGCCTTCAACCCATCCCTCCGGTGCGGAGTGCGCTTCATAGCAGGTGGGGGCCGGCTGCAATCAGCAGCCAGCACCTCACCGTTAATGACACGCTGCAGCGATCTTTCTGCAGCATGCCATTAACTCCTTAAACGCCGCATTTAAGTGTAAGTGACAGGGGGAGTCTCCTGTCACTTACCGATCGCGACCCCCGCAGTAACACTGCGGGGGTCCTGATCGTTAAAACGGACCGCCGGAGGTCTCTTACCTGCCTCCGTGCGGTCCGATCGGTGCTCTGGTCACTGAGGCGATAACACTGATCAATATTATGCCTATGGCATAGCAGTGATCAGTGATAAAAATGAAAGTAATCAATGTACAAGTCCCCCAAAGGGACTTAAAATGTATAAAAAAAAAAGTTAAAATCACTAACACACTACCCCAAAACCCCTCCGCCAATAAAAGTTTAAATCACCCCCCTTTCCCATTATATAAATAAAACATATAAAAATAAATAAATAAACATATGATATACTATAGCGTGCGTAATTGTCTGATCTATTAAAATATAACAAGCTTCATTGCGAACGGCGAACGGCGTAGACGAAAAGAGGGAAAATATTGCTCGCATTACCGATTTTATGTTACATTATATATAAAGAAAATTAATAAAAAGCAATAAAAACGTCCGATCTTCACAAATATGGTATTAATAAAAACTAGAGATCATGGCGGAAAAAATGACATCCCATACAGCCCCATAGTTGAAAAAATAAAACAGCTAGAAGCATCACAATAGGCCCATTTTATTTATAACTAATTGCCAAAAAAAGGATTTCATTAAAAAAAATCTATATAACATTAGAGAATCTGTGTAAACCTGCATATGGTTGTGTTCGGACTGACCTATAGAATAATTGTATCATGTCGCTTTTACCATATAGTGCATTACGTAGACACAGGAACCCCCCAAACGTTACCATATTGCATTCTTTTTTACGATTTCACCTATTTATATCTTCATAAATAATATATTTGGGATTCCGTCATACATGTTATGGTAAAATGAAAGACGCCATTACACAGTACAACTATTCCTGTAACAAATAAGCCATTACATGGCCTTGTAGATAAAAAACTGAAAGTGCTAGAGCTCTGAGAAGGGGAGGAGGGAAAAACGAAAGCGCAAAGATCAAAATTTGCGCGGTCCACTGGGTCATTTTGGTCCTGGTCTTCAAAGGGTTAAAGCATATCTCTAAATTGTGCAGAGAAAACAGATAAGAAAAAAAATCAGATGTTTCAATATTCGGCTCTGGTCTGTAAAAAAAATACATTCCCTGTAATTTTACTTTTGCACAACTTTACATACATCAAATTACTCAAAAGACGTCCGAAAATAATGAACATGAACATTATTTTGACATTCGCGGCAATAAGGTCCGTTATTCAATACATTGTGTTAGTTGGTTGTCAGTCTTCCCATTAGCTTCAGTGCATTGCCTCTGCAGTCCGTTAAATCACGGCAATAACGGACATTTTTTAAAATATCAAAATCGGCCGCCCTTTCTCTATTTTTGACTTTGTGTGAACATAGCCAAACAGTATACCTCCAAGTGCTAATCCATGTGTTTAACTCCCAATTATGACAATGGGAGTTATGTGATTGAGTTACACAACTGACACAACTGTTTTCTGAATTCGACTATCTCCATCTGGTGTTGCTGGGAAGCCATCTTTTTCCATTTGCAGAAAAACCTCTACATTTTTTGCATAAATTAATTACATTTTGTAAAAAGTGGTGATTTGAGACTTTACTGTTCCCCTGTATGCCTCTGAGTGCTTAGACACGGGATCTTTTGCTAAGTGCACAAGGCCTTATTCTTAGCATGCCATTGTTGTGCTTTGTAAACGTATATGTTTTAGACCTTATAGTTACCGTGGATATAATTGTTCCACATTAAAATTTTTAACAAAAATTGTTGGCAACAGAATATGTGCACGTGCTTCGATTTCTAGCTTTTGGTATGTTGACAACAGTAACACCATTCTATAACTTACCGTCACTTCAAAGTAAAACATGTTTAGAAGATAAAGCCTTGCTTTCAGCAGCAGTGCAGAAATGATATACCTATTTTTAGACAAAGCTCTGCTTCTTGCACTGATTGATTTTGTATGTTGTTCTTCTTTAATTGGCACATTTCACACAGTTCCATTATGCATTTTAATCCCAGCCATTATTTCAAGTTTAATTACTGTTAATAGCTCCCTTCCTTCATCCCACGCAATAACAGAATTTGAATACATACTTGGGCAAAGAGCCATAGTTTCTACAAGCCAATTCAAGTTGAACGTAAATAATTGTCAAAAGAATATACTTTTAGAAGGCAAAACTTAAGTCATAATACTCAGCACTCATATTTATATTTATGCGGTAAATTAATGCATTACATATGAAAAATTGTTTATAGATTTAAATTTGAGTTTACTATGAATTGAATTTGTTAAAGGGGCACTCCGGAGACTAATGTTTTTTTTGTGTGCTAATAATTGTTTTTTAAATAAAGTTATATTACTTTGTAATATAACTTCATTAAAATATATGTATTTTGTTATAGCACAGCGCAGAAGCCTTTGTGCAGCTAGCTACTAACAGAGCCAGTGGTGATAGCAATCTGATAGCCGCTGTGCTCTAACGGTGGGCAGCCTACCCCTTGAGTACTGTAATATTATGGGGTACATGGGGAGGCTGAGTAGCTATTGTTTTTGCTATCAACTGGTGTAATCACTGGTGTCTTCACTGTAATGCTGTACAGATCACTTCCCCTACTTAGCACAGACAGAAGATGATTTCTCAGCATACTTTGAAGCCAAAATAAAAACTGAAAGCGTATTATAATCTACCACTGAATAAACCCATGCAGTGGCTCCATTAAAATCAAAGGAGCCACGTCAGAGGGGAAGGGTTTCGTCACACTTGGGGCCGGCGTGCTAGGAATAGACGGCGGTTCTAAAAAAGGACTGCACCACTGGCATCCCCGCGATGGTGCCAGTTTATTCATGTTAAAAATTAGAGATAAGCGAACCGGGTTCGGGTTCGAGTCGATCCGAACCCAAACGATCGGCATTTGATTAGTGGCGGCTGCTGGACTTGGATAAAGCTCTAAGGTTGTCTGGAAAACATGGATATGCCAATGACTATATCCATGATTTCCACATAGCCTTAGAGCTTTATCAAACTTCAGCAGCCACCGTTAATCAAATGCCGAAAGCTCGGGCTTGGATGGACTCGAGCATGCTCGAGGTTCGCTCATCTCTATTAAAAACTTAAAGCGATGTACCCTATGGTACATTCACTTTAAATGTTTAGATTGCAAGGAGTTATGCATTTTTTCACTTACGGTGCATCCGAACCCGAACTGTCGGCATTTGATTAGCGGTGGCTGCTGAACTTGGATAAAGCCCTAAGGCTATGTGGAAATCATGGATATAGTAGTTGGCTGTATCCATGTTTTCCAGACAACCTTAGAGCTTTATCTAACTTCAGCAGCCCCCGCTAATCAAATGCCGATCGTTTGGGTTCGGATGGCCTCGAACCCGAACCCCGTTCACTCATCTCTAGCTATTAAGTTATTGCTTTCTAAGAGCTATAAAAGAATGTAAACCTGCCTGGGATAAACATATCTATTCTATAAGAAAGATAATAAGATAATAAGAAAGGAATTACTAAAAAGGGCAGACTAGATAGACCAGGGGGGCTTTTATTTATTTTTTCGTGGAAACAATTGTACTTTATAACGGCACCCTCTATTTTACTTTAAAAAAAAACTGTAATT